>NC_133139.1:90161119-91361119 GCF_048418815.1 Hemitrygon akajei | reverse complement strand
ACCATTAATACAATAGTCTTCCATCATATTTGATCTACCAAAATGAACCACTTCACACTTATCTGGGTTGAACTCCATCTGCCACTTCTCACCCTAGTTTTGCATCCTATCGATGTCCCGCTGTAACCTCTGACAGCCCTCCACATAATCCACAACACCCCCCAACCTTTATGTCATCAGCAAATTTACTAACCCATCCCTCCACTTCCTCATCCAGGTCATTTATAAAAATCACAAAGAGAAGGGGTCCCAGAACAGATCCCTGAGGCATACCACTGGTCACCGACTTCTTTTTCCGTAGTGAATACTGAAGCAAAGTATTCATTAAGTACCTCTGCTAACTCCTCCGTTCTATACATACTTTTCCACTGTCACACTTGATTGGTCCCATTCTGTCACGTCTTATCCTCTTGCTCTTCTCATACTTGTAGAATGCCTTGGTGTTTTCCAGAATCCTGTCTGCCAAGTCCTTCTCATGGCCCCTTCTGGCTCTCTTAATTTCATTCTTAAGCTCCTTCCTGCTAGCCTTATAATCTTCTAGATTCATATCATTTCTTAGTTTTTTTGAACCTTTTGTAAGCTCTTCTTTTCTTCTTGACCAGATTTACAACAGCCTTTGTACACCATGGTTCCTGTACCCTACCATCCTTTCCCTGTCTCATTGGAACATACCTATGCAGAACACTTCGCAAATATCCCCTGAACATTTGCCACATTTCTTCTGTACATTTCCCTGAGAACATCTGTTCCCAATTTAAGCTTCCAAGTTCCTGCCTGATAGCCTCATATTTCCCCTTACTCCAATTAAACACTTTGCAAACTTGTCTGTCCCCACCCCTCTCCAATGCTATGGAAAAAGAGATAGAATTGTGATCATTATCTCCAAATGCTCTCCCACTGAGAGACCTGACACCTGACCAGGTTCATTTTCCAATACCGGGATCAAGTACAGGCTCTCCTCTTGTAGGCTTATCTGCATATAGTGTCAAGAAACCTTCTTGAATATACCTAACAAACTCCACCCCATCTAAACCCCTTGCTCTAGGGAGATGCCAATCGATATTTGGGAAATTAAAATCTCCCACCACGACAACCCTGTTATTATTACACCTTTCCAGAATCTGTCTCCCTATCTGCTCCTCAATGTCCCTGTTACTATTGGGTGGTCTCTCAAAAACACCCTGTAGAATTATTAACCCCTTCCTGTTCCCAACTTCCACCCACAGAGACTCAGTTGACAATCCCTCCATGACTTACTCCTTTTCTGCAACTGTGATACTATCTCTGATCAACAGTGCCGCACCTCCACCTCTTTTGCCTCCCTCCCGGTCCTTTCTGAAACATCTAAAACCCAGCACTCGAAGTAACCATTCCTGCCCCAGAGCCATCCAAGTCTCTGTAATGGCCACAACATCATAGCTGCAAGTACTGATCCACACTCTCAGCTCATCTGCTTTGTTCATAATACTCCTTGAATTAAAATAGACACATCTCAAACCTTCAGTCTGAGCATATCCCTCTCTATCACCTGTCTATCCTCCCTGTTGCACCGTCTACAAGCTTTCTCTGTTTGTGAGCCAACCACCTCTTCCTCCGTCTCTTCAGTTCGGTTCCCACCCCCCAGCAACTCTAGTTTAAACTCTCACCTGCAGCTTTAGCAAACCTCCCTGCCAGGGTATTGGTCCCCCTGGGATTCAAGTGCAACCTGTCCTTTTTGTACAGGTCACACTTGCCCCAAAAGAGCTCCCAATGATCCAGAAATCTGAATCCCTGCCCTCTACTCCAATCTCTAAGCCATGCATTTATCTTCCACTTCATTCTATTCCTATTCTCACAGTCGAATGGTACAGGCAGTAATCCCGAGTTAACTACCTTTAAGGTCCTACATCTCAACTTCCTTCCTAACTCCCTGTAGTCTGTTTCAAGGACCTCTTCCCTTTTCCTACATATGTCATTGGTTCCAATAAGTACCACGACCTCTGGCTGTTCTCCTTCCCACTTCAGATTGTGGACGTGATCTGAAACATCTCAGATCCTGGCACCTGGGAGGGAAACTACCATCCGTGTTTCTTTCCTGTGTCCACAGAATAGCCTGTCTGACCCCCTAACTATAAAGTCCCCTGTCATTGCTGCCATCTTCTTCCTTTCCCTACCCTTCTGAGCCACAGGGCCAGACTCTGTGCCAGAGGCGCAGCCACTGTTGCTTCCTCCAGGTAGGCTGTCCCTCCCAGCAGTACTCAAACAGGAGTACTTATTGTTAAGGGGGACAGCCACAGGGGTACTCTCTAGCCTCTGACTCTTTCCCTTCCCTCTCCTGACTGTTACCCACTTATCTGTCTCCTGAGGCCCTGAAAGTGAAATAAAAAGTGACAGAAAAAGAGAAAAGGCATGTGAGAGACAAAATGAGGGAAAAGAAAGAGACAGAGACCAAAATACAATGAGAGAGTGAGAAAGGAAAGGGAAGAGGAAAGAGATTGTTTTTAAAAATTGTGCACATTGTACAACAGGGCCCCACCACTGGCCAGAGTGTGCAATTACCATGTAGTAACTTTGCATGTTATGTTCCAATGATGAATTTAACTAGGATATAAAAAGTAATGCTAGATTTCACAAACAATTACTGAACTATATTTACACAATCTGCCTTGCCTTTAAATCTAATTTCACCCTGAAATCTCACAGGAAGAGAAGATCAAACAGTGTAAAAATGGACTCCCCGTTCAACAACTTATCAAAGGCACAGAATGACAGATGAAAATGACTCTGATCTCTCCAAGTATAGAAGGAATAAACTATCAGGCATGCAGTGCCCCAGGGCATCTCCAAGGGGTTCACTTCACAGCCAGTAAATCACTTTTGATGTGTGTTCACAGTTTTGTGGGCAAAGTCAAAGGGCCCTTACCATACAGCAGATCCCAAAATAACTAAATTGAAGTAATGTACACATCAATTTTATCTGCTTGCTTCTAATTCATTAAGTTCACTGCCTTTAAAAATCAAACAGCGAACAATTTTATTTTTTATATTTCCTACTGGCCTTTGACTTTATTCTCTATAGTTTTTGTGTTCTGGATGGGGCAGGGTGGAGGGGCCACATGCAAGCTCTGCATTTAGTATCCACCTGTCATTTCCAGTACACAGGTGTGAAGGAGAACAAAATAATTGTTGCCCTGGACCCAATGCAGTGCCAGAAAAAATAATACGAGGAGGAACGTACACGATAAATCAAAATACATATGGTAGTGTATGTATAGGGATGTCCATAGAGTGATGTAGGCACAGGAGTGTCTGGACATAAGGCGACTGCCAGGAAATGATAAAGTAGTGGTGGTCGGGGGTGTGGGGGTGGGTTCGTGGGTGAAGGTATTGATTGACCTTACTGCTTGGGGAAAGTAACTGTTTTTGAGTCTGGTGGTCCTAGTGTGGATGCTACATAGCCTCCTCCCTGACGGGAGGGGGACAGACAGTCCATGAGCAGGGTGGGTGGGGTCCTTTATTACGTTTCTGGCACCTCTCTGTATATACTGTATGTCATTAATGATGGGTAAGTTGTTGTATTATTTAAATGTAAATTCCATTTTAAAGTAGGACAGATCCTGACCAATAATTTGTAGCTCTGATACAAATTTATGGACTGACTCACCATGTCGGTGGTACTTGAGGGGTATGGGTGGTCGAATGGTTCCATTTAATATCAGAGAATGTATACAGTATTCAACCTGAAATTCTTACTCTTCACAGAGAGAAACCCCGAAGGGGGAAATACGTGCAGACCTGTTCCCATGAGCTTGGGTGAGACCAGATCTGGAAGCCATGGGTTTAGGGTGAAAGGTGAAATGTTTAAAGGGAACCCGAGGAGGAACTTCTTCACTCAGAAGGTGGTGTGAGTGTGCAACGAGCTGCAGGTCTGATAGCAACATTTAAGAGAAATTTGGATAGGTAGATGGATGCAAGGGATATAGAGGGCTATAGTCTGGGTTCAGGTCGATGGAACTTGGCAGACAACAGTTCGGCGTGGATCAAATGGACCGAAAGGCTTGTTTCTGTGCTGTATGACTCTGACTTTATCTGTCCTGGGCCCAACACAGAGGCAAAATCATGAAGCACTTTAACTTTCATTGAAGCTTAAGGAGATTTGTCAAGTCCTCAGATACTCTATGGAGACACTGTGGAAATATCGCGATTGGTTGCACCATGGCCTGGTATGGCAATTCCAAACCACAGGTACAAAGAGGCTCCAGAGGGTAGTGGATACACCATGGTTCACCACAGGCACAGCCCTCCCCACCACTGACAGTATTTGCAGGAAGCACTAACTCAAGAAGGGGGCAACCAACATCGAAGGACGCCCACCATCCAGGTCGTTCCCTCTACTCGCTGCCTCCATTGAGCAGGAGGTACCTAAGCCTGAGGTCCCACACCATCAGATTCAGAAACAGCTCCTTTCCTACAACCATCAGTTTCTTGAATTGACCTGCACAAACCTAACCTACCTCAGCAACAGAACCCTGTAGGCCACCTCTTGCACTACTCTGGACGTCCTTGATTGTGTTTTTTTTTTGCACTAAGGTCTTGTTTCACACAATCCAGTTAGAAAGTCGAGGATCCAATTGCAGAGGCCTAGGTTCTGTCGTTTTTTGTTCTGGACTGTAGGAATGATGGCGTTAAACACTGATCTATGGTCAATGAGCAGCATGCTGACTTAGGTGTTTGTATGCCTGACTGCATCTCCATTGTATCTCCATCTGTTGTTTCCATTGACATAGCTATTTCAACTGCCCTTTTAAAAATAAGTAGTGCTTCAGTTAGGAAGAGTTATTGAATAATTTTGTAAGATTCCAAAAACTGAACTATCAGTCTGTGGATCAATAAGTCTATTACTGAACTGACAATCTCTTCAGTTCAGCCACATACACTAAAATGGACTCATCTTCCTTTTGATTCTGCTTATGAAACCTAGAGTTCTGCAATCAACAATGAATTGGGTTCTAAATGCTCCTGCATTACTTTCATGATATCAGCCAAGCTCATTTTGGGTGATTTAGTTGAAACAGTTAAATTTCTAAGCAAACTGTATGCCTTTAAATCCAATGCACTCATCAAAACTGGTACAGTACTTCTCTTCATTGGCTATTTCATCTGCTTCCAGGTACAGCTTAATCTGCTCAGACTACAAAACCTAATTACCTGTCGTGTAACTGAATGTGTCATTCTTTCCGATGTAGCCAATTTTGCTTTTTTAAATGATCATTATCACCCAATATCCACTGTTAATGAACCCATGAAATCTTCCGTTATATGCCTTTTCTTAATTTGTCAGTCTCTGTCCATTCCCAAAGATACAGTGCTGCGCTGTTTTTTTAAAACTCAGCTGTTATTCGCTGCTCTTTTTTTAAACTCAAACATCTCGCTGAGCTTCAAGGGGTGGTCTTGGGTTTGTTTTAAAACTTACACATTGCCACTGTTATGATTTGTTACTCAAAAACACACAAAATAATTAAAAGGAAATCAAGTGGAGCCAAGAATGTGAGTATATATAAAAAAAACAAAGTTTACAATTAGATCGTGGAGGAAATCTATCAATTTGTAAATTTTGGTATATTTTTTTGCTGGCGGTTTGATGTTTATCTTTAGAGGCTTTTTGTACGACATGTGGCTCCAGGGTTGAACACCTAATGGTTCTTTTTTTTCTCACTTTTCTTTGCTTTAGTAGGGTTTTATCTCTTTTCTTTTTTTGTGTCACCATATTTTTCAATCTTTAAAACATTGTTTTTTTTTCCTTTGAGACATTGTAAGTGTTACCTACTTCGATGTACTTTTGTTATTTTGGATAATAATAATAATAAAAAGATTTGAAAAGAAAGAAGAATGTGAGTATAACTGCGTTTTACTTTAAGCAAGGTGGATACGTGTGACGTGACAGTGAAATGATGAATGTCATTTACATACTTTTACATATAACCCACGATGCAAAGTGTCTATAAAATATATTCACCCTCCCCCTTGGAAGTCTTCATGCTTCATTGTTTTACAGCACTGAATTACAATGGATATAATTTGGCTTTTTTGACACCAATGAACAGAAAAGGACTCCTTCATGTCACAATGAAAACAAATCTCTACAAAGAGATCTAAATTAATTATAAATATAAGACACAAAATAACTGATTGCATAAGTATTCACACTACCCCCTCCCTTTAATATGACACACCAAATCATCACTGGTGCAGTCCATTGGTCTTAGAAGTCACATAATTAGTTAAATGGAGATTATTGTGTGCAGTCAAGATGCTTCAATTGATTGTAGTAAAAATACACCTGTATCTGGAAGGTCCGGCTGCTGGTGAGTCAGTATCCTGGCAAAAACTACACCATGAAGACAAAAGAATACCCCAAGCAACTTTGCAAAAAGGTTATTAAAAAGCAAAAGTCAGGAGACGGATACAAGAAAATTTCCAAGTCACAGAATATCCCTTGGAGTGCAGTTAAATCAATCATCAAGAAATGGGAAGAATTTACAGCTGTAAATCTGCCTGGAACAGGCCGTTTTCAAAAATGAGTGATCATGCAAGAAGACGACTAGTGAGGGAGGCCACCAAGAGACCTATGACAACTCTGGAGGAGCTACAAGCTTCAGTGGCTGAGATGGGAGAGACTGCACATACCACAACTGTTGCCCGGGTGCTTCACCAATCACAGCTTTATGGGACAGCGGCAAAGAGAAAGCCACTGTTGAAAAAAACTCACAAGAAATCTCGGCTAGAGTTTGCCAGAAGGCAACTGGGAGGCTCTAAAGTCAGCTGGAAAAGGTTTCTATGTTCTGATGAAACCAAAATCATCAGAACATAGACCAAAAGCCAAACACCACGTCATCTTTTGATGCGCAATGTTAGCTACCATGAAGTATGGAAGTGGCTGCATCATGCTGTGGGGATGCTTCACTGCAGCAGGCCCTGGAAGGTTTGTGAAGGTAGAGGGTAAAATGAATGCAGCAAAATACAGGGAAATCCTGGAGGAAAACCTGATGCAGACTGCAAGAGAATTGCGACTTGGGAGAATTTTTTTCCAGCAAGACAATGACCCTAAGCATAAAGGCAAAGATACACAGGAATGGCTTAAAAACAACAAAGTTAATGTCCTGGATTAGCTAAGTCAGAGTCCAGACCACAATCCAATTGAAAATGTGTGACTGGACTTGAAAAGGGCTGTTCACTCACAATCCCTAAGCAATCTGACAGAGCCTGAGCAGTTTTGTGAAGAAGAATGGGGAAAATTGCAGTGTCCAAATGTGCAAAGCTGATAGAGATCTATCCACACAGACTCAAGGCTGTAATTGCTGCCAAAGAGGCATCTACTAAATACTGACTTGAAGGGAATGAATACTTACACATTCAATTATTTTGTGTTTTATATTTGTAATTAACTTAGATCACTTTGTAGAGATTTGTTTTCACTTTGACACAAAAGAGTGTTTTTCTGTTAATCCATGTCAAAAAAAAAACAAATTAAATCTATTGTGATTCAATGTTGTAAAACAATAAAACATGAAGACATTCCAAGGGGGCTGAATACTTTTTATAGGCACTGTAAACAACTCAGATTGCTTAATCAAACAATATATAGTATTTTAGTACGGTATTACTGAAATATTAAATGCACAACAGCTACAAGCATTTTTCATTGTATCTGAAACTCACTGTACGTGTGACCAAACAACAAAACTCGACTGGAGGAAGGAGGAAACTCAAAATTTCTACTGACCTTTGTCTGAAGACATGCTTCCTTACATTACCTCTTAATGGTTAGCAAGAGAATTCACACCCTTTCTCCTGACTGCCCTTTGCAGTGGAAAGATTCTCAATCTGTCTAACCTAAAAACTCCTGTTATTTTGCTGACCACATGTTAGGATTGCTCCTTAATCCATTGTCATCTCCGTTAAATCCTCATGTATGGGTCAACATTCTGTCAGCCAAAATACTCATCACAAAGATGATGACATGTTCAGGGAGGCTGCAACCGATGGCGACTCTACCAACTTAGAGGAGTACACAGTATCAGTGACCAGCTACATCAGCAAGTGCATTGATGATGTCACTATGTCCAAGACCATCACCACATGCGCTAACCAGAAGCCATGGATGACCACGGAGGTGCGTGCGCTGCTGAGGACCTGTGACTCTACCTTCAGAGCAGGTGACAAGGCTGCCCTATCAACAGCAAGGGCCAAACTGTCCCAGGCCATCAGAGGGGCAAAGCATGCGCACACCCAGTGAATCCACAGCCACTTCCAGGACAGTGGCGATACGCAGCACATGTGGAAGGGCTCTCAGGACATCACCAACTACAGGACAACATCACCTGACTGTGCGGGTGATTGCAGATGCGCTGAACAACTTCTATGCTCGTTTTGAGGTGGAAAATGACATGATGGCGAGGAAGTCCACCCCTCCTGCAAATGACCAGGTGCTGTGTCTCACCGTGGCCAATGTGAGGAGAACCCTGTGTAGGGTCAACCCACGGAAGGCTGCTGGACCAGACAACATTCCTGGTAGAGTGCTTAGAGGATGTGCAGACGAGCTAGCAGATGTTCTCACTGACATCTTCAACATCTCCCCAAGCAACACCATCGTTCCAACGTGCTTCAAGGCCACCACCATCGTCCCCGTGCCGAAGAAGTCTTCAGTGTCCTGCCTAAATGACTACCGTCCCGTTGCACTCACATCCATCATCATGAAGTGTTTTGAGAGGCTCATCATCACATCAAGACCCTGCTACCCCCTCACTGGACCCCCTGCGGTTCGCGTACCGTCCCAACTATTCAACAGACGACACCATTGCCATTACCCTCCACCTGGACAAAAAAGACACATACGTTCGAATGCTGTTCATAGACTTCAGTTCAGCATTCAACACAATCATCCCTCAGAAACTGATTGGAAAGCTGAGCCGACTGGGCCTGATCACCTCCCTCTGCAACTGATCCTAGACTTCCTGACTGGGAGACCTCAGTCAGTCCGGATCGGGAGCAGCATCTCCAACACCATCACACTGAGCACAGGGGCCCCCCAGGGTTGTGTGCTCAGTCCACTGCTGTTCACTCTGCTGATGCACAACTGTGCTGCAACACACAGCTCGAACCACATCATCAAGTTTGCCGATGCCACAACCGTGGTGGGTCTCATCAGCAAGAACAACGAATCAGCTTACAGAGAGGAGGTGCAGCGGCTAACGGACTGGTGCAGAGCCAACAACCTGTCTCTGAATGTGAACAAAACAAAAGAGGTGGTTGTTGACTTCAGGAGGGCACGGTGTGACCACTCTCTGCTGAACATCGACGGCTCCTCGGTAGAGATCATTAAGAGCACCAAATTTCTTGGTGTTCACCTGGCGGAGAATCTCATCTGGTCCCTCAACACCAGCTCCATAGAAAAGAAAGCCCAGCAGCGTCTCTACTTTTTGCGAAGGCTGAGGAAAGTCCATCTCCCACCCCCCATCCTCATCACATTCTACAGAGGTTGTATTGAGAGCATCCTGAGTAGCTGCATCACTGCCTGGTTCGGAAATTGCACCATCTCAGATCACAAGACCCTGCAGCGGATAGTGAGGTCAGCTGAGAAGATCATCGGGGTCTCTCTTCCCACCATTACAGATATTTACACCACACGCTGCATCCGCAAAGCAAACAGCTTTATGAAGGACCCCACGCACCCCTCATACAAATCATACAAATTCTTCTCCCTCCTGTCATTTGGGAAAAGGCACCGAAGCATTTGGGCTCTCACGGCCAGACTATGTAACAGTTTCTTCCCCCAAGCTATCAGACTCCTCAATACCCAGAGTCTGGACTGACACCAACTTACTGCCCTCTACTGTGCCTATTGTCTTGTTTATTATTTATTGTAATGCCTGCACTGTTTCGTGCACTTTATGCAGTCCTGGGTAAGTTTGTAGTCTAGTGTAGTTTTTCCTGTGTTGTTTTTACGTAGTTCAGTGTAGTTTTTGTACTGTTTCATGTAGCACCATGGTCCTGAAAAAGTCTCATTTTTACTGTGTACTGTACCAGCAGTTATGGTCGAAATGACAATAAAAAGTGACTTGACTTGACTTGATTCCTACAGCTCCAGATTGATTTGTGTGATGTTTGAGAGCAGCAGGGCTGAAGAATGTAAAATTAACTGAGAATGTGCTTAATTTAGTTTCATCAGAAAAGTTACATTATTCCTGCTGTTGGAAAATTCCTTTCTTGGGTTCATTTGCTTCATGGGTTTAAAGCAAATCTTGCAGAATGAGGAATAGAGTGTATGCTCTAGAGTCGGCAGATCTAGGGTGCAAGTTCAACTCTGATGATTTCTGCCCAAACAGCTAGGGGACACGGCAGGTTGGAATGATGGAGTGCTACCCTGTTACAAGAGCTTCTTTCATTTAGGGTGCAAAGTAAAGCCTCGTCTGGCCTTGTAGGGGATCTGGTGGGACTATTAAAGAACAACAGGAAAATTTACCCTGAAATCTGTGGTCAGCTTCGCTGAGAGCTTGGGGCCAGTTCTTGCAAGGTTGTTTATGCACTGTACCTAGATAAACTTCAGATGTTTTTCCAAAAACCTAGGACCATGAAAATATATAAAAAACAAACTTTATGCTTTATTTATCTCAGTGGTCCCCAACCTCTGGGCCACGGACCGATACCAGGCCATGAAGCACGCAGGGGTGCAGTGGTAGCCAGAACTCACCCAGCACAGCTTTAAGGAAAAAGCAAAATAAGCAAGCTAATTAATTTGGCGCCGCCCGGCACGTAAATGTCAGCCCAGATCAGAGGCGATTGCCGATTTCACTTGCTCTACGCAATTGGCAATCGACAGTCGCCTCTGATCTGGGCTGACATTTACGTGCCGGGCAGCACCTAATTAATTAGCTTGTCTATTTCGGCCTTTTTCTTAAAGATGTGCTGGGTGCGTTCTGGCTACTGCTGCATCCCTGCATGTTTCGTGGCCCGGAGGTTGGGGACCACTGATTTATCTGACATTCTATGGGAACATACCTTCATTCTCACTCACAGAAGTGTCTACTATTGTCATGTTCTACAAATCACTGGCTCGAAAGTACACAGCCCTGCACCTCACATCCATGAGACAGAGGAGCAGAATTAGGCCATTAGGCCTATTGAGTCTGCTCCACTACTCGATCATAGCTGATATATTTTCCCACAAAACCCCATTCTCCTACCTTCCCCTTATAACCTTTGACACTCTTACTAATCAAGAACCTATCAGCCTATGCTTTAATTATATCTAACGCCTTGGTCTCCACAGCTGTATGTACCAATAATTTGACAAATTCACCATTCTCTGGACAAACAAACTCCTCCCCATTTCTGTTCTAAAGGAACATCCTTGCTTTTTGAGGCTGTGGTCTCTTGTCCGAGACTGTCCCAATATTGGAAGCATCCTCTCCATGTTCATTCTGACAACCAGGGGTTGCTAACCTGGGGTCTACAGACCTCCCAGTTAACAGTAAGGCTCATGGGCATTAAAAAAGGTTGGGAATCTCCAGAATTTCTAAATCTTTCAATATTTGATAAGTACCAATAAGAACCGCCCCCCCCCCCCCCCAATTCTTCTAAACTGCAGTAAGCATAGACCCAGAGCCATCAAACACTACACAGATGTTAACCTTTTCATTCCAATAATCATTCTCATAAAATGCCTCTGGACCATCTTCAATGCCAGAACATCCATAGCTACTCACAATACTCCAACTTTTGTATGACCAATGCCTTATAAAGCCTCAAATTCACATCCTTGCTTCCATAGACTAGTATTCTTGAAATGAATGCTAACATTGCACTTTGTTTCCTTTCTACTGATTCAACTTCCAAGTTAACCTCGACGGAATCCTGTGCTAAGACCCCCAAATCCCCTTTCTCCTCGGATTTCTAAATTCATTCCCTGTTCAGGAAACAGCCTAAGCCTTTATTCTTCCCACCAGAGTATATGACAATATACTTCATGACACGGTATTCTATCTGCCAAGATGTCACACTTTGTTGAGTTTTTGATAATGGGGGAATCTAGGACCAGAGGGCACTGCCTCAAAATATAAGAATATCCACTTAAAACAGAGATAGAGGAGGTGAATCTCTGGAATTCCTTGCCACAGACAGCTGTGCAGACCAAGTCACTAGGTATGTTTAGTTGATAGCTTTTTCAATAGTAAGGGCATCAAAGGTTACAGGGAGAAGGCAGGAGAATGGTATTGAGAGAGATAATAAATCAGCCATAATGAAATGGAGGAGCAGATTCTATGGGCCAAATGGCCTAATTCTGCTCTCATCTCTTATGGTATTATTGCCTCCTTTCTTCTTTTGCTGTGTTCGGTCACCATCCTTTGTGCTTTGAAGAACCTTATATTGACCTGATTACTACACAGTGCCCATCCATCAGGGCCTATGGAGAAGGTCTTTTTAAATTAGCAGGACTTGCTTGTGAATTTGCAGCTGTGAGATTCAGCAGGGCATGGGGTAGAGATGTATCAGAGACCACCTGCGCTTAGAGCGAGCCATGAGAGGAGTCAGTGACACTGGTTTAAGGAATATCACAGAAAACCACATCAGATATAGAAACTTTGAAACATAGAAAACCTACAGCACAATACAGGCCCTTTGGCCCACAGTTTTGCTGAACATGTCCCATTCTAGGCCTACCCATAGCCCTCTATTTTTCTAAGCTCCACGTACCTATCCAAAAGTTTCTTAAAAGACTCTATCGTATCCGCCTCCAGCACCATTGCCAGCAGCCCATTCCACGCACTTACTTCTCTCTGAGTAAAAACTTACCCCTGATATCTCCATTGAATGACCTGGCCACCACAGCCAAAAATAGCAATGAATTCCACAGATTCACCACCCTCTGGCTAAAGAAATTCCTTCTTATCTCTGTCTAAGTGGACGTCCCTCTATCCTGAGGCTGTATCCTCTGGTCCTAGACTTACACACTATGGGAAGCATTCTTTCACATCTACTCCATCTACGCGTTTCAATATTCAATAGATTTCAATGAGGACCCGCCTCATTCTTTTAAACTCCAGGGAGTACAGGCCCAGAGCCACTAAACACTCTTTCAGTTCCAGAATCATTCTCATGAATCTCCTTTGGATCCTCTCCAGTGCCAGCACAATTTTATCTTAGATAGAGGACACAAACTGCTCACAAAAGTGCAGGCTAACCAATGCCTTGAACATCCTTGGCATTACATCCTTGTCTTCTCAAAATGAATGCTAACATTGCTTCCTCACCACTGACTCAAACTTAATATTAATCTTTTGTGAATTCTACTCTAAGACTCCTAAGTTGCTTTACACCTCTGATTTTTGAATTTTCTCCCTATTAGAAAATAGTCTATGTCTTTTTGGTTTCTACCAAGTGCATGACCATACACTTCCCTGCACTATATTCCATCTGTCACTTCTTTGCCCATTCTCCTATTCGGTCTAGGTCCTTCTGCTTCTTCATCGCTCCACCTACCTTTGTATCTTTTGCAAACTTGGCCACAAAGCCATCAATTCCATTGACATATAATGTGAAAAGAAGCAGTCCAATACTGACCCCTTCGGAACACCATGAATCACCATGGGCCCTCTATTCCCACTTGTTGTCTCCTGCCAGTCAGCCAACCTTCTATCCATCTTAATATCCTTCCTTGATAACTATGAGCCCTTGACTTATTAAGCCTCCACTGGTGTGACACCTTGTCAAAGGCCTTCTGAGAATCCAAGGAAACAACATCCTTTATCTATCCGTTTGTTATTTCCTCAAAGCATTCCAACAGATTTGTCAGGCAAGATGCAGACTTTGGCCAATTTTATTATATCCTTCCATGCATTCCAAAACCTCATCCTTAACAATGGACTCCTACATTTTCCCATTTCTTTATGGAACACTGCTAGTCAGGGATCCAATTAAGGTAAGACACACACTTACTTGTAGCCTTCTGACTCTCTTTATCCCTAACCAAATCCTCTTCCTATCAACCTTACCTCCTTCCCAACTCTGCAATAACAAGATACAGTGAAAAATCTGTCTTGTAAACTATTCATACAAATCAAATCATTACACAGTGTACTGAGGTAGAATAGAGTAAAACAAGAACAATGCAGAATAAAGTGTAAAAGCTACAGAAAGAGGGCAGTGCAGGTAAAAATCAGAATGAAGTGGGCTGTGAGTCCTTATTGTAGAAGAGGTCTATTCGGTAACAGGGATAGATGCTCCCCTTGAGCCCATAGGTATGTGCTTTGAGGCTTTTGTATCTTCTGCCTGCTGGGAGAGGGAAGAAGAGAGAATGTTCAGGGTGGGTGGTGTCTTTGGTTATGTGGGCAGTTTTAGTGGAACAGCAAGAAGTGTAGATAGAGTCCATAGAGGGAGGTTGGTTTCCATGATAAGCTGAGCTGTGTCCACAGCCCTCTGCAGTTTCTTGTAGTCAAGTGCAGAGCAGATGCAATACCAATTCATTATGCATCCAGACAGACTGCTTTCTATGGTGCATCGATAAAAGTTGGTAAGTATTGATGAGGAGATGCAAAATTTCTTTAGCCTCCTGAGGATGTAGAGGTGTTGGTGAGATATTGTGGCCATGACATCAATGTGACCATCTGACCCCTTCTTGTGTATGCCCAGTTTGTTCAGTCTCTTCTATATCTGAAACGCCAAAGGAAGAGTGGAACTTCAGCTGCACCTGCTGACCTGCGATCTCTGTCTCAGAAGGGTGAACCTCACAAGGTGGCATGGAGTACCTGGTAAGGCTCTGAAAAACTGTGCCAACCAACTGGTGAGAGTGTTTAAGGACATTTTCAACTTCTCACTGCCACAGCTGGAAGTTCCAACCTGCTTCCAAAGGGCAACAAGCACACCAGTGCCCAAGAAGAGCAGGGTGAGCTGCCATAACAACTATCGTCCAGTAGCACTCACATCTACAGTGATGAGAGGTTGGTTATGGCCAGAATCAACTCCTGCCTCAGCAAGGATCTGGACCCACTGCAATTTGCCTGTTGCTACAATAGGTTTAAGCCGACACGATCTCATTGGCTCTCCACATGGCTTTCGATCACCTGGACAATACAAATACCTATGTTAGGAAGCTGTTTATTGATATCAGCTCAACATTTAACACCATCATTGATTCCTACAGTTTTGACCGAAAAGCACCAGAATCTAAACCTCAGTATCCCACTCTGCAACTGGATCCTTGATTTCCTAACCAGAAGACCACAATCTGTGTGGATTGGTAATAGCATCTCCACCCCGCCGGCAATCAACACTGGCATACCTCAAGGATGTGTGCTTAACCCACTGCTCTACTCTCTCTACACCCATGACTGTGTGGCTAGGCACAGCTGAAATTCCATCTATAAAGTTGCTGATGATACAACCATTGCTGGCAGAATCTCAGGAGCTGACAAGAGGATGTACAGGAGTGAGATATACCAGCTAGTTGAGTGATGTCACAGCAACAACTTTGCACTCAACTTCAGTAAGCCAAAGAACAGACTGTGGACTTCAGAAAAGATAAAATGAGGGAATACACACCAGTCCTCATACAGGGATCAAAATTGGAGAGTGAGCAATTTCAAGTTCCTGGATGCCAAGATCTCTGAGCATCTAACCTGGACCCAACATATCAATGCAGCTACAAAGAAGGCACGACAATGGGTATATTTCATTCGGAGTTTGAGGAGATTTGGTATGTCATGTAAAGCACTGATAAATGTCTATAGATGTACTGTAGAGAGCATTCTAACTGGCTGTGTCATTGTCCAGTGTGTTGGTGGATGGTGCAGGATCAAAGTAAGCTGCAGAGGTTGTAAACTTAGTCAGCTCCATCATGGACTCTAGCTGCTCTAGTATCCAGGACATCTTCGAGGAGTGATGTCTCAAAAAAGTGGTGTCCATCATTAAGGGCCCATCACCTTGGTCATGCCTTGCTCTCATTGCTGCCATCCGGGAGGAGGTACAGGAGCCTGAAGGCACACACTCATCAATTCAGGAACAGCTTCTTCCCCTCTGCCATCCGGGAGGAGGTACGGGAGCCTGAAGGCACACACTCACCGATTCAGGAACAGCTTCTTCCCCTCTGCCATCTGATTTCTGAATGGGCACTGAACCCATGAACACTACTTCACTACTTTATTTTTCTTTTTGCATTTATCTTATTTAATTTACTCTTTCTCTCTCTCTCTCTCTCTCTCTCTCTCTATGTGCATATATATAATATTAATATTATATATTATTATGTATACATACTTATAACAACAAATTTCACAACATATGCCAGTGATATTAATTCTGATTCTACTCCATTAACCTGTCTGTAGAGACCCCATTCTCACCCCAGCATTCCTTCTTTATTGACATAAGTGCTGCATTCTTTATTGTTGCTTCATTTGAGTCTCCTGAAGAAAATTGCACTAAAAGGTACGCTGTGTTGGTTGCTATAGCAACGTGATTCCAGTAAGAATTTACTTGCCTCGCAAGTGTTAATAAATACCTTTCAATGGCTTGTAGGCCTCTTTAACATGTGATCCCTTGAGGAACAAAAGGAATGGTTTAATATAGGGGGCAGATATAAAGGGAAATGATTTATTCATAACAAAATACATTAGTCAGTTGCTTAATATGACTGGCAGTGCCCAGTAGAGACTCATAAAGTACCATTCTTTGCAAGCCAGTTGTAAAGTTTCAATGATTTCAATCTGTCAGAAGCTGCAAACAGTGCATTTCTTCTTCATGTGTCGCTGAGAAAATCCACTGCAAATCACCATTGCTAACTGGATGCATGAGTGTATGGTTCAAGACTGCTTTCTGCATATGAGACATTGTGCACAGAAGGCCTGGGATGAGCAGTGGTGAAGTTCATTAGCTTGCAACACAAGCATGAAGATCATTGCTGCATCCTTGAGGCATGCATTTTGGAGAAACTGCAGAGCCTTGACTGGAAAAGCAGGAGCAATGAGAGGGAGAAAGCTAGAGCAGGTATATCAATCATCCTTATCACTGCTGGGAAGACCTCTAATGAAGATGGGAAACCGCCTTCCTGATGGAGAAGAAAAAGGTTCCAGATGGAGAATTTGTAAGTGTGAGGAACCTTATCTAATTACTAAGCAACCATTCCTGGTTCAACCATTCAAATGCAGGTCAACCAATGGCGAAGCCTCACTCTACATGCTGTCTCCCTTGTGGGAGCTTTTGCCCATACATTCACATTTCCTGCACATTTTGAAATTGCATTTGATTTTTACAACTGTGCAGAGCTGAGATATATAACTCATACATGAATGGCTCCATCTCAGCCCCCAGAGCCACGACTCAGATGGGGATGAGTTAAGATTTCTATTCTATCTAGGAATGCCACCCTGAACAATGAGCCAGGCTAGCCTGTTCTTTCTGGCTGGCAACATTTCAAACACTTAATTTTTTAAATGTCCTGGAAGTATGTTCTGGTCATCATCCAAGGAGGTCTACATTGGCGTAAGAAAAGGAGGAACCTTTTTATAGTCTAAAGCAATGGTAATAATGTCTGGTCATGTCAGATCTCTGAGGAGATATGGTTTGTCACCAAAGACATCAGTAAATTTCTACAGATGTACTGTGCAGAACATTTTAACTGGCTCCATCACCATCTGGTATGGGAGGGATGTAGGGTGCCATTGCTAGGATTGAAATAAGATGTAGAGAGTTGTAAACTCAGTCAGCTCTATCATGGGCACTAGCCGCCATAGTATCCAGGATATCTTCAAGCAGTTATGCCTCAAAAAGGCGACATCCATCGTTAAGGATCCTCATCACCCATATATACAGTATACACTTACTGTAATTCACATGTTTCCATTATTACGTATTGCATTGTACTGCTGCTACAAAGATAATAAATAACATGACATTATGCTGGTGATCTTAAACCTGATTCTGATTCTGATTGGAACGTAGTCTGTGAGGACTACTGTCAAAATGAATCCAAACTCAGGTTGGAGGAACAACACCTTATATACCGGCTGGGTAGCCTCCAACCTGATGGCATGAACATTGACTTCTCTAACTTCCGTTAATGCCCATCCTCCCCTTCTTACCCCATCTCTGATTTATTTATTTTCCCCTCCCTTTTTCTCTCTCTCTCTGCCCATCACTCTGCCTGTTCTCCATCTCCCTCTGGTGCTCCCCTCTCCCTTTCTTTCTCCCGAGGCCTCCCGTCCCATGATCCTTTCCCTTCTCCAGCTCTGTATCACTTTCGCCAATCACCTTTCCAGCTCTTAGCTTCATCCCACCCCCTCCAGTCTTCTCCTATCATTTCGCATTTCCCCCTCCCCCCACTACTTTCAAATCTCTTACTATCTTTCCTTTCAGTTAGTCCAGACGAAGGGTCTGGACCCGAAACGTCGACAGTGCTTCTCCTTATAGATGCTGCCTGGCCTGCTGTGTGTGTAGTCTGTGAGGAGTTTGTTTGCTCGTCCCTGGGAACACATACGTTTCATCCAGCAGCTCAGGTTTCCTCCCACATCCCAAGAAACTACCAGTTAGTAGAAGTGAGGAAATTGAAGATCCATTTGCACAAGAAGGTATTGAGGCCCTGGACTTGAAGCTTATTGATTAGTTTAGAGGAGATGATAAAATTGAATGCCAAGCTGTCATCAATAAAGAGCATCCTGATGTATACATCTTTGCTGTCCAGGTGTTTCAGGATTGAGTTAAGAGCCAGATAAATGGCATCAGCTGTTGTGATTGTAGATAAAGTCACTTCCCATGCAGGAGTTGATATGTTTCATTATCAACCTCTCGGAACACTTTGTCACTGTGGATGTAAGTGCTGCTGATAATACTCGCTGAGGCGGGTCACCATGTTCTTCCTAAGCACCGGTATAGTTGAATCTTGCTCGAAGCAGGTGGGGACCTCACACTGCCGAAGTTAAAGATCTCAGTTAAAGAGTTAAAGATCTCAGTGAACACTCCAGCCAGTTGATCAGGTCAGATCTTTAGTGCTCAGCCAGTTACCTCGTCTGGACCAGACGCTTTCTGTGGGTTCACCTTCCTGAATGATACTCTCACATCAGCATCAGGTACTGAAATCACAGGGTCATTAGGGGCTGTGGGAGCTCATGAGGTTGACTCCATGTTTTGATGGTCATAGTGTTTAAAAGACATTGAGCTCATCTGGCGATGAAGCCTTGTTGACATCTATGTCACCTGGTTTCACTTTGTAGGAGGAGATAGCATTCAAGCCCTGCCACAGCTATTAAGCATCCTTCAGTGGTCCAGAATTGTCACCTGCCATATGAGATGGCTTTCCAGAGATCGTACCTGGACCTCTTATATTTAATTTGGTCACCAGACCTGAATGCCACTGAGCTGGCCCTTGACAGATTGTGGATCTTATGATTCATCCATGGCTTCCAGTTGGGGAAGACAGTGAATGATTTTGTGGAGACACACTCATTTACAACTCTTTTTTATAAAGTCCATGGCGTATTCACTCAGCTCCTCTGACAAGTACTCGAATACGCCCCAGTCCACTGACTCAAAGCAATCCCGTAGCTGCTTCTCTGCTTCCTGTGACAACCTGTTTGTTGTTCTTGTTTCTGGAGCCTTGCTCTTTAGCCTCTACCAGTATGCAAGTTGAAGAAGGGCAGCCAAGTGATCAGATTCCCTAAATTGCGATCTGAGCATGGAATGGTCGGCATTCCTAAGTGTGGGTGTAACAGTGGCCGAGTATATTTGGACTCTTGGTGCTGTAGGTGATATGTTGATGATAATTGGGCAAAGGTTACTTCAAACTAGCTTGATTGAAGTTACCGACTATGATTTGAAGGGTGTTAGGGTAAGCTGCTTCTTGTTTGCTAATCTTGTCCTTCAATACATGGAGTGCTTGCTTAATATCTGCCTTTGGCACTATGTATACTTCTGTCAAGGTCACAGAGGAGAACTCTGTTGGTAAGTGGAATGTTAGTCCCTTAATCATCAGATGTTCCAGGTCAGGGGACTGAGAGTGCGACAAGAGTACTGCCTCTAAGCACCACAAAGGTTAATTGGTCATTGTAAATTGTCCTGTGATTGTGTGTCTCTGGCCTCCGTCGGTCCTGGTTGACCATGGCTCCTGCGTCTCTGGTAGTCACTGGTTTGTCAAGCAGCGTCAACTGTATCTATTGAGGCTGATCCTGGAAAGGCAGGCTCTGCCACAGTTGCTGCATGTGTAGGTTGTCATGGAATTGTTGTCCGCTGTCCGCTGTGCTCATCCGTTCCGCTCTCCGCTCCTCAAACTGACTCCGAATCACTCCTTCGCCTTGCTCTAGGTGCTGCTGAAGAGTACCTCGCCATTTGTTGTGGTCACCTGCTGTATCCTCCCAGCACTCCGTGTTGATTTTTTAGGCTTTCATGTCGCACTTGCAGATGTTCTTGAAGCGAAGCTGGGGTCTACCAACGTTCCTCGTGCCTGTTGCTAGTTCTCCGTACAGGATGTCCTTTGGCAGTCTACCATCCTTCATACAATGGATGTGACCCAGCCAGTGCAGTCTGCGTTGTCTTAGAAGCATGAACTGAACATTTGGGAAGCCCAGCGCAGGAGAGGACCTCAGAGTTTGGGACTTTGTCTCTCCAGGTGATGCCGATACGCCTATTGATTTCAGCATCGAGGGAGAGAGTGTCATTAATGGTCGACCCCAAGTATGTGAACTCGTTGACCACTTCTAGATCATAATTGTCAATGGTAATGACTGGTGTCTCCACTATGTTCTGGGCAAGGACATCTATTTTCTTTAGGCCGATGGTAAGCCCAAAGTCCTTGCATGCCTTAGAGATGCCGGTGAAGGCTGCGCAGTTGAAAACTATTGAGCTTCCTCTGCTGCTTGAAGTAGATGGTCCAAGTCTCGCTACCATACAGGAGGGTGCTGATAACACATGCATTGTACACAGCAGTCTTGGTCTTTGTAGCGAGTTTCGGATTCTTCCAGACCCGTGAGGAGAGTCAAGCAAGGATCGATGCTGCTTTGCCAATACGCCTGTTGATTTCAGCATCGAGACATTCGACCTTGTCAGCAGAGATGGGCTCTTTCAGATTCTCCTCAAGATTGGCTGTCCCCCAAAACTCCAAGGTATCATCAAGTCAGTCCATGACAACATAAAGGCTACTGTTCAGTACGATGGCAGCTCATCAGAACCCTTTGCTATTCGTAGTGGAGTCAAACAAGGATGCATGTTGGCGCCAAAATTATTCAGTATCTTCTCTCTGCTATTGAAGCAAGCATCTGGGACATCGACAGAAGGCATCTACATGCACACCAGGTCTGATGGGCAGCTGTTCAACCCTGCGTGCCTGAGAGCAAGAACAAAGTTGCAAAAGATCTTAATACGTGACATGCTCTTTGCCGATGATGCTGCTATAACCTCGCATACCAAACAGCAACTACAAACTCTCATGGACCGCGTCTCTAAGGCATGCAAGGACTTTGGGCTTACCATCAGCCTAAAGGAAATAGATGTCCTTGCCCAGAACGTAGTGGAGACACCAGTCATTACCATTGACAATTACGATCTAGAAGTGGTCAACAAGTTCACATACTTGGGGTCGACCATTAATGACACTCTCTCCCTCGATGCTGAAATCAATAGGCGTATCGGCAAAGCAGCATCAATCCTTGCTCAATTCCTGTGATTAGATGAGTGTTAAATAGGTAGGTTGCTGGGCAGTGCGGCTCCCTGGGCAAAAGGGCCTGTTCTATGCTGAGACTCTAAATAAAACAAAATAATTGTCTGTAAGTTCCACGGTGGGGCAGAGTCTTAGGACATCCTGTACACTCGTAATATCACTTGCCCATTTCTAACCTCCAGCCTCCAGTAATAATGGCCAATGGGCCATTTGCCAGCTTAACCACTGCTTCACCTCCCCACTCAGACTTCTCTGATTTATGCGCAAGAATTCTCTGATTCCTCTATATTTCGGTCTTCTGAAATTTTTCTCCATTTAGAGACTGCCTTTAGATGCCTCTACAAAAATGCATGATCTCACACCATGGGACATAATGTTCTATTTACCAGGGTTTTGCCCACACATTTCATTATTGATGTTATTATTTATTGAGATACAAAGCAGCATAAGACCTTCCGGCACTTTGGGGCACAGAGACTAGCAGTTCCCAATTTAACCTTAGCCTAATCATGGGACTATTTACAATGACCAATTAGCCTACTAATAGCTATGTCTTTGGACTGTGGGAGGAAACCAGAGCACCCAGACGAAACCCACACATTCCATGGTGAAGATGTACAGATTCCTTACAGATGATGTCAGAATTGAACTCCAAACTCTAACGCCCCAAGCTGTAATAGATTGCACTAACCACTACACTTCTGCGGGGTCTCTCTACCTATGTACCTATTGCAATGTGCCCTCTCACCTTTTACTGTGTTCTTGGCAAAGTTGGGTACCTCATGCTCTGCTCCCTCAAGCTAAACATTTGATGTTTTAATTTATTTCTATTTCCTCAATAATTCAGCTGTATTTTTAACATTTTGAAATCATTTCTGTGTTTTTGTGCTATTTAAAGCAGTATGAATACTGTTAAAGTAATTCAGACAGAGACAGCTGCAAGATGTCAAAGGACCTGATGCATTCTAGGACTGGGGTCTGCTCATCACACAAAGCTTCATCAAGTGCAGAGGGGTCAACTTCCCATCCGCTGGTGTCGAGAGTGGGAGCCACACACTGTGGGCTGGGTTGCTTCTCAACGTAACACACAAAAATACTTGGAGGAACTCAGCAGGTCAGGGAACATCTATGGAGAGGAATAAACAGTCGATGTTTTGGGCTGAGAACCTTCATGGAGTCTAGAATTTATGTGTTTTATGTTGCTTTCCATTGACTGTCTTGAGAGTATTCAGCAACTTGCCTTTATGTAGTGCCTTAAATCTGTAGCATTTGTAATCATGAGCTGTAATGTTTGAAAGAAACATAGAAAACCTACAGCAAATATAGGCCCTTCAGCCCACAAAACTGTGCCAAACATGTCCTTACCTTGGAAATTACTAGGCTTACCCACAGCCCTCTGTTTTTCTAAGCTCCATGTAGCCATCCAGGAGTCTCTTAAAAGACCCTATTGTTTCTGCCTCCACCACCGCTGCCGGCAGCCCATTTCACACACTCACCACACTCTGTGTAAAAAAATTTACCCCTGCCAGCAACGGTGGTGGAGGCAGATACGATAGGGACTTTTAAGAGACTTTTGGATAGGTACATGGAGCTTAGAAAAATAGAGGGCTATGGGTAAGCCTAGTAATTTCTAAGGTAGGGACATGTTCAGCACAATCTTGGGGGCCGAAGGGCCTGTATTGTGCTGCAGTTTTTCTATGTTTCTATGACATCTCCTCTGTACCTACTTCCAAGCACTTTAAAACTATGCCTTCTGGTGCTAGCCATTTCAGCCCTGGGGAAAAGCCTCTGACTTTCCACACAATCAATGCCTCTCATCATCTTGTACACCTCTATCAGGTCACCTCTCATCCTCCGTCACTCCAAGGAGAAAAGGCCAAGTTCATTCACCTATTCTCATAAGGCATGCTCCCCAATCCAGGCAACATCCTTGTAAATCTCCACTGCACCCTTTCTATGGTTTCCACGTCCTTCCTGTAGTGAGGTGATGAGATTTGAGCATAGTACTCCAAGTGGGGTCTGACCAGGGTCCAATATAGCTGCAACATTACCTCTCAGCTCTTAAATTCAATCCCATGATTGATGAAGGCCAATACACCATACGCCTTCTTAACCACAGAGTCAAACTGCGTAGCAGCTTTGAGTCTCCTATGGACTCGGACCCCAAGATCCCTCTGATCCTTCATGCTGCCAAGAGTCTTACCATTAATGCTATATTCTGCTGTCACATTTGGCCTACCAAAATGAACCACCTCACACTTATCTGGTTTGAACTCCATCTGCTACTTTTCAGCCCAATTTTGCATCCTATCAATGTTCTGTTGTAGCCACTGACAGCCCTCTACACTATCTACAATATCCCCAACCTTTGTGTCATCAGCAAATTTACTAACCCATCCCTCCATTTCCTCATCCATATCTTTTATAAAAATCACTAAGAGTATGAGTCCCAGAACAGATCCCTAAGGCATACCATTGGTCACCAACCTCCATGCAGAATATGACCCATCTACAACCACTCTTTGCCTTCTGTGGGCAAGCCAGTTCTGGATCCACAAAGCAATGTCCCCTTGGATCCCATGCCTCCTTACTTTCTCAGTACGCCTTGCATGGAGTACCTTATCAAATGCCTTACTGAAATCCGTACACTCTACATCTACTGCTCTACCTTCATCAATGTGTTTAGTCACATCCTGAAAAAATGCAATCAGGCCTGTAAGGCACAACTTGCCTTTGACAAAGCCATGCTGACTATTCCTAATCATATTATGCCTCTCCAAATGTTCATAAATCCTGCCTCTCAGGATTTTTTTCATCAACTTACCAACCACCAAATAAAGACTCACTGGCCCATAATTTCCTGGGCTATCCCTACTCCCTTACTTGAATAAGGGAACAACAGCCACAACCCTCCAATCCTCTGGAACCTCTCCTGTCCTCATTGATGATGCAAAGATCATTGCTAGAGGCTCAGCAGTCTCCTACCTCGCTTCCCACAGTAGCCTGGGGTACATCCCATCCGGTCCCAGTGACTTATCCAAGTTGATGCTTTCCAAAAGCTCCAGCACATCCTCTTTCTTAATATCTACATGTTCAAGCTTTTCAGTCCACTGCAAGTCATCCCTACTATCGCCAAGATCCTTTTCTGTAGTGAATACTGAGGCAAAATATTCATTAAGTACCTCCACTATTTCCTCCGGTTCCATACACACTTTTCCACTGTCACACTTGATTAGTCCTATTCTCTCACGTCTTATCCTCTTGCTCTTCACATACTTGTAGAATGCCTTGGGGTTTTCCTTAATCCTGTCTGCCAAGGCTTTCTCATGGCCCCTTCTGACTCTCCTAATTTCATTCTTAAGCTCCTTCCTGCTCGCCTTATAATCTTTTAGATTCCTATCATTACCTAGTGTTTTAAACATTTCGTAAGCTCTTCTTTTCTTCTTGACTAGATTTACAACAGCCTTTGTACACCATAGATCTTGTACCCTACCATCCTTTCCATGTCTCATTGGAACGTACATACTCAGAATTCCATGCAAATATCCCCTGAACATTTGCCACATTTCTTCTGTACGCTTCCCTGAGAACATCTGTTTCCAATTTATGCTTCCAAGTTCCCTCCTGATAGCCTGATATTTCCCCTTACTCCAATTAAACATTTCCTTAACTTATCTGTTCCTAACTCTCTCCAATGCTATTGCAAAGGAGATAGAATTATAGACAATAAACAATAGACAATAGGTGCAGAAGTAGACCATTCAGCCCTTCGAGCCTGCACCGCCATTCTGAGATCATGGCTGATCATCTACTATCAATACCCGGTTCCTGCCTTGTCCCCATATCCCTTGATTCCCCTATCCATAAGATACCTATCTAGCTGCTTCTTGAAAGCATCCAGAGAATTGGCCTCCACTGCCTTCCCCAAAATGCTCTCCCACTGAGAGATCTGACACCTGACCAGGTTCATTTCCCAATATCAGATCAAGTACAGCCTCTCCTCTTGTAGGCTTATCTACATATTGTGTTAAGAAACCTTCCTGAACACACCTAACAAACTCCACCCCATCTAAACCCCTCACTCTAGGGTTAAATCTCCCACCACAACAACCCTGTTATTATTACACCTTTCCAGAATCTGCCTCCCTATCTGCTCCTTGATGTCCCTGTTATTATTGGGTAGTCTATAAAAAACATCCAGTAGGGTTATTGACCCCTTCCTGGTCCTAACTTTATGGTGACTGTTTTGCTCCTGTTGACATCCTGACTATGCACAGTGTCTTGGAGACCTTGGTATCAGAATCAGGTTTAATATCACTGGCATATGTTGTGAACTTTGTTGTCTTTGGTCTTATGAGGCAGTATCTGCATGCCACTCTCTTATTCAACCTCCACACCGCTAGCCTTCGAATGCAGAGTAGAGACTTAAGACTTTGTCCTTGTCTCTAATTCCCCCACATCCCTGTGCCTAAACCCTAACCGGACACCTATCTTCCCTCTCTGTCCCCAAAACCATCCCCATGAACCCCAAAAACACTAAAAACCTACTAAAACTGAGCTTCAAAATCATCAAAGGTCATGGAAGTCGCAGCTTAACACCATCTTGAAATGCGCGAGGCAGAGGCTCCATGAAGTTTGAGGCAAGTTCTGAGCAGGTGATGGCAGGACACCCCTTCAGAATGCCAGCTGTAGGGTTACACAAGGCAGGCTAACATAACACTTCTTCAGCCCACAAACTTGCCTCAGTACATTCAGATAGCTTTTAAAATTGTAAAATCGCCTCTGGAAATGGCAGTCACAGCTCCTGGCTGATTTGTCCCATTAATGAAGAAATAAGCAGTCATGGGCAATTATCACTTCCTTCTCCATAAACATTCAGCAACTACCAGTCACTGGGGAAACAAATAATTACACTTTTAAATGTCGCCTTCCATGCCACCTTTGTAATCATCATCTGTGTGGGTCACTGGTGACATTTGGTGTTTCAGGACCTTTTGCTCACATTCATATCCTGAATGTTGATTAGTCTACATGAATGCTTTGGACTCATTGATCAAATATCACTTGGCATTGCTTCTCGCCTCTTACACTGCGAAAAGGCAAATCATCATTATTGTTTGTACCGCGGAGGAAATGGTGAAATGCAGCTTGAATTTACAGCAGTCCCCGGGGTTGAAAGCAAAATCATTAAGGAAAGAAGGTGATGGATTATTTCCATTCTGGCTGATCCATTTCCCTTTTCAACCCCAATCATCTGCCTTCTCCCCACATCCCTTCATGCCCTGACTAATCAAGATTCTACCAATCTCTGCCTTAAATATACTCAATGATTTGGCCTCCACAGCTGCCTGTGACAAAGAATTCCACAGATGCACCACTCTGCGGCTGAAGAAATTCCTCTTCATCTCCATTTTAAACGGGCGTCCCTCTATTCTGTGTTGTCTGGCCCTGGACTGCACTTCCACTCTATTGAGCCCTTTCAATATTTGATAGTTTTTAATGAGATCCTCCGCCCCCATTCTTCAGAATTCTCTGGCCTATACTCACTGGAATTTAGAAGAATGCAGGGGCATCTCATTGATAGCTACCAAATGTTGAAAGGACTAGATAGGGTGAATGTGGAGAGTATGTTTCCTATGCTGGTGGTATTCAGAACTAGAGGGCACAGCCTCAAAATTGAGGGGTGACCTCTTAGAACAGAAGTAAGGAGAATTTGTTTAGCCATGGAATGCTCTGCCACAGACAGCTGTGGAGGCCAAGTTGGCATGTATATTTAAGGCAGAAGTTGATAATTTCCTAATCAGTCAAGGCATCAAAGGATATGGTGAGAAGGCAGGTGTATAGGGTTGAGTGGGTTCCGAGACCAATGATGATAGAATGGCGGAGCAGACTCGATGGGCTGAATGGCCTAATTCTGCTCCTATATCAAAAAAAAATCCAGCAAGTACAGGCCCAGAGCCATCAAACACTCCTCATAATATAAAGGCAGAGTCCTTGAAAGGACTGTCTACAGGCTGTGTAGTCAGTTCAATGCTGAGGCAAGTGAAGCCATCCATGCTGGTCCAGGAGGGGCCCGATGATTTTACGGCAGCAACTGTTCCTCTACCTGGTGGTGTGAGATCCAGGACTCCTGCACCTCCCACCCAATGGTAGTAATGAGAAAAGGGGGAGATACAATAACGAAGAACTCAATAGATCAAGCTGTATCTCCAGGAGGGAAAAGGAACTATCGATGGTTTGGGTTAAAATCCTGTAGCAGGACAGAGCGGAGAGGTGAGGTAGTCAGTATATTGGACAGAGGGGGAATGATGAGAAATGGTTATGAGGCTCATCTCCTTCCAGCAGCTGCCTCCTGTCTTCACACTGTCCACCCCTCCCAGCTTTTCCAACTCTTCTTTATTCTCTTTCCCCTCTCTGTCTGTCTCCATCTATCATTCACCTGCCACTGTCTCCTGACTCCAGTGCTGCTCACCAACTCGACCTAATGTTGTCACTGATAAACCTGACTCTGAAAACTTGCACTCATCCTTCAATCTCGTTCTCACTCATCCTTCAGTCCTGTTCTCACTCATTCTTACTCATCCTTCAGCCTCATTCTCACTCATCCTTCAGTCCTCGTTCTCAATCGTCTTTCAGTCCCATTCTCACTCATCCATCAGTCCTCGTTCTCATTCGTCCTTCAGTCCCGTTCTCACTCATTCTTACTCATCCTTCAGTCCTGTTCTCACTTGTTCTTCTGTCTTGTTTTCACTTGTTGTTCAGTCCTGTTCTCACTCTTTCTTCAGTCCTGTTCTCACTCATCCTTCAGTCCCATTCTCACTCATCCTTCAGTCTCGTTCTCACTCGTTCTTCAGTCCTGTTCTCACTCGTTCTTCAGTCCCATTCTCACTCATCCTTCAGTCTCGTTCTCACTCGTTCTTCAGTCCCGTTCTCACTCGTTCTTCAGTCTCACTTTATTTACTGTATTCAGGAGAATGGCCCCTGTCACCAAACGTACTTGAGTTTAAAGAAAGAAATACCATTTTTATACAGAAATAACTAGATGAACCTAAGCTATCATATTCACCACAATCCAAAATGATAATATGTATTAATAGCCCATCTAATCTCCACAGTAAAGGTCAATAATACTTCAGAATTAGTAAAGTAACTGACCAATAGCAAGAGTCTCCCTACAATCCTTCACTTACATCCTTATCTAATCTCTGAATGCCAAATAGCCCCAAACCCCTGCCATGCAAAGAGATGTGATGCTCTTCAAAGACTTCACTGGCCTGGGCTGGCTGTCTGGACATGACCTTAATTCTTGCCTTGTTGCATCTAACACAGCTCCTCTGTCCCTCAATTGACTCAGTCTCCTTTCTTGCCACTCTCCTTCACCTCACCGTACCAGCGATTTTGCCTCTGCACTCTTAGTCCCGATGCAGGGTATTGACCTGAAACGTCAACATTTCCTTTCCTCTCACCGGTGCTGCATAACCCACCGGCTGAGTTCTGCAAGCAGGTTGGAAATGTCCTCAGGCCTTGAAACAACAAAGAGGCAAAGATCTGATACTTCAAACCTCTTGGGATCAGACAGTGCTACTTGAAGGAGAACTGGAGATATGACCCGAAGAGACTCACTGGTGAAGTGTTGCCTTACCTGAAAGGACAGAGTCCGGTGCTGCCAGTGTGGCTTCCTACATATGGGTGAGACCTCCTATATATCAGTGAGACCTCCTATATATCAGTGAGACCTCCTATATATCGGTGAGACCTCCTATATATCGGTAAGACCTCCCATATATCGGTAAGACCTCCCATATATCAGTGAGACCTCCCATATATCAGTGAGACCTCCTATATATCAGCGAGACCTCCTATATATCAGTGAGACCTCCTATATATCAGTGAGACCTCCCATATATCACTGAGACCTCCCATATATCAGTGAGACCTCCTATATATCGGTAAGACCTCCCATATATCAGTGAGGCCTCCTATATATCAGTGAGACCTCCCATATATCACTGAGACCTCCCGTATATCAGTGAGACCTCCTATATATCAGTGAGACCTCCTATATATCAGTGAGACCTCCCATATATCAGTGAGACATCCCATATATCAGTGAGACCTCCCATATATCAGTGAGACCTCCTATATATCAGTGAGACCTCCTATATATCAGTGAGACCTCCCATATATCAGTGAGACCCAATGTAGATTGGGAGACCACTTCGCCGAGCATCTATGCTCCATCCGCCAGAACAAGTGGGATCTCCCAGTGGCCACCCATTTGAATTCTACTTCCCATTCTCATATGTCTACCCATGGCCTCCTCTACTGTCACGATGAGGCCACACTCAGGTTGGAGGAACAACACCTTATATTCCGTCTGGGTAGCCTCCAACCTGATGGCATGAAAACTAATCTTTCGAACTTCTGGTTATGGCTCCCCACTCACCTCTCCTCTTCTACACCATTCCCCATCACTTTTCTTTCTCTCACCTTATTTTCTTGCCCACTCATCACCACCCTCTGGTGCTCCTCCCCACATTTCTTTCTTCCATGGCCTTGTATACTCTTCTATCAGACTCCCCTTTCTTCAGACCTCTATGTCTTTCACCAATCAATTTTCCAGCTCTTTACTACCCCCCCCCCTCGGTTTCACCTATCACCTTGTGTTTCTCCCTCCTCTTTCAACCACCCCCCCCCCACCTTTTAACTCTACTCCTCAGCAACACACACAAAATGCTGGAGAAACTCAACAGGCCAGGCAGCATTGATAGAAAAGATGTTTCGGGCCAAGACTCTTTGGCAGGACCCTGGGAGAAAGCCTGCTGAGTTGCTCCAGCATTTTGTGGATATCCGGCCTCTGCAGATTTTCTCTTGTTGGTAACTCTGTTTCTCATCTTTTTTTCTCCAGTCCTGATGAAGGGTCTGAGTCAGCAACATTGACTGGACTCGTTCCATCGATGTTGCCTGGCCTGCTGAGTTCCTCCCAGCATTTTGTGTGTGTGTGTTGCTTGGATTTCCAGAATCTGCAGGTTTTATCTTGTTTGTGATTGGACTCCTCCCCGTTGGATATTTTACTAAACTCGAGTAAATTCACAGAGGCTACAAATTCATCCAAAATATTTTATTTCAAATACCCCATGGAATGTACTTCCATATTTCCCATGGTCAATGGAGAACGGTGAAAACTCTCACACTTTTAACCCCTCTGACTGATATCTGGAGAATTTGATCTTCCATGGTGTGGAATGCTGTGCATCTTTAAACATTAAACTGATGTTTTCTTGGTATACATTCACATTATTACTCCTTTGGACAGGAAATTCAGGTAATTAGAGACATTTGTCCCCTTCTGGCAGTCTAATGATCCAATAGTTTATGTGCCATTTGTTCAGCAAATAAAACCTTGGCTGAGTGGATTCCTTCTATTGGCCAAATAGATCTCCACTATGTCATAAGGAAATATGAAATGAGATACTATTGAGGCTGCATTTGTAATATTGTGTTCGGTTTCAGTCATGGTGCTCTAGAAAGGATAAAGATCTGTTCTATTTGTCACATGTACTGTACCGCAAAGCATTGAAATGCATCCCTTCCATCAGACTACGTGCTGGGGGCAGCCTGCAAGTGTTGCCATGCTTCTGGTGCCAATATAACATTCCTGCAACTTAGTAACGCTAGCCCATAAGTCTTTGGATTGTGCTAATAATCTTTGGAAGAATGCCAATAAGAGGGAATGCATGCAGAGGAGATTTGTGAGGGCACTTCCACGACTTGAGTTATATTTTATTTCTGAACAAGAGAAAATCTGCAGATGCTGGAAATCCAAGCAACACACACAAAGTGCAGGTCAGGCAGCATCTATGGAAAAGAGTACAGTGGATGTTACAGGCCGAGATGCTTCATAAGTTCCGAAACACCAAAAAGTCAGGCTGACTTCTATGGTACCGTGGTGCCCTAGTTACAGAGAGAGGTTAAACAGGTTGGGATTCACAAGGGCATTGGAGTACGAGGGGCATGAAAAACTCAAAAGGAGATAGATGGGGTGAACTTACACAGTCTCTTTCCCAGGCTTAGGGAATCAAGAACTAGAAGAGCATATAGTTAAGGGTGAGAGGGAAAAAATTTAATAGGGAGGGACAACTTTTCAAACAGAGGGTGGTCCATGTGTGGAGTAAGCTGCCTGAGTAATTGGGTGGGAACATTAACAACACTGAAAAGACATTTGGACAGATACAGAGGTATACAAAGCTATAAGGGTGTAGATAGGGTAAATGCAAGCAGGCTTTTCCACTGAGGCTAATTCAAAGGACAGATTTTGAGGTGATTTTAGGAAAGTATAGGGGTGACGTCAGAGTTAGTTTTTTTCCGAGAGCGTTGGATACAGGGAACACACTACCAGTGGTGGTGATACAGGCAGATACTTCAGGAGCATTTCAAAGACTCTTGTATATGCATATGGATGAAAGGAAAATGGAGAGATACGTGTGTGGGAAGGACTAGATTGATTTTGGAGTAGTTAAAAGGTCAGCACAACATTGTGGGCTGAAGGGCCTGTACTGCGCTGTACTGCCAGAGGAATACCTCTCTCTCTGTTCTGAGACCCTGGCTGGTCTACTCTTGAGTCCTACTAAAGCGGAAGGTAGTAGGCAGAGTGAAACACATCTGACGAAGAAGGCCGAAGAGGAGGAAGTGATGAATACAAAACTCTTCAGAGTGTAAATGTTTCACAGTGACAGCAAAGCAATGTTCTTTACAAGATGTCTGCTCCTGGGCCAGGACTGTTGGCTAAAGCACAGAAAACAGGAGCAAGGAGATAATGCCAGATCTACATTCATTTGGCCCCAGTAATGTGTGCACATTTCCGTTCTCCAGGCTGGAAGCTGTTGCTTCCTGATGCTTTTGCAATCCAAAGGTTCTTCGGAAGTCAGGAATTAGGCATAAACTTGTTGTTTACAACCATTTTATAAAATGTTACCAGAATAAGAAATGAACGAGAGAGAGATGAGGCAATAAAGAAAAGACAAAGGAAAAAGCAGTTGTCGTTGTCTCATATTTAGACTATAGAAAACAAGAAGTCCAGTGATAACAATCCACCTACAAAATACCGGATCCAAGTACTGTGACACCTGCAACAGAAAATCAGGAAGCTTCCAGAGAAATACAGAGGCAACTGTACCGTAATTCCTGGAAAATTCACTCCCAACTACATGTGTACAGATAATTATATACAAATAGAAACAAGCAAATGAAAATGAAACCACAAGGAAATCACAATTCTACACCCCAATCATAGAAACATAGCAAATAGGTGCAGGAGTAGGCCATTCAGTCCTTCGAGCCTGCACCGCCATTCAGTATGATCATGGCTGATCATCCAACTCAGAACCCTGTACCTGCTTTCGCTCCATACCCCCGATCCCATTAGCCACAAGGGCCATATCTAACTTCCTCTTAAATATAGCCAATGAACCGGCCTCAACTGTTTCCTGTGGCAGAGAATTCCACAGATTCACCACTCTCTGTGTGAAGAAGTTTTTCCTCATCTCGGTCCTAAAAGGCTTCCCCTTTATACTTAAACTGTGACCCCTCATTCTGGACTTCCCCAACATCGGAAACAATCTTCCTGCATCTAGCCTGTCCAATCCCTTTAGAATTTTATACATTTCAATAAGATCCCCCCTCAATCTTCTAAATTCCAGTGAGTATAAGCCTAGTCGATCCAGTCTTTCTTCATATGAAAGTCCTGCCATCCCAGGAATCAATCTGGTGAATCCAACAGAGCATGGAGCTATAGATTCATATAACACAGAAACGGGCTCTTCATCCCATCGTCCATGTCACTGACTAAGCTGTTATTTACACTGATCCCATTTTGTCTTCTTATTCCCTCAGATAGGCAGCCCACATCTACACACCAGTGGCCAATTAACCAGCCAACCCACTGCCTTTTGGATATGGGGGCAAAGCAGTGCAGTCAGTGGGGAAGTCGATGAGGTTTCAGTGAGAATGTGCAAACTCCACACAGACAGCACCCAAGGTCAGGATTAACATGGTTCTCTACAGGCAGACTACTATTGCCACTATCCCATCTTCAGCAGAGATAGTTTATGCCACACTTAGGCAGGTACATGGATAGAAAAGGTTCAGAGGAATCCAGGCCAAATTCAAGGTAATGGAACTAGTCATTATGGGTGGGTTGGGGCTATGAGATTTGGTTTGGGTTCCCTCAACTTACGCTTTCTGAAGTCCACAATCAGCTCTTCAGTCTTACTGATGTTGAGTGCAAGGTTGTTGCTGTGACACCACTCCACTAGTTGGCATATCTCACTCCTGTACGCCCTCTCATCACCACCTGAGATTCTGCCAACAAAGGTTGTAAAATGAGCAAATTTGTAGAAGGCATTTCAGCTATGCCTAGCCACACAGTCATGGGTGTAGAGAGAGTAGAGCAGTGGGCTAAGCACACACCCCTGAGGTGTACCAGTGTTGATCATCAGCAAAGAGGAGATATTATTACCAATCTGCACATACTTTGGTCTTCCAGTTAGGAAGCTGAGGATCCAATTGCAGAGGGAGGTACGGACGCCCAGGTTCTGTAGTTTGTCAATCAGGTTGTAGGAATGATGGTGTTAAATGCTGAGCTATGGTCAACGCTATCGTAGCCGTTCTTGAATCAGGTAGTTTGGGACTTCAGGGTTCTGTACCTCCTGCCTGATGGTGGCTGTGAGAAGACAGTTTGGCCCGGATGTTGGGTGTCTTTGATGACTAATGTTGCCTTCTTCAAGCAAAGCCTCGTATTGATACTTCCGATGATGAAGACGGATGAGCCTGTGGTCTTTGGACTGAGTCCAGCACTCTCTGCAGCTTCACATGTTCCTGCACATTCCGATTGCTGTATTAGACCACGATACAATCAGTCAGGATATTTTCAACATTACAGCTGGAGAAGTTTGTTAGTGCATCTGATGACAAGTTGCATATCCTTTTAAGAAAGTGAAGACACTGACGCATCTTCCATGTGATTACACCTGTGTGCTGGGACCAGGATAGGTCATCCATTCTGAATCAGTTGGTTCCTGATCTTTAAGACATTCAAAGTACATTCCTTCATGAATTGAAAGACTTCTATCAAATCTCCTTCTCTGCTCTGTAGTGCAAAACAACCATTTCACCAGTTAATTGGAAGCTGGACACCTCACCCCAGAACCATTCCAAAAAATCTCTCCTGAGTTCACCAAATCCTGAAATCTTTCCACTAGTGCTTCAATGCCCCTCTCTCCATGATGTCCATATCGGCAGCCATGGTACTCCAGGTCTTCCTCCTATCTATCCACAAACAGCCTGTTAATTCCTCAGGATATTGTGGAGATAATTTGTCCCTTCCCTCAATCCCACCATCCTTATTCCCTTTCTTTCCAGTACAGCACTTGAATTCTCCCAGCAGCCATGTATACGCAGGGTAATTTACAGTGGCCAATTAACATACTGACCCTAAGGTCATTGGGAGGTGGGAGGAAACTAAAATACCTGGAGGAAAGACGTTTATAGGATGATCGTGCAGACTTCACACAGGCAGGATCAAACCTAGATCACTGAAGCTGTGGAAAAGCTGCAATATCTGCAGGTCCACTGTCCACGTCAGAGAATAAGACTTCTGCTGTGGAGGGGCTGTGTGCTAAAGCAGGTTAGAGCACTCCTTTGGACTGAACTTGCAATAAAGCTCACAAAAGGCACGGTAGCAGAATGTTATTCTAGTGCCAGTGACCCAGGTTCAATTGCCACTGTCTCTGCTGCCTGTAAGGAATTTGTACATTCGTCCCGTTACCGTGTGGGCTTCCTCCCACTGTCCAAAGTCGTGCAGGTCAGCAGGATTAATCGGTCACATGGGTGCTCATTGGGCCAGAAGGGACTCTTACCATACTATATCTCTAACAAATAAGAAAAAAACTACTTCAAAATCAGAACCAGATTTATTAGCACTGCTTCATATGTTGTTTTCAGACAGCAGTACGATACAACAAAGGCATAAAATTATGAAAATCACAAAAATAAATAGAGACAAAAAGAGTAATAAGGCAATGAAAGCCTTTCCACGTTTTTTAGCCTGCTATGCCCAGTGGGAGTCTTGCCTCCTCAGTCAAAAAAGCTAGTGTTATTCTCAGTGCTAGTCATGGCTTGAATTAATTAGTTCTAATTAAACAACTGTTTCTCCAAAACATCATAACAGTACTTCTGGTGTGATGAACAGGAAATGTCAGGCTCACTCTTGAGAGAGATAATGTGAGCTCAGTCTGAAAGTAGTGACAACACTTGTCTATCCCTTCTCACCACACCTTCCAGTCACACAGACAGATAATAAGCAAAACATATCAAACTCCTCCGCAAGAAATAATATTTGCAAAGTCACATTATTGACTATCATGAAGCAAATATTCAGACTTGATGAAAAAGAAGCCGATCTTAGCCCTTTGATCCTTGGAGTAATACTGCGGCACTCCAAGGATTAATTAAACATCTGAATCTCTGTTAAAGTGCTTATTCCTGGAGTAAAAATAGCAAGACAGATTGTACTGAGCTGTGCATTTTCCCCGACCTTTTGTCTGAACTCTTCGATCCCAGATGGACTGAAAATACAAGTGAACAGATGGCCGGACTGGTTAGCTTGACTAATTATTTCACAGCCCCATTATATTCACACACACTCCGAACCACCCTCTGAACCTTCTCTCCTCACCTACAGCTCACTTCTCTCCAAAGACCTACGTCAACATGTCAGCATCTGCAGGCTGGTTGGTGAATAGTGGTGGGGTTAATCATGATGTATTCAGTGCTGACGGCTATGATAATGAGGTATTTACATAATTCCAAGATTGCAAGTTCAAATCCTACCATGGTGCATCTTGAGAATTTGAATTAAGTTTTTATATATAAAATTCAGTCTGGAAATAAACAATTGATGGTGTGACTATAAAACAACCAGATTGTCATTAAAAGCCCATCTGGTTCACTTCGGGAAGGATATCTTCCCACATGTGAATCTATACAGAGCCATTTTGGTTGTTGCTTAATAGCCTGTTGACTTCGCCAAGTTGTCTCCATAACTCCATGACAAAAAGGGGAATAAACAGTGAACTCCATGTCCCAAGAATTTTCTTTGGAAGAGGAAATCATATTTGCTTTGTAGATGTGACCACAAATGAATGTATACCTCATACTGTAAGTGGTGTTGCAGCATCAACGTTCCACTCAACGTTAGTAAGACCAAAAAACAGAAAGGGTAAGATGAGGGAACACGCACCAGTCCTCATAGACGGTCAACAGTGGAGAGAATGAGCAATTTCAAGATCCTGGATGTTAATATCTCTGAGGACGGAACATTGTCCCAACATATCAATGCAAGTATAAAGAGGGCAAGACAGCAGCTATAAATCTTAGGAGTTTGTGGAGATTTGTTATGTCACCAAAAGCACCCACAACATTTTGGAGGGGGAGGGAGAGCAGCCAGATGTCTTGGTACATATTGGTACCAATGACATAGGAAGGAAAAGAAAAGAGGTCTTGAAAAGAGATTTTAGAGAGCTAGGCAAAAAGCTGAGAAGCTGGACCTTCAGGGTAGTAATTTCTGGATTGGTACCTGTGCCATTCACCAGTGAGGGTAGAAACAGGGTGATATGGCAGATTAATGCATGAGAAGTTGATTCAGGGGACAGGGCTTCAGGTTCTTCAATCATTGAGATCTCTTCTAGGGGAAGGATGACCCGTACAAAAGGCATCAGTTGCCCCTGAACCCAAAAGGGACAAATATTCTCATGGGCAGGTCTTTTAGAGTTGTGGGGGAGGGCTTAAACTAATTTATCAGAGGGGTGGGAACCAGATTGAAGGGACTCAAGGTTGGACAGATGGTAAAAAGACAAAGATAGCATGCAGTCGAACTGTCAGTAAGGGCAGGAAGATGATAGGACAAAAGTGCAGCCAACAGTGTGGGTATCAGTGCATTAGGGATGTGGAATCAAAAAGGGTTGCAAATACAGTACTCAAAGTGTTATATATCAAAACATGGATTATAAGAAATAAGGTGGATGATCTTGTTGCACTGTTATAGATTGTCAGATATGATGTTGTGGCTATCACTGAATCGTGGCTGAAGAATGGTTGAGGTTGGGAGCTAAATGTTCAAGGTTACACGTTGTTTCAGAGGGATAGGAAGGTAGGCAGAGGGGGTGGTGTGGCTCTACTGGTAAAGAATGGCATCAAATCAGTAGGAAGATGTGACATAGGATCAAAAGATGTTGAATCCTTGTGAATTGAATTAAGAAACTGCAAGGGTAAAAGGACTCTGATGGCAGTTATATACAGGCCTCCCAACAGTAGCTGGGATGTGGACCACAGATTATAATGCGAAATAGAAAAGGCTTGTCAAAAGGGCAATGTTATGATAGTCTTGGGAGATTTCAACATGCAGTTTGATAAAGAAAATCAGGTTGGAAATGAATCTCAAGACAGTGTGTTTCTTGAATGCCTACGAGATGGATTTTTTGAACAGTTTGAAATTGAGCCTACTAGGGTATCAGCTATAATGGATTGGGTGTTATGTAATGAACCAGAGGTGATCAGAAATCTTAAGGTAAAATAACCCTGAGGAGGTATTGATCACAATATGACTGAGTTCAACTTGAAACTTGATAGGGAGAAAGTAAAGTCTGACATAGCAGTATTTCTGTAGAATAAAGGAAATTACAGTGGTATGAGAGAGGAGTAAATTGGAGGAGCTGCAGGTAGGAATGACAGCAGAGTAGCAATGGTGTGAGTTTCTGGGGAAAATGAGAAGAATACAGGATAGATGTATTCCAAAAATGAAGAAATATTCAAATGGAAAAATAGTACAACTGTCGCTGACAAGGGAAGTCAAAGCTAATGTAAAAGCAAAAGAGAGGGCATACAACAAAGCAAAAATTAGTAGGAAGACAGAGGATTAGGAATCTTTTAAAACTCTACAGAGAGCAATTAAAAAGAATCATTAGGAGGGAAATAATGAAATATGAAAGCAAGCTAGCAAACAAGATCAAAGTGAATAGTAAAAGCTTTTTTCAAGTATGTAAAAAATAAAAGAGAGATGAGAGTAGATATAGGATCACTAGAAAATGAGGCCAGAGAAATAATAACAGGGCACAAGGAGATGGCAGATGAACTAAATGAGTATTTTGCATCAGTCTTCACTGTGGAAGACACCAGCAGTGTGCCAGGTGTGAAGGAAGAGAAGTGAGTGCAGTTACTATTACAAAGGAGAAGGTCCTCAAAAAGCTGAAAGACCCAAGGGTACATAAGTCACCTGGACCAGATGAACTGCACCCATGGGTTTGGGAAGAGGTAGTGGTAGGAATTGTGGAGGCATTAGAAATGATCTTTCAAAACTCATTGGACTCTGGCATGGTGCCAGAGGACTGGAAATTTGCAAATGTCACTTCACTCTTTAAGAAAGGAGGGAGGCAGCAGAAAGGGAATCATAGACCAGTTAGCCTGACCTCAGTAGTTGGGAAGATGTTAGAGTCAATTATTAAGGATGAGGTTTTGGAGCACTTGGAGACACAGGACAAGATAGAACAAAGTAAACATGGTTTCCTTAGGGGAAATATTGCCTGACAAGCCTGTTGGAATACTTTGAGGAGTTTACACATAAGATCAATAAAGTGAATGCAGTGGATGTTGTATATTTGGACTTTCAGAAGGCCTTTGACAAGTTTCCACACATGAGGCTACTTACTAAGTTAAGACCCATGGTATTACAGGAAAGTTACTGGCATGGTTAGAACATTGGCTGATTGGTAGGAGGCAGTGACTAGGAATAAAAGGATCTTTTTCTGTTTGGCCGCCAGTGACTATTGGTGCTGTACAGGGGCTGGTGTTGGGACTGCCTCTTTTTATGCTGTAATTCAGTGATTCAGATGATTAAATATTTGGCTCTGTTGCCAAGTTTGCAGATGATACGAAGACTGGTGGAGGGGCAGGTATTATTGATGAAACAGGTAGACTGCTGAAGGACTTTATCAGATCAGCAAATGGGCAAGGGAGTGGCAAATAAAATACAATGTTGGAAAATGCATGGTCATGCACTTTTTCTAAATTTTCTAAATGGGGAGAAAATCCAAAAATCTGAGATGTAAAGGGACTTGGGAGTTCTTGTGCAGAACACCACAGAGGTTATCTTGCAAGTAGAGTAGGTGGTGAGAAAGGCAAATGTAATGTTAGCATTCATTTCAAGAGGTCAGGAATACAAGAGCAGGGATGTGATGCTGAGGCTTTACAAGGCACTGGTGAGGCCTCACCTTGAGTGTTGTGAACGGTTTTGGGCCCCTCATCTAAGTAAAGATGTGCTGGCATTGGAGAGGGTCCAGAGGAAGTTCACAAGGATGATTCCGGGAATGAAAGGTTATCATAAAAGGAACGTTTAATACCTCTGGGTCTGTACATGCTGTAATTTAGAAGGATGATAGCGAATCTCATTTAAAACCTTTTGAATGTTGAAAGGCCTTGACAGAGTAGGTGTGGAAAGGATGTTTCCCATGGTGAGGGAGTGCAGGACAAGAAGGCCTCAGGATAGAGGGGTGTCTATTTAAAACAGAGATGTGGAGAAATTCCTTTAGCCAGAGGGTGGTGAATTTGTGGAATTTATTACCAAAGGCAATTGTGAAGGCTAGGTTGTTAGATGTATTTAAGACAGAGCTTGATAGCTTCTTGACTGTACATGGCATCAAAGGTTAAATTGGAGAAGGTCAGGAATGGGGCTGAGAGGGAGAGAAGGGGATCAGCCATGATTGAATGGCAGAGCAGACCTGACAGGCCAAATGGCCTAATACTGCTCCTATGTTTTATGGTCTTATGGTACTAAAGAACTCACAGGTTCCTGCATTCTAACTGGCTGCATCACCATCTGGTATGCGGTGCGGGGGTATGGGGGGAGAGCTACTACACAGGATCAAATAAACTATAGTGAGTTGTAAAATTAGTCAGCTCCATCACAGGCACTAACTCCATAGTATCCAAGGCATCTTTAAGGGACGGTGACTGAGAAAGGTATCATTAAGGAGCCTCACCACCCAGGACATGCCCTCTTCTCATTGTTACCATCAGGAAGGAGGTACAGAATCTTGAAGGCACACAGTCAATGATTCAGGAATAGCTTTTCCCCCTCTGCCATCTGATTTCTGAATGGATGTTGAACCTGTGAACACTATCTCACTACTTTTTTTATTTCTGTTTTTGTACTACTTATTTAAAATAACTATTTTAAATAAGTATCACACACACACACACACACACACACACACACACACACACACACACACACACACACACACACACACACACACACACACACACACACACACACACACACACTTTTCTCTCTATTACTATGTATCGCATTGTACTGCTGCTGCAGTTAACCAATTTCATGATATATGCTGGTGCCATTAAACCTGATTCTGATTCTGATCAGGCTAGGAAAAAGATCATCACAAAGGAGAAGAAATTAGGAGTGTGAGTAGAGCACTCAACTCCTCAAAGCAAGCCCACAATTCAAAGTGATTGCTGTAGGAGAAGAACAGTGAGGGCTAGTAACTAGTAAATGAGAATGGGGATTATGCTAATATAGTATGGAGGAACCGCAGTCAAAAATAGAGGCTTGAAATTCATTAGCAACAACACTCAAGTTTTGGGAACTTCAGTATTATGTTATAGTGTGCACCTTTTTTTGTAATAGAAAATTGGATTTACTATTAGACCGAATCATTTCATTCTGTAATCAGGACCTAGTCTGTTCATCTTTCTGCAACTACCATTCTACTATCAAAGAGTAGTTTTACTGATAATCTCATCAAATGAGAGTGTAAAAGCTGTAACAAATTCACACTCAGATAGATCAGCTCTGGTTGGTCTCCTGGTGCGCACCAGTTTTTCAAAAATTGCTGTAATTTCGAACAACTCTATGAATTCTCTCAATTTGCTCCTACATAATCAATCTAATCTTCCCCAAGCATTACTTTGTCCTCTGACCTAGTTCCCTATCACTCTTGATTCCTCGATATTGCAAAAATTTATCTACGGTTAGTGATATAGCCTGTACAAGACTCCAGAGCAAAGAAGTCCAGAGATTCTAGTAGGCTGCATCAAAGTGGAGTAAAAGGAATTACAGAGGAATGAGAGAGGAGTTGGCCAGAATTAATTGGAAAAGAACACTGGCAGGGATGATGGCAGAACAGCAATGGCTGTTACTTCTGGCAGCAATTCGGAAGGCACAGGATATGTACATTCCAAAGAGGAAGAAGTATTCTAAAGGAATTATGAAACAACTGTGGCTAACAAGAGAAGTCAAAGCAAACATAAAAGCCAAAGAGAGGACATATAATAGAGCAAAAATTAGTGGGTGGTCTGAGGATTGGGAAGATTTCAAATACCAACAGAAGGTAACTAAAAAATCATTAAAAAGGTAAAGGTGGAATACAAAAGTGAGCTAACCAATAATATAAAGGAGGATACCAAAAGTTTCTTCAGATACATAAAGTGTAAAAGAGAGGCAAGAGTGGATATTGGAAAGCTGGAAAATGATCTGCAGAGGTAGTAATGTGGGACAAAAAATGCCAGATGAACTCAATAGGTATTTTGCATCAGTCTTCACGGTGGAAGACATTAGCAGTATGGTGGAAGTTCCAGGTGTCAGGGGGCATGAAATGTGGTTACCACTACTAGGGAGAAGGCTCTTGGGAAACTGAAAGGTCTGAGGGTAGATAAGTCACCTGGACCAGATAGTATACACCTCAGTGTTCTGAAAAAATGGCTGAAGAGTTTGTTGGAGATATTAATAACAATCTTTCAAGAATCACTATATTCTCGAATGGTTCTGGAAGACTAGAAAATTGCAAATCTCACTCCACTCTTCAAGAAGAGAGAGAGGCAGAAGAGAGGAAATTATAGGGCAGAGTCTGACCTCTGTGGTTGGGAAGATGTTGGAGTCAAGTGTTAAGGATGGGGTCTCAGGGTACTTAGAGGCACATGGTAAAATAGTTCAAAGTCCGCAAGGTAGTGTTAGCATGTTGTAACACTCCATTGCTTCAGATCCCACACTTATGTGTTTTCAAATGTAGGAATTGCAGCAGCTAGTGTATGTGGTGGTGACACAGTTACCAAAGTGTGCTCAGAGGACACTTTATTAGATACGTCCTGTACCTAATAATGTGGCCACTTAGAATATGTTCATGGTCTTCTGCTGCTGTAGCCCATCCACTACAAGGTTCACCGTGCTGTGTGTTCAGAGATACTCTTCTACACATCACGGTTGTAACACATGGTTATTTGAGTTACTGTCACCCTCCTGCTGGCGTGAAATTGTCTGGCCATTCACCTCTGACCTCTCTTATTAACAAGGCATTTTCACCCACAGAACTACCACTCACAATATTTTTTTTTTGCTTTTTGCACCATTCTCTGTAAACTCTAAAGACTATTGTGCATGAAAATCCCAGGAGATCAGTAACTTCTGAGATACTCAAACCACCCTGTCTGGCACCAAGCATCATTCCACGCTCGAAGTCACTTAAATCACATTTCCTCCTCATTCTGATGCTTGGTCTGAACAACAACTGATCCCCTTGAGCATGTCTGCATGCTTTTATGCATTAATTTACTGCCACATGATTGGTAGATTACATATTTGCATTAATAAGCAGGAGTACCTAGTAAAGTGGCCACTTAGCAAAGATAAATCCTATATTTACGATCTAGAGACAACATTACACATATAGTCAATCTCACTCAGTGAAATGTCAAGTAACAAAGAGTCATTAGTACTGACCCCGAACTCACCAGATTGTCCTGGTTCACTGCTGAAGAAATCTGCCATTCTTTGGCACTAACAATAAACTCTGGAATAACTCAGCAGGTTGGGCAGCATCCGTTGAAATGAGCAGTAAACTCTGGAATAGACAGACAGGTCAGGAGCAGTGATGAATGTGCAATAAATGCTGGCATTACCAGTGATGTCCACACTTGAAAAATGTATAAATGAAGAAAATAAACTGCAGGAACATAGATATCTCTGGCATTACGCACAGTGAAGAATAACTCAGCAGGTCAGGCAGCATTTATGGATGGGAACAAACAGTCGAAGATTCAGGCCAAGATCCTTCATCAGGACAGAAGGGTGGGAGACGCAGGAACTGAGAATTCTCTTGAGTTCTGGTCATTTCTCCCACCACACCCTTCTCTCTTTTTCCATTTCCCATTGAGGTTCCCCTCTTACCCCCTTCTTTTTCCTCACCTGCTCATCACCTCCCCATGGTTCTCCTCCTCCTTCCTTGGCTTTCATGGTCCACTGTCCTCTCCTTTCTGGCTCTTTCTTCTTTAGCCATGTCCCTCTTCTACTTATCACCTCCCAGCTTCTTACTTCCCCCTCACCTGGTTTCACCTATCACCTACCAGCTATGCTCTTTCCCCTCCCTTCACCTTTTTATTCTGGCTTATTCCCCCTCCCTCTCCGGCCCTAATGAAGGGTCTCACCCCAAAATATCAACTGTTTATTCCTCTCCATAGATGCTGCTTGATCTGCTGAGTTCCTCCATTATTTTGTGCACGTTACTCAAGTTTTCCAGCATCTGCAGAATCTCTTTAGTTTATGATTTGCAGGAATTATGTCAAGAATCAGTTTATATCCACTTGAGAGATATACTGTAGGTTTAATGTTTTAAGGTAACATAATCAATATACAATATCTCTGGTAATCTGTAGCCATCAACACTGAAGTGAGATTGTCAAGATTGTTATTTTTCTGTCTCTTGAGTTGTATTTGAGTTCATAACATGTCAATTCAGAAATGGAGGTTATTTACGTTCAGGTATCCATACCAGCTTATTGATATATGGATTGCCTTACTGTGTTACTTTGAAAGGAAGCACAGGACCTTTCCTCAACCATTCCCCACTCTCTCCATGTCAGGAATGTGATGGAATTCCTTCCACTTGCCTGTATGGACACAAGCCCAATTCTGGATGTATGTGTCTGACCAATTAACAAACATTTTGGAATTTGTTTTCACAGGTGGCTCTGGAGGCCAAGTCACTGGGAATACTTAGGACAGAGGGTGATCGATCTGTGCTGATTGAAGGGATACAGGGAGAAGGCAGGAGATTGAGGCTGAGGGGGAAAATGAATCAGACATGATGAAAGACTCGAGCAGTCTCAAAGGGCCAAATGGCCTAATTCTGATCTATATGGTTATGGTCTTATGGTCATAGTCATGTAGGGAGCAATCCTCCCCCACTAACTGCTTTCCACAGTGACCACCCCCTACACAACACCCTTGTCCATTCGTCCCTCCCCACTGATCTCCCTCCTGCCACTTATCCTTGCTACACCTGCCCCAACTCCTCCTCCCTCACTACCATTCAGAGCCCTAAATAGTCCTTCCAGGTGAGGTGACCCTTTACCTGTGAGTCTGTTGAGGTCATACGCTGTGTCTGGTGTGGTCTCCTGTATAATGGTGAGACCTGATGTAGACTGGGGACTGCTTTGCCGGGCACCTATGCTCCATCTGCCAGAAAAATTGGGATCTCCCAGTGGCCACCCATTTCAATTCCACTTCCCATTCCCATTCTGATATGTCCATCCATGGCCTCCTTCCACTGTCAGGATATGGCCACACCAAAGCTCCTTCTACAACACCTTATATTCCATTTGGGTAGCCTCCAGCCTGATGGTATAAAATCGATCTCTCAAACTTCCAGTAATGCCCTCCCCCCTCACCTTTTCCCTCTCTTACCTCATTGCCTTGCCCACCCATCATCTCCCTCTGGTGCTCCAACCCCATTTTCTTTCTTCCATGGCCTTCTGTCTCTTTCACCAATCAACTTCCCAGCTTTTGAGTTCATCCCTCCCCCTCCAGGCTTCGCCTGTCACTTGTGATTCTCTCCCACCTCCCCCCACCTTTCAAATCTACTCCTCAGCTTTTTCTCTGGTCCTGCCAAAGGGTTTCGGCCCGAAGTATTGACTGTACTCTTTTCCTGGCCTCCTGAGTTCCTCCGGTGTGTTGCTCAGATTTCCAGCATCTGCAGATTTTCCCTTGTTTGCGATTGGATCCCCTCCAAATAATTTCATTTCCACTGGGTAGAGCTCCCAGCCTGACAGCTTCCCCACATGGACTGCAGTGGTTCAAGATGACAGCCAGCCACACCTTCTCAAGGGGACCCAGGAGTCAGTGATAAATCATGGCCTTATTCACTACGACAGAATACCAGATCCTAAGCAATCCCACCACAACTATGGCAGCGGTGCCAGGCTGCAAAGGGAACATCTCTCTTAGCCTGACATTTAATCTCAGTCTGTAAACTATCTCCAGCTGCAGCTTAGAGATCACGCTGATCAATGATATCATTGGGTGAGCTGGAAGTCAGTACATTGTTCAGCCGTCACTGGCAGGATGAGTTTAAGGGCAGTCGTCAATCAAAGCTCAAGTGGCCAGGATGACTAGATCCTAACATAGATGAGTCTGACCCTGAGAAAATTGCTGTATCTTAATATTAGCCAAATTTGTCAACTGGTGTAGTGCCACCATTAGGAGCTCCCAGCTATTTGGAAAAAGGCTCATGATTAATCATCCAATTAAATATAGAATCATTCTTCACACTTAAAGTAAAAAAAAATCAGAATTTTCATTCTTAAAACAAGATTAAAAATAGTTCATTTCTCTTCTGCTGCTTGCCCTGATTCATGTAAGGAAACATGTTTACTCAATATAATCGCAAACACCCATTAATAAATAATTCATTCCAAGGCCTCTTACTGGAGTCTGCTGAAACATAATTTGGTGTCAATTCTTATAAGCAGATTAGTTCAGATGGAGCTTTTAAAATAATATTAAGCTTAATCTTGTCTATAATCTACACTCAGAGGCCACTTTATTAGGTACACCTGTACTCCTACTTCATTATGTAAATACCTAATCAGCCAATCATGTGGCAGCAACTCAGTGCATTAAAGCATAATGACATCATCAAGGGGCTCAGTTGTTGTTCGGACCAAACATCAGAATGGGGGAGAAATGTGATCTAAGTGACTTTGACCTTGGAATGACTGTCGGTGCCAGAAAGGGTGGTTCGAGTATCACAGACACTGCGGATCTCCTGGGGTTGTCATGCACAACAGTCTCTAGAGTTTAGACTGAATGGTGCAAAAAACAATAGGAACCTCGTGAGTGACAATTCTGTGGGCAAAACCATTTCGTTAACGAGTGAGGTCAGAAGAAAATGGCCAGACTGGTTCAAGATGACAGTAACTCAAACCACGTGTCACAACAGTGGTATGCAGAAGAACATCCTTGAACATACAACAGGTGGATGGGCTGCAGCAGCAGAAGACCGTAAACATACACTCAGTGGACACTTCATTAGGTACAAGAAATACCTAAATGAGAGGCCACTGAATACATGCTCACTTCCTCACTCCTCCATCCCTCCCCACGTCCACACTATTCCCACTGTCGCCTTTCATTTGTGTAACCTCTGCATCCAATTGCCTTGCTCATCAACCTATCACAGATGTCCAGCAAACAGAGTGGCAACTATCCTCAGGTGTCAGAGCCTAAAGTGCTTCCCATCTTCCCTAACACTCTAAGGGGACACTGACACAAAATGGTCATTTAAAATGAAAGTGTACAGGAATTTCTTCTTTCATAGGGAACTCTCTACACTGGAGATCTGTGGAGGCTGGATCACTGGGGCCGTTTAAGGAGGAGTTAATTAACAAGGGCAATTGGAACATTGGGGAATTAGGGCATACTTACATTGAGTGACCTCCAGCTGATCACACTGATGATTTTTGGCAATATAATGTTATCAGAGGTTTTGCAAAATTTTTATATAACCGCCATGATCAGACTATTTAAATTTTTAAAAATTAGTTTAAGTAGTTTTTAAATGTCTGTATCAGAGACAGCTAAACACTGTTTATAGGAACTAAGAGTCATAGAGTCAGAGTCGTAGAAAAGTTCAATACAGAAACAGGCCCTTTGGTCTATCTAGTCTGTGTCAAACAATTTAACCAGCCTCCTCATATCAACCTTCACCGGGACCACAGACCTCCATATCGCTACCATCCATGTACCTATCCAAAGTTCGCTTAAATGTTGAAATCAAGCTCTCACTTGTGCTGGCAACTTGTTCCACACTTCTCATGACCCACTGAGTGAAGATATTTCCCCTCATGTTCCCCTTAAACTTTCCCTCTTTCACCTTTAACCCATGACATCTGGTCGCAGTCTCACATAATGTCAGTGGAAAAACCCCTGCTTGCATTTACCCTCTCAATACCCCTCATAATTTTGTATACCTCCATCAAATCTCTCAACCTTCCACATTCCAAGGAATAAATTTAATCTGTCCTTATAACTCAGGACCTCCAGACCCGGCTACATCCATGTAAATTTTCTCTATAATCTTTGAACTTTATTTGCATCTTTCCTGTGGGTAGGTGACAAAAAGTGCACACAATACTCCAAATTAGGCCTCAACAACATCTTATACAACTTCAACAGAACATTCCATTTCCTGTACTCAATGCTTTGATTTATGAAGGCCAATGTGACAAAAGTTTTCTTTGCAACCCTATCTACCTGTGACACCACTTTCAATGGATTATGGACCTGTACTCACAGAACTCTTTATTCCACCACACTCCTCCATGCCCTACTGTTCACTGTTTAAGACCTACCCTGGCTGGTCTGACCAAAGTTCAATGCCTCACACTTGTCTACATTAAATTCTGCCTGCCATTTTCCAGCCGATGCACATCCCTCTGCAAGCTGTGATAGCCTTCCTCGCTGTCCACTACGCCCCCAAACTTGGTGTCATCCACAATTTGCCGATCCAGTAAAGCAAAAGAAAAAAAATGTTATGTTCTCAAAGAGCTGCGGAACTCTCCACAGTAAATAACATCATTACATTCAAAACCTACTTGGATGAGCAGTTGAAAAACCCCTGGAGTAGAAAGCTGCAAGCCAAACAACCACAGAGATATGGAGCTAGGCTTGCTAGCTCTCTCCTCTTGCCAGAACTTGAGGCTCCGAATTGGGCAGACAAAGACCTTATTCATTGGAGCACAAGAAACTGATATGAATAACCTTACAGAAATTTATAAAATCATTTACTTCCCTTTATTACATTTATTTAGAAATACAGCGCCCAACGAGCTGATCCACCCAGCAACACATCTATTTAACCCGAGCCTAATCACAGGACAATTTAAAATAGCTAATTAATCTACTGTCTGGTATACGCCTTTGGCCTGTGGGAGAAAAGCGGAGCATCCAGAGGAAACCCACGCGGTCACAGGAAAGGCGTACAAACTTCTTACAAAGGATGCAGGAACTGAACCCCGAACTCGACGTCCCTAGCTGTAATAGCGATGCGCTAACTGCTACGCTGTCATGGTACATAGAGTGAAGGCACGCAGCATTTTTCCCACAGACAGCGAATCAAAATCAGAGGCCGTGTGTTTAAAGTGAGAGGAGAAAGATTTAAGAGCGACTGCTAAACAGCTTTATCCCACATAGGGTGGACTACATATAGAACAAGCAGCCAGGTGAAATGGTTGAGGCATTTGAATGGGTACATGGATAAAAATGTTTTATACAGATAAGGGCCAAATGTAGGCAAATGGGGCTAACTTAGAAGGAGATTGTGGGTTGACATTGAGATGATGGGCTGATGGGCCACAGCATCACTCTTCTATGATGCTATGTCCACCATGATTCTGCCTAACAAGGTGCCTCTTTCTGTGCAGTGAACTCCTGTTTCTGTGCAATGGGGACCAGAGGTGGGCACTGATCTGAACTGATAATAACCACTGTAATGGTCTGGTTAAGGTTCCTACTGCTGTTGCTCTAGGTATTTCATTACAGCAGTGTTCTGCAAAAGCCGAGTGTTGTGTCAGCCAGTCCAGATGATGGGATCAGGAGAAAGTTCTAGAAAGAGAGGAGCAGGGAGAGTTTGGTGGCAGACAGCAGTCTGGTTTGGGGGCTTTTGGCAGGAGCTGCAGGGTGGGACAAAAGGGAAGGTGCCACAGAATGCCATTGGAAGGAGAGTCCCCATTCCAAGAAGTGCTTTGTACAGATGAATAGCTCCAAGGAGGAAGGGTAACACTCCTGAGACAGAGCCAGCTTGTTTGAGATGGACTTTGAGGGGAGTTCAGGATGTGGCGGGTGTTTTCACCCAGATCGTGAATCCAGTGTGTGAGTACAGAGATACACCCCCAGTGACTCCAGTATGAGCTCCAGTGTGTGAGTACAGAGATACACCCCCAGTGACTCCAGTATGAGCTCCAGTGTGTGAGTACAGAGATACACCCCCAGTGACTCCAGTATGAGCTCCAGTGTGTGAGTACAGAGATACACCCCCAGTGACTCCAGTATGAGCTCCAGTGTGTGAGTACAGAGATACACCCCCAGTGACTCCAGTATGAGCTCCAGTGTGTGAGTACAGAGATACACCCCCAGTGACTCCAGTATGAGCTCCAGTGTGTGAGTACAGAGATAAACCCCCAGTGACTCCAGTATGAGCTCCAGTGTGTGAGTACAGAGATACACCCCCAGTGATTCCAGTATGAGCTACAGTGTGTGAGTACAGAGATACACCCCCAGTGACTCCAGTATGAGCTCCAGTGTGTGAGTACAGAGATACACCTCCAGCGACTCCAGTATGAGCTCCAGTGTGTGAATACAGAGATACACCCCCAGTGACTCCAGTATGAGCTCCAGTGTGTGAGTACAGAGATACACCTCCAGCGACTCCAGTATGAGCTCCAGTGTGTGAGTACAGAGATACACCCCCAGTGACTCCAGTATGAGCTCCAGTGTGTGAGTACAGAGATACACCCCCAGTAACTCCAGTATGAGCTCCAGTGTGTGAGTACAGAGATACACCCCCAGTGACTCCAGTATGAGCTCCAGTGTGTGAGTACAGAGATACACTCCCAGTGACTCCAGTATGAGCTCCAGTGTGTGAGTACAGAGATACACCCCCAGTGACTCCAGTATGAGCTCCAGTGTGTGAGTACAGAGATACAACCCCAGTGACTCCAGTATGAGATCCAGTGTGTGAGTACAGAGCTACACCCCCAGTGACTCCAGTATGAGCTCCAGTGTGTGAGTACAGAGATACACCCCCAGTGACTAAAGTATGAGCTCCAGTGTGTGAGTACAGAGATAAACCCCCAGTGACTCCAGTATGAGCTCCAGTGTGTGAGTACAGAGATACACCCCCAGTGACTCCAGTATGAGCTCCAGTGTGTGAGTACAGAGATACACCCCCAGTGACTCCAGTATGAGCTCCAGTGTGTGAGTACAGAGATACACCCCCAGTGACTCCAGTATGAGCTCCAGTGTGTGAGTACAGAGATACACCCCCAGTGACTCCAGTATGAGCTCCAGTGTGTGAGTACAGAGATACAACCCCAGGGACTCCAGTATGAGCTCCAGTGTGTGAGTACAGAGATACACTCCCAGTGACTCCAGTATGAGCTTCAGTGTGTGAGTACATACACTCCCAGTGACTCCAGTATGAGCTCCAGTGTGTGAGTACAGAGATACACCCCCAGTGACTCCAGTATGAGCTCCAGTGTGTGAGTACAGAGATACACCCCCAGTGACTCCAGTATAAGCTCCAGTGTGTGAGTACAGAGATACACCCCCAGCGACTCCAGTATGAGCTCCAGTGTGTGAGTACAGAGATACACCCCCAGTGACTCCAGTATGAGCTCCAGTGTGTGAGTACAGAGATAAACCCCCAGTGACTCCAGTATGAGCTCCAGTGTGTGAGTACAGAGATACACCCCCAGTGACTCCAGTATGAGCTCCAGTGTGTGAGTACAGAGATACACCCCCAGTGACTCCAGTATGAGCTCCAGTGTGTGAGTACAGAGATACACCCCCAGTGACTCAAGTATGAGCTCCAGTGTGTGAGTACAGAGATAAACCCCCAGTGACTCCAGTATGAGCTCCAGTGTGTGAGTACAGAGATAAACCCCCAGTGACTCCAGTATGAGCTCCAGTGTGTGAGTACAGAGATACACTCCCAGTGACTCCAGTATGAGCTCCAGTGTGTGAGTACAGAGATACACCTCCAGCGACTCCAGTATGAGCTCCAGTGTGTGAGTACAGAGATACACCCCCAGTGACTCCAGTATGAGCTCCAGTGTGTGAGTACAGAGATACACTCCCAGTGACTCCAGTATGAGCTCCAGTGTGTGAGTACAGAGATACACCCCCAGTGACTCCAGTATGAGCTCCAGTGTGTGAGTACAGAGATACACCCCCAGCGACTCCAGTATGAGCTCCAGTGTGTGAGTACAGAGATAAACCCCCAGTGACTCCAGTATGAGCTCCAGTGTGTGAGTACAGAGATACACCCCCAGTGACTAAAGTATGAGCTCCAGTGTGTGAGTACAGAGATAAACCCCCAGTGACTCCAGTATGAGCTCCAGTGTGTGAGTACAGAGATACACCCCCAGTGACTCCAGTATGAGCTCCAGTGTGTGAGTACAGAGATACACCCCCAGTGACTCCAGTATGAGCTCCAGTGTGTGAGTACAGAGATACACCCCCAGTGACTCCAGTATGAGCTCCAGTGTGTGAGTACAGAGATACACCCCCAGTGACTCCAGTATGAGCTCCAGTGTGTGAGTACAGAGATACAACCCCAGGGACTCCAGTATGAGCTCCAGTGTGTGAGTACAGAGATACACTCCCAGTGACTCCAGTATGAGCTTCAGTGTGTGAGTACATACACTCCCAGTGACTCCAGTATGAGCTCCAGTGTGTGAGTACAGAGATACACCCCCAGTGACTCCAGTATGAGCTCCAGTGTGTGAGTACAGAGATACACCCCCAGTGACTCCAGTATAAGCTCCAGTGTGTGAGTACAGAGATACACCCCCAGCGACTCCAGTATGAGCTCCAGTGTGTGAGTACAGAGATACACCCCCAGTGACTCCAGTATAAGCTCCAGTGTGTGAGTACAGAGATACACCCCCAGCGACTCCAGTATGAGCTCCAGTGTGTGAGTACAGAGATACACCCCCAGTGACTCCAGTATGAGCTCCAGTGTGTGAGTACAGAGATAAACCCCCAGTGACTCCAGTATGAGCTCCAGTGTGTGAGTACAGAGATACACCCCCAGTGACTCCAGTATGAGCTCCAGTGTGTGAGTACAGAGATACACCCCCAGTGACTCCAGTATGAGCTCCAGTGTGTGAGTACAGAGATACACCCCCAGTGACTCCAGTATGAGCTCCAGTGTGTGAGTACAGAGATAAACCCCCAGTGACTCCAGTATGAGCTCCAGTGTGTGAGTACAGAGATAAACCCCCAGTGACTCCAGTATGAGCTCCAGTGTGTGAGTACAGAGATACACTCCCAGTGACTCCAGTATGAGCTCCAGTGTGTGAGTACAGAGATACACCTCCAGCGACTCCAGTATGAGCTCCAGTGTGTGAGTACAGAGATACACCCCCAGTGACTCCAGTATGAGCTCCAGTGTGTGAGTACAGAGATACACTCCCAGTGACTCCAGTATGAGCTCCAGTGTGTGAGTACAGAGATACACCCCCAGTGACTCCAGTATGAGCTCCAGTGTGTGAGTACAGAGATACACCCCCAGCGACTCCAGTATGAGCTCCAGTGTGTGAGTACAGAGATAAACCCCCAGTGACTCCAGTATGAGCTCCAGTGTGTGAGTACAGAGATACACTCCCAGTGACTCCAGTATGAGCTCCAGTGTGTGAGTACAGAGATAAACCCCCAGTGACTCCAGTATGAGCTCCAGTGTGTGAATACAGAGATACACCCCCAGTGACTCCAGTATGAGCTCCAGTGTGTGAATACAGAGATACACCCCCAGTGACTCCAGTATGAGCTCCAGTGTGAGAGTACAGAGATACACCTCCAGCGACTCCAGTATGAGCTCCAGTGTGTGAGTACAGAGATACACCCCCAGTGACTCCAGTATGAGCTCCAGTGTGTGAATACAGAGATACACCCCCAGTGACTCCAGTATGAGCTCCAGTGTGAGAGTACAGAGATACACCTCCAGCGACTCCAGTATGAGCTCCAGTGTGTGAGTACAGAGATACACCCCCAGTGACTCCAGTATGAGCTCCAGTGTGTGAGTAAAGTGATAAACCCCCAGCGACTCCAGTATAAGCTCCAGTGTGTGAGTACAGAGATACACCCCCAGTGACTCCAGTATGAGCTCCAGTGTGTGAGTACAGAGATACACCCCCAGTGACTCCAGTATGAGCTCCAGTGTGTGAGTACAGAGATACACCCCCAGTGACTCCAGTATGAGCTCCAGTGTGTGAGTACAGAGATAAACCCCCAGTGACTCCAGTATGAGCTCCAGTGTGTGAGTACAGAGATACACCCCCAGTGACTCCAGTATGAGCTCCAGTGTGTGAGTACAGAGATACACCCCCAGTGACTCCAGTATGAGCTCCAGTGTGTGAGTACAGAGATACACCCCCAGTGACTCCAGTATGAGCTCCAGTGTGTGAGTACAGAGATACACCCCCAGTGACTCCAGTATGAGCTCCAGTGTGTGAGTACAGAGATACACCCCCAGTGACTCCAGTATAAGCTCCAGTGTGTGAGTACAGAGATACACTCCCAGTGACTCCAGTATGAGCTCCAGTGTGTGAGTACAGAGATACACCCCCAGTGACTCCAGTATGAGCTCCAGTGTGTGAGTACAGAGATACACCCCCAGTGACTCCAATATGAGCTCCAGTGTGTGAGTACAGAGATACACCCCCAGTGACTCCAGTATGAGCTCCAGTGTGTGAGTACAGAGATACACCCCCAGTGACTCCAGTATGAGCTCCAGTGTGTGAGTACAGAGATACACCACCAGTGACTCCAGTATGAGCTCCAGTGTGTGAGTACAGAGATACACCCCCAGTGACTCCAGTATGAGCTCCAGTGTGTGAGTACAGAGATACACCACCAGTGACTCCAGTATGAGCTCCAGTGTGTGAGTACAGAGATACACCCCCAGTGACTCCAGTATGAGCTCCAGTGTGTGAGTACAGAGATACACCCCCAGTGACTCCAGTATGAGCTCCAGTGTGTGAGTACAGAGATACACCCCCAGTGACCCCAGTATGAGCTCCAGTGTGTGAGTACAGAGATACACCCCCAGTGACTCCAGTATGAGCTCCAGTGTGTGAGTACAGAGATACACCCCCAGTGACTCCAGTATAAGCTCCAGTGTGTGAGTACAGAGATACACTCCCAGTGACTCCAGTATGAGCTCCAGTGTGTGAGTACAGAGATACACCCCCAGTGACTCCAGTATGAGCTCCAGTGTGTGAGTACAGAGATAAACCCCCAGTGACTCCAGTATGAGCTCCAGTGTGTGAGTACAGTGATACACCCCCAGTGACTCCAGTATGAGCTCCAGTGTGTGAGTACAGAGATACACCCCCAGTGACTCCAGTATGAGCTCCAGTGTGTGAGTACAGAGATACACCCCCAGTGACTCCAGTATGAGCTCCAGTGTGTGAGTACAGAGATACACCCCCAGTGACTCCAGTATAAGCTCCAGTGTGTGAGTACAGAGATACACTCCCAGTGACTCCAGTATGAGCTCCAGTGTGTGAGTACAGAGATACACCCCCAGTGACTCCAGTATGAGCTCCAGTGTGTGAGTACAGAGATAAACCCCCAGTGACTCCAGTATGAGCTCCAGTGTGTGAGTACAGAGATACACCCCCAGTGACTCCAGTATGAGCTCCAGTGTGTGAGTACAGAGATACACCTCCAGCGACTCCAGTATGAGCTCCAGTGTGTGAGTACAGAGATACACCCCCAGTGACTCCAGTATAAGCTCCAGTGTGTGAGTACAGAGATACACTCCCAGTGACTCCAGTATGAGCTCCAGTGTGTGAGTACAGAGATACACCCCCAGTGACTCCAGTATGAGCTCCAGTGTGTGAGTACAGAGATACACCCCCAGTGACTCCAGTATGAGCTCCAGTGTGTGAGTACAGAGATAAACCCCCAGTGACTCCAGTATGAGCTCCAGTGTGTGAGTACAGAGATACACCCCCAGTGACTCCAGTATGAGCTCCAGTGTGTGAGTACAGAGATAAACCCCCAGTGACTCCAGTATGAGCTCCAGTGTGTGAGTACAGAGATACACCCCCAGTGACTCCAGTATGAGCTCCAGTGTGTGAGTAAAGATACACCCCCAGCGACTCCAGTATGAGCTCCAGTGTGTGAGTACAGAGATACACCCCCAGCGACTCCAGAATGAGCTCCAGTGTGTGAATACAGAGATACACTCCCAGTGACTCCAGTATGAGCTCCAGTGTGTGAGTACAGAGATACACCCCCAGCGACTCCAGTATGAGCTCCAGTGTGTGAGTACAGAGATAAACCCCCAGTGACTCCAGTATGAGCTCCAGTGTGTGAATACAGAGATACACCCCCAGTGACTCCAGTATGAGCTCCAGTGTGTGAGTACAGAGATACACCCCCAGCGACTCCAGTATGAGCTCCAGTGTGTGAGTACAGAGATACACCCCCAGTGACTCCAGTATGAGCTCCAGTGTGTGAGTACAGAGATACACCCCCAGTGACTCCAGTATGAGCTCCAGTGTGTGAGTACAGAGATACACCTCCAGTGACTCCAGTATGAGCTCCAGTGTGTGAATACAGAGATACACCCCCAGTGACTCCAGTATAAGCTCCAGTGTGTGAGTACAGAGATACACCCCCAGTGACTCCAGTATGAGCTCCAGTGTGTGAATACAGAGATACACCCCCAGTGACTCCAGTATAAGCTCCAGTGTGTGAGTACAGAGATACACCCCCAGTGACTCCAGTCTGAGCTCCAGTGTGTGAGTACAGAGATACACCTCCAGTGACTCCAATATGAGCTCCAGTGTGTGAGTACAGAGATACACCCCCAGTGACTCCAGTATGAGCTCCAGTGTGTGAATACAGAGATACACCCCCAGTGACTCCGGTATGAGTTCCAGTGTGTGAGTACAGAGATAAACCCCCAGTGACTCCAATATGAGCTCCAGTGTGTGAGTACAGAGATACACCCCCAGCGACTCCAGAATGAGCTCCAGTGTGTGAATACAGAGATACACTCCCAGTGACTCCAGTATGAGCTCCAGTGTGTGAGTACAGAGATACACCCCCAGTGACTCCAGTATGAGCTCCAGTGTGTGAGTACAGAGATACACCTCCAGCGACTCCAGTATGAGCTCCAGTGTGTGAGTACAGAGATAAACCCCCAGTGACTCCAGTATGAGCTCCAGTGTGTGAGTACAGAGATAAACCCCCAGTGACTCCAGTATGAGCTCCAGTGTGTGAGTACAGAGATACACCACCAGTGACTCCAGTATGAGCTCCAGTGTGTGAGTACAGAGATACACCCCCAGTGACTCCAGTATGAGCTCCAGTGTGTGAGTACAGAGATAAACCCCCAGTGACTCCAGTATAAGCTCCAGTGTGTGAGTACAGAGATACACCCCCAGCGACTCCAGTATGAGCTCCAGTGTGTGAATACAGAGATACACTCCCAGTGACTCCAGTATGAGCTCCAGTGTGTGAGTACAGAGATACACCCCCAGTGACTCCAGTATGAGCTCCAGTGTGTGAGTACAGAGATACACCCCCAGTGACTCCAGTATGAGCTCCAGTGTGTGAGTACAGAGATACACCCCCAGTGACTCCAGTATGAGATCCAGTGTGTGAATACAGAGATAAACCCCCAGTGACTCCAGTATGAGCTCCAGTGTGTGAGTACAGAGATACACCTCCAGCGACTCCAGAATGAGCTCCAGTGTGTGAGTACAGAGATACACTCCCAGTGACTCCAGTATGAGCTCCAGTGTGTGAGTACAGAGATACACCCCCAGTGACTCCAGTATGAGCTCCAGTGTGTGAGTACAGAGATACACCCCCAGCGACTCCAGTATGAGCTCCAGTGTGTGAGTACAGAGATACACCCCCAGTGACTCCAGTATGAGCTCCAGTGTGTGAGTACAGAGATAAACCCCCAGTGACTCCAGTATGAGCTCCAGTGTGTGAGTACAGAGATACACCCCCAGTGACTCCAGTATGAGCTCCAGTGTGTGAGTACAGAGATACACCTCCAGCGACTCCAGTATGAGCTCCAGTGTGTGAGTACAGAGATACACCCCCAGTGACTCCAGTATAAGCTCCAGTGTGTGAGTACAGAGATACACTCCCAGTGACTCCAGTATGAGCTCCAGTGTGTGAGTACAGAGATACACCCCCAGTGACTCCAGTATGAGCTCCAGTGTGTGAGTACAGAGATACACCCCCAGTGACTCCAGTATGAGCTCCAGTGTGTGAGTACAGAGATAAACCCCCAGTGACTCCAGTATGAGCTCCAGTGTGTGAGTACAGAGATACACCCCCAGTGACTCCAGTATGAGCTCCAGTGTGTGAGTACAGAGATAAACCCCCAGTGACTCCAGTATGAGCTCCAGTGTGTGAGTACAGAGATACACCCCCAGTGACTCCAGTATGAGCTCCAGTGTGTGAGTAAAGATACACCCCCAGTGACTCCAGTATGAGCTCCAGTGTGTGAGTACAGAGATACACCCCCAGCGACTCCAGTATGAGCTCCAGTGTGTGAGTACAGAGATACACCCCCAGCGACTCCAGAATGAGCTCCAGTGTGTGAATACAGAGATACACTCCCAGTGACTCCAGTATGAGCTCCAGTGTGTGAGTACAGAGATACACCCCCAGCGACTCCAGTATGAGCTCCAGTGTGTGAGTACAGAGATAAACCCCCAGTGACTCCAGTATGAGCTCCAGTGTGTGAATACAGAGATACACCCCCAGTGACTCCAGTATGAGCTCCAGTGTGTGAGTACAGAGATACACCCCCAGCGACTCCAGTATGAGCTCCAGTGTGTGAGTACAGAGATAAACCCCCAGTGACTCCAGTATGAGCTCCAGTGTGTGAATACAGAGATACACCCCCAGTGACTCCAGTATAAGCTCCAGTGTGTGAGTACAGAGATACACCCCCAGTGACTCCAGTATGAGCTCCAGTGTGTGAGTACAGAGATACACCTCCAGTGACTCCAATATGAGCTCCAGTGTGTGAGTACAGAGATACACCCCCAGTGACTCCAGTATGAGCTCCAGTGTGTGAATACAGAGATACACCCCCAGTGACTCCGGTATGAGTTCCAGTGTGTGAGTACAGAGATAAACCCCCAGTGACTCCAATATGAGCTCCAGTGTGTGAGTACAGAGATACACCCCCAGCGACTCCAGAATGAGCTCCAGTGTGTGAATACAGAGATACACTCCCAGTGACTCCAGTATGAGCTCCAGTGTGTGAGTACAGAGATACACCCCCAGTGACTCCAGTATGAGCTCCAGTGTGTGAGTACAGAGATACACCTCCAGCGACTCCAGTATGAGCTCCAGTGTGTGAGTACAGAGATAAACCCCCAGTGACTCCAGTATGAGCTCCAGTGTGTGAGTACAGAGATAAACCCCCAGTGACTCCAGTATGAGCTCCAGTGTGTGAGTACAGAGATACACCACCAGTGACTCCAGTATGAGCTCCAGTGTGTGAGTACAGAGATACACCCCCAGTGACTCCAGTATGAGCTCCAGTGTGTGAGTACAGAGATAAACCCCCAGTGACTCCAGTATAAGCTCCAGTGTGTGAGTACAGAGATACACCCCCAGCGACTCCAGTATGAGCTCCAGTGTGTGAATACAGAGATACACCCCCAGTGACTCCAGTATGAGCTCCAGTGTGTGAGTACAGAGATACACCCCCAGTGACTCCAGTATGAGCTCCAGTGTGTGAGTACAGAGATACACCCCCAGTGACTCCAGTATGAGATCCAGTGTGTGAATACAGAGATAAACCCCCAGTGACTCCAGTATGAGCTCCAGTGTGTGAGTACAGAGATACACCTCCAGTGACTCCAGTATGAGCTCCAGTGTGTGAGTACAGAGATACACCCCCAGTGACTCCAGTATGAGCTCCAGTGTGTGAGTACAGAGATACACCCCCAGTGACTCCAGTATGAGCTCCAGTGTGTGAGTACAGAGATAAACCCCCAGTGACTCCAGTATGAGCTCCAGTGTGTGAGTACAGAGATACACCCCCAGTGACTCCAGTATGAGCTCCAGTGTGTGAGTACAGAGATAAACCCCCAGTGACTCCAGTATAAGCTCCAGTGTGTGAGTACAGAGATACACCCCCAGCGACTCCAGTATGAGCTCCAGTGTGTGAATACAGAGATACACCCCCAGTGACTCCAGTATGAGCTCCAGTGTGTGAGTACAGAGATACACCCCCAGTGACTCCAGTATGAGCTCCAGTGTGTGAGTACAGAGATACACCCCCAGTGACTCCAGTATGAGATCCAGTGTGTGAATACAGAGATAAACCCCCAGTGACTCCAGTATGAGCTCCAGTGTGTGAGTACAGAGATACACCTCCAGCGACTCCAGAATGAGCTCCAGTGTGTGAGTACAGAGATACACTCCCAGTGACTCCAGTATGAGCTCCAGTGTGTGAGTACAGAGATACACCCCCAGTGACTCCAGTATGAGCTCCAGTGTGTGAGTACAGAGATACACCCCCAGCGACTCCAGTATGAGCTCCAGTGTGTGAGTACAGAGATACACCCCCAGTGACTCCAGTATGAGCTCCAGTGATTATGTGCGTATTGGACTCGTTTAACTGTAATGGGTCCTTTTCTTTCTCCTATTAACTGTTTGATAAAGCTGAAATTGATAAATATTCCTCCTTTAAAATTATATGTGGTGCATGATCTGTTATTTCTAGCTGATCGATAATTGTGTATGGGTAATATTTACACATATTTGAGGTTTATTTAATCAGAACATCACGACATTCCTGTTTGGTTGAACCCAAAACCATACTGACCCTAGACGTATATCGTTTGCGAAAGGTGGCCTTCTCACCACTGAGTGATGTGGGTGTTTGCAGAGCTGGCTTATGACCGAGTTTACATACGAGCTCCAGTGACAGGGTCATACCACTTTCTGCTCTGTAAATTCAGTTTCTCTCCATTGTATTCCCATTCTTTGCCTACATGGAATTGGATGTTAATTAGGAATAAAGCTCAAGATTCCAAGCCTTTGTGGAGAAGGATGTGGGAAAATGCTATAGTTTACAGTACTGTGCAAAATTATCAGGAACATATATATAGCTAGAGTACCTAAGACTTTTGCACAGTACTGTATTTGTCAATGTGAAGCAGAGAGCGAGTTTGTAAATCTGACTGGTGCAAGGGATGTTGGGAATAGTGAGGGTGGAGTGAACGGGAGGGGTGTGGGACAGGTGGCAGAGGAGTCCCAGTGGCCGAGGGTGTTGTGGGGGAAGACACACCCAGCACGGTCATTAGATTCCAAAATCATGGTTTATTGATCATTACAGAATGTCTCTCTGCTGCTTCCTGCTCCCTCCCCTCTCGATTCTCCTTTTCGCAACCATGATTCCCCTCTCACTGCTCCCTTCCCACTCTCAGTCCACATTAGATACCCAGATCAGAATCAGGTTTATCATCATGCACATATGTCATGAAATCTGTGTTTTTGCAGCAGCAGTACAGTACAATGTGTAAAACTACTACAGTACTGTGCAAAAGTCTTAGGCACGATAGGTGTGTGTGTGTGTGTGTGTGTGTGTGTGTGTGTGCGTAAGACTTTTGAATAGTATTGCAGCTCAATCCAACATAGAACATGGAACATACATAACAGTATAATACAGGAATATGCCCCTTAACCCATTGTGTTATGCCAAAACAATTAAACTAGAAATTAAATGCCTAATTAATCTAATCTCTTCTGCCTACTCAATGTTCATATCTCTCCATTCTCTGCACACTCCTGTGCTTATCTAAGAGCTTCTGAAGAACCTATATTGTATTTACTGCCATCACCATCCCTGGCACCCACCAGTCTCTGTGTAAAGAAACACCCATGCATCTCCTTTCAACTTAACCCTTTCACCTTAAACATATACACTCTAGTTTTTGATATTTGGACCCTGGAATAAAGTTAATTGTAGGGCAGGTGTTATACATTGGCTACAAATGCTCACATTTCATTTGTGGGACATTGGATGACACGAGCTCTTGTACCTTCAACAAGAGAATGCTCCTAAAATGACAGCTGCCAAAACAACCTTCACTTAGATGATACCTATAATGACCATGGAAAGTCTCAAAGCTAAACCTGTCTTAACTGAAACTGCACTTACTCAGTTGCACTCAAGCCAGTCCAAGTTCAAGTTCTTTGTCCTATATGTGGGTATAAATTCTATGAAAATCAGATTTTTGCACCAGCAGACAGTAAATATAAGCAAATCTGAATTTAACTTAACATAACATATACATAATTTAAAGACAAAGTGAACAAACATAGCACATTTAGAGTGAGAAGAAAGAAATATAGTCTGAGGTAATGTTAGTCAATTATTACAATGCTTGTATAAATTATCGTAATATTGGTTCTTTAAGAATTATACATGTAGAAATTACATTGCATTGAACTGGAGCAGTTAAAAAAACACTCTACCACTCTTTATCTTGGGTACCTTTGCTTTATAAAGTTCTTTGTTTAGCGTGCAACTGTCTTCCAATATCTCTGCAAGATAGAGGAAATCCTCTTATGGTAGGTTGACAATGACAGGAAAGAAAGCTTCAGGTTGACACCATTAGGGATTCAGTCCAACACCTCAGTGACATGCATGGTATATAATTTTTAGTCAAACAAGTCTTGAAAGATCTTCTCCTGATTGAATACAGAAGTCCCTTTCAACGTTTAACTGCTAATGGGCCACACTATAAAAACCAGTTCAAATATCTTGACTCCACACTGTAAATTTTACTAGGAAGAATAAACAATATTTGCTCAGTGTTGGTTTGAGCTGAATATTAATGATCATAAAACATAAAGCCTAGTAACTGCTGCTCAAGTTTGTCCATTAATCGGAAATCCATCTGACCTTGTCCGTCTGTCCTGTAAATAACAAAGCTGTTATTAATTTATTAATTTATCAAAACCTGAATATTACTGGCAAAGCCAGAATTTACTGCCTGATCTTAATTTGCTGCCCGCCGAGGGCACTTAACATTAAATCACATTGGTCTGATGTCATACATTCAATCGTATTCAGTTCCGGTTGCCTCACCTTTGAAGTGATAGGAAGATGGTAAAATGGAAATGGGATAAGCTTACTGGATTCAAAGTTAGACTGGAGAGGCTGAGGCTAGATCTAGAAGTTTGAGAGCAGAATTGAAAGAAGTGGACAAGTTTGTCATATGTATATATATATATAAAGAAACAGAAGTTTAGAAGTTTATTTATGAAGATGCAACATGCAATATGTTGTACCTTCAAACCAGGCTGCCCACCAATTCCCTGATTTAATCTCAACCTAATTACAGGACAATTAACCTACTAAACGGTACATCTTCAGACTGAGGGAGGAAACCAGAACACCTGGAGGAAGCCCATGTGGTCACAGGGAGAACATACAAACTCCTTACAGGCAGCGATGGGAATTGAACCCCAGTCCTCGACTTCCTAACCAGAAGACCACAGTCTGTGTAGATCAGAAATAACATCCCCATCTCGCTGACAATCAGCTCTGGTGCACCTCAGGGATGTGTACTTACCCCACTGCTCTACGCCCTCTACACCCATGACTGTGTGGCTAGGCACAGCTTAAATGCCATCTGATGACACAACTATTGTTGACAGAATTTCAAATGGAGATGAGAGGGTGTACAGGAGTGAGATATATAAGCTAGTTGAGTGTGTAACAGCAGCAACCTTCCACTAATGTCAGTAAGACTAAAGAACATTGTGGACTTCAGAAAGGGTAATTCAAGGAACACACACCAGCCCTCATAGTGGGATCAGAAGTGGAAAGAGTGAGCAATTTTAAGTTTTTGGATTTCAACATTTCTGGACTATATCAATGCAGCTACAAAAAAGACTCGACAGTGGCTATATTTCATTTGGAGTTTGAGGAGATTTGGCTTGTCACCAAAGACACTTGCAAATTTCTACTGATGTTCCATGGTGAGCATTCTAACCGGCTACATCACTGTCTGGTATGGGAGAGTTACTGCACAGGAATGAAATAAGCTGCAGAGAGTGTAAACTTAGTCAGCTCTGTCATGGGCACTAGCCTCTGAAGTATCCAGGACATCTTCAAGGAGCAATGCCTCAAAAAGGCGACATCCATCATTAAGGACCCTCATCAGGACATGCCCTGTTTTCATTGCCACCATCCGGGGAGGGGGTACAGGAGCCTGAAGGCACACCCTCATTTATTCAGGAACAGCTTCTTCCCCTCTGCCATCCGGGAGGAGGTACGGGAGCCTGAAGGCACACCCTCATTTATTCAGGAACAGCTTCTTCCCCTCTGCCATCCGGGAGGAGGTACGGGAGCCTGAAGGCACACCCTCATTTATTCAGGAACAGCTTCTTCCCCTCTGCCATCCGGGAGGAGGTACGGGAGCCTGAAGGCACACCCTCATTTATTCAGGAACAGCTTCTTCCCCTCTGCCATCAGGGAGGAGGTACGGGAGCCTGAAGGCACACCCTCATTTATTCAGGAACAGCTTCTTCCCCTCTGCCATCCAGGAGGAGGTACAGAAGCCTGAAGGCACACCCTCATTTATTCAGGAACAGCTTCTTCCCCTCTGCCATCAGGGAGGGGGTACGGGAGCCTGAAGACACACCCTCATTTTTTCAGGAACAGCTTCTTCCCCTCTGCAATCAGGGAGGAGGTACGAGAACCTGAAGGCACACCCTCATTTATTCAGGGACAGCTTCTTCCCCTCTGCCATCAGGGAGGAGGTACAGGAGCCTGAAGGCACACCCTCAGCGATTCAGGAACAGCTTCTTCCCCTCTGCCATCAGGGAGGAGGTACAGGAGCCTGAAGGCACACCCTCAGCAATTCAGGAACAGCTTCTTCCCCTCTGCCATCAGGGAGGAGGTACAGGAGCCTGAAGGCACACCCTCATTTATTCAGGGACAGCTTCTTCCCCTCTGCCATCCGGGAGGAGGTACGGGAGCCTGAAGGCACACCCTCATTTATTCAGGAACAGCTTCTTCCCCTCTGCCATCCGGGAGGAGGTACGGGAGCCTGAAGGCACACCCTCATTTATTCAGGAACAGCTTCTTCCCCTCTGCCATCCGGGAGGAGGTACGGGAGCCTGAAGGCACACCCTCATTTATTCAGGAACAGCTTCTTCCCCTCTGCCATCCGGGAGGAGGTACGGGAGCCTGAAGGCACACCCTCATTTATTCAGGAACAGCTTCTTCCCCTCTGCCATCCGGGAGGAGGTACGGGAGCCTGAAGGCACACCCTCATTTATTCAGGAACAGCTTCTTCCCCTCTGCCATCAGGGAGGAGGTACGGGAGCCTGAAGGCACACCCTGATTTATTCAGGAACAGCTTCTTCCCCTCTGCCATCAGGGAGGAGGTACGGTAGCCTGAAGGCACACCCTCATTTATTCAGGAACAGCTTCTTCCCCTCTGCCATCCGGGAGGAGGTACGGGAGCCTGAAGGCACACCCTCATTTATTCAGGAACAGCTTCTTCCCCTCTGCCATTGGATTTCTGAATAGACATTGAACCCATGAACACTACCTCATGACTTTTCTATTCTTATATTTGTGCTACTTACTTAATTTAACTATTATATATACATGTTGCAATTCACAGTTTTTCCTCCATTATTATGTATTGCATTATACTGCAAATTTCACGACATAGGCCAATGATATTAAATCTGATTCTCAGTTCAACCTACAGGAGTGACCCCAAACTTTGGGTTAACATGCCTCTTGAATTCACACTACCTCTCCCACCTTGACCGACAGTATCTGTCTGTAGATCCTCCTCCACTGTTACAGCAAGCCCCAATGTAAACTGGAGGAACCACATCTCATCTTCCATATGAGGGCTTAGCAGCCTTTCACACTCAACATAAAACAGACAACTGATGCTTCCTTTCTAGTGTACCAATACTAGCTAGTCTGCTTGTTATGCCTCTGTAACTTGGCCTCTAGTGTGAAGGTAGCTGGTAGAATCTGGGGGAGAGTTGATGGATAGTGAGGAGAATGAAGTGAGATTAGTATAGGATTAGTATAAATCGGTGCATAATGTTTAGTACAGACTTGATGGGCTGAAGGGCTTATTTCCATGCTGTATTACTCAGTGAGTTCCATAAGGAGACTGCTAGAAAACATAAAGTCAATCGAGTTTATTGTCATATACATAAATACTTGTATCCACAAGTGAAATGTAAAACTTCCTTGCAGAAGCATCACAGGTACATTACATCAAATAATCAGCATTCACACACAACACATAAACTAAACACAAACACAAGAAGGAACACAATTTGAACAAGAAAAATCTCAGATTTTCCAGACATTTGAACACTATCTTAACAGAGGCCAGTCAGAAGTTGGGAACAAGAGGTGACTCACACAGGTCAGCGGCTGTGCATTAAAAGCAGCGCTTTACAGAAGATTCTGCGTTTGGACAGCAGCCATTCAGAGACAGCAATTCATTAGTAAAGGCAAATAAAAATAGAACAGGGGCAAGCAGAGCGGCCGTTGTTGGAGTGGACAGTGTTAGAGTGGGGATTTGAGGGTTCAGCTCTTCAAGGCTTCAGCAAGGAGATAAGAACATAAGAAATAGGAGCAGGAATAGGCCATCCAGCCCATCGAGCCTGCCCTACCATTCAATAAGATCATGGCTGATCTGTCTGTAAACTCAGCTCCATCTACCTGCCTTTTCCCCATAACCCTTCACTCCCTTACTATGTAAAAACCTATCTAACTGTTTCTTAAGTATATTTAGTGAAGAAGCCTCAACTGCTTCCCTGGGCAGAGAATTCCACAGATTCACTACTCTCTGGGAAAACAGTTTCTTCTCATCTCCGTCCTAAATCTTCTCCCTGAATTTTGAGGCAATGTCCCCTAGTTCTAGTTTCACCTACCAATGGAAACAACTTTCCTACTTCCATCTTATCTATCCCTTTCAAAATTTTGCATGTTTCTATAAGATCCTCTCTCATTCTTCAGAACTCCAGAGAGTATAGTCCCAGGCGACTCAATCTCTCCTCATAGGTTAACCCCTTCATCTCTGGAATCAACCTGGTGAACCTCCTCTGCACTGCCTCCAAAGCCAGTGTATCCTTCCTCAAGTATGGAAACCAGAACTGCACACAGTACTCCAGGTGCAGCCTCACCAGTACCCTGTATAGTTGCAGCATGACCTCCCTGCTCTTGAATTCAATCCCTCTAGCAATGAAGGCCAACATTCCGTTTGCCTTCTTAATAACCTGTTGTACCGGCAAACCAACTTCTTGCGATTCATGCACAAGCAGGTTGTTGCATGTATTTAAGGCAGAGATTAAAAAGGTTCTTTATTGGACATGGCATCAAAGGTTACGGGGAGAAGACCGGAAAATGGGGTTGCAGAGGAGAAAAAAAGGAATCAGCCATGAGTGAATGGCGGAGCAGACTCAATGGCCAATGGCTTAATTCTGCTCCTATGTCTTATGGTCTTATGACAATCAGGAGGCTGAAGGAGGTTAAGAAGCCAGTGAAGAGTACCCGTCTACAACAGGTATACCACTTTGGATACTTTTGGGTGGGGGGGGGGGGGGGCATGACATAGCAGAGGAAAGTCACAGAGGTCATGCCTGGGTCTGGCTCTGTGGCTCAGAAGGAAAGAAGGGAGAAGAGGTGAGCTGTGATGATAGGGGATTTGTTACCGAATGATACGTTGCCTCTAGGTGTCAGGATCCGAGACATCTCCTAGCAAGTTATCAGTATTGTTACATGGAAGGGTGAACAGCGAGAGATTGTGTTCCACGTCAATACCAATGACATAGGTAAGAAGAATAACAAGGTTCTGCAAAGTGAGCTCAGGGAGTTAGGTGCTAAGTTAAAGGACAGGACCTCTAGGGTTGTGAGTTAAAAACTGCTACCCTTGCCACATGTGAGTAAGGCTAAAATAGTAAGACCTTACAGTTTTACACATGGCTAAGGAGTTGATGTAGTAGGGAGAGCTTCAGATTTGTGGATCATTGGGCTCTCTTCCAGGGAAGGTGGGACCTGTACAGAAGAGACAGTTTGCATCTGAACTGGAGGGGGACTAATATCCTAGTGGGAAGGTTTGCTAGTACTGCTCGGTGGGGAGAGGCATTAAATTAGAGATGTGGAGGATGAGAAGCAGAGTGTCAGAACAAAACAGTGGAGTGACTGTGGAGACAGATGTTGTCGAGACCCTCAAAAAGTCAGACCTGGACAATGGGGTTCCTTAATGATGGACACTGCCTTTTTGGGGAATCACTCCTTGAAGTTGTCCTAGATTCTACAGAGGCTAGTGTTCATGGTGGAGCTGACTAAGTTCACAGCTCTCTGCGCTTACTCTGATCCTGTGCAGTAGCCACCCCACCTTCCCCCCTCATACCTGATGGTGATGCAGCCAGTTAGAATACTCTCCACAGAACATCTGTAGAAATTTTTGAGTGTTTTTGGTGACATACCAAACTCTTAATGAGTTGTGCCTTCTTCGTAGCTGCATTGATATGTTGGTCCAAGTTAGGACCTCAGAGATATTGACACCTAGGAACTCGACATTGCTCTCTCTTTTCACGTCTGATCCCTCTATGAGGACTGGTGTGTGTCCTGTCATCTTACACTTCCTGAAGATCATAATCAGTTCTTTGGTCTTGCTGACTTTGAGTGCGAGGTTGGTATTGCGACGCCACTCAACTAGCTGGTATATCGAACTCCTGTACGCCCTCTGATAACCATCTGAAATTCTGTCAACAATAATTGCTTCAAAAGCAGATTTATAGAGTTGTACCTGATATGTGCCAGTGTTGACTGTCAGTGAGGTGGGGATGTTCTTTCCAACCCACAAAGATTGTGGTCTTTCAGTTAGGAAGCTCAGCATCCAGTTGAAGACGGAGGTACAGAAACCCAGGTTCTGGAGACTTTCAATCAGAACAGTAGGAATGATTGTGTTAAATGCAGAGCCGTAGGCAGTAAACTGCATCTTGACATGGGTACCATATTTGTATTGTCCGGATGATCTAAGGTCGTATGAAGATCCAATGAGCTCATGTCTGCTGATAAGATCGTGAGATGTGAAATTGTCCACTTTGGTCAGAAAAATAGAAAGGAAGCCTTTTATGTAAATGAATAGGGAGTGGTGGTTGCAGGATGAGATGTAGAATAATGTGGATAATATATTTCACAAATGTTCCATACGCAGGTACATTAAGAAATTAGCAAAGCCTGCAAAATTGTATTTTGTATTACATCAGACTGGGAGTAAGAAATACAATGTTGTTCTTCTTACTTAACGAAGGATGTTAATGCATTAGAAGTTTTTGATATGGCCTACACTGCAATGGGTTAATTATTGAGCCTAGATGTGCAGGCAATCTTTGTATCTTCAGTAGTTTACAAGAGTGAGAAGGGATTGAAACATACAAGACTCTGAATTGTCTTCATAAGGTGGATGTGGAGATGCTTCAGATGGGAGAGGAAAGGGTAGAAGATGTGAGAGAGACTTGTGGAAAATAAGTGGAGACAACAGAAGGATGTAGATCATGGACCCTCTTCCTCTTCCTTCCCTACTGCTTCAATTTGCCACCATCTCTGCCCTATCCGGTTCTTCAAGCACAGCAGAAACCTTATTGTAATCACTGAATGCAGTGAACTAGGTCCTTATATGGGGAAGGGTAGAGGGGTGACCAGATCATGTTAGTTTTCAGGCATGTTAGTTGTCTTATCAGATTTCATCTTCTGCAGCTCTCACCTGCCAGCTTCTGTTGCTATATTTACCTCCCCCTCCCCACCCTCATTCCATCTGCCTATCACCCTGCCTCCTTTGAATCCACCTTTCTTTTGTTGTCTGTTGCCCCATCACCTCCCCCCTTCTCTTTATAATGTCCATCTTCCCTCTTCATTCTCAGTCCAGCTGCAGGGTCTCAACCCGAAACACCGACCATCCCTTTCCCTATGCAGACGGTGCCTGACCTGTGAAGTTACTGCAGCACTTTGCTTCCCAACTTTTAAGTTATTGCCTTCTGGTTTTTTCCCCTCTGTTAATGGATCTTCCTACTTACTCTATTATACTTCTTCATAATCTTACACAGCAACATCTCTACATAACTTTATAACTCAGCTACATCTCCCGTCAGCCCCCTCTATTCCAGATACACTCTTCCCCGATTGACAGGGCCCATCCTAGGTTAATTGGTGAAGAGTACTTGTCTGCCCAGCCCATGGTGACTGCTGCTCTCTCTAGTGCCTACGGAAGCTGCAGAGATTCCCATGGGTACAGCAAATCTATAAACTGACAATCATTCCTAATGGAATTAATGTGTCCGGATTTCACATCTCTTTACAAAATATGCTTCAATTGAGAATTCTGATGTGATGAATCCAATTCATTTGGATTCTGCTGTAAAGTCCCAAGGTGCTGCAAGCTACTGACATTCAGAAAACAAATGCAGGGATTGAGTTTTAAATTTTCCAGCGCAAGAAAATAGCAGAAGTAGGCTACTCAGCCCTCAATCATACCTCTCCCCATCACCGTCCTCCCTACTGTTTCCATATGCCCTCCCTTCCTTCTCTGTTTGGTTCTATGCTCCACCTTCCTTTGTATCAGATTTGATCATCAGCAGCTCTCTGTTCTTTCCACGTATCATCTCCCAGCCTCTGTCACGATTTGCACTACTCCTTCCTCCATCTGCCTATCACCCTTCCTCACTTAGATCTACCTATTGCCTGCCAGCTCTTGCCCCACCCCTCCCTTTTATCTCTTTACATTGGCTGATACCCCTCTACCTTTCAGCCCTCATGAAGGGTTGCAACCCATGACGTTGATTGTCCATTTTCCTCTACAAATGCTGCCTGACCCAGTGACTTCCTTCAACCCTTAGATTTTGCCCCAGATCCCAGCATCTGCAGTCTCTTAGAACATAGAATGTCACTGCACAGTACAGGCCCTTCAGCCCACAATGTTGTGCCGACCTTTAAACCTACTTTAAGTTCAATCTAACCTTTTCCTCCTATATAACCCTCCATTTTTCTACTAACCATGTACCATTCTAAGAGTTTTTTAAATGCCCCTAAAGTATCTACCTCCACCACCAGACATGACAAGGCATTCCTCACAATGACCACTCTCTGTGCAAAGAACTTAACTCTGACATCACTCACCCTCCCCGGTACCCCACACTTCTTTTCTCTAACCACCTTAAAATCATGCCCCCTTACATTAGCTATTTAGCTATGGGAAAAGGCTCTGGCTATCCACTCTATCTATGCCTCATATCATCTAGTACAACACTATTAAGTCACTGCTCATCCTTCTTCAGTAAAAGGAAAAGCCTTTTCTCACTCAACCTTTCTTCATTAGACATGGCCTCTAGTTAAGGCAGCATCCTGAAATTTTTTCTGCACCCTCTCAAATGTTTGCACTTCCTTCCTATAATGAGGTAACCAGAACTGAACACAAAAGTCTAAGTGTGGTCTAATCAGAGTTACCTAGAGTTATAACATTACCTCTTGACTAATGAAGGCCAACACACCCTAAACTTTCCTGCGTCCCCCTTTCTTGCTGCTTGTATCAGGACTTCTCACTTTTGTCTGCCAAACTTCTCTTCCTCTTTTCTTTCCTTCATGAAGATAAAGATTAGCTTTAATTGTCATATACATATCAAATTGTTGAACCATACAGTGAAATGCATCATTTCTGCCAACAACCAATACACCGACACACCGAGGACAGCCCACAATTGTTACCAACATCGGTATGTCAGCAAAGACTCTAGCCAATTTCTATTGATGGACTAAGGAGAGAATTCCAACTGGTATGGAATCTCCAATGCACAGGATCACAAGAGACTGCACAGCTTTGGAGACTTGCTGTATCTCTCTCACAGCCACAACCCTTCCCACAGATTTCCCACATGACTTTGGAATGTGGGAGGAAAGTGAAGCTAATCACTATTTGACCGTGCTGTCTTTTGTGTGATCTAGCCACAGAAAAGGAGCTAAAATATCCATTTAATGTGCACATTCACTGTATAAAATGAGAAGGGGCAATGATAGAGTGGACAGCCAGCTCCCTTTTTTCCAAGGCAATTATGGTTGATACAGGAGGACATTAGTTTAAGATAATTGGAAGAAAATATGGGTTGATGTCAGAGGTAGGATTTTTTACACGGAGCATAAAATGCTTTGTGGTTATTTAAGAGACTCTTAGATAGACACCTGAATGAAGGAAAACAGAGGGATCTGTTGGAGGGAAGAGTCAGATTGATGGCAGAGTAGGTTATAAGATTGACACAATATCATGGACCCAAGGGCCTGAAACATACTGTAATGTTCTAGGTTCTATATTTCTTCAACCTATCACAGAGATTTCCTTTATTCCTTCAAATCTCTCCCCTTTCTCCTCTACTACCTAGACTAGCTCATTGCCCATGACCCTCATCATACCAGAATATATCTGATATACCTGATATCCCATATCAGAATATTGAACATTGAAATGTAGTACAGGCCCTTCAGCCCACAATGTTGTGCCTCTGCTGTCATTTGGATGAAGGGTTAAAGCAAGGCCACACAGAAGCTCTGCTTGCACTGTTTCAGAGGAGGGCAGGAGACATCTCCTCACACAACCCTTAACCAAGATCAGCTGCTTATTCGCTCAACCTGCCCCTGGGATCTTGCTCTGCACACACTGAACACATTACAGTGGCAGCTTCACATCTGAGTTATTTCAGCAGCCCGAGCTCGTGAAAGGAATCCTGTCCCCATTCCTGTTTCTGCTGACCAGTGTAGCTTATCTCAACATTATGAATGGAAGTTGGTTCGAGTGGGAGAGCTGAGAGGCTGGAACTGGCCAACAGTCAGCAGAGAACATTTCCCTTGGGCTAAATTTCACCAGTTTCAAATCAACTCCCCTTCTGAGTCGATGTATTCTATTTAATTATTATATTATATATTATATATATAATATAATATATAATATATTATATATATAATATAATATATAATAATATATATTCTATTCTATTCTATTCTATTATGTTTTGCTGTCAAGTACACCTGAGGTCCCATTGATTCTTCTCTCACCCCACAATGAGCTCAGCGACAAACCAGAAGCATCAGTTATTCCTTGGAGCTTTCCTGATGTCATTCACCATTAATGAGCTTGTGTTGTTCCACCTGCTGCCGAACGACCCTTCATAGACTGGCTTGTTACTGACAACGTAATGTGAGCAACACCAAATATCAATAGCCATTCCTCAGTAAAACTGTGATTATCCACTGTCAGATGGTTCAGAAATCCTGGTTAGCTGCCACCTGAGGGAACCAGTCTCCTGGCCATGGAGTCAGACTAAACATCTCACTGTCTTGGTAAAGACCATAATTTATAGGAGCTGAATTAGTCCATTTGGCCCAACAAGGCTGCTCCACCATTTCATCATAGCTGATCCATTTTTTGTCTCAGCCCCAATCTCCTGCCTTCTCCCTGGTTCCCTTCATGCCCTGATCAATCAAGAATCAATTAACCTCTGCCTTAAGTATATCCAACAACTTAACCTCCACAGCCACCAGTGGCAATGAATTCCACAGATTCACCATTCTCTGGCTAAAGAAACTCCTCCTCATCTCCATTCTAAAAGGATGCCACTCTGTTCTGAGGCTGTGTCCTCTGGACTTAGACTCTCCAACACAGAAAACATCCTCTTTATCGAGGCCATTCAACATTCAATGGGCTTCAATGAGGCTACCTTTTTTTCTTCTGAATTCCAGTGCGTAGAGGCCCAGAGCCATCAGCAGCCAATACAGTCAAAGACCCCACCGACCCTGAACTGCCTCTCTTCTCCCCATCGGGTAGAAAACACAGAAGCCTGGAATCACCTACTATCAGGCTCAAGAACTGTACATGAGTGTTCACCTGCCCCTTTATATGATAAGATAGTGCCTTGACTTTAAAGTCTACCTCATAATAGCCTTGCACCTTATTGTCTGCCTGCACTGAGCTCCCTCGGCAACCATAACACTACATTCTGTAGTCTGTTATTGTTTTTCCCCGCTACTCTCTCAATGAACTGTTATATTGAAATGATCTGCATGGATGGCATGCAAAACCACAGCTTTCTCCTCCATAGACGTCGCCTGACTTGCGGAGGTCCTCCAGTATTTTGTGTGCGTTGCTCAAGATTTCTGGCATCTGCAGAATCTCTTGTGTCTAAAGTTTTCACTGTAACAACAGCAATAAACCAACTCCAACATGGCCACTGGGTGCTGATTCTATAATTCCCTCTAACACACCGTCCCCAGTCCCCACACTCCCTCTAACACACCGTCCCCAGTTCCCACACTCCCTCTAACACACCGTCCCCAGTCCCCACACTCCCTCTAACACACCATCTCCAGTTCCCACACACCCTCTAACACACTGTCCCCAGTCCCCACACTCCCTCTAACACACCGTCCCCAGTTCCCACACTCCCTCTAACACACTGTCCCCAGTCCCCACACTCCCTCTAACACACCATCTCCAGTTCCCACACACCCTCTAACACACCGTCCCCAGTCCCCACACTCCCTCTAACACACCGTCCCCAGTTCCCACACTCCCTCTAACACACCATCTCCAGTTCCCACACACCCTCTAACACACTGTCCCCAGTCCCCACACTCCCTCCAACACACCATCCCGTCCCCACACTCCCTCTAACACACCGTCCCCAGTTCCCACACACCCTCTAACACACTGTCCCCAGTCCCCACACTCCCTCCAACACACCATCCCCAGTCCCCACACTCCCTCCAACACACCGTCCCCAGTTCCCACACACCCTCTAGCACACCGTCCCCAGTTCCCACACACCCTCTAACACACCATCTCCAGTTCCCACACACCCTCTAACACACTGTCCCCAGTTCCCACACCCCCTCTAACACACCATCCCCAGTCCCCACACTCCCTCCAACACACCGTCCCCAGTTCCCACACTCCCTCTAACACACCATCTCCAGTTCCCACACACCCTCTAACACACTAAGTCCCCATTCCTTTAATAGAATGGTATCGTGATCTCTATGCTCCCTCTTCACAGCCGGCCTCCAGTTCCAGCACTCCCTTTCAATATGCTAGGGTACAGGATGACAGGAACAAGGGAGAGTATCGGTCACCAGGGAACAACTGGGGAAATGGGATTGATGGGAATACTCTGAGAGCAAATGGACCAAATGTCCTCCTTCCATCAGGTGGACGAAGTGTAATCATTGAGGATCAAACATGTTCTGTAAATACCATAGAGGAACAGAGAGACTTTCGGACATTTTTGTTTATTGATCCCTGAAAAACAGGAAGATAAGGCGGTTAAACTGCCTGGGGATACTTGTCTTTATTGAGAATGGCCTTGAATGCAAAGGCCCATGCACAACTGGCCTAACCCATTAATTCTGACGACCATACCACAGGAGTGATCTTGTAGTGTTAGACTCCCCATCAAGGTTAGGAGGCAGATTTAACTTTTCAGGGCGTGATGAACATGTTAGAATAAAAATGGTTAATGGTGTAAATGGTTAGCATGGACTTGACGGGCCAAAGGGCCTGTCCCTGCTATATCTTTCTATATCCACATGGGGAGTGAAGCTGATACACACAACTTCTTCAGCGCCGAGAAGGGAGGGGAAGATGCCAGAATAAAAAGATGGGGGGTAGGGGAAGGAGATAAGTGAAACCAGGTGGGGTTGTTTCATTAGAACGATTTACAGCAGAGAAGCCGTGCAGCTTTGGTTATTGCTCTGACCAGACCCTCAAACCCTGGTGTCACCTGTTACAGCCACCCAGGGCAGGAGACACCAGAAGCGGTGTGAGAGAGTTAGAGAGCACACTAGAATCTGTGCTAAGTTAAAGGCTAAGCACTGCAGGTCAGCTCTCCCATCAATACTGCTCTGCATCGTTCGCTTCCTGGAAAACAAACCGGCTTACCTCCATTTGCAACTGACTCAGAGTGAGATGAGGAACTACCGCATGTTTATTCTCACGGAAACTTGGCTATAGGACAACATCCCATGTACCATCAATTTTCAGACCATGTCACTCAGAGATGTGTTAATATTATGTTGTGACTGTATTGTGCTTTATCATAATCATATATGCTGTATCGTAACAATTTGTGTTGTGTGTTTCAATACGTAGTGTCTTGCACCTTGGCCCCAGAGGAATGATGTTTCATTTAGTTGTATTCATGTGTATGGTCAAATGACATTTAAACTTGAACTTGAACTTGAACTTGACAAGACCCTCAATTCCTGTCCTATCTAATTTTTTATGTTCAAAAGTGGAGAAGATCTCCTTACTGTCTAAGGAAATCCATCCAGTGAATTATAACTTAAGGGACAGGCTGCCTAGCCAGTAGTTACTGGCTTTGGAACAAAGGAGACTTAATTGAGATGTATGAAATTATCAGAGGCCAATTCAGCATAAACTGCTCAAATCGATTTCCTTTAGCAAAGGGATTAGTACTGGTGAGCTATTCAGCTATTTTATATTGATTGAGAAAAGAAATAGGTGGTATTGGTTTATCTGTATTGGTTAATTATTGTCACATACAGTGACAAGTTTTTGTCTGCATGCCATCTAAACAGATCATTCCAGTTAAAAAAATATCAAGGTCATCATCGTTATCATTATGTGGCAATCATGGGCAATCACGGTCTTTCCGTGACTATGATTGTTCTTGGCAATTTTTTTCTACAGAAGTAGTTTGCCATTGCCGTCTTCTGGACAGTGTCTTTACAAGACCAGTGACCCCAGTCATTATCGATACTCCGGCAATAGTCTGTGGTCACATTAGCAGGACTTGCGATATACACCAGCTGCCCATACGACCATCCACCACCTGCTCCCATGGCTTCACATGACTCTGATCTGGAGGAGGTGCCAAGCAGGCGCTACACCTTGCCCAAGGGTGACCTATAGGCTAGCAGAAGGAAAAAACACCTTACACCTCCTTTAGTGTCTCCACCCTGCCACCCTCATATCAAGGTGGTAAATAGGAAAAAACACAGAATATACACTCAATGGCCATTTCTTTAGGAATGCATTTTGCAAGTGTTGCTGAGTTCTTCCAGCATTTTGTGCACATATGTATGGGTGTGTCTTACTCCGCATTTCCAGCATCTGCAGAATCTCTAGTGTTTGTGCTGGTTATTGCTTTACCTTGCTTTGCCTTAATGAACAGTACAGTATGCAAAACAAGCTTTTCACTGTACCTCAGTATGTGTAATAATAATAAACCAATTCCAATTGACGCTGGCCATTTAGCCTACTGATCCACTCATCTTTGGAAGGTGGGGGGAACTGGAACACCCAGGACAAACCCAAACAGGTGGAGGGAGAGTGTACAAATTCCACCCTGTCAATCTGAAAGAACACAGGAGCTCTGAGCTGTTGCTCTGTTGGTTATGATATGAAACGGCCATCCTCAATCAGTCTTGATCTTATTGAATTAATTCAATTTCATCAGAAGGGTTAAAATAAACCTTCCTGTTTTTTATATTTCCACATGACCATTTCTCCACTCTACTTTAGTTGATCTCTCTTCACAGTCAGAACTCCCCACTTCCTCCAGACTCATATGACTGTTTCTTTTTTCTTCCTCACTGATCCAAGACATTTCACAACTGTAAAAAAATAGCTGGGTAAAGACTGGAGAAAGATGAATGTAATTTAACTGAGGCAACATAAAGAGTATTGACTGCCGGCAACATGCTACAGTACTTGGCGCTGGCGAAGGTGAGAGTGTCACAGCGATGATGCACTATACGTCACGCTGATGCAAATTTATGACCATGGTGTAAAAGGGAGCTATTGTTCCTGAGCTTGTGGGCAATTCATCAACGGGATTGCTTTTACTTGCATCCAAAACAAAATAGAGCCTCCACCTCTCATCCACCTGATAATCCCCACTGCCAAATTAAGCTGATCCTTTCACAAGAAATGGCCTGTATTGGGACGATTTAGGTCAGCTTGTCTCAACAGACCATCATAATGCTTCTTCATTACCTGTTGAGGCATCGATTTCTGGTAATGCACCGCACGGCTTGGCCATAAGTCACTCAAATTGCTGGGTGGCTTGTGAAATTGCTAATAAATGGCATGCTTCAGCAATGCAGTTAGTGGAGGCTCATTAAATACTCAAGTACCAAGTGCCTCTTAAATTGTCTCATTCCCAAGTGACACCCATCATTGTGTACTCTGGCCTGGAAACCTCATCAGTCTGACAGAAAAGAGAAGAAGACAGTGCCTGAAAAATCACACTGCCTGCTCCAGTGAGGAGATGCAAAATGTTTGCTGTGTGTATATGCATCTGTGTGTATACATTGAATATGTTCCTATGTGTCTTGTGCATTTGAATTTGTGTGTGTGTGTGTGTGTGTGTGTGTGTGTGTGTGTGTGTGTGTGCATGATATTGAGTATGTGTGTCTGTGTATATACAGTACATGTGTTGAGTGTGTTTGTATGTGTGCATATACATGCCTGTGTGTTGATGTGGGTTTCGACTATAAAACCATAAGACAGAGGAGCAGAATTGGGCCATTCAACCCATCGAGTCTGCTCCGCCATTCCATCATGGCTGATCCTGGATCCCACTCAACCCTATACACCTGCCGTCTTGCCATATCCTTTGATGCCCTGACTGATCAGGAAATGATCAATTTCCGCCTTAAATCTATGCACGGACTTGGCGTCCACAGCTGTCTGTGGTAGAGCATTCCTCACATTCACTGGCTAAAAAATTCCTCCTTATCTCTGTTCTACAAGATCACCCCTCAATTTTGAGGCTGTGCCCTCTAGTTCTGGATACCCCCACCAGAGGAAACATCCTCTCCGCATCCACCCTATCTAGTCCTTTCAACATTCGGTAGGTTTTAATGAGATCCCCACGCATTCTTCTAAATTCCAGTGAGTACAGGCCCAAAGCTGCCAAACATTCCTCATATATTAACCTCTTCATTCCCAGAATCATCCTCGTGAACCTCCTCTGGACTCTCTCCACTGACAACACATCCTTTCTGAGATATGGGGCCCTAAACTGTTGACAATACTCCAAATGCAACTTGCTAGTATCTCATAAAAGCTCAGCATTATCTCTTCGCTTTTATATTCTATTCCCCTTGAAAAGAACGTCAACATATAGTTGCCTCCTTTACCATAGACTTAAATTGTGAATTAACTTTGTGAGAGTTTTGCAGGAGGACTCCCAACTCCCTCTGATGTCTGAACCTTCTCCCCATTTAGATAATAGTCCGCACTATTGTTCCTTTTACCAAAATGCATTGTCATACAGTTCCCAACACTGTATTCCATCTGCCACTTTTTTGCCCAATCTTCCAATTTGTCTAAGTCCTGCTGCAACCATATTGCTTCCTCAGTACTACCTCACCCTCCAGCTATCTCTGTATTATTCACAAACTTTGCCACAAAACCATCAATTCCATTATCAAAATCATTACCAAACAGTGTGGAAAATAGCAATCCCTATACTGACCCTGGGGCACACCAGTGGTCACTGGTAGCCAACCAGAAAAGGCCCCCTTTATTCCCACTCGCTGCCCCCTACCTGTCAGCCATTCCTCTATCCACGCCAGCATATTTCCTGTAATGCCACAGAATTTTATCTTGTTAAGCAGCCGCATGTACGGCACCTTATCAAATGCCTTCTGAAAATCCAAGTAAATGGCATCCACTGGCTCTCCTTTGTTCATCCTGCTTGTTACTTCCTCAAAGAATTCACACAGATTTGTCAGGCAAGAGTTCCCTTTACAGAAACCATGCTGACTTTGACTTATTTTATCATTCGTCTCCAAGACCCTCGAAACCCCATCGTTAATAACAGACTCCAACACTTTCCCAACCACTGAGGTTAGGCTAACTGGCCTATAATTTCTTTTCTTTTCCCTTCCTCCCTTCTTAAAGAGTGGAGTGACATTTACAATTGTCCAGTCCTCTGGGACCATGCCAGAATTATGTAATTCTTGAAAGATCATGACCAATGCATCCATTATCTCTTCAGCAACCTCTCTCAGAACCCTGGGATGTAGTCCATCTGGACCAGGTGACGTATCCACCTTTGAGTTTGCCTGGCACTTTTTCCTTTGTAATAGCAATGGCACTCACTCCTGCTCCCTGACACTCATGGACCTCTAGCAGACTACTAGTGTCTTCTACAGTGAAGACAGGTGCAAAGTACCCATTAAGTTCATCTGCCATTTCTTTGTCCCCCATTACTACCTCACCAGCGTAATTTTCCAGTGATCCAATATCAACTCTCACCTCCCTTTTACTCTTTATACAAATGAAAAAACTTTTGGTATACTTCTTTATATTATTGGCTAGTCTGTCCTCATATTTCATCTTTTCCCTTCTTATAGCTTTTTTTAGTTGTCTTTTGTTGGATTTTAAAAGCTTCCCAATCATTCAACTTCTCACTCACGTTAGCTACCTTATATGACCTTTCCTTGGCTTTTACGCAGTCCTTAACTTCCTTTGTCAGCCACAGTTGCCTGCCCCTGCTATTTGTTAATTTTTTCCTCTGTAGGATATAATAATCCTATGCCTTGTGAACTATTCCCTGAAACTTCAGCCATTTCTTCTGCCGTCATCCCCACCAGTATCCTCCTCCAATCCACTTGGGCAAGCTTCTCTCTCCTGCCTCTGTAATTACCTCTAATCCATTGGTTACTGATACACGTATGGTTTGATATATATCCTTTTCATTTTTTGTGTGACTAAGATGGTGGTTTCTTCTCTAAAATATTTCTTGCTTTTTTTTTGATTTCGCCATTTTATTTTCTCTCATCTTCTTCCTATAAAGCATTTCTTATCACATTTTAACTTTTTGTTTGGGTTTTAACCTGATTTATAAGTTACTAGTGTTTATATTTTTTGGTTTTTTTTTACTAGCAATTATATTAAGAAGTTTGTTTTAGTATAGTGATAATTACTTTTTTGGAGTTTGGGTGGATCTTTTTTTCTCTCCTTTATATATTTGGAGTTGCCTTCTGCTGACACGGGGGTAGATTTAGTATCATTCCTTTTTTTTCCCAGCCTTCTCCAAGCTGGGGATGGACTTTTTCTTTCGTGGGTGGGGGGTGGGGGTCTCTTTTCTAAATCTATTGTTCTTTTTACCAGTTTTTTTTTAGTTTTTTCATTTGGGCTGATTTTAAACTTCTAAAATGTCCGCGATGTCATCACTTCCAGGACCGCCCCTTATTTTTGTTCCTCTTCCAGGTGCATGAGTTCATAATTTGGTTAATTCTTTATACACCAAAGGGTTGATTTTAGAAATATGGCTCAGACCATTAATTTTGTCTCTTGGAATACTAATGGCTTAAACCATCCGATTAAACGGAAGAAGATTTTCAAAATATTCCAAAGACTGAATGCACATATTATTTTTGTACAAGAAACTCATGTGAAGAAAGAGGGTAATCAACGTTTTTTTAGGTTTTGGAGGGGTCAACAGTACCATTCGAATTCGAATGCCAAAGTAAAGGGAGTTTCAATTTTTATTGACTCCTCTATTACATTTGTCCAACACGATATTATTTCAGATCTGAATGGTAGATTTTTGTTAATTACTGGGTTACTTTTTTAACAAAAAGGTTGCTATGGTTAATGTTTATGCTCCAAATGTGGATTATCCTGATTTTTTAAGTCCTTATTTACTTTTCTACCTAATCTAAATGAATATATGTTGTTAATGGGTGGTGACTTTAATTGTTGTTTAAATCCTTTGCTGAACAGATCTATATCCACTCAGACGTTACCTAATAAGTCGGCCACTTACATTAATTCTTTTTTGACTGATAATGGAATTTTTGATATTTGGAGATTTCAGCATTCTAAGAACAAAGAGTTTTCATTTTTCTCACATGTTTATCATTCTTACTCGAGAATTGATTTTTTTTTATTGACTCTCATTTTATTTCATCTGTAATTGGTTGTAATTATGATATTATAGCCATCTCTGATCATGCTCCATTGAAACTTTCTATTAAATTTACGGATACAGCTTCTAGTGTTAGGCAATGGCGATTTGATTCTACCTTACTGCATGATCCGGATTTCATTAAATTTATGAAGGAACAGATCAATTTCTTCTTTTCAACTAATTCCATGGATGATATTTCTTGCGGAACACTTTGGGACACTTTTAAAGCATATATACGTGGACAGATTATCTCCTATTCTATTGGTTTGAGAAAACGTATTAAGAAGGAAACTCTTTTATTGGTTGATAAAATTAAAGAAATTGACAAGAAATATTTGTAAGGAGCTTTACAAACAAAGGGTTGAACTTCAAATGGAACACAGTTTATTACTTACATCTTCGATTGAAAATCAATTAATGAAAACCAGATCTGATTTTTATATACACAGTGATAAATCGGGTAAACTGTTAGCTAATCAATTGAAGAATGCTTTGGTTAAAAGTCAAATTATTAAGATTCGTCAACAGAATGGTGAATTGACAGTTAACCATGATGAGATAAACAAATCTTTTCAAGATTTTTATACCTCCCTGTATCATTCTGAATTCCCTCATGATCATAATACCATGTATGATTTTCTTGGGAAATTGTATTTTCCAAAATTATCATCAGATGATCTTTCAATATTAGAAACTCCTATTTCAGATGCAGAAATTAAAGGGGTTATTTCCTCTATGAATTCTGGGAAAGCACCAGGTCCAGATGGATATACAGTGGAATTTTTTTAAGTGTTTTTCCTCTACTCTTTCTCCTTGGTTATGCAGGGTTTTTGAAGAAGCAATTAGATTGGGTAAACTGCCACAATCTTTTTATAGAGCTTCCATTTCTTTAATATTGAAAAAAGATAAAGACCCTACTAACTGTGCATCCTATAGACCAATATCCTTATTGAATGTAGATTCCAAGATCTTTTCCAAGTTACTGGCTTCCAGGCTGGAGAAGGTATTACCTCAAATTATTTCGTAAGATCAAACTGGTTTTATTAAAAATTGCTATTCTTTATTGATTATTGAATATTGTTTATACTCCTTCACGTAGCACCTCAGAATGTGTCATTTCATTAGATGCGGAGAAAGCATTTGATAGAGTTGAATGGCCATACTTATTTACTGTGCTTGAGAAGTTTAATTTTAGTCCAACATTCATTTCCTGGATTAAACTGATATATCATACTCCAGTAGCCTCGGTTTTTACTAACAATCAAAGATCTCCCTTTTTTCGTTTATTTCAGGGGTACCAGGCAAGGCTGTCCTCTTAGTCCATTATTATTTGATATTGCTTTAGAACCTTTGGCAATTGCTATTAGAGAATCACCGAACATTTTTGGCATTACTTGTGGGATGGATATACATAAGTTATCATTATACGCAGATGATTTATTATTATTTATTTCTGATCCTGAGAAATCCATTCCTGCAGTTATATCATTGTTGGCTCAATTTAGTAATTTTTCCGGGTATAAATTAAATCTTAATAAGAGTGAATTGTTTCCTTTAAATAGGCAGGTTCCAATTTATGGAAATTTACCTTTTAAATTAGTTAATGACTCTTTTATATACTTAGGGATTAAAATTACTAAAAATTATAAGGAGTTATTTAAGGTTAATTTTTTACCCTTAATTGATCAGATTAAATGTTTGTTCACTAAATGGTCACCATTATCTTTATCTCTGATAGGTTGGATTAATGCTATTAAGATGATTATTTTATCCAAGTTTTTATATATATTTCAAGCGATACCAATTTTTATTCTGAAATCTTTTTTTGCTAATGTTGATTCAAAAATGTCTTCATATATATGGCAGAATAAAAATCCTAGATTAGGTAAAAAATATTTACAGAAGGCAAGGAAGGAAGGTGGATTGGCATTGCCTAATTTTAGATTTTATTATTGGGCAGTTAATATCTGATATTTGATATGTTGGTTAAAGGATTGGGATTTATCTTTTAGCCCTCATTGGGTGAACCTGGAAACTAAATCTGTACAAAGATTTTCATTGGGTTCTATTTTAGGGTCTTCTCTTCCCTTTGCTCTTTCTAAATTGCAGAAACGAATTGACAATCCGATAGTTAAACATACTTTACGTATATGGTTTCAATTTCAGAATTTTTTTGGGTTGAATCAGTTTGTTTTAACTATTCCTATTGTATCCAATTTCTTTTTTTATCCTTCTATTATAGACCAAGCTTATTCAGCTTGGAAGACTAAAGGATTACTACGATTTTCCAATTTATTTTTGGATAATTGTTTTATGTCTTTTGAACAATTATCTAATAAATATAATTTGCCTAGATTTCATTTTTTTAGATATTTACAGATTAGGAATTTCTTAAATACTGTACTTCCTACCTTTCCAAATCTTGAGTCTTCGGGTACTTTGGAGAATTTGTTAGAACTAAATCCTTCTCAGAAAGGTGTAATATCAAAACTCTACAATATAATTATGAAAATACATTCAGAGCCCTTCTGTAAGATTAAAAATGATTGGGAAAGAGAACTTAACCTTACTATCCCTATTGAGAATTGGGATAAAATTCTTCAATTAGTCAATTTATCATCTATATGTGCTAAACATTCATTAATACAGTTTAAAGTTGTGCATAGGGCTCATATGTCTAAGGATAAATTGGCTCATTTTTATTCCTATATAAATCCTATTTGTGACAGATGTCATTCTGAGATAGCATCTTTAACTCATATGCTTTGGTCATGTCTGCTTTTGAAAAAATATTGGAAAGACATTTTTGATATTATTTCCACGGTATTGAACATTGATTTACAACCTCATCCCATTACTGCAATTTTTGGTTTACCAATGATGGACTCAATCCATTTATCTTCTGCTGCTTGTTGAATGATTACATTTCTTACATTAATGGCTAGAAGATCTATTTTGTTGAATTGGAAAGAAATTAATCCCCCTACCATATTTTATTGGCTTTCTCAAACTATGTTATGTCTAAATTTGGAGAAAATTAGAAGTGTTGTATTTGACCCTTCTATTAAATTTGAAAAGACATGGAGACCATTTATTCAATATTTTCATATGATGTAATGAGACCCTGTTCCAAACCTATTTGTTTTTCCAGTTTTGATTATACATATGTTGAGAGGATTGGAGTTGGCGACACTGATGATTTTGTATTTTTTTTATAGATATTACAAACAGCACATTTTTTAAAATTACTTTTTTCTCTCTTTTTTTTCCTTCTTTTTTTATCTTTATTAGTTATTAGGTTGTTAGATTAGTTTTTTCTAGCATATTTTTTTTTCTTTTTTTCTGTTTTTTTTAATATATATTATGATATAACATAGTTTTGCTTTGTTTATATGTTATTTGTATCATTTATGATTTGGGAAGACTTAATTATATTGTAACTATTGCTTGTGTATCCTTTCATGTTTAGTATAAATTTGTAAGTTTGTAATCCCAACATATATTGATAATAATAATAATAAAAAGATTGAAAAAGAGATACTGATACACGTGAGTTATGCTTCTCCCTCTCAAGTTGCAGTATGAATTCAATCATATTATGATCACTGCCTCCTAAGGGTTCCTTTACTTTAAGCTCCTGAATAAGATCTGGGTTATTACACAACACCCAATCTAAGATGGTCTTTCCCCGGGTAGGGTCAAGCACAAGCTGCTCTAAAAAGCCATCTCATAGGCATTCAACAAATTCCTTTTCCTGCTATCTGACACCAACCTGATTTTCCCAATCACCTTGCAGGTTGAAGTCCCCCATTATGATTAAGTCATTACCCTTATTGCATGTCTTTTCCAGCTCCCTTTGCAATCTCAACCCTACATCTTGCCTACTAAATGGAGGCCTATATATAATTGCCATAATGGTTTCTTAACTCTTGCAATTTTTTAACTCCATCCACAAAGATCCAACATTCTCTGACCCTACGTTGCCTCTATTTAATGATGTAATTCTGTTTCTTAACAGCAGAGCCACACCACTACCAATGTCCTCCTGCCTGTCTTTTCAATACAATGTATATCCTTTGATGTTGCATTCCCAACTACGGCCTTCTTTTAGCCACGACTCAGTGATGCCCAACCAATCTCTAATTGTGCCACGAGTTCGTCCACCTTATTCTGAATGCTACACACATTTAAATACAGCATCTTCAATCCTACATTCTTCACCCTTTTGAATTTTGCCTCTGTGGTACAATTTAATTCTTTTCTCCATCTGCATTTGTACCCAAACATAGGTGTGTCCTTCCTTACATTCATGTTACACCCATCATCTACTTGTAAACCTGCTGGCCCATCCTCATCTCTATCATACCGATTCCCATCCCTCTACCATGTGAAAAGAGAAAAGTTAAAGATTCGCTTTATTTGTCACATGTACATCGAACCACACAGTGAAATGCATCACTTGCATCAATCATATCAGCAAGGGATGTGCTGGGCAGCCCATAAGTGTTGCTATACTCCTGTTGCCATCTTAGCATGACTATAACTCACTATCCCTAAGCTGTACATCTTCAGAATGTGGAAGGAAACCAGAGGACCCGGAGGAAATCTACATAGTTAGTGGAAGAATATACAAATTCCTCATAAAAGACAGCGGGAATTGAACCCTGATCCTACAGTTTCCCTCTTAACTCAGCTAATCTCTATTCTACTGTACAGCCTACTTCGTGTTTTGGAGTGTGAGTGAGTGTGTGAGTGTCAGTGTGTGACTGTGTGAGTGTCTGAGTGTGAGAGAGAGAAAGTACATGTGTGTGAGAGGGAATGTGCCTGCATGAGTATGTGTGTGAGGTAGAGTGTGTCTGTCTAAGTATGTGTGTGGGTATGAGGATGAAAGTGTGTTTGTGTGTGAGTGTGTGTGTGTGTGTCTGTGTAAGTATGTGTGTGGGTATGAGGATGAAAGTGTGTTTGTGTGTGAGTGTGTGTGTGTGTCTGTGTGAGCATGTGTGTGAAACAGTGAGAGTGTGTGTGTGTGTGTGTGTGTGTGTGTGTGAGACAGTGAGAGTGTGTGTATGTGTGTGTGTGAGACAGTGAGAGAGTGTGTGTGTGACAGTGAGAGTGTGTGTATGTGTGTGTGTGTGAGTACGTGTGTGCCTGTGTGAGACAGTGAGAGTGTGTGTGTGTCTGTGTGAGCATGTGTGTGAGACAGTGAGAGTGTATGTGTGTGAGTGTGTACGTGTGAGTGTGTGTGTGTCTATGTGAGCATGTGTGTGAGACAGTGAGCGTGTATGTGTGTGAGTGTGTACGTGTGAGTGTGTGTGTGTGTCTATGTGAGAGACAGTGAGAGTGTATGTGTGTGTGAGTGTGTACGTGTGAGTGTGTGTGTGTCTGTGTGAGAGACAGTGAGAGTGTGTGTGTGTGTGAGTGTGTATGTGTGAGTGCATGTGTGTGAGTGTGTGTGAGTGTGTGTGAGTGTGTGTGAGTGAGTGTGTGTGAGTGTGTGTGTGTGTTTCTGTGTGAGCATGTGTGTGAGACAGTGAGAGTGTGCGTGTGTGTGCGTGTGTGTGTGTGCGTCTGTGTGAGCATGTGTGTGAGACAGTGAGAGTGTGTGTGTGAGTGTGTGTGTGTGTGTGAGTGTGTGTTTCTGTGTGAACATGTGTGTGAGACAGTGAGAGTGTGCGTGCGTGTGCGTGTGTGTGTGTGCATTTGTGTGAGCATGTGTGTGAGACAGTGAGAGTGTGTGTGTGTGTGTGTGTGAGTGTGTGTGTCTGTGTGAACATGTGTGTGAGACAGTAAGAGTGTGTGTGTGTGAGTATGCGTGTGTGTGTGTGTGTATGCGTGTGTGTGAGTGTGTGTGTGTATGCGTGTGTGTGAGTGTGTGAGTGTGTGTGTATGTGTGTGTGAGTGTGTGTGTATGATACTGACTGTAATTCGCAGTTTTGATCATTATGCATTGCAATGTACTGCTGCAAAACAACAAACTTCATGACATATACCGGTGATATTAAACCTGATTCTGATTGTGATTTGTTTCAGAATGGTGAGGAAAGTTTAAGGAGCTCCACAATCTATTACATTCTGGTCTGAAGAAGAAAGCAACCTCAAAATGCACCCCTGAGACTGAGAGCCCTTTGCATTTATCATGCTGTTTTAAAGGATTGTCTGTAAACCTTGTCCACTCACTCAGACTGGATCAAAGCAACCATACTCCATTGCAATGCTGGAACTCCTCTAACTGCCCCGGCTCCAAAGTTTATCCTTCAAACAAGTGTTGCTTGTTTACCTATATAATTGTTAAATTAAATAAGTTGTGCAAAAAAGTAGTGAGGTAGTATTCATGGGTTCAATATCCATTCAGAAGTCAGATGGTGGAGGGGAAGATCCTGTCCCTGAATCGTTGCGTGTGTGTCTTCAGGCTCCTGTACCTCCTTCCTGATGATGCCAATGAGAAGAGGCTATGTCCTGGGTGATGGGGGGTCCTTAATGATGCATGTTGACTTTTTGAGGCACCGCTCCTTGGAGATGTCCCAGATGCTATAGAGGGATAATTCAGTATAACCATATGGATGATCCACCCAGGCCTCATCTGCATCAGTCCAAAACATGGACTGTTTATTCATTTCCATCGATGCTGCTGAGTTCCTCCAAGATATTCTGTGGTTGCTGATGTGTCAGTTCCCTATAACCTTCAGTTCCTTGATATTTCAAATATGTACTGTATTGACTGCTTTTCTAAATACCCCAAGTATCTCACCTCCACAATCATCCAGGAGAAAGAATTCCAAAGGTTCACCATTCTCTGGTCATTTATTTTCTGTCTGTGTTTCCTCTCCTAGTCCCCTTTACCTTACAGTATCAAAGGGGGAGAAAAAACAAGTTACTGACCATGTTTCTTTTAGTTCCAGGATGAAAGCTTCTATTACTCACACTTCGAAGTTGTTGGCTCACCCTCAGCCACGTGTCCAAACTTCAACTAGCTCCTCTTTGTGGGCTCCATGTTTCAACCCGTGAAGGCGACTGGACAACTTTATTTGTGGATGTGACTCAAGATTAATCAGATTAACCTCATGTAGAAAACCTTCATTAAGCATTTCTGCTCCATCTGCCACAACAGACAGGATTTCCTAGTGGCTACTCATTTTAATTCTGCTTCCAATTCCCATTCCAGCATGTCGATCCATGGCCTCTTCTAATGCAACCAAGAGGCTACTCTCTGCTTGGAGGAGAAACGGCTCATATTCTGTCTGGGTAGCCTTCAAACTGATTCCCCCTCTTCTTTCTTTATTTTTCTATTTCCCCATTCTGGCTCCCTTCTTAACTCTTCTCCTCTCCTGCTGTTCTTGCGGGTCATTAATTATTGCTGGCATTGTCACCTGCATCCTATCAAGGCCTACTTTTCATTTTCCTTTCTGATATCCTATGAGACTAGGTTGAGTAAACTAGGGCTATTCTCTTTGGAGCGACGGAGGATGAGATGTGACTTGATGGAGGTGTACAAGATGCTAAGAGGCATAGACTGAGTGGACAACCAGAAAATCTTGCCCAGGGCCAAAATAACTAAAACAAGGGTGGCATACTTTTAAAGTGATGGGAAGTAAGTATAGGGTGGAGCATGGAACACATTCTCATGATTGGTAATAGAGGTCGATAGATTAGGGACATTTAAGAAACTCTAAGATAGATAATAGAAAAATGGGGGGCCAAGTGGGAGCGGAGTATTAGATTGATCTTAGAGTAGGTTAACAGTTAACACAACATCATGGACTGAAGGGCCATTACTGTACGGTTCTATGCTTGAATATCAAGAGTTTTTGGCAGCTCTGTACTCTAATTACCCAAACACCACAACTTCCTTTGCTCTCTAATATTGAAAATGTACTTTGAATCCACAAAACTTAAAATTGATAATTTGTCTCCCCCGTTTGTCAGTCCTTACCTCTAACATCATTTGCATGTGGATAGGAATCAGACTGCCTGATCAAATAGTGGAGAGGTTGTGGAGACTGGTGTTATTAAGACTTCAGATAAAGTCAGGAAGCAAACAATTGAGCATAGTGTGGCCAATGTCCTGAACTTCTTATATTTCATGAAATGAAGTATCATAGGACAGGTAGATGAGCTCATGGCATGGAACAGCACCTGGAATTATGATATTGTAGCCATTAGTGAGACTTGGTTGCAGGAGGGGCAGGATTGGCAGCTCAGTATTGTGGGGTCCATTGTTTTAGACATGACAGAGTGGGAGGGATTAAAGGAGGAGGTAGTGTCACTAGTCAGGGAAGATGCCATGGCGGTGTTCCAACAGGGCAGACTGGAGAACTGGAATAGTGAGGCATTATGGGTGGAACTGTGAAATAGAAAGTTATGACCATGTTAATGGGGCTATTTTACAGACCACCCAACAGTCTGAAGGATTGAGAGGGATAAGTTCATAAAGACATCGCAGACTGTTACTAGAAGCATTAGGTTGTTATAGTAGGTGATTCTCAACTTTTCACACATTGGCTGTAAAAAGATTAGAGGGATAGAGGCTGTCAAGTGTGTTCAGGAAAGTTTTCTTAATCAGTACGTAGAAAGTCCAACGAGAGAGTGTGTGATACTTCATCTGCTTTTAGGGACTGAGACAGGCAGGTGACAGAAGTTTGTGTAGGGAAACACCGCATCTAGTGATCATAATGCCATTAGTTTCGAAGTAAATATACAGAACGATAGGTCTAGTCTGCAGTTTGAGATTCTAAAAAAATGGAGAAAGACCAATTTTGATGGTATCAGAAATGGTCTAGCAAGTGTAGATTGGAACAGGCTGTTTTCTGGCAAAGGTGTACTTGGTAAGTGGGAGGCTTTCAAAAGTGAAACTTTGAAAATAAAAAGCTTACATACGCCAGTCAGAATAAAAGATAAAGATAATAGGTGTAGGAAACTTGATTTTCAACAGATATGGAGGCCCAGGTTAAGAAAAAAAAGGGGGTACAAAGCAAGTATAAGAAATGAGGTACTTATGGAGCATAAGAAATGCAATTAAACACTTAAGAAAGAAATCAGGAGGGCTAAAAGAAGGCACGAGGTTGCCATAGCAGACAAGATGAAGGAGAACCTGAAGGGAATCCACAGAGATCTGAAGAACAAAAGGATTGCAAGGGACAAAATTGGAAGATAAGAATGGTAAAAAGGATCTAGTGCTTTCCCAGCATATATGAGGAATAAACTCTTCTTGGCCTTCCAGCCAGGTATGGGTATTGATTATAACTGATGTTTTGATGGCAAACTCTGCCATCTTCATCAAGGGTTCCAAAACGTCAGTTATAATTGATAACTGTACCCGGCTGGAAGCTCGAGAAGAGTTTATTCATCAGAATGATAATCCATGTGTAGAGCCAACAGAGATGAGGGAGATCTTAGATGAATTTTTTGCATCAGTATTTATTCAGGAGATAGAGTCTATAGAAGTGAGGCAATCCAGTATTGAATTAATGGACCCCATACAGATTACAAAGGAGGATGTGATTGTTGTCTTGAGGGAAATTAGGGTGGATATATCCACAGGGCCTGACAAAGTGTTCTCTCAGACCCAGGAAATTATAGGCCAGTGAACCTGATATCAGTGGTGGGAAAGTTATTGGAAGGTAGACAAGGACTGATTAAGGATAGACAGCAAGTTTTCATGCATGGTAGGGCATTTCTAGCTAATCTTCTGGAGGTTTTTGAGGAAGTTACCAGGAAAGTGGATGAAGGCAAGGCAGTGAATGTTGTTGACCTGGACTTCAGCAAGAAAGTTGACAAGGTCCCACATGACAGCTGGTCAAGAAGATTCAGTTGCTTAGCATTGAGGAAGAAGTAGTAAATTGGATTAGACCTTGGCTTTGTGAGAAAAACTGAAGAGAGGTAGTAGATGATTGCCTCTCTGAGTGGAGACCTGAGGAGTACCACAGGGATCAGTGCTAGGTCCGGTGTTCCTTGTCATCTATATTAACCAACTGGATGATAATGTGGTTAAACGGATCAGCAAATTTGTGGGTAACACCAAGACTGGAGGTGTAGTAGACAGCGAGGACGGCTATCATGGCTTGCAGTGGGATCTGAACCAGTTGGGAAAATGGGCTGAAAAATGGCAGATGGAACTTAAGACAAGTGCAAGGTCTTGCACTTCAGTAGGACCAACCAAGGTATGTCTTACACAGTGAACTGTTGGACACTGAGGAATACAGTAGAACAAAGGGATCTTTAAATACATCCCATAACTCATAGAAAGCGGTGTCACAGGTGAATAGGGTTGTAAAGAAATCCTTTGGCACAGGAGATGGGATGTTATGTTGAAGTTGTAGAAGACATTAATGAGACCTAATTTGGAGTACTCTGTGTAGTTTTGATCATCTACCTACAAGAAAAATGTAAATAAGGTTGAAAGAGTACAGAGAAAATTTACAAGGATGTTGCTGGGTCTGGAGGACCCAAGTTATATGGAATGATTGAATGGTTAGGACTTTATCCCTTGGGATGTAGAAGATTGAAAAGAGGTTTGATAGAGGGATACCAATTTATGAGGGGTACCACAAGACTAAGATATAGGAGCAGAATTAGGCTATTTGGCCCATTGAGTCTGCTCTGCCATTTCATCATGGCTGATCCAATTTTCCTCTCAGTCTCAATCTCCTGCTATCTCCTATGATCCCTTCAGGTCCCGGCCAATTAAAAATCTATCAACCTCTGCATTATATATACGTAAATACTTGGCCTCCATAGCTGCCTGTGGCAAAGAACTCCACTGATTCACCACTCTCTGGCTAAAGAAATTCCTCCTCATCTCTGTTCTAAAAGGATGCCCCTCTATTCTGAGGCTGTGTCTTTTGGTCTTAAGACTCTTCCACCATGGGAAACATCCTTTCCACATCTACTCTATCAAGGCCTTTCATTAGTTGATAGGTTTCAATGCAATCACCCCTCATTCTTCTGAATTCTAGTCAATACAGGCACAGAGCCAACAGACACTCTTCATATGACAAGCCGTTCAATCTTGGAATTATTTTTGTGAACCTCCTTTGAACCATCTCCAGTTCCTTTTTAGCACATCCTTTCTAAGATAAGGGGCCCAAACTTGCTCACAGTTCTCCAAGTGAAATCTCAGCAGTGCTTTATAAAGTTTCAACATTACATAATTGCTTTACTTGTCATCTTGAAATGAATGCTAACATTGCGTTTGCCTCCCTCACCACAGACTCAACCTGCAAAATAACCTTTAAGAAATCTTGTATAAGGACTTCCATCCCTTTGCATCTCAGTTTTTTGTATTTTCTCTCCATTTAGAAAATAATCAACCCTTTCATTTTTCTACCAAATTGCATGACCATACACTTCCCGACTCTGTATTGTATCTGCCATTTCTTTGCCCATTTGCCTAATCCATCTAAGTCCTTCTGTAACCTCTCTACTTCCTCAAAACTACCTGTCCCTCCACCTATCTTCACATCATCTACAAACTTTGCAATACAGCCATCAATTTCATCATCCAAATCATTGTCATATAATGTAAAAAGAATCAGTCCCAACACAGACCCCTGCAGACAAGCAGAAAAGGCTCAATTTATTCCCACTCTTTGCCTCCAGCCAATCAGCCACTACTTGACTCTTTCCTGTAATACCATAGGCTTGTACCTTGTTAAGCAGCCCCATGTGTGGCACCTTGTCAAAGGCCTTCTGAAAATCCAAGTACACAACATCAACCTATTCTTCTGCTATCCTGCATTTAATTCTACAAAGAATTCCAACAGATTTGTCAGGCAAGGTTTTCCCTTGAGGAAACCGTGCTGACTACGGGCTGATTGAACAATCTGGCACTTTGCTGTCTCCAAGAGGATTCCATGAGGTTTCGGGCTAAGTGAGTGGTATGGAAGCCAAGAAGCCTGGAGAGGGCTGCGAATCCATGATCAATTCCATTTCTCACGGATCTCACCAATAAAAGCGCCGAGGCAAGTGTGGAAGGTGAGTCTACCAGTCTCTCGTGCACTGCTGCCGGAGGAAGGAGTCTCTCTCTCTCCCTCTGCACCTGAGGGAAGGTCCTTACATTTGCGTAATCTCTCTCACTCTCTCTGCCTCAATGCTGTCGGAGTATGGTGCCGGCGCAAGATTTAATTGGCGCGGTTTGTAGTTTGGTCTCTAATTCATGTGTTTCTGGTTGCTACTTTGGGTGATTTTGAATCAGGGCATCCGGCAGATAACAAACACTAAGCAGCATATGGAGGGAGGTTGTTTGATGCTTTGAACAGTACCTATAAAATGTATTCACCCCCTTGGAAGTTTTCATGGTTTATTTGTTTAAAACATGGAATCAAGGTGGATTTAACTTGGCTTTTTTTTAAACATTGATCAACAGAAAAAGACTCCTTCATGTCAAAGTGAGAGCAGATCTCTGCAAAGTGATCTAAATTAATTATAAATATAAAACACAAAATAATTGATTGCATAAGAATTCAACCCTTTCAAATCAATATTTACTAGCTGCCCCCTTGACAGCAATTACAACCTTGAGACTGTGTGGATAGGTCTCTATCAGTTTTGCACATCTGGACACTGCAATTGTTATCTATTCTTCTTTACAAAACTGCTCAAGCTCTGTCAGATTGCACGGGGATCATGAGAGAAACAGCCTTTTTCAAGTCCAGTCACAAATTCTCAATTAGATTGAGGTCTAGATTCTGTGTAGCTTTGGATTTATGCTTAGGGTCATTGTCTTGCTGGAAAACTAATCTTCTCCCAAGTTGCAGTTCTCTTGCAGACTGCATCAGGTTTTCTTCCAAGATTTCCCTGTATTTTGCTACATTCATTTTACCCTCCACCTTCACAAGCCTTCCAGGGCCTGCTGCAACAAAGCATCCCAGCCTCCATGCTTCATGGTAAGGATGATGTGTTTTTAATAAAGTACAGTGTTTGACTTACGCCAAACATAACATTTAGTCTGATGATAAAAAAGCTCAATTTTGGTTTCATCAGACCATAGCACCTTCTTCCAGCTGACTTCAGAGTCTCCCACATACCTTCTGACAAACTCTAACTGAGATTTCAACTGAGCTTTTTTTCAACAGTGGCTTTCTCTTTGCCACTCTCTCATAAAGTTGCGACTGGTGAAGCACCCAGACAACTGTTGTTGTATGCACAATCTCTCCTGTCTCAGCCATTGAAGTTTGTAACTCCTCCAGAGTTGTCATAGGTCTCTTGGTGGCCTCCCTCACTAGTCCTCTTCTTGCATGGTCACTCAGTTTTTGAGGACAGCCTGCTCCAGGCAGATTTACAGCTGTACCATATTCTTCCCATTCCTTGATGATTGACTTAACTGTACTCTGAGAGATATTTAGTGACTTGGAAATTTTCTTGTATCCATCTCCTGACTTGTGCTTTTCAATAACCTTTTCACAGAGTTGCTTGGAGAGATCTTTTGTTTTCATGGTGTAGATTTTGCCAGGATGCTGACTCACCAGCAGTTGGACCTTCCAGATACAGGTGTATTTTTACTACAATCAACTGAAACACCTTGACTGCACACAGGTGATCTCCATTTTACTAATTATGTGACTTTTAAAACCAATTGGCTGCACCAGTGATGATTTTGTGTCTCATATTAAAGGGGGTGAATACTTATGCAACCAACTATTTTGTATTTTATATTTGTAATTAATTTAGATCATTTTGTAGAGATCTGTTGTCACTTTGATCAACAGCAAAAGACTCTTTCATGTCAGCGTCAAAAAAGGCAAATTAAATTCACTGTGATTCAATGTTGTAAAACAATAAAACATGAAAATTTCTTGGGGGGGTACTTTTTATAGGCACTGTATCTGAACAGGTTCCATGGGTTTTGTTCGATTCCTGGCTGTCGGTGGGGAAGACAAATCTCAGGGTTGTATACTGCATACATACTTTGATGATAAATGTGACTTTGAAACTTTGAATTCCTACACACACACACACACACACACACACACACACACACACACACACACACACACACACACACACACACACACACACACACACACACACACACACACACACACACACACACACAAATAAGAATTGCCCCAATGTTATTGTTCACTCACAATCACCTGTCCACTCACTGTCCTCGATTACAAAGATTTCCCTTCAACTGGGTAGCTGCGGATTAAGTTCTGCCATGACAGCATGAAACACTTTCTACATTGCAGCCACATGAGGGTCTGAACTTCTGCCATCCTATTCTAATCGCATTGAATAAGATAAATAGCTTAATTATAAACCACATCACAACTATTAACCTTTGTGACTCCTGCCAGTTTAAGATTTATGAAATGTTAAATAATTTGTGAATTCCATTTCAGACGTTATTAGCATGCTTCAATTTCTTTGACTTCCCATGCTATTATCATGCAGGTAACTTACAACCAATTTCCTTGCATACGTTATAATCATTATTAAAACGGCATTTGTGTTTGTAGTGAAAATTTCTGATTAAGATTGATTTCTCCTCCCCGAGCGTTTGGTCCAAGAATGAATGAGAGAAAGGTACAGCATGAAACATGCCATTCAGCCCAGCTGAATACCACCCTCCATGTACCTCCCTTCTTTTCATCTTCCTATCCCTTTCTTTCCCGTGGGCTCCGCAGGTTTCCATTAAACATTTAAATTACACATCACCAGGAAAACTCCCCAAATGGTCAAAGTTGAACAGTCACAACTTCATCGGTCATGGTAATGCAACTACCATGCCAACTCTGGTTCAAAGTTGCTTTCTGTAAGGAGTACATTCACACCGTGAACTCATGGGTTTCCTGCGAGTGTTCTGGTAGGGAAAGTAGCCAAAATAAGCAGGTAATGGGTGGGAAAGAGAACAATCTGATAAACTACAACTAATGGGTGCTTATTCCCCCTTCCCTTCCAGCCCTGATGCCTTGGCCAGCCTGGTGCCGGGGCGAAGCTGTTCTCGTGCATGATAGAGAGTATTCCAAGTTATATGAATAAAGCAAATTCTAATTTAAGGAACAACCAGCCTTCAGTTTTTAATGTAAGTTGTAAACTATAAGCAGTAAGTTGAATTTAGATGCACGCCTTTGCAATTCTGTTTGTGAAGCACAGGCGAAGAGATACGGTTTGCAAAATGGTGGCCATGAGACTTCCGTAATGCATCAGCTAAGTGTTGAAACAATGGGGTTGTGTTAATTGGCCTGAATCAATCCAGGCAAGCAACTATGGATTTTGTCTGGCTCTCTGTCCTCCCAGCAAGTTCTTAGATCTCAGTAAAGGTGTTTGAACCTTCAGAAGTGTCTTATCAATTACAATGTGCTTCCACTGTAAACATGTACATCAAATGAACCATTTGTCAAGTATTGAAATAAACAATGCCATTGTAGCTATTGAAATTGTATTGAATCACCGACTGTTATCTTTGATCTTAAGGGTATTAAAATGTGATGTGCTTTTGAGTTTGTGGGAATTTACCAAGAATGTCTTTAAGAGAATGTCTTGTTTGTCATGATGAGTAAAGACTTTTATATCTACAACTTCTCCAGTGTCTCTCAAGTGACTTTGAACAAATTAACGACATTTTGTGGCTTGCCCAGGATATGTCTGTAAACCAATTACATGGCCAGCAACATCAGCAGTCTAAGGAGGCGGTGAGTATTTCTGATAATGACATCCCATGCTTAGTTATGCTTAGGCCAATGAGCATGGGGTCATAAAGTATCAAAGAACGTGGCAGAGGGCCTCCGAAAGGTAGGTCTGAGAGAGCCTCAGAAAGAGCCTATGTTTTCTGTAAGAAACCAGTTACCAGACAGCACTAGATAGATTGTCAAGACAGGGCCACCAGTTGCAAAAGGAGATTCCTAATCATTTGGGATGCCAGAGAGGGGGATGTGCACCCACCCAGTGGGCAACAGTGTAACGTCTATTGAGAACACTTGGGCAGTGTGGAAGATACCACTCAGAATGCCAGAGAGGTAGGTACATGTACAATATACTCGGTCAGGAAAACATGTAGCAGTGCATTGTTTGTGAGTGTGCATTTAACCATATGCATGGAACTACGTGAGCAGTGATGATAGTGCAGGAATATTTAACTTTCTATGTAAAAGCGATACATCAATATCTTGGGCTTGATTGTGAAAATGGGAGAACTCACAGAGTATATTCTTGATAAACTTGAGAGGGTTGCACAGGGAATGCATAAAGCAGAGTAGTTTAAGACGACGACTCCAGGGGAACATTGTCAGAGGGGGAAAAGCCAATCAAAAAGGAAGGGAGATAACGCAGTAGTCATTCTATGTCACGTGAATTGGTCAGCAGTAACATAGTGTACAAACTGTAGAGCGACAGAAGGAAGGGGATGAATACAGACAACAGCAAGACAGTGTACAATCAGAACTGGACAGGTTAAAGGAACAACAAGGACACTTACAGAGAGGGAGAGAGAAAGAGATGTGGCTGAAAAACAAGCAGAACAATTAGAAGAAGAATGAATGAATTAGTCAGTGATTTGAGCAGACTGAGAGGTAAATGGGATAAGGCCCAGCAGGTTGGTTCTCGCTGGGCAGCAGCCATGGGGCCAACTGCTGAGGAAGGTGATGAGGTAAATTGGGAATTGCTGGACCAGGGGTTTGACAAGTGGGTAAGTACACACAAACTGGAAGGATTATACCCAGGACTGCCTGTCAGAATGGCACCTACAGAGACCAGGCAATGGTAGAGTCAGAGTTCTGATAATCAGAGCCAAGCACTCATGCTCATCACCAACAAGCACAGGCCTTTCACCCCAGGGGAAAAGCAGAGCATTCTATCTGTTAGATTTGTTAGAGTTGTGTGTGGCAATGTAGAATTTTGATAAAGGTTAGAAGAAATGATCAAAATCCACAGATGCACCCCAATGACATACACATATTACTTCAAGCTAAATGCTGGACATGCACCTAGGACAGTATGATTGCATGAGCAGCAGGTGGGAATGGCGGTGACGAGGAAAGATTTTGGAGCTTTAAGGAAGAAGTGAAGCAGCAAATCGGAGGAGAGAGTAACTGGGGAATGATAATGTCAGTTATCAGGAAGTTGATGAACCTGCCGTGGATCACACAGAGTGAAAATACTGGGCCTATGAGGAATACTCTGGCCTGGGCAATCCAGGGACAGATAATCTAGTCTTCCCGAAAATACTCAAGGAAATGCTGAGCTCAGCCCAAAACGAAGTTTTAGACTTACAAATAACTGTGGGATCCAGCTATTCCACAATAGTTTCATGGGCCAGGGAAATAGATCGAAAGAGAGGAAAGGGAAGTTGTAATGTGGCTGTAGTGGAAACATCAAAGTAAATTTATTATTGAAGTACATATACAGTATGTCACCATATACATACGCAAGGGGGAACAATATTCTGTGGGCAGGTTTGTTTGAGCTGTTGGGGAGGATGTAAACTAATTTGGCAGAGGGTGGGAACCGGAGTGAAGGGACTCAGGATAGGACAGATGGTATAAAAATAAAAATAGCATGCAGTCAGATTGTCAGGAAGGTCAGGCAGGTGATGGGACTTAGTTGCAGCCAACAGGCTGAGTACCAAATCATTAGGGATGCAGAATCAGAAGGGATAGCAAATACGGTACTCAAGGTGTTGTATCTAAATGCACATAGTATAAGAAATAAGGTGGATAATCTTGTTGCACTATTACAGATTGTCAGGTATGATGCTGTGGCCCTTACTGAATCGTGGCTGAAGTATAGTTGTAGTTGGGAGCTGAATATCTAAGGTTATACGTTATATCGGAGCGATGGGAAGGTAGGCAGAGAGGGTGGTGTGGATCTATTGGTAAAGAATGGCATCAAATTAGTAAAAAAATGAGACATAGGATCGGAAGATGTTGAATCCTTGTGGGTTGAGTTAAGAAACTGCAAGGGTAAAAGAACCATGAAGGCAGTTATATACAGGCCTCCCAACAGTGGCTGGGTGGTGGACCAAAGATTACAACAGGAAATAGAAAAGGCATGTCAAAAGGGCAATGTTATGGTAGTCATGGGAGATTTTAACATGCAGGTTAATTGGGAAAATCAGGTTGGTAAGGATCTCAAGAGAGTGAGTTTGTTGAATGCCTATGAGATGGCTTTTTAGAGCAGTTTGTTGTTGAGCCTACTAGAGGATCAGCTATACTGGACTGGGGCTTATGTAATGAACTGGAGGCGATTAGAAAGCTTAAGGTAAAAGAACCCTTAGGAACCAGTGATCACAATATGATCGAGTTCAATTTGAAAAGTAAAGTCTGACATAGCAGTATTTTAGTGGAGTAGGGGAAATTATAGTGGTATAAGAGAGGAGTTGGCCAAAGTAAATTGGAAGGAGCTGCTGGCAGGGATGACAGCAGAGCAGCAATGGTGTGCGTTTCTGGGGAAAATGAGGAAGGTGAAGGACATGTGTATTCCAAAAATGAAGAAATACTCAAATGGTGAAATAGTACAACTATGGCTGACAAAGGAAGTCAAAGATAATGTAAAAGCAAAAGAGAGGGCATACAACAAAGCAAAAATTTGTGGGAAGATAGAGGATCGGGAAGTTTTTAAAAACCGACAGAGAGCAACTAAAAAAACATTAGAAGGGAAAAGATGAAATATGAAAGCAACCTAGCAAATAATATCGAAGTGGTTAGTAAAAGTTTTTCAAGTATGTTAAATAAAAGAGAAATGAGAGTGGACATAAGACCACTAGAAAATGAGGCAGGAGAAGTAATAACGGGGGTCAAGGAGATGGCTGATGAACTAAATGAGTATTTTGCATCAGTCTTCACTGTGGAAGGCACTAACAGTATGCTTGATGTTGAAAGGTGCAGTTACTATTACACGAGAGAAGGTGCTCAAAAAGTTGAAAGACCTAAAGGTGTGCAAATCACCCAGACTGCACCCTAGGGTTCTGAAAGAGGTAACATTAGAGATTGTGCTGGCATTAGAATCATTGAACTCTGGCATGGTGCCAGAGGACTGGAAAATTGCAAATGTCACTCCACTCTTTAAGAAAGGAGGAAGTCAGCAAAAAGGAAATTATAGACCAGTTAGCCTGACCTCAGTGGTTGGGAAGATGTTAGAGTCAATTGTTAAGGATGAGGTTTTGGAGCACTTGGAGACACAGGACAAGATAGTACAATATCTGCATGGTTTCCATCAGGTAAAATCCTGCTTGACGAACCTGCTGGAATTATTTGTGGAGGTTACACGGGAATTCTTTGAGGAGATTACAAGTAGGATAGATAAAGGGGATGCAATGGATGTTGTATATTTGGACTTTCAGAAGGCCTTTAACAAGGTGCCACACATGAGGTTGCTTACCAAGTTAAGAGCCCATGGTATTACTGGAAAGTAACTACCATGGTTAGAGCATTGGCTGACTGGTAGGAGGCAGTGACTGGGAATAAAAAGAACCTTTTCTGATTGGCTGCCTGCGACTAGTGGTATTCTGCAGGGGACCATTTCTTTTTATGCTGTTTATAAATGATTTAGATGATAGAATAGATGGCTTTGTTGCCAAGTTTGTAGAAGAACAAAAGATTGGTGGAGGAACAGGTAGTGTTGAGGAAGCAGGTAGGCTGCAGACAGACTTAGACAGATTAAGAGAATGGGCAAGAAAGTGGCAAATGAAATACAATGTTGGAAAATGCATGGTCATGCACTTTGGTAGTAGAATTTGGTAGGACTATTTTCTAAATGGGGAGAAAATTTAGGAATCTGGGATGCAAAGGGACTTGGGAGTCCTTGTGCAGAACACCCTAAAGGTTTACTTGCAAGTTGAGTTGGTGATGAGGAAGGCAAAGGCCACATTAGTATTCATTTCAAGAGGTCTAGAATACAAGAAGAAGGATGTGATGCTGAGGCTTTATAAGGCACTGGTGAGGCCTCACCTTGAGTATTGTGAACAGTTTTGGGCCCCTCATCTTAGAAAAGATGTGCTGGCATTGGAGGGGATCCAGAGGAGGTTCACAAGGATGATTCCAGGAACGCAAGGAATACGAGGAATGTTTGGTGGCTCTGGGTCTGAACTCGCAGCAATTCAGAAAGATGAGGGGGGATCTCAATGAAATCTTTCAAATGTTGAAAGGCCTAGACAGAGTAGATGTGGAAAAGATGTTTCCTATGGTGGGAGAGTCTAGGACAAGAGGCTCCCTTTCAAAACAGTGATGCAGAGAAATTTCTTTAATCAAAAGGAGGTGAATTTGTGGAATTTGTTGCCACATGCAGCTGTGGAGGCCAGGTCACTGGGTGTATTTAAGGCAGAGATTGATAGGTTCTTGATTTGACATGGCATCAAAGGTTACGGGGAGAAGGTCAGGAAGAGGAGATAGAAAAAAATGGATCAGGCATGATTAATTAGCGGTGCAGACTCGATGTGTCAGATGGCCTAATTCTGCTCCTATGTCTTATGGTCTACACCCTGAGATTCATTTTCATTCAAGGACACAGAGGATTTGCTTTCTGTGCTAGCACCCAGGGCAAGTAGTAAAGGACTGCCAGACCAGATGTAGAAGGAGAAAGACAATGGTTTGTTACAGCTCTGGCCTCTCAGATCATGGTCAGAGGCAAAGTCATAAGTCAGAATGAAAGTGTGACAGTCAACACAAAGTACACTGCAGATGTTGTGGTCAAATCAAGACGTACAAAAAAGCTGGATGAACTCAGCAGGTCGGGCAGCATCCGTTGAAAGAAGCAGTCAATGTTTCGGGTCGAGTCTCGACCCGAAACATTGACTGCTTCTTTCAACGGATGCTGCCTGACCTGCTGAGTTCATCCAGCTTTTTTTTACGTCTTGAAAGTGTGACAGTCACCCACCAAGTCAGGCAGAATTCTCTCTAGCCATATTAACCACTGGCCAGATTCTACAACTACTGCCAATTTAGAGAAACAGCTATTGGCAGTTCCCATTGCCAGAACTGGTCAATCAGAAGTATACAAGAGCTTTAATAGCGAGCCAGTAATGCGACATGTTAGTGGACAGGAGCTTCAGTATCTATAAGGGACCTACCCTTGCCCACATCTGTGGAGGCTATTTATCCCACAGGTGTAGAGGGGAAACAATGAGAGCAGAATAAAGGGAGCCCAACAGTACTTAGAGGGAGTCAGTTGGCTGGGGTCAGGGCTTTTGTTTTGATTCTTTGTAGTGTCACTCATGCCAAATAGGTCAGAAGGTAGAGGCCAGATTAAGAGTGGTCCATCAATCCTCCAGGTTCAGACTGGTTATGGAAACAGCAATGGAGAATCCTACATCTGAGTGTAAAGGTATTTCTGAGTCTCCACCCAGAACTTGCATAACTGACAGGAGTGAAAAACAAGCTACTGACATGATGAAGGAAGCCCTGAACGCCGCCACAGATAGATGACCTTCACTGCAGCCCCAAACGCCAGCGGCGTAATGGACAGTAGTAAAAGAGGAAGGGGATGATTGAATGTTTGTTTGTTTGTCCAGGACCAATAATTACCAGCATTCTTTGTTCCAAAACCTTAACGTCAAAAATACTGGAAGGTGTTTGTGAATGTGAGTTTTAAGATGTTTTATTGAATGTGTAACCTTTGAAAGAAACTAACAAAAACATGAATGGTTTGAGTTCAAAAAGTATTGTGTGAAGTGTGAGCACATGTGAGTTCACTTGAGAGAGCAGGAGGGAGATTTCACATGAGTGAGTGCAGAATATGTCATGTTGTTAAATCTGTATTGGAAGGGTTTGAATTAATCCAAGAGGAAAATTCTGTTCCTTGGAGTGAGATTCATTTTCTGGATGCCTTCTGAAGAAGTCCTAAGAAACTGTGTGACTGTGCATGACTAGGGAACCCACCCATTGTTCTTTTTATCTCCTTTACTCTTTGGAACATACGCTTACTGTGTATTAAATGTTTATTCCCAATTCTTTTTCAGTTTATCTGTGAAGCTTCAGAAGGAGAGTGCAAGCATGGATTTTTGTTTTGTCTTATCTGCGCTTTAAGTATTTGCTTTGGAATGGGTCTTGGGGAGAAAAAGACCTGGATTCCAACACTGGCCATGTGGAATCCGGGTTAAGGTGATGGAAAGATGAGTGTCTTTAACCCAGGGAAGAGATTCACATATTCTTGAAAGAAATTGTTTTTTTGCGAAATTGATGATTTGTGTATACTCAAATTGAGAACTTGAAAAGTATGTTTCTGGGGAGGATCTGGAACTCTTGGGGAGTGATCTGAAACATCACTTTTCTTAACAAGAATGTTTCATAATGTTAAAATATATATTGGGTATTGTCAATGCACTGACAAGTTTGGAAAGAACTTAGACATAGTCATGGTCACAAACAAGGGAAAATCTGCAGATGCCAGCAATCTAAGCAACACCCAAACACAATGCTGGAGGAGCTCAGCAGGCCAGGCAGCATCTATGGAAAAGAGTACAGCTGACGTTTCAGGCCGAGACCCTTCAGCAGGACTGGAGAAAAAAAGATGCAGACAAAAAGACAGAGTCACAGTGTTGGTCACGTAAAATACAAATAAGTAGCCAGGATTCAGGCCATTCCTATCCTCTTAGAATACAAATATAAAGTGTGTTTGAAGTCCGCCATGTGTCGGGTAAAATGCAAATGAGAGTTCACCATTGCTGCCCATAGGGAACCAAAGGGAGAAGGCAGACAAGGTGACTCAGCCCACTAACAATCTCATTACAGGAAATTAAATAATGACTTACAACCTCCTGAGTGAAAAGGAATGGGAATGTGAATACAGAAGCCAGAGAGAGGATGCCAGCAAACCTTGAACAAAGTGTAACATATAGTGATAATGGTACTTTGGAATGAAAGCTGATTCTGGGAGGTAGATGATTAGTTATATAGATCCGAATAGAAAGATATGGAGAAAATAAATTGGGAATGGATCCAAGTTTGGCAGAGGCATCCACCTTGATGGCAAGGCAGACCGAGAAAGAGAGAAGAAATAGCACACAGCATCTGAAGGCAGCCACTCCAGGCTGAATGGGGAGTGAACACAAAAGAGCCGAGTCCTTTCAATGGTAGGGCCAGTGATCAGAAGAACAGTCCAAGTCCAGGAGAGGCTCCAACAGAGGGAGGTCCTTTCAACTTCTGAATGGAGATCACCACAAACATTCCTATTGCTCAATCAAAGGGACTGAGAGATTCATTGTCAGGTTATTCCCATAATCTCCTGTCAGGATATGGAGTATGAACTGTGCCCGTGAAACTGAAAGTTACACTATTGGTACCTGTTGCCCACACAGAAACTACTGACAGCTTCAGCTGTCAGAGATTGAAGGGGCAATGGTAAGGAGGTGGTTAAACTGGAATGGGCCAGCAGGGAATGAGACAAGAAGCATATGAATGAAAAGCTGTGTTTTAAAGACTGATTGAAATTGAGAAAAATGTGTCCAAGACGAGGACGTGATCATATTTCTAAAATGTTTTATTGCCATCTCTGCTCAGTCTTGTAGATAACCAATTAGGGATGACAGACAGTGTCTAGGTAAGGTTGATCACAGGTTATTAATCAGGGAAGGGATCCAAAAAAAAGGGCATTTTAGCTGCTGTATTTAATTAGCTCCTCCTTGAAGTCTGGCCTTCCTGAGACAGACTTCTCTCCGGGGCAAAAAAGAGGGTATGTAAGTGATTATTCCAAAGTTATGCAGAAATTTCAAGCATAAACATGAGAAATTCTGCTGATGTTGAAAATCTAAAGCAACACACACAAAATGTCGGAGGAACTAAATAGGTCAGGCAGCATCTATGGAAATGAATAAATAGTTGGCGTTTCAGGCCGAGACTCATCTTTAGGACTGAAAAGCATCAATCAAGGCAACTATGGGTTTTGTCTGGCTCCATCCTCTGAAGTTTTTAATCTCCCAGCAAAAGTGTCTGAACCTTCAGAAATGTCTTATCCATTACACTGTGCTTCCACTGTAAATATGCACCTCAAAGGAACCATTTGTCAAGTCAAAGTATTCAAGTTCAACAATGTGATTGCAACTATTGAAATTGTATTGAATTAACTGCTGAACCTTTGATCTAAACGTTATGAAATGTGATGTTGTTTGAGATGTGGGACCTTACTGAGAAAGTCTTCAAGGGAATGTCTGTTTGTTGTGATGAATAAAGACTTTTTATACCTACATCTTCTTCAATGTCTCTCCAGTGACTGAATGCAATGGCAACAGTGCACAAGTAAATAAATTGTGATTGAATAATGAGTGTGAACTGTTAATTGATGACAATACTAACACCTGCCAACTTGTATTTCTTCCCCTCACTTCACCTTTTTTTCTGGCTTCTGCTGACTTCCTTTCCAAACCTGATGAAGGGTCTCATCCTGAAACATTGACCATTTACTCTCTCTCCATAGATGTGGTCCGATCTGCTGAATTCATCCATCATTTTGTGTGTGTTGCTCTGGATTTCCAGCATCTGCAGAATCTCTTGTGTTTATATTTGTATCTCCAAATAGTTTCCATTGACCAGTCAGATACTTCAGATAACCAGTGACCAGCGTAAGACATTCATAGTTGGGAAAGAAAGAAGGGCTTAAGACAGGGAAGACATGAGGTCAAGAAACAGATAAAAGCAACAAACCTGATAGTCCGAGAGAGGATGAAATGAAACGTGTTAATTTTCAGCACAATAAACTATTAGACCTGTGAAACAACTTGCTAATGGTAACTTGCTTGGCAGGCCGAAGTTATGAGAGCAAGATAAGGGAGACAAGGAAATGAAAAATCTGATGAAGGGTTCTGATCTCAACCCAAAATGTTGACTGTCTACTCTTTTCCATAGACGCTGCCTGGCCTGCTGAGTTCCTCCAGCATTTTGTGTGTTGCTTGGATTTCCAGCATCTGCAGATTTTCTGTTGTTTATGAATGGACAATGACTCCCATCTACTCCATAATGTACTGGTTAGGCACAGGAGTACATTCAGCCAGAGACTCATTCCACCGAGATGCAACACTGAGCGTCATAGGAAGTCATTCCTGCTTGTGGCCATCAAACTTTACAACTCCACCCTCGGAGTGTCAGACACCCTGAGCCAATAGGCTGGTCCTGGACTAATTTCCACTTGGCATGATTAACTTATTATTACTTAATTATTTATGGTTTTATATTGCTATATTTCTTCACTATTCTTGGTTGGTGCAGCTGTAACGAAACCCAACTTCCCTCGGGATCAATAAAGTATGTCTGTCTGTCTGTCTGTCTGTCAAAATCTGGCTTCTTTCCCCTTCCTTTCAGTCCTGATGAAGAGTGTCAGCCCAAAATGTTGACTCTTTATTGCTATCCATACTTGCTTGCTGACCTGCTGGGGTCTTCCAGCATTTTATGTGTATTACTCTGGAATTCCAGCATCAGCAGAATCTATTGTTTTTTTAGGAGATGAAAAATGCTGAGATAACCAGCAGTTCCAGCAGCATCTGTAGAGGGAAAAATAGTTAATGTGTCAGATGGGAAACCTAAGAAAGAAAGAAATTAGTTAGTATAGGGAACAGCCACCTGGGTAAATCCATGCCTTGAGCTCTGTAAAATACTGGACAAGTAATAAGCTGGTGCAGTGAGTTAAATACAAAGACATTAAGAGGGATCAGAATTAATTGAACACCCATATCCCTTCAGTGATTTGAATATTATTAAAGACTGAAATAACTAACTGTTAGTTTCAACTCAGTTGACATTCTAAAGTGGCTGAAGGGCCAACAATCAGTGTTGCGGTTAGCGTAATGCGATAACAGCATCAGCGACCCTGGTTCAATTCTGCCGCTAACTCTAAGAAGTTTGTGCATTCTCCTCATATCTGGTTTCCTCTGGGTGCACAGGTTTCCTCCCACATTCCAAGAGACATACAGGTGTGTAAGCTAATTTGTCACATGGATGTTAATTGGGCAGAGAAGGCCAGTAGGGTCAGAAGGCTTTATTACTGCTGTAAAGAGGAAACACTAAATGACAGGGACGATTAAATAATCCCTGCCATTTAGAGTCCTCTCCTTACTTTGTAATTCTTTGTCTTCACAGATCATCACGTTGCGGCGGAGAGGCTCAATAGCTACTATTATCCCAAAAGTGATGCCATCTGGAGATTAGCCATCTGGTGCTTAACACCTGGTAGGGTCACCCACACCAGTAAGGTCAAGGGGAAGCTTCCAGACAAGGAGTAAACCAACCAAGACAGGACAGACCCAATCGACATGGAAATGGTGGAAGATGATGACACATCATGATGGCAGTGAAGGTGGAGGAAGGCTGCCATAGTGAAGGGTCCTCAGTCATCTTGCATGCCATTCCACTGGGTTATGACCTCAATTTGACTGGTTTGAGCAGTCACTTGATTGACTGCGATAGCACAAGGTTTACAAAGAGCCTTTCAGAAATTTATGGCAGGTTGTAATCATCAAGAGCAATCATTTAATTGGCTGAAGCAGCACAAGGTTTTAAAAGAGCTCAGGAGGTTCTCAGAGCTTTTTGGCGGGCTGCAATCATAATGGCCTGTTAGGAACTCAGCTGGGCCAATAAAAAATAGTGAGGTGTAAGCCGAACAACCACTGTTGGAGCTGCCATTGCTGGAGTGGGCCAGTATTAGAGTAGCCAGGCTTCGGCTAAACAGGCTATAGCGAGAACAGCTGCAGCCTAGAACTTAATCTTGAGAAGATGGGGTATAACAAGCATAGGCAGGATGGTAGTTAAGACAGCTCCTCATGTAAGATGTGGGATTGCAGGGTATCTAACAATCTCCCTAAGGACTACATCTGTAGGAAGTGTACCCAACTTCAGCTTCCTGACTAAGGAACTGGAGCTGGGGCTGGATGTACTCAGGAGAAAACACCACAAATGAGACTTGTAATAAGGTGGTCACACCCGGAGTGCAAACTTCAGATAGTAGGTGGATGACCACCAGAAGTCAGGGGAGTAAGGGTTCCCCTGTTGTCAATCCCCTCAGCAACAAGTTTATCCCTTTGGATATTGCTGTGGGGCTTGAACTATCGGGGCACAGCAGCAGCAGCCTGGTCAGCTTCACTGCAGCTGGCTCAGCAGCGACAGATAAAGTCAGGCAGAACAATAGTGATAGAGATCAAAAGTTAGGGGGACAGACAGGAGATTCTGTGGCTGCAAAAGAGATTGCCTTGGGATATGTTGCCACCCAGATGCTAAGCTGCAGGAAATCTCAGACTGGTTGTAGAAGATTCTCAAGAGGGAAGGTAAGCAGCCAGCAGCCATGGTGCTCATTGGCACCAACGACACAGATAGAAAGGGGGAAGAGGTCCTGCACAGTGAGTGGAGGGAGTTAGGGAAGAGGTTGCAGAGCGGGATGCAAGGTAGTAATCTCTGGATTACTCCCAGTACTACATGCTAGTGAGGGTGATGGTGCAGATGAGTGAGTGGCTGAGGAACCGGTGCAGGCAGCAGAGTTTCAGATTTCTGGATCATTGGGATGTCTTCTGGGGAAGATAAGACCTGTACAAAAGAATGCAGGGGTGCAACTAATATCCCTGTGGGCAGGTTGACAGAGATGTTGGAGAAGGTTTGGCAGGGGGATGGGAACCAAAGTGATAGGGTTGAGGATGCAGAAATTGGTATACAAATCAATGTAGTGTGCAGTGAGACTGTGAGCAAGAACAGGCAGATGATGGGAAAAACTGAGGTCAGTGGGATGTGTTGAAATGTAACGTGGGCCGCAAAATCGAAAGGGTAATGAATACAGGACTGATAGTGTTATATTTGAATGCACGAAGTATACCGAATAAGGTAGATGATTTTATAGTGTAGTTAGAGATTGGCAGGTTGGGCATCACTGAGAGTCTTGCTGAAAGAGGATTATAGCTGGCAGTTTAACAACCAAAGATACACCATGTATTGAAAGGACAGGCAGGTAGGTAGAGGGGGAAGAGTGGCTCTGTTTGGTAAAAAACAAAATCAAATCCTTGAAAAGAGGTACAAACAAGCTGGAGGAACTCAGCAGGTCGGGCAGCATCCGTTGAAACAAGCAGTCAATGTTTCGGGCCGAGACCCTTCGTCAGGACTGAAGAAGGAGGGAGCAGGGTCTCCATAAAGAAGGTGGGGGGGGGGGGAAGGTGCCAGGTGAAAAACCAATCAGAGGAAGGATCAAGGGGTGGGGGAGGGGAAGCAGGGAGGGGATAGGCAGGAGAGGTGAAGAAGGAATGTAAGGGGAACGCACTATGGGTAGTAGAAGGCAGAATCATGAGGGAGGTGATAGGCAGCTAGAAGAGGAGGCAGAGTGAAAGTGGGAAGGGGAAGGGAGAGGGAGGGAATTACCAGATGTTGGGGAATTCGATGTTCATACCAAGGGGCTGAAGACTACCCAGATAGTATATAAAGTGTTGCTCCTCCAACCTGAGTTTGGCCTCATCATGGCAGTAGAGGAGGCCATGTATGGACATATCCGAATGGGAATGTGAAGCAGAGTTGAAGTAGGTGGCTCGTTTCAACTGATGCTGCTCGACCTGCTGAGTTCCTCCAGCTTGTTTGTACGTGTTGATTTGACCACAGCATCTGCAGTGTACTTTGTGCTTAGAAAGAGGTGACATAGGATCAGAACATGTAGAATCATTTTCATTGGAGAAAGTGCAAGAGTCAGAAAGCCCTGATGGGAGTTCTGTACAGGCATCTGAACAGTAGCCAGGGTGTGAGGTTCTATACAGGCATCTGAACAGTAGCCAGGGTGTGAGGTTCTATACAGGCATCTGAACAGTAGCCAGGGTGTGAGGTTCTATACAGGCATCTGAACAGTAGCCAGGGTGTGAGGTTCTATACAGGCATCTGAACAGTAGCCAGGGTGTAGGGTGTATATTACAATGGGAAATAGGAGAGGAAAGTAAAAAGAGCAATGTTATTGGGGAGTTCAATATGTAGGCAGATTGGGAAAATCAGGTTGGTGCTGGATCCCAAGAGATGCAATTCAATGAATGCCTACATGGTGGTTTATTAGAGCAGCTATGGTTCAGCCCACTAGGGGAGAGGCTATTCTGGGCTGCATGTTGTGAACCAGATTTGATTAGGGAACTTGTAAAGGAGCCCAGAGGAAGCAGAGATCATGATATGAAAGAATTCACCCTGCAATTTGAGAGGGAGAAGATAACGTCAGATGTATCAGTACTATGATGGAGTAAAAGGAATTAAAGAGACATGAGAGAGAAGATGATGAATCCATTGCTGACAAGGGAAGTCAAAGACAGCATTAAAGCAAAAGGGAGGACATGTAATATAGCAAAAATTAGTAGGAAGTTAGAAGACTGGGATTTTGTTAAAAACCATCAGAAGGCAACTAAAAAAGTCATAAGGCGAGAAATGATGAAAACTGAAGGTAAGCTAGCCAATAATATAAAAGAGAATACCAAACATTTTTTCAGATATATGAAGAATAAAAGAGAGGCAAGAGATGTTATTAGACTGCTAGACAATGATGCTGGAGACTAGGGGTCAAAGAAACGACAGACAAACTTATTAAGTATTTTGCGTCAATCTTCACTGTGGAAAACATTAGCAGTATGCCAGAAATTTGTGGGTGTCAGGGGCAGAAATAAATGTAGTTGCTATTACTAAGGAGAAGGTGTTTGGGAAGCTGAAGGTAGATAAGTCACCTGGATGGATGGACTACATCCAAGGGTTCTAAAGAGGGAGCTGAAGAGATTGTGCAGGCAATAGTAATGATCTTTTAAAAATCATTAGATTCTGAAATGGTTCCAGAGGACTGGGAAATTGCAAATGTCACTCCACTCTTTAAGAAAAGAGGCAGGCAGAAGGAAGGAAATTATCAGCCAGTAATCCTGACTTCAGTGGTTAGCAAAATATTGGATTTATTATTAAGAATTATATTTTGGGATACTTGTGAGCACATGATGAAATAGGTTGAAGTCAGAATGGTTTCCTCAAGGGAAAATCTTGTCTGACAAATCTGTTGGAACTCTTTGAAAAAATAACAAGCTGGATAGACAAAGGAGAATCTGTTGAAATTGTGTCCCTGGATTTTCAGAAGGCCTTTGACAAGGAGCCACACATGAGGCTGCTTAACAAGATACAGGAGAAATTCTAGCATGGATAATGCCATGGCTGATTGGCAGGAGGCAAAGAGTGGGAATAAAAGGAGCCTTTTCTGGCTGGTTGCCAGTGACTAGTGGTGTTCCACAAGAGTCTGTGTTGGGACTGCTCATTTTCCTATTATTTATCAATGATGTAGACGAGGGTATTGATGGCTTTGTGGCCAAGTTTGTGGACAATACGAAGATAAGTAGAGGGGCAGGTAGTGTTGAGGAGGCATGGTGTTTTCAGAAAGATAGAGATTGGGAGAATGGGCAAAGAGGTAGATGATGTATAGTATAGGGAAGTGTATAGTCATGCATTTTGTTACAAGGAAAAAAAGCATAGACTATTTTCTAAACAGGAAGAAAATTCAAACATCTGAGATGCAAAAGAACAGGAGTACTCATGCAGGACTCCCTAAAGGTTAGCTTGCAGGCTGAGTTGGTGGTAAGGAAGGTAAATGCAATGTTAGCATTCATTTCGAGAGAACTTGAATATAGAGCAACAATGTAGTGCTAAGGATTTAAGGCATTAGTCGGACTATCGTTGGATTATTGAGAGCGGTTTTGGGCCCCTTTATCTAAGAATAGATCTTCTGGCATTGGAGTGGGTGGAGAGGGTCTGGGGGAGGGGGGAAGTACAAGAGTGATTCCAGGAATGAAAGTTTTAATGCACGAGAAGCATTTGATGGCTTTGGGGCTGACCTGAAGGGGAAATCTCACTGAAACATACTGAATATTAGGTAGAGTGGGTGAGTCTGGGACCAGAGGGCACAAGCCTCATAATTGAGGGACATCCATTTAGAACAGAGATGAGGAAGAATTTCTTAAGGCAGAGTGCGGTGAATCTGTGGAATTCATTGCTACAGACAACTGTGGAGACAATTCATTGAGTATATTTAAAACAGAGGTTGATAGGTATTTGATCAGTCGGGGCATCAAAGATTACAGGAAAAAAGCAGGAGAATGGGGTTGAGAGGGAAAATGAATCAGCCATGTGGAATGGTGGAACTGACTTGATGGGCAGAATGGCCTTATGGTCACTCTTGGACATGCTATACAGCTGATAGGTCTAATTCCTGTAATCCAAGGGCACACATCTCCTGCTCAATACTCACCAGAAAGGCTAACGATTTTTTATGTTGAAACTGACAATTGTATTCATCAATTACGTCTTGGACAAAATAGTCGACTGTTCACTTCCCTCCACAGATGCTGCATGACCAGTTCCTGATTTCCTCCAGCATTTTGTGTGCATGATGCATTCTCCCAGCATCTGCAGTCTCCCTTGTCCCTCTGCATTTTTCAATAAATAGCTTTCTCACTCATCGTGCCAAGATGAAGACACCCTCAGGGTGGAGGAGCAACACTTTATATTCCATCTGGGTAGTGTTTAACTTGATGGCATGAACATTGATTTCTCCTTCTGGTAAATAAAACTTACCTCCTTTCTTCTCTTTTTCTATTTCCCACTCTGCCTCTTAACTCTTCTCATCTGCCTATCACTTCTCCTGGGTCCCCTCCTCCTTCCCTTTCCTCTATGGTCCACTTTTCTATCAGATTCCCTCTTCTCCAGCCCTTCACCTTTTCCACCCACCTGGTATCACCTATCACCTTTTAGCAATCCTCCTTCCTCTCCCCATTTTTTTTATTCTGGCATCTTCCTCCTTCCGTTTCAGTCCTAAAGAAAGGCCTCGGCCCAAGGCCAAAACATCAAATTTTTGTTCATTTCCAAAGGTGCTGCTTGACCTGCTGAGTTTTTCCAGCATTTTGTATGAGTTGCTCTGTGGTTCACTCTGCAGTGGTATTTAAAATGGAGCTAAGATTGGGAGACCGGGACCAATGAGGACATAGTACAGTGGAAGAGCTGAGGCAGGCCTGGGTTAGATCAGCCATGATAACATAGAGTGGTCTGATAGGCTTGAGGGTCTGAGTGACCTATCCTGTAGCTGTCTCCATCTGTTATTCCTCTGATTCACAGAATAGGATGACTCAGTGCATTGAGTGATCAGAAATAAACTGTTTGTGAAGCCACAGAAGGATTAGGGTTAGTGACAGGACTTAACTGGTCTCTGAATCAATGCACACTGAAGATGACACACGCCATTCTGGCAAGGTGACTTTTGGCCTCTGCTGTTGGCACTGGAGCAATATACTCTTCCAAATACAAGTAAAACCAGGAGTGGATGACTGTTCTGACCTGCATACACTGCTCTCCAATGTTCAAAGTGGATTATCTTCATCTGCAACTGACTGAGTGCAAGATGAGGAATTGCTGCATGCTTATTCCTACAGATGATTTAAAAGAAAAGTTTTACTTACATATTTATGGATTAAAGATATTAAATTGAGTAATTTTCTGTTCAAAATATATATGTATGGTAAGATCATCTGTGGGGAGTACACGTCAAGAAATGACACAGCACATATTGTTTGAATGCAATTCCTATGAGGTGCAAATGAAAGATCTAATTGCAAAATTGAGATCATTGGGACAGGCAGAGTTTAACACGAGATTTTCTTAGGACATCACTCCCATTAGAATGTATATAAGAGCATATTTGACTTTCTGAAAAGCATTAGACTTTTTGATTTGAGTTTTTTTTTGAAAGGTGAAATTTAATGGGTTTACTTCCCATCTCTTTGCTCCACACTCTAACTCTCTAAGTGGCGGTATTGCATCATATGTTGGTCTGCAAACGGCCATTAAACTTTACAAGGAGAAGAAGAAAATGAAAAAGCACAGATAGTGACAATTCTGTGGAGACCAGCTCCACATCAGCTATGCGCATGCTCCATCAGGATCAAGAAAAACACCTGACCAGGGTAGACTCGTTTTCCTGGGTATTACCTTTTGTCTTCTTTGACTTTTCATGAATGGTCCAGAGCATGTAGTCAGTGTCCGCACAGGTATTTCATTGTGTAAATTCTTGTGGTTGCTAACTAAGCCAGTAAAGGTACTTGTCTGTACCACAGGGAGGTCCTCTCTGTGCCTAACAGATCATTATTATTAAGGGGTAATCCTTGTAACTTTCAATTTAGAACAGAAATAAAGAGGAATTTCTTTAGCCAGATGGTGGTGAACCTGTGGAATTCATTGCTATAGATGGCTGTTGAGGCCAAGTTATTGGGTGTATTTAAAGCAGAGGTTTATAGTTCTTGATTAGTCAGGGCATCAAAGGATATGGAAAGACATCAGGAGAATGGGGTTAAAAAGGATATTAAGTCACCCATGTTGGAATGGCAGAGCAGACTCAATGGGCCAAATAGCCCATTTCTGCACTTGTTGTGTGGTCTTATGGTCTTATGGAGGACAATGCAGAAAAATGTGAGGCCATCAACTTTGGTCCATGTAGTAGAAAAGCAGGCTAATTGTTAAACACTGTGTAGCGCTGATGTTTGAAGGGATCTGGGTGTGCCAGGGCAGTTACTCAAGACCAACAGGTGGGTGTAGCAAATAATTAAAATTGCAGGCAAATGGTATGTTAGCTTCTATTGCAATAAAGAGATTTAAATCTAGGAGCAAGAAAGTCTCATAGCAACTGGAGCAAGATAGCAGCAACATACACTCTGCTGGAGTAGCTCAGAGGGCAGGGCAGCATCTGTGGGAAGAAAAGAGCTGGCAACATTTCTAAAACATTGGAGGGGTACAGAAAATTATCACCACATTGATATCAGGGTTAATGGCTCTCCCAAGTGAGAAGAGATTGGGAGTATATCATTATGAATTTACAAGACTGCCAGGAGACATCTTTGAAAAGTATAAACCTTTTTAAGGGGATTGACAAGTTAGATGTTTCTCCTGGAAAAGGAGGGGGAGCAGGCTTTTAGAACAGCTAGGCCAATTGGGATTGAGAGGAAGAGAAACTCTTCAGTCAGTAGGTAGAAGAACTGTTGAATTCTCTGGCCCAGAGGGTTGTGGAAGCCCAGTTATTGCGGTCATTCATCACAAAGATCAATACATTTCTGTGAGTTAAGGAATATGGGACCAGTGCTAGAAAGTAGAGTTGAGTGAAAGAACAAGCATTGAGTGTAATGAATGGCAGAACAGGCTAGCAATCCTAATGGCCTATTCCTGTTTCTATTTTTATATATCAAAATATAAAGGAGCTATTAAATCATGTTGACATAATTCCAGATTTCTTATCACTTTATAACACAAAAAGCGCAATTTATAATGCTGCCAGCGCACAGGACTCAGTCAGAGTTAAAACTTCAGGAGGATTATGGAAGAAACTGTTGCCACAGTGACATTTACTGCTGGACTTTCTGGTGAAGGAGGATTTGAAGGTATCAATGCTCATCATTAAACTTCAACCAGAGCAGGTATTGTTCACCTGGTAAAAAATGTTCACTTCACAAATGCAGTGCAACACCTGAGCCTGGGGGAGAATGTGAAAAGAAATGGACAGTTGCTCTTACTTACACTAGCAGTGACGTAGAAGATGCACTCGGTGACCACTTCACTACGTACACCTGGAACCTGATGTGGTCTTCTGCTGCTGTAGCCCATTCACTTCAAAATTCAACACGTGCATTCAGAGATGCTGTTTTGCACACCACTGTTGTAATGTATGGTTATTTGAACAAGGCATTTTTGCCCACAGAACTGCCACTCACAAGATCACAAGACAAAGGAGCAGAAGTAGGCTATTCGGCCTCTCGAGTCTGCTCCGCCACTCCACCATGAGCTGAACTATTCTCCCGTCTAGTTCCAATTTCCGGCTTTTTTCCCATATCCCTTGATATCCTGACTAATTAGGTACCTGTCAATCTCCTCCTTAAAAACCCTCAATGACCGGGCCTCCACAGCTGTATGTGGCAACGAATTCCATAAATCCACGACCCTCTGGCTAGAAAAAATTCTCATCATGGGTCCCTCTATTTCTAAGACTGTGACATCTTGTCCTGGACTCACCCACCAAGGGAAACAGCCTTTCCACATCTACTCTGTCCAACCCTTTCAACATTCAAAATGTTTCTATGAGATCCCCTCTCATTCTTCTATACTCTAATGAATACAATCCAAGAGCTGACAAACGCTCCTCATACGTTAACACAAAGTACACTGCAGATGCTGTGGTCAAATCAGGATGTACAAAAAAGCTGGATGAACTCAGCAGGTTGGGCAGCATCCGTTGAAAGAAGCAGTCAACGTTTCAGGTCAAGACTCTTCATCAGGACTAAAGAAGGAGGGGGCAGGGGCCCTATAAAGAAGGTGGGGGGAGGGTGGAAAACCAGTCAGAGGAAAGATCAAGGGGTGGGGAAGGGGAAGCAGGGAGGGGATAGGCAGGAGAGGTGAAGAAAGAAACTAAGGGGAAAGCACTATGGGTAGTAGAAGAAGGCAGAGTCATGAGAGAGGTGATAGGCAGCTGGAAGAGGAGACAGAATGAAGGTGGGATGGGGAAGGGAGAGGGAGGGAATTACCGGAAGTTGGAGAATTTGACGTTCATACCAAGGGGCTGGAGATTACCCAGACAGTATATGAGATGTTGTTCCTCCAACCAAAGTTTGGCCTCATCATGGCAGTAGAGGAGGCCACGTATGGACATATCCAAATGGGAATGTGAAGGAGAGTTGAAGTGAGTGGCAACCGGGAGATCCTGTCTGTTGTGGCGGACAGAGCGTAGGTGCTCGACGAAGCGATCCCCCAATCTGCGTCAGGTCTCGCTGATGTAGAGGAGGCCGCACAGGGAGCACCGGATGCAATAGATTACCCCAACAGACTCACAAGTGAAGTGTTGCCTCACCTGGAAGGACCATTTGGGGCCCTGTGTGTGCTCCTCATATGTTAGTCCCTGCATTCCAGGAATCATCCTTGTGAATCTTCTCTGAACTCTCTCCAACATTAGCAGATCCTTTCTAAGATAGGGGGCCCAAAACTGCACACAGTATTCCAAATGGGGTCTCACCAGTGCCCCATAGAACCTCATCAACACTGCCTTACTCTTACTCACTGGATGTTTTTGTTATTCACATATTCTCTGTTGTAAGTGAAAATCTGAGGAGATCAGCAGTTTCTGAGATACTCAAACCACCCCATCTGGCACCAACTATCATTCCACAGTCAAAGTCACTTGGCTCACATTTCTTCCCCATTCTGATGTTTGGGCTGAACAACAAATGAACCTCTTGACCATGTCTCACCTTTTATACATGGAGTTACTGCCACATGATTGCCTGATTAGATATGTGCATTATTGAGCATGTGTACAGGTGTACCTAATAAAGTGGCTACTAAGTGTATCGCCAATACAATTAATCTCAGGAAGCCGAAAGGAAGTGACAACGACTCTGAAGAATACAAACTTCATGATGAGGCTAAAATCATTTGATACAGGAGTCAAGCATATACGCTCCAATCTAAGGTTGGCTATACTCAGATTGGAAGAACAACACCTCATATTTCATTTGATCACATTAATATTGATTCCTCTAACTTCCTGTAATTTCTTCAATCCTCCCCCCCACCTTCTCTTTTTCCATTCCCCATTCTGGCTCCCCTGTTACCCTTTCACTTCTCCTCACCTGCTCATCACCTCCTTCTGGTATCCCTCCTCTTTCCCTTTCTCCCATGGGCCACTCTTCTCTCCAATCAGATACCTTCTTTTTCAGCCTTTATCTCTTCCATCTCCCAGTGCCTTACTTCACTCCCCCTCCCCACCCACCTAATTTTCTCCTTACCTGGTTTCACATATCACCTGCCAACTTGTACTTTTTCCCCTCCCCCCACGATTTTTATTCTGGCTTCTTCCCCGATTCCTTTCCAAGGAGGGTCTCAGCATGAAACATTGACTGTTTATACCCCTCCACAGATGCTGCCAGACCTGCTGAGTTCCTCCAGCATTTTGAGTGTGTTCCTCTGGATTTCCAACATCTACAGAATCTCTTGTATTTTGAAACAGTGGTGTTTTAGTGTTTGGTACAATCGTCAGATATGCAGAAATGCAGCCTTATAAATAACCATGGCGCTTTGATAACTACACACTTTGCACTCAACTTGTATGGAAAAAATGCAAAGTTCAACTGAACATGATTATTTTTATTTTTATTTATCGATACATTGTGGACCAGGGCCCTTTGACCCACCAAGCCACACTGCCCAATAACTCACCTATTTAACACCAGCATAGGACAATTTACAATGATTAATTAACCTACTAACCGGTTCATCTTTGGACTGTGGGAAGAAAATGAACACCCAGAGGAAACCCACATGGTTTATGGGGAGAATGTACCAACTCCTTATGGGCAATGTGGAAATTGAACTCTGAACTTCAGAACGTTCCAAGCTGTAAGAGCATTGCACTAGCCACTACACTACTGTGGCACATGATTTATTGAAGAAGTGACTCCAAGGAAGTTCAACAGGCACAAATACTAAACATGATCTATCTGAATGGCACACAAACAAGAACAGTACAATAATAAACCAATAACTGTTAGTTAATGGAAACAAGAAGGTGTACAGGAATGTGATAGATCTGTTGGTTGAGTGGTACCACAGTAACAATCTCACACTCAACATCATCAAGTCCAAGGAGTTGATGACAGACTTCAGGAAAGGGGAGTCAGTGGACAGTGGCCCAGTCCTCATTGAGAGTGTTGGAAAGGGTGAGCAGCTTCAGCTTCCTGGGTGCAGAGAATGGAGGGATAGGAATATTCCGTAGGCTAAAGAGAAAAGTTGAGTTAGGCATTTAGTCTCTAGTTTAATTAGCTCCACACAAAATCATGGACAAAAAGGCCTTTCTGTGCTGAACTGTGCGTTATTCTAATTTCTAGATACAACACAAAGTCCACACGAACCATTATCTGGGGTTCCCAACCTTTTTTTATGCCATAGACTCCTACCATTGACCAAGGGGTCTGTAGAGCCCAAGTTGGTTCATCAATCCTACATTAACATCAACCATACTACAAGGTTCAAGAGCAGCTACTTTCTTACAATCATCAGGTTCTGGAAAAGACAAGCCACACCATGGACTCTTATAATTATGATTTTGCAATATTGTTTGTTTTGCACAATCTTTTCTCTCCAATCTTGTATAATTTATCTTTTGTGTTGTATCCTGACTCTATGTGCCTATACTGCAAGCAAGTTTTATTTTATTATTGTATCTGTAACAATCCATACATTTGACAATAATCTCAGATTGACTAGAGTTCTGCCTGGATTCCACCATTCGCCCGTAAAGCAAAGCGCTCACTCCCCATACAGCAATTAATTACTTGCAGCTTGATGTTTTCTGAGACTATGAGACTATAAGACATAGGAGCAGAATTAAGCCATTCATCCATTGAGTCTGCTCCACCATTCCATGATGGCTGATTTATTTTCTGTCTCAGCCTGATTTTTCTGCCTTCTCGCTGCCTAGTACCATGTAGAATCTTGAAATAAAATAAACCAAATAAAATTTGTCGGTACATACTGTAACATAATTAATAAGCTTGTCCCTTATATAGTGAAACAGAAGCAATGTTAATTTTTCCAATTTTAAAGGATCTCAGCAACTCTTTTATGTGTTCTTGTAACTTGCTTTGACTCATGATGCTCTGAATCAAAAACACTGCCCTAAAAAGAGGCAGGCTTTGGCATCTACACTGCTTGTGCTCATAATTAAACATTTATAAAGTGAGGGTCATTAACGGGACTCTTTAGGATAAGGATAATGTGGTGCACAAGCTCACATCAATAGAAGACTCTACTGCTCTGGAAGATATTCCGTTAAAACTAGGCTCACAGAACATGCATCATCGATAAAAGCTCCAACCTACTGAATCCACACTCAGTTACAATCATTGTCCCTTATTCATTTCAGCTCACCCAGACGCCACCGCTCCCTATACGAAGGGCAACTGATCTTCCCAGGTGGATGTGGGAGGATACTGGCAAACCTGGGGGGCTGGGGGAGTTCATTCACTCATACGGAGAACATGAACACTCCACACAGTCAGCACCAGACTTCAGCATTGAACCTGGGTCACTGAAACTGCGCCAGTGAGCCATGTCAAAGATTTAAATCTTACCATAGACTCGTGGAGATATACACAGCAGAAGGAGCTATTCACTGCACTGTGATCCATCTTCACTGAAGATGAAACTACTTTAATGAGTTTAGGCTTCTTTAAGTTAATCACACATTATCAGCTCTCAATCTGCGTCCATGCAGATCACATCTCTTCAAACATTCATAGGGTAACTTACGTGGGGGGATTAAATATTCAGTGTTTCAGGCCAAGAGCTGTCATCTAGTTTTGCTGAAGGGTCTCAACTCAAAATGTTGATTGTTTCTTCCATTCCATAGCTGCCTGACTTGCTGAGTTCCTCCAGCACTTAGCATGTGTCCCTCGGGATTTCTAGCATCTGCAGAATATCTTATGTTTGGGAAAATTTTTAAATGTGTTCAGTGTTTCCACTTCCAATGCTGTGTAGGTAGTGAGCCCCACTCTCCTACACCGTCTGATGAAAAGAAATCATCAATTCCTCTCTAATCCTTGCATCAATTAACTTATCAACTGCTCACTATCAACCCCTCTGCCAGTAAAGTAGCTTCTTCATGATAATCTTATGGGCAGATGCATCAACTGAAATTCGCTCTTGTGAAACAAAACCATGGTCTCTCCCTACAACCATAACTTTCCAGCCCTGCTAATGCCCTAATGAATCTCCTTTGCACCCTATCTAAGGTTATTAAATTTTTTCTGTAGTGTCATGACCTGAACCACATGTAATGCTCAGATTAACTAGTATTTCTATGATCCATATTTCTATATTTTTCACAGAGAGAGTGGTGGGTGCATGGAATGCACTGCCAGAGATGGTGGTGGAGGCAGATACAATAGGGTCTTTTAAGAGACTCTTAGATGGGTACATGGAGCTTATAAAATAGAGGGTTATGCAGTAGAGAAATTCTAGGATATTTCTACAGTGGGTTACATGGTCAGCACAACATTGGAGGCTGAAGGGTCTGTAATATACTGTAGATTTCTATGTTCTATATTCAATGATCCAGCTTTGTCTCCCTTTGCTGCTTACACAGAAAATCATGTCAGACAAATGAGTCTACATGTATAAAAGACTGTGCAAAACAAATTACTTTTATAGATTCCAATTCTGATAAAACCTGAAATGCACTCTGAGAGGGCAACGATGGCAGACAATAAAGTATGCAATTGCAAAGATTTGAGCCAGTTATCCATCTGGAAATACAAATACCGTAAATGCAACAAGGAGGTGAAAATCAGTATGTTTGAAATCTGAATAAAACCAGTAAGTGTTGGTCTCGGCCCGAAACGTCGACAGTGCTTCTCCCTATAGATGCTGCCTGATCTGCTGCGTTCCACCAGCATTTTGTGTGTGATCTCTGAACGCGCTAGATGTTGAACCTTGAAGTGGATGGGCTACAGCAGCTGAAGACCACAAACACATTCAGTGGCCACTTTATTAGGGACAGAAGGTACCGAATGAATTGGCCACTGAGTGTATATGTCATCATATACTACCCTTGCAGGTATTCACAGTAGATGCAAAGGAACACTGTAGATACAAAGAAAAGCTACACACAAACAAAGATGGATAAACAATCAATGTGCAAAAAAGGACAAACTGTGTAAATTAAAAATAACACAAATAATAAATAGACAGGTAGATAAATAATAAATAAAGACAAATAGACAAATAAATAGACAGATGGACAGATTAATTAATTAATTAATTAATTAAGAATATGTCTTGTAGTCCTTGAAAGTGAATCCATAGGTTAGTTTCGTGCTGAGGTGTGTGAAGTTATCCATGTTGGTTCAGGAGCCTGGTTGCTATTGGGTAATAACCTTTCCTGAACCAAATGGTGTGGGTTGTAAGCCTCCTGTACTTCTTTCCCAATGGCAGCAGTCAGGAGAGAGCATGGCCTTGATAGTGTGGTTCTTGATGATGGATGCTGTGCTCTCTGTCGGTCCATTCAGTGGTGGGGAGGGAGAGCTTTGCCCGTGATGGACTGAGCTGTATCATCCACTTTGGCATGCTCTTTTGTTCTTGGGCCTTGGTGTTTCTGTACCAGGCTGTGATGCAACCAGTCAGGATACTCTCTACTGCGCATCTATATAAGTTTGTCAAAGTTGGAAAGGCTTATAATAGTGTTGTGTCTCTATGTAAAAATAGAATTATATAGTTCATAAGGAACTCAGCAGTTCTAACAAATTGCTTGATGTCCTGCTGCAGGGTTTTGACCCAAAATATCAACAATTTCCACACAAATGTTGCTCAAAGTAGGGAGTTCCTCCAGCACATCATCTGTTCCTCTGAAAGCAAGTGAATGTTTAAAAAATTAAGATCAGTTGAGATTTTCCATGCAGAGAAGTGGGAAAGAATGTAAAGATGGCGACAAAATGAACCCCAGCAGATCGTTGAGACAGACACCGTTTATTTAATGAAGACACTAGAGACTGTAATCTGGCGTAAGAAACTAACTGTCAGAAGTCTCAGCAGATCAGGACCCAAATGCCCCTCTGCCTCCACAGATGCTGCCAGACCCATCGAGTTCCTCCAGCAGCTTGTTTTTGCTACAGATTTTTCAACTTTACATTTAGCACTGTTGCTTCCTGACCATCGAGGAGGATTGACTAATTGGTGCTTTTTAAACTGCCATTTTTCTCAGAACTCCTTTACAGAATTAATTTGCATCTGGAAAATTAGACTCATTATTCTCTGAAATATGTTGAATGTTTGGCAGAAAATTGGAGGACCCTGAGGGATGATGGATCTAATTCTGCTTAAACTGGACTGATTTTATTGCAATGATGCTTAATATTCAGCTGGCTACATTTGAATTTTGTGTTTTATTAATTATCCAGCACTGAAAGAACAGAACTAGAGTGAGCAGCAGGCTGTAGAACGGCAACACATTGTCCTCCTATTTGTCCTCACATTTGAATTTTGTGTTTTATTAATTATCCAGCATCTGAAAGAACAGAACCAGAGTGAGCAGGAGGCTGTAGAACGGCAACACATTGTCCTCCTATGTTTGACACTCCATTGGACATCCATACAGCATCAAGAGGGAGCCAGGCACAGCACGTGCTGGTTGCATCATAGCCCATATGGAAATACCATTGCTCAAGAACAGAAAAGCATACAAAATGCCCAGGGCATCACAGGAAAAGCACTCCCCTCTTTTGAGTACATCTACAAGAAGTACTAACACAATAATGCAACATCTATCATTGAGGACAAGTCCCCCCCCTCCCCCGCAACCCATCCATACCATGATTTCTTCTCACTGCTGCCATTGGGAACAAGGTACAGGAGCCTTAGGTTCACTACTTTGAGCAACGTCTGTGCGGAAATTGCCAATGTTTTGGGTCAAAACCCTGCATCAAGACATCAAACAATTTGTTAGAACTGTTGAGTTCCTTATTAACTTTATAATTTTATTTTTATGTAGAGATACAACACTATTACAAGCCTTTCCAACTTCCTTCAGTTCAGAAACAGTTATTACCTTTCAACCATCAGGCTCCTGAACCAGTGTGGAAAACTTCACTTTGAATTGGTCACTGAGCACAATCCCTAGAGTTTACTTTCAAGGACTCTACAACTCATTTTCTCAGCATCATTTATTTACTTCAGTATGTATTGTTATTATTATTATTATTATTATTTGTATTTGCACAGCTTGTCTTCTTTTGCACATCATTTGCTTGTCAGTCTTGTATTTCTTTGCTCTGTACTGAATGCCTGCAAGAAAATGCATCTCAGGGTTATATATGGTGACATTGATAATAAGTTTACTTTGAACTGTGAAGACGTCCACAGGAAAATCGCTATAAAGGAGTATGTTTATAAAATGAAGTATCAAGGTTATTTCCCATTCACCAGCAAAAGATATGAAGACCATCTCAACAAAGAGACACCTTGAGAATTTCTGGTTTCCTTCACACCACCACTGGCAACAATATCTTCCATTGCCAAGGCCTAATGCTTCCTCGGTTACCATTCCTCCCTCTCTCATTGTTAAGGTCTACCTCACTAACCAAGCTTTCACACAGGAAAACCAAAATTCTGAAGATGCTGGAAATCTGAAATACAAAATTCAGTGGGTCAGGCAGCATCTGTGGAGAGGGAAATAGGCCTAGGACCTTTCATCTGAACTGAGCTTTTGCTGATCGTCCTTAGTAGATGCTTGTCATGTCTCATTTCATCTTATTAGCCACATTTGAACATTTTTTCAATGTAAAGAAGCTATGTAAATGCAGTTGAGTGTTTACGCTTTAGATGCATTGCAGTGGTTACCCTGGGGTAAGACATGGGCCTTGTGGCAACATGGGGTGGCACAGCACCATTCCAGCTAGCGAGATACTTTGTAGTGAATTCCCATGGAGACTGTCCATCCTCCCTGTGGGCTTCCTCTGGGTGCTCCAGTTTCCTCCCATACTCCAAAGTCATGCAGGTCAGTGAATGCTAGTAAGTTGTGGGCATACTGCGATGACTCAGGATTCATAGTGACAGCCATGGACTACCCTAGTGCATACTCAATGGCCACTTTATCAGCTACATCTGGACATTTGCTTGTTAATGCAAACATCTAATCAGCCGATCATGAGGCAGCAACTCAATAGATAAAAGCAAGCAGACGTAGTCAAGAGGTTCAGTTGCTGTTCAGACCAAACATCAGAATGGGGAAGAAATGTGCTCTAAGTGACTTCAATTGTTGGTGCCAGATGGGGTGGTTTGAGTATCTCAGAAACTGCTGACCTCCTGGGATTTTCTCTAGAGCTTACAGAGAATGGTACGAGAAACAAAAAAAATTATCCAGTGAGTGGCAGTTCTGTGGGAAAAAATTCCTTGTTAATGAAGGAATTCAGAGGAGAATGGCCAGAGTGATTCAAACTGACAGAACGGTGACAGTAACTCAAATAACCACACATTACAGCAATGGTTTGCAGAGGAGCATCACTTTGAAGTAGATGGGCTACAGTAGTAGAAGACTACTGCCATGGGTTTCACTCCCATGACCACTTGATTATGTACTTACAGGAGGTTCTTAATAAAGTGGACACTGAGTGTATTTTTTTCAATGTTCTTGTGACAAATAAAGCTACTCTTTTTCTGATGAAGGGTCTCGGCCCGAAACGTCGACAGCACTTCTCCCTATCGATGCTGCCTGGCCTGCTGTGTTCCACCAGCATTTTGTGTGTGCTACTCTTTTTCTTTAGTCTTTATGCAGTGACACTGTGCAAAATTTAAAAGAGTGAGAGGTGATCTCATTGAAACATTAAATTCTGTGAGGGAGAGATGGTTGGATATCTCAGAGATGTCAAATTCGTGGTGGTGTTGAAATGATCTGCTTGATAGTTTTGTCACAACCACGGATTCGGCAGCGCAGTAGATACAGCAATTGGACATGTCAGCTAATTATTATTTCATTGTGATTGTATTTAACATTTCCAAAACCAACTTCCAAAAATGAAACCCATTTTTACCAACAGACACATTTCTATGACAACAGGGTTTAGGCTACTAAAATGTTACATCTGGTCAATCTTGCTGTATGCTTCCGAAACATGGACAATAACACCAGAACTCCAAAGAAACTTAGAGCCAACATAAGTGTGGTTTCTTAGAAAAATGCTGAAAATATCATACAGAGATAGGGTAACTAATGAGACGGTACTCCAACATGCCCATACAAAAAGATCTTTAGTGATAACATTAAATGAGAGACAACTTAATTTCCTGGGCCATGTCATCAGAAAGGGAGAAATAGAATGCCTTACATTACATGGCCGTATGCCTGGGAAACGTGGAAGAGGAAGGCAAAGAAAAAAATATATGGACACTGTGAAAGAACTAACAGATCTAAGTGTGCGAGATATCATTGACGCTGCGTGGGATTGTTCGATGTGGAGAGCCATGACCACCCAAGCGCATAACGCGCAAGGCACATGAAGAAGAAGAAGAAGTATTTAACTGTATACTTGACGTTGTAGTGCTTGTCAAGACTTGGACACAGCAACACTTCGATGCATGCTTGCATTCCACCTTGCCTGAGAAATTGGACTGATGAGTCAACTGGCTCTGAAAACTAGTGGTAAGAGAAAACTAGTTGCTCTTTTCAGCTGCAGTGTAAGCTTCGTTTTCCATTTGAGAGTTTTAGTTAATGGTACTATTTGGCCTAGCGTTTATTTCCCTTTAACACTGTTTGCTTTAAAGTCTGTGAACTATCGACCTGCTTCAGTGTCTCTCACTCCGCACTTGGGCTATATCCAAACCTGGTGACAAGTTTACTGAGGAAGCGTTAGGGAGACAACATGATCAAAGAAATATAAAAGTTCTGAAATGTAGAGTTATAGGCAATACATAGAAACTGAGCCAATATTACAGTTGAATGATTAAAGAGAGACAGGACAGTTCTGATACAAGCAGAGAAAGCGAAATAGCTGAAATCATCCAATTTGCTATGCGCCTTGAAGGTTGCAGTGCCACAGAGAGATGACGTAGTGTTGCTCCTCAGGCTTACATTAAGCCCTGGTTAACTGTGCAGGAGAACACAGCCAGCAAGGTCAGAGTGGGAGTGGGATGGCAAGCTAACGTGCATGTGGAATCTCAGAGTCACTCGTGGGGATGGAGCACTGGCGCTCCTTAGAGTGATCAGTTGACGGGCATCTTCGATGTAGATGCAACCACACTTCTCAGCGTTAACACGAGAAAATCTGCGGATGCTGGATATCCAAGCAATACATACAAAATGCAGGAGGAATTGTTGAAAGGTCTTGGCACAAAACTTCAACTGTTTACTCTTTTCCATGGATGCTGCCTGGCCTGCTGAGTTCCTCCAGCATTTTGTGAGTGACATTTCTCAGCATGACTTGGGTGCATGTTCATTCATGAACCTTCACCTCAGGTTTATACAAAATGAAGAGGGAGGGGGGGATCTCAATGAAACCTACTGAATATTGAAAGGCCTAGGTAGAGTGGATGTGGAGAGGATGTTTCCTATAGTGAAGGGTCTAGGACCGGGGGTACAGCCTTAGAATACAAGGACATCCCTTTAGAACAGAGCAGAGGAGAAATATCTTTAGCCAGATGGTGGTAAAACTGTGGAATTAATTGCCATAGACGGCTGTGGTGGCCACTGAGAAGGAGCTGTTGTTGCCCTGGATGGTGGGAGGTGAAAGGTCTGCTGCTGTATCTCCTGTGGATGCATGGAAAAATGCTAGGGGCAGGGCAGTGATTGGTGGAGAGGGAGGAGTAGGGCTCAGGACTTCCAAGGGGAACAGTTCCTCTGGAATGCTGAAATGTTGGAGGCAAGGCAGTAATTGGTGGAGAGGGAGGAGTAGGGCTCAGGACTTCCAAGGGGAACAGTTCCTCTGGAATGCTGAAATGTTGGAGGCAGGGCAGTAATTGGTGGAGAGGGAGGAATGGGGCTCAGGACTTCCAAGGGGAACAGTCCCTCTGGAATGCTAAAGTGCCATGGGAGGGGGACGGCATGTCTAATGGTGGAATCTTGTTGAAAGTGGAGGAAACCATGAAGAATAAAAAGTTGAATGAAGCTTGCTCTCCCTCCCCCACCACCCCACTGCAAATTAAAATTAACATTTTCGGTCTTTAACAGTTGTGATGAGAATTCTCAGCAATAAAGCACAGAGTCAGCTTCCCTCTCCAAAAAAACTGCCTGACCTGCAGGGAGCTTCCTGCATTTATGTTGCTTATTTTCAGAATCTGCTCCTTTATTGTCACTTAGTAATTTGTTCACAAAGGAGCCACCCCCTTTGACTTTCTGGAAACCAATTAAACTATTTTAATTTTAGTAAGCTTGTAGCTGCAATAACCACAGTAAGTTTCTGTTATAGTTCCTATTCCATAGATTTACTGAGATTGACCATAAGAAAATGAATTGTATATGGTGACATATATGTACTTTGATAATAAATTTACTTTGAACTTTGAACATTGGTGATGTATTGTTAACAATGAAAAAGGTGAGAGGATCCCTAAGGGATATGTTTAAATAGTAGCAGGTGGGGATAATGCTTAATGCTGTGAAAATGTTCCCAAACACCTGAGTCTGAGGGCCCAAGTTACAGGGAATGAAATGGTTGCATAAAAAACAAGAGCTTTATTTGTCACGTGCACATCGAAACATTAAAACATACAGTGAAACGCATTGTTTGCATTAACGACCAACACAGTCTGAGGATGTGCTGGCTGCAGCCTCCAAGCGTCACCCTACTTCCAGAGCCAACATAGCATACCCACAACTTGCTAACCCCATCCCATATGTTTTTGGAATGTGGGAGGATACCGGCGCTGCCAAAGGATACCAACGCTTTCGCAGGGAGAACATACAAACTTCTTACAGACAGCACTCACAAATTGAACACAAGTCATTGGCACTGTAGTGTTATTACTCTGCCATCCTAATAGATTACAACTTTATTCCCTGCAGCACAGCAACATGAAAGGTACGGATAGGGTGAATACATTCAGGCTTTTTCCCTTCTCATTAGGCTGGCCACCTCATATCTCCACACACAGACCTGATGCAGACTTTCAATCCAAAATGTTGATAACTCCTTTCCTCCCACATATATTGCTGGAACTGCTAATTCCCTCCAGCAGGTTGGGTGTTGCTCCAGATTCCAGCATCTGCAGTTTATGGCACGGTATGTCCAGATATCTAAATCTATTTACCATACTCCTGATTAAGAAAGAAATGGTGAACTGCTGGGTGGCAGCTCAGTAGCACAACTAGTAAAGCTGCTGCCTCACAGACAGCTGGGTTGAATCCTGACTCTGGGCCTGTTTGTGGGGGGTTTGCACATTCTCCCCGAGACCCTAATGAGAGCTTCCCGGATGTTCCGGTTTCCTCCCACCCTGTGCTGATCAGTTCGTTAAGCGGTCACTGTGAATTGCCCCTAAGGTGAACCTAACCACGAACACTAACTTTTCCAGAGTTGTTGGAAATGTGGAGCAATAAAACGGTGTTACAGCAGGGTTCAGTACATGAGAGCTGTTTACAACCCAATCTGAACGTTGGAAATGAACAACATGGTGGGTCACAGAAACATTGAGGACTGGGGTACAAGTGAGTGATTCTGATCAGTGCTCCTGGCTCCACTTCCTCTACACAGCCTCCGATTGCTGCAGGCCAGGTGGTGGGTTGGCAGAGAGAAGGCTCAGGGACATACCCTGGTCAGACCCCACTTGGAGTACTGTGCTCAGTTCTGGTCGCCTCACTACAGGAAGGATGTGGAAGCCATAGAAAGGGTGCAGTGGAGATTTACAAGGATGTTGCCTGAATTGGGGAGCATGCCTTATGAAAACAGGTTGAGTGAACTCGGCCTTTTCTCCTTGGAGCGACGGAGGATGAGAGGTGACCTGATAGAGGTGTATAAGATGATGAGAGGCCTTGATCGTGTGGATAGTCAGAGGCTTTTTCCCAGGGCTGAAATGGTTGCCACAAGTGGACACAGGTTTAAGGTGCTTGGCAGTAGGTACAGAGGATACGTCAGGGGTAAGTTTTTTACTCAGAGTGGTGAGTGCGTGGAATGGGCTGCCAGCAACGGTGGTGGAGGCGGAAACGATAGGGTCTTTTAAGGAACTTTTGGATAGATACATGAGCTTAGAAAAATAGAGGGCTATGGGTAAGCCTAGTAATTTCTAAGGTAGGGACATGTTCAGCACAACTTTTTAGGCCGAAGGGCCTGTATTGTGCTTAGGTTTTCTACATTTCTATATTCCAACCTCACAGATGATGCCTGCAGCTCTGCATCAGCCGACAAATCCATCCTCTTTAATCCCATGGTTCCCCAAAAGCTCGCTCATAAGCTCAGTGGCCACCTTATTAGGTATCTCCAGTACTTAATAAGATGACCACTGAGTACATCTTTGTGGTCTTCTGCTGCTGTGACTGATCCACTTCAAAGTTCAACGTGTTGTACATTCAAAGATGCTCCTCTGCACATTATTGTTGTAATGTGTGGTGATATGAGTTAATGTTGCCATCCTGTCAGCCTGAACCAGTCAGTTCATTCTCCTCTGACCTCTCTCATTAATAGAAGTTTATTCACCCACAGAACTGCTGCTCACTGGATGTTTTCTGGGGGTTTTTTGCATCACTTTCTGTGAACTCTGGAGACTGTTGAGTGTGAAAATCCCAGGAGATCAGTAGTTTCTGAGTTACTCAAACCACCCCATCTGGCACCAACATCATTCTATGGCCAAAATCACTTAGATCACACTTCTTCCCCTTTTTGATGTTTTGTCTGAACAACAACTGAATCTCTTGATCATGTCTGCATGGTTTTATGCTTTGAGTTGCTGCCACATGATTGGCTGATTACATATTTGCATTAATGAGCAGGTGTACAGGTGAGTGTATTGTGGGGTGGCCATAAGTCAGGCCTTTGTAAACCAGGTAGGGCCATTGTGTGCACAATGGTCAGCATGGGCTTTAGGGTGAAGGAGCCATGTCTGTGCTTATGAAAGACGATTCATGTTAAGTATAAACAACAACATGGAGTAATTGGCCCAAATGGTTGTTCCTAGGGTTTTCTTAAAAAAAACCTTTAAAGATTGAAAGTTAAGTTTTTTTAATAACTTTAATCATGCAATGTAAATGGAAATTCTTATTTTATCATTTGGAAGGACACCATTTGTGAAGCGTTTGCTTTCTTCTCCCTTCAAATTAAGAGCAGCAAGGCTGTAAAACCCAAGACCAACGTAGCTGCATTGAGGAGTATTAGTAGGTAGTTAATCGCATTGCCTCACCCTGTGCTCTCAGCCCCATATCCAGTAATTAGAGTATTGTTGTGCCACAATTGAATCCTCCAGTAAGTTAGTAGCACACTGATTAAGCTCTCAAAGCTAATTTACTTTTGTAATTAATCAGAAGCTATTTTAAACTAGTTTGTGAATCACAAAGAGTGAAAATGTAGAGCATTACCAAGTGTACCACTGCAATAAATCGCATCCTAATAGTCCTCATTTGCATTGCAAAATTCATTTGCTTTTGAAATTACAGTACCTTTCCAAATGCCTTAAGTTGGTGTTTCACTTTGCATATTGATTCTGCTATGACCTAACTTAGCAAAAGAGTATTTTGTACAGCTATATCTTAATATTCTGAAGTGAAATTAGAAAATATAGAAATATTCAGTAGGTCAGACAGCATCTATGGAGACAGAGAAAGACAGTAGGCATTTCAGGTCATCAGAGGTAGAAATAGCTTTTTTTGCAATCCTTTGAGCAACCTTTTGTTACATTGTAGGGAAGTGGGAAAGGTGGAGAAAATAAAGGTAATGTTTCTGATATGGTAGAATCTAGGAAAGACTGGTGGCTCAAGAGGTGGTGATGCTGGTTGGCAGAGGGTGCGGAAGGCTCGGTAACTGCAATTGACTTGTCTGGAGCTTCAAAGCCTACATGACAAGTCTCAAGAACAGCTTCTTCTGCACAACTATCAGACTTCTAACCTAATCACCTGCTTCATGTACTGTACCCTTCACAAACTTCTTAACTCTACCTTGCTCAGTTATTCCATTAGTATTTCTTTCTGCATGATTTCAGATTGCACTGCTCACTTTGCACCATTCCACCATCACTATTGATTGTGTTTATTACAGCCATGCATACAGTTTATCTATTGAGATGCAGTGTGGAACAGGCCCTCTGGCCCTTTGAGCCACTCTGCTGATCTACCCCTAGCCTAATCAAAGGGCAACCAACTGGAAGTTCTCTGGATTGTGGGAGGAAACTGAATCACTTTGAGGGAACCCACGTGGTCACGGGGTGAATGTGCAAACTCCTTACGTGGCGGGAATAGAACCCAGGTCACTGGCACTGTAAAGTGTTGTGCTACGATCTGAGATCTCCACACCAGAGGAATTAACTACTCCATCCCCAATTTCCATGGTATCAGAGGGGTAAGGGTACTAAAGTTTTACCAAGAGCAACACACGAAGAAGCAGCTCAGCAGGTCAGGGTCAGGTAGCATCTACAGAGGGACAAGATTAGCTTTAATTGTCACATGTACATTTAAACATGTACAATCAAAGGCATCATATTGCACCAATGACCAACACAGTCCAGGATTGTGCTGGGGGCCATACATCCAGCACTAACATAGCATGCCGACAATTCACTAACCCAAACCATACATCGTTGGAATGTGGGAAGACACCAGAGCACCCAGAGGAATATGCAGTTACAGTGAAAACGGAGCATGTACAAATTCCTTCCGGAGAGCGGAGGGAATCGAAACCACATTGGTGACTGCAGGTGCTGTAAAGCGAATGTGCTAACTACTACAATGCTACTGTGTCACCCTCATCTCAAATACCAGCTGGTTGCTAGGTTATTTGGACACTGTAAATGCCAGTGGAAATCCAGATCAACACACACACAGAATATTGAGGGAATCCAGCAGGTCAGCCACCTAATCAGTAGGTGAGCAAGAGAATTCAGTGGCTTTGTGGTCAGAGTGGTCTGGGAGAGAAGAAGGGCTTGTTTCCATGTCGTATGACCAGATGACTGGAAAATTGCAAATGTTACTCTGCTACTTAAGAAGAGAGGGAGGCAGCAAAAAAGAAACTATAGACCTGTTAGCCTGACATCAGTGGTTGGGAAGTTGTTGGAATCGATTGTTAGGGATGAGATTATGGAGTACCCGGAGGCACATGACAAGATAGACCAAAGCCAGCATGGTTTCTTGAAAGGAAAATCCTGCCTGACTAACCCACTGCAATTCTTTGAGGAAATTACAAGCAGGGTAGACAAAGGAGATGCAGTAGATGCAGTGTACTTGGATTTTCAGAAGGCCTTTGACAAGGTGCCACACATGAGGCTGCTTAGCAAGATAAGATCCTATGGAATTATAGGGGAATTACTAGCATAGGTGGTGCATTGACTGATGAAATAAATAGGCAGACTATTATTTAGATGGCGAGAGAACTCAAAATGCAGAGATGCAAAGGGACTTGGGAGTCCTTGTGCAAGATACCCTAAAGGTTGACCTCCAGGTTGAGTCAGTAGTGAAGAAGGCAAATGCACCGTTGACATTCATTTCTAGAGGTTTAGAATATAAGAGCAGGGATGTGATGTTGAGGCTCTATAAGGCACTCATGAGACCACATTTGGAGTATTGTGTGTGGTTTTGGGCTCCTTGTTTTGAAAGGATATTCTGACATTGGAGAGGGTTCAGAGAAGATTCACGAGAATGATTCCAGGAATGAAAGGGTTACCGTATGAGGAACGTCTGGCAGCTCTTGGTCTGTATGCCCTGGAGGTCAGGAGAATGAGGGAGGATCTCATAGAAACATTCCAAATGTTAAAAGGTCTGAACAGATTAGACATGGCAAGGTTATTTCTCATGGTATGGGAGTGCAGCACAAGAAGACACGACTTCAGGATTGAAGGACATCCATTTAGAACAGAGATGCGGAGAAATTACTTTAGTCAGAGGGTGGGAAATCTGTGGAACTTGTTGCTTCAGCAGCTGTGGAGGCCAAAACATTGGGTGCATTTAAGGCAGAGATAAATAGGTTCTTAATTAGCCAGGGCATCAAAGGGTATGGGTTGGAGGCAGGGGAGTAAGGATGACTGGAAGAATTGGATCAGCCCATGATTGAAAGGCAGAGAAGATTTGATGGGCCGAATGGTCTACTTCTGCTCCTATATCTTATGGTCTTCTGGTCTTAAATTTATTGAGTTTGTCAATTAATTTTGCCAGTAGTTCTATCCAGCATCTTCTATCTTACAACAGTAATAACCTCCACTTATAATCCAGCTTAAACATAGAACAGGTGATTCACCAGAGATTTTCAGAACAAAATTTGACACTGATCTACATTACAAGATATTGGGGCAGGTGACATTCACTCAAGAAGACATCAGCCTTAAAATAAGTCATATCCCTTATCCCTTCAGTGTCACCCAGAGAGCATGGCCACAATTATCATGAAGAAACATTGGGGATGTGATGAGAAGAGAGGCCAACTCTGTCATCAAGACAGCAGTTCATTGGACTCCTGAAGGGCAGAGGAAACACGGGAGACCAAAGGCAACTTGATACTATATCATAGAGTCAGAAATGAGGACCTTGAACCACACCTGGGGCACAATAGAAAAGATGGTCAAGGACATTCAGAGATGGAGGATCTTCATTGCTGCTGTATATGCCAATGGTCTAACAGGCAGTGGAGAGAAAGAGAGAAGGTCCTTTCACATCCCAGTCAAGGTGGCTCAAAGCTCTATTCAATGTGTCATTTGTATAAGACAGCTGTCAGTTGGTATGTAGTAAGAACACATAAACAGAAATATGACTAGATAATCAGATTTTTATTGATCAACTAGACAAGAGCATGCCTCCTTCAGAAAAAGCGGCTGTTGTTCAATGTCTCACCTGGAAAGTAGCAGGACTTCAACACAGCTCTGTAGTCTTAGCCACAGACTACGTTTCTGAACACCCAGCTCAAGGTCAGCACTTGATGAACTTGACTTTGTCCTATGAATTGAGACAAGGTCAACTTTCCCTAGGATCACTGTGTGCAACAGAAACTGCCCTGAAGTGGACAGGAGGGCTCTACAATGAGTTGTTAAAGCTTCTGCACCTGCCTACTGTACCTGCCATCAAGAGCGTACATACAGAAAGGTGTTGGGAAAAGGCCAGTAACATCACAAAGGATCCCACCACAGAATTTATAAAATACTTGTACCACTACCATCAGGGAGGAGGTTATGAGCATCTACACCAGGACCACTGGACTCAAAATCAGTTTCTTCCCCAAAGCCATCAGCCTGATCAACACCTCCACTTAATTAACTCACGCCACTACCAACATCACCAATACATACACATCACTTTATGTACAGAACGGTACAAAAGTCTCAGACACACATATATATTATATAGCTGGGAGGGAGGCCTAAGACTTTTGCATAGTATTGTAGTAATTTTATGTATTGTACTGTACTGCTGCAAAAAAAAACAAATTTCATGATATATGTGAGTGATGATAAACCCGATTCTGAGAAGAGTGTCTGTTGTGGACTAGGAGTGGGAAGGGGGCAGGGAGTAAATGTCAGCATTTTCAACTCCAATGTGCTTCTGGTAAGCAAACTGCGATGTTTTGAGGGCTGATCTGATCAGGGGTCAGAGGTGAGCCAGATCTTCACGAAACCAATCGTTTGGAGTCAAATGACCTTTGCTGTTTTCTCAAGGCTGGGTGTGCCTGCGCCTACCCTTTCTTCTGGCACTCCTTCTCTGCCACCTGTCCCAACCCCTCCTGCAGCACTCCACCTTCGACACTCCCAGCATCCCTTGTCCCTGTCGTATTTACAAACCCGCTCTCCACTCACTCCATGTTGACAAGTACAGTACTGTGCTGAAGTCCTAGGCACTCTAGGTGTCTATATATATTTTGCACAGTACTGTACATACAATCAGTCCATGTATATAACATTTACCTGTGCATTGCTTTTTTATAGGATTGCCTTTCTATTTATTGTGTATCTTTGTTTTTTTACAGTGTTCTTTATCCTTATTGTGCCGTATCAGATTTGCAGTAACAATCATTTTGGTCTCCATTGCGCGGGTGTACTGAAGAATGGCAATAAACCATCTTAAGTCTTGAATATTGAAGCCACCAAAGAGAGCTTAAGGGTTCTACAGCTTTGAGAGCTCAGACAGCTGAAGGCATAGGCATCAATAGCGGAGGAACTAAATGGATATTAAACACAGTGAAATAATTTGCACATGTTTAAATTTATACTAAATACAGTAACTGGACCACTTAATTATTGAAGTCAGGGGACACTTAGATAAGCCCTTAGTCAGATGTTAGTGCTTGGTATATGTATGCGGGAAAAAAAGATCGTTATAGAGGTGGGGAAGATTTCAGAATATGTGGGCCAATAACTACTTGTATGACTTTGACAGGAATCCAGACAAATAATGAAGAGTTAGCCGATGAGTCATAAAGCAAAGCAGCCTCTGGAGAGGAGCTAAATAAGAAGGAAATGTAACTCCAGCACTGCGTGACAGGAGCTCCCTGGAAACCTCTCATGAGGCACCAATTGGAATACCTGACGCAAACCACACACTTGTCACAGACCTGTCAGAGATGGAAAATAATCAGTCTGCTGCTTGCATACAGCATCCAGGAGAAGCTCCCTGGTGGCAAAAAGCATGTACATATTTAAAGGTATCTCACTGCATCAGCCCTGTAGCCTGCTGTACTGGAACACAAGGCTTTAACTGCCTTCTCAAACTTTTTATCACTTTCCGTTTTGCCATTTTTTTCTGCCTCTCATGGCTGTTTCACCCTCCCCATTGTTAGTGAGTGCAGTCACTGTGTAGGAACAAGGAGCAGAGGAAATAACACAGGCTATTCAGCCCTCCAGCTGTGCTATCATTCAATGAAATCAAGGCTTCTCTGTAAGTTAAGATAGTCTTCCTCCCCACACCTTTCCCCAGCTTGGTTCCATAAACACTAATACCCTCATTGGCCACTTTATTAGGTACAACTGCTCATTAATGCAAATATCTAATCAGCCAATCAGGTAGCAGTAACTCAATGCATAAAAGCATACAGATATAATCAAGAGGTTGAACTGTTGCTTAGACCAAACATCAGAATGGGGAAGAAACGTGATCTAAGTGACTTCAATTGTTGGTGCCAGCTGGGGTGGTTTGAGCATCTCAGAAACTGCTGATCTTCTGGGATATTCACACACAACAGTCTCTAGAGTTTACAGAGAATGGTGTGAGAAACATTAAAACATCCAGTGAGCAGCAGTTCTGCGGGTGAAAACACCTTGTTAATGAGGGAGGACAGAGGAGAATGGCCAGACTTGTTCAAGGTGACAGGAAGGTGACAGAAACTCAAATAACCGCACGTTACAACTGATGCGTGCAGAAGAGCATCTTTGAATGCACAACACATCAAAAATTGAAGTGGATGGGTTCCAGCAGCAGAAGACTACGTACATACTCTCTGTAGCCACTTCATTAGGTACAAGAGGGACCCAATGGAAAAGGAGAGTTAACATTCCAGGTTGGAGCTCTTGGTCTGGACTGTTGAAGGATTTCCATATAAATGTTCACAGTCCATTTCCTTCGAAAGAATTTAACCACGAGTTCTTTTCAAGAGATAGAGCAGGAAAACAGATCATTCAGTCTGCTGAGCCCATGCCAAGCATCAAGTTCCCATCATTAAGGACTCTCGGCACCTGGATCATGCCAGCTTCTTCCCATTGCTACCATCAGGGAGGAGGTACAGGAAGGAGCCTGAAGACCCAAGATCGACATTGTAGGAACATCATCCCCTCTGCTATTAGATTTCAGAACAGTCCATGAACCAATCAGTATTTCTCTTTTGCATTAATTATTTATTTTTCTTTGTAACCTATGATAAGTTTTATGCCTTGCACTGAATTGAATTGAATTGACTATTATTTACATCCTTCACATACATGAGGAGTAAAAATGTTTACGTTACGCATCTGTCTAAATGTGCAATGTGCAATTTATAGTAATTTGTATAAATAGTATGTATAACAGGGCAGTCAATATAGCATAGAAATACAATTGTATCAGCATGAATTACTCACACTGATGGCCTGGTGGAAGAAGCTGTCCAGGAGCTTGTTGATCCTGGCTTTAATGCCATGGTACCGTTTCCCGGATGGTAGCAGCTGGAACAGTTCGGGTCCCCATTGATCCTTCGGGCCCTTTATACACTCCTGTCTCTGTAATGGTGGGAAGTTCATATCTACAGGTGCACTGGGCTGTCCACACCACTCTCTGCAGAATCCTGCCATTGAAAGAAGTACAGTTCCCATACCAGGCAGCGATGCAGCCAGTCAGAATGTTCTCAATTGTGCCCCTGTTGAAAATCTTTAGGATTTGGGGACTCATGCCAAACTTCTTCAACCGTCTGAGGTGAAAGAGACACTGTCGTACATACACAGTCAGTATGTACAGACCATGTGAGATCTTCGGTGATGTGTATGCCAAGGAACTTAAAACTGTTCACCCTCTCAACCCCAGATCCATGGATGTCAATAAGGGCTAACCTCCTCTAACCTCCATTCCTCCTGTGTAGTCCACTGTACTGCTGAGATAAAACAACAAGCTCCACATTACGTTAGTGATAATAAACCTGATTCTGATTCTATACTGAGCCTATCTAGCTCCTATAATTCTCCCCACTTCCATATCAAATCAGTTAGTGTAATACTATCACAGTGCCAGCAATCAGCGATTGGGGTTCAATTCCCACCATTGTGTGTAAGGAGTCTGTACATTCACCCTGTGACTATGTGGATTTCCTCCTGGTGCTCCTGTTCCCTCCCATATTCCAAAGATGAAGTTATAAGCATGTTGTGTATTCATCAGAAGAACTGTCTGCCCCCAGCATATTTCAGACTGTGCTGGTTATTGGCATAAATGATGCATTTCACTGCATGTTTTGATATACACATGACAAATAAAGCTAAGCTTTAATTTTTAAGAAAAGATGTGCTGACACTAGAGAGGAGTTAAAGGAGGGTTATGGAAATGATTCCAGGATTGAGAAGCTTGTCATATGAGGAGCATATGTTGGCTCTGGGCTTGTACTCACTGGAATTCAGAAGAATAGGAGGTGACCTCATTGAAACCTATCGAATGTTAAAAGACCTCAATAGAGTAGATGTAGAGAGGATGTTTCTTATAGTGGGGGAGTCTTAAGACCAGTGGTCACAGCCTCAGAATGGAGGGATATCCATTTAGAATGGAGATGAGGAGGAATTTCTTTAGCCAGAGAGTAGTGAATCTATGGAATTTGATGCCTCATGCAGTCGTGGAGGCCAAGTCATTGAGTATATATAAGACCCAGGTTGATAGATTCTTGATTAGTCAGGACATAAAGGGATACAGGTTATGGGAAATGGAGCAGACATGATCAAATGGTGGAGCAGACTTGATGGGCCAAATTGCCCAATTCTGTTCCTATATCTTAAGTCTTATGGTCTTTATTGATATAGCGAGAAGTAAAGGCAGTGTCTATGGCCGGGACACTGGTTCCCTCAGCTGGCAACTAAGCAAGATTTCCAAACTCAAGGATAGTGGATAATCACTCTTCTTATATCTTCTGGCCTTATGGTCTTAAATGGCCAGGCTCTTTTACCTGAGACTGAGCTCTGTTTCTACACCTCAAAGCCCGCAAGAAGAATCTCTCAACATTCACCCCACCAGGTCCCCTCAGAATCTGACATGAACCTCAAAGCCAATTCTTTGAAGATCACAGAATATCCAATCTGTCATAAAACTCTTTCTTTCTGTTGGCACAGATTGCTGCTAGTGACCAAACTAACTGTTTAACACTGCAGTGGGATAAAGCTCTGGAGTAGCAAGGCTGGGAGATTCGAGCTGTTAGCTGCTTAACAGCGCTGTGAGGCCATTGTTCTTCAGTCATCCCTTTCACCAGTAGGATATCATTCCGTTGTACACTTGTTCTGCTCTAGTGTGTGTGCTTCCTTCATCTGAATGGTTATAATGCAATTGATGGATTAGGGAATATTATTAACATTGTGCAAGTAGCATTAGTTATCACATAGTTGGGAAACCAGGTGCTTTGAAGGCAGCTACAGCTTGCTCAACGTGACTTTCTACAACATGGTGCTTCTCAGGAATGTATCTATCACACTGTGTTGCAGAACTACCTAAAATGGATAAAAAGGTCTTGGCCTGAAACATCAACCCTCTTGTTCCTCTCCATTGATGCTGCCTGACCTGCTGAGTTCCTTCAGCATTTTGTGTGTTTTGCTCTGGATTTCCATCATCTGCATAAGCTGCTGTATTTCTGAATTAATGTTGTAGTGTGTGTGCTTTTTTGATTAAATCACAGAGCACTGCTGGCGGTCTGTGGTGTAACTGGAAGAAATCTCATGCAATCACAGAAAAGCTGCAGCAGGGAAGGAGGCCATTTGGCCCATTGACTCTATGATGACCCCTATGCAAGATTAATTGGTACTGGTATTGCGTTGTTATTGTCACATGTACCCTTGGACAGAGAGAGAGAGAGACAGAGTTCTGTATTTCCCTCTGTAGATCTGGTTTCAGGAGGTCTATGCGAGATCTCAGATTCCTGTTCATGAACAGCATTACAGGTGTTTGATTTGTCATCACATGGACAGAGTTCCTATGCGAGGGTTGGTTTCTGTGATGGACTTTGCTGTTTCACAACTCTTTGTAATTTCTTATGGTCTTGGGAAGAGCAGCCTTCATACACAGTGTGATCACATCATTTTATTGTCTACCTGCACAGCACTTTCTCTGTAACTGTAATGCTATATTCTCCATCCTGTTTTTCTTTCTTTAGCAACTCAATGATGTACTTATGATGTACTTACATATGTCACTTGAATGATGTGTATTGCTTGGATTTCCAGCATCTGCACATTTTCTCTTGTTTGTGATCATTCAATGGAGCTTTCTATTTATAAAGCCCAGGTGCCAGTATTCCTTTTTAGCCACCTTCTTAATTAGCTTGCTACTTGCTGTACATGTAACTTCAGATCCTCCCATTCCTTGACATCTTTTATGAGTTAGTAACAGGAAAGCTGGAGTAATTACATGACTCAGTATCCATACATGGCTTCATCCTCCCATTGCCTGTGATGAAAATGTCACCTCCACTTGTACCCGGTGTCACCATCCCAGGAAAACAGTTCCTGCGTTTACAGGAATTTAAAATAAGTGTATATTTTTCCTATTCGCAGATTTCCATCATCTAAAAATAGTTTGCTTCTTAGCAGTAAATAATTTTAGATAATTACCATTTGTATTTTGTTCAACTTTAGTCTCCATTTTGTCCTCTTCAAATGTAAAACTCCGAAAATCCACCACTTTGATGGTATTAAACTGGCAGAGTTTCCTGACTATTCAATACTTTTCCAATAAGTAGTTAGCATAATGCTATTACGGCATTCAAGTCATTTAAGGTTATAAGAGTGCATACTACATTTACTCATAAGCTTGGTAAGTTTAAAGGGAACACAGGTATGGGGGACTCAATGCCAAACCATAGGTAATTCCATGCAATTGTACCGCAGATTATTCAAGATTGGGGTGGCTTTGCATGGTAGTGTAGTGGTTAGCACAAAGCTTAATAGCACCAGTGATGCACCATCAATAACTCTCTCTGAGACGTAAAGGCGAGATATCGGCTTTTATTGACTGGAAGAAAGAACAAGCAGTAGTTGACCACCATACTACATCCTGGAGAATGAGGGCCGGGCTCAGGCCTCAATCGCCTTTATACCGGGGTCTGTGGGAGGAGCCACAGGAGCAGTCAGCAAGGGGCGTGTCCAGACAGGTATATGTAGTTCACCACAACCAGTGACCTGGGTTCAATTCCCACCGCTGTCTGTAAGGAGTTTGTACGTTCTCCTCGTGACCATGTGGATTTTCTCTGGGTGCTCTGATTTCCTACCACAGTCCAAAGACCTATCGGTTGGTAGGTTAATTGGCCATTGTAAATTGTCCCACGACTAGGCTAGGATTAAATCAGGGGATTGCTGAGCGGAATGGCTCAAAGGGCTTGAAGTATCTATACCATGCTATATCTCAAAAAATAAATAAAATAAAATAAAATAAAGATTGTCTAATGTCATTTCCAGTGCATAAGTGTAAAGGAGAACCAAATCATTGTTACTCCAGATCCCATGCAGCACAAAAAAACACAATAGATATAAATACATAGGATAGCTTATATACATAGGTTGATTGTATGTCCATAGAGTGACGTTAGGCTCTGGAGTGTCTGTACAGAAAATGATATAGTAGTGGTGGTGGGGGGGGGGGGGGAATGTGAAGGGGTGGGTTAGTGGGCGGAGGTGTAGATTAGCTTTACTGCTTGGCGAAAGTCACTATTTATTTATTGAAATACAGCGTGAAACAACCCTTCCAGCCCCTTGAGCTGTGCAACCCGGCAATCCCCCAATATAATCCTAGTCCAATCACAGGACAATTACAAAGTCCAATTAACCTACTCACTGGTACACCTTTGGAATGTGGGAGGAAACCGGAGCAGCCGGAGGAGACCCACATGGTCATGGGGAGAACGTACAATCTCCTTACAGACAGCAGCGGGAATTGAACCCTGGGTCACTGATACTGTAAAGCGTTGTGCTAACCACTACGCTACCGTGTCACTTCATTCAAGTCTGGTAGTCGTGACATAGACACTACGTAACCTCCTCCTTAATGGGAGTGGGATAAAGAGTACCTTAGCAGGGTGAGTGGATCAGAGGGTATCAGAGTTTTATCAGATATGGCTCCTCACTGAGTTCCTCCAGCAGTTTGTTACTTGCTCCACGTTCCAGCATCTGCTGCCTCTTGTACCTAGATAAGAGTTTTAAAGTGACCATCATGTTCTCCACTATCCATTTCTACCTCCCACTCCACTGTAGGCTTTCTACTTCATTATCTCCTTCCCACTTGCTGCAGCAGACATCAGATGCAGAGCTTCGCCTGAACTTGCTTGTTTCTGATGACAGACTAAGACTAATGATTACTTTATTATCAAAAAGCCAGGGTCTAATTAACAGGAAATACTCGCCTGTTAGGTATACAGCAACATTAGCTGTGGCAAAGCCTGCGGATGTTTAACCTCTTACTATTCATCATGTTGGAGATGGTTTATTAACTAATGAGTTATTGACATATTTTTGAAGCCTTCTTCAGATTGTGAATTATTTCAATGGAAATAACTGGATAATTCAGTTATAGCAGGCTTGATACCTTAAAAAAGTAACTTTTATTTTAGATTGCCTGATGACCCTGAAACTAAACTTTTTTTTATTTACATAGTATCCATAATGAGTTTAGACCTGCTAAGGCACTTCGCAAGGAATGCAATTAACACAACTTGACACTAAAATGAAAGAATTGGTGAATGAGGTAGATATTTAAGGAACAGTTTATAATTGAGATTAAGAGGAATTCCCAAGGTTGGCCATCAGACCAACTGGACAACAGAAGAAATTAAGCTTTACCTGAATGTCTTTTTTTTCCCATTTTCAAGGTGGCTGGGGTTCTGTCAGAGTCCATGATCTACAACTGCACTCAAACTACAGTTCTTTATGAGTGGTGGATTCTCACCCCCAGAGTTCGCCAAATGGCCTGCATTTCAGGATCTCCAGTTGCATCCAGGAAAATGTGAGCCTTTGGTGTGCAGCCCTGTGGACGACCTGATTCCTCACCGGTGTCGCCAACTGAAGGTCACGGGAGTTTGAAACATTGAGACAGCAGTGGTAGTAGTAAGCCTCCGTTAGTCTCAATAGACCATGGATTTGCACCTTGGAAAGTTTCCAGGGCGCAAGCCTGGGCAAGGTTTGTTTATGGAAGACTGGCAGTATTAGTACCCATACAGCTTGGCACCGGTGTCGTCGCAGAGCAATGTGTGGTTTAAGTGCCTTGCTCAAGGATACATGCGCAAGCCTCAGCCAAGGCTCGAACTAGCGACCTTCAGATAACTAGACGAACGCCTTAACCACTTGGCCACGCGCCAACACATGAGATAGCAGTGTACACTGCTGTTGAAAGAAAACTCTTGAGTTGGGGGATCTCGAAAAAGTGATGCTGCAGATTGTAACATCGAAACAGCCTTTACAGTTTAAGGCTAATAATTGCTTTATTATCCAAGGGCTAAGGTTCTGGGGTTAATGAATGTATGGCCACCAATGGTAAGTAAGACTCATTCTCCACAAATTTTAATTTGCTTTATCTCTCCATAGATATTAATTGTCCTGTTGTATGTATCCAGCACTTTCATTTTCTAACCTCAGTTTCCAGCATCTCCAGAACTATGGATTTATCACTTAAAAAACTTACACTAAACAAATGGACAAAATTCAAGGCAGGCATACCTTCAAAATTTAGGAGCACAGTGAAAGATAATAATCTGGATCATCTTAAGCCTAGTGCAGTGGTTTTCATGTCGGAATTGATTGAGTGAGCAAGTTACATCAAGGAAAAATAGTACAGGTTAAACTTACTTTATTTGAATGCATGAAGAATTGGAAACAAGACTTAAATTAATAACACAAATAGAGATAGACAATTTTAATCTAATGGCTATTAGAGATTTCCTTGCACGGTGAATAAGCCACAGAAATACATACTTGGAAGAAAGCGACGGATGATGATAAAGGGAATGGTGAGAAACGGTGGCTTGGAAGAGTCACAGAGTACTGCATCAGGAAAAATGCCGCTTGGCCCATCTAGCCCATCCTGACTCAATCTTCTACCTAGTTCTATCTACCAGTACTATACCAGGACCATATCTATTCAAACTCTTCTCATCCATGTACCGTCCAAACTTCTCTTAAATATTACAGCTGAGCCCATGTCTAATACTTCTGCTGGCAGCTTGTTCCACACTTGCACCACCTTCTGAGTGAAGAAATTTCCCCTCAGATTCCCCTCGAATATTTTACCTTTTACCCTAAACATATAATATCTAGTTCTAATCTTACCTACCTGAGGGTGAAATTCAGCATGCATTCAGAATATAATAAGGTAGATGGATTTGCAGTACAGCTACAGATTGGTAGGTATGATGTAAGCATCTCTGAATCATGGCTGAAAGAAGATTATAGCTGGGAGCTTAATGTACTAGGATACCAATTTTTTGAAGGGACAGGCAGGAAGGCAGGCAGGAGGAGGCAGCTTTGCTTTGTTAGTAAAAAATGAAATCAAATCATTAGAAAGAGGTGGCATTGGGTCCGAGGGTGTTGAGTCATTGTGGATAGAGCTAAGGAACTGCAAGGATAAAATGACCCTGATGGGAGTTATATGCATACCCTAAACAACAGTAAGGATGTGGTCTACAAATTACAAAGGGAGATAGAAAATGCATGCCAAAATTACAATGTTACAATAGTCATTGGGGGTTTCAATTTGCAGGTAGATTGGGAAAATCAGGTTGGTGCTGGATTCCAGGAGGGGGAATTTCTAGAGTGTCTACAAGTTAACTTTTTAAAGCAGGTTGTGGTTGAGCCCACTGGGGATCAGCTACTCTGGAGCAGGTGTTGTGCAATGAACTTGAATTTATTAAAGAGCTTATGGTAAAAGAACCCTTAGGGGAAAGTAATCATAATATGATTGAATTCACCCTGAAATTTGAAGAGAAGCTGAAGTCAGATGTGTCAGTACTGAAGTGAAGCAAAGGGAATTACAGAGGCATGACAGAGGAATTGGCCAGAATTGATTGGAAAAGAACACTGGCAGGAATGACGGCAGAGCAGCAATGGCTGGAATTTCTGAAAGCAATTCAGAAGGCCATAAGACATAGGAGCAGAACTAGGTCACTTGGTCCATTGAGTCTGCTCTGCCATTCAATCATGGCTGATTCCTTTTCTCCCCTCCTCAGCCTCACTTCCTAGCCTTCTTCCCGTAACCTTTGATGCCATAGCCAATCAAGAACCTATAAACCTTCATCTTAAATACATGCAACAAACTGGCCTCCACAGCTGCCTGTGGTAACAAATTCCACATATTCACCACCCTCTGGCTAAAGAAATTTCTGCATATCTGTTTTAAATGGGTGCCCCTCTATCCTGAGGCTGTGTTTTCTTGTCCTAGACGCTGCCATCATGAGAAACATCCTTTCCACATCACTCCGTCTAGGCCTTACAACATTCGAAAGGTTTCACTGAGGTCCCCCTTCGTCCTTCTAAATTCCAGCAAAGACAGGCCCAGGTCCATCAAACATTCCTCATATGATAACCCCTTCATTCCCAGAATCATCCTTGTGAACCTCCTCTGAACCCTCTCCAATACCACCACAAGGACTCCCAAGTCCCTTTGCATCTCAGATTTTTGGATTTTCTCCCCGTTTAGAAAATAGTCTGCACATTTATTTTTTCACCAAAGTGCATGACCATGAATTTTCTAACATTGTATTTCATTTGCCGCCTTCTTGCCCATTCTCCTAATCTGTCTAGGGTGTTCTGCAGCCTTCTTGTTTCCTGTATACAAGATGATGATAGGCATTGATTGTGTGGATAGTCAGAGGCTTTTCCCCAGGGCTGAAATGGCTAGCATGAGAGAGCATAGTTTTAAGGATGCTTGGAAGTAGGTACAGAGGAGATATCAGGGATACGTTTTTTTACGCAGAGAGTGATGAGTGCATGGAATGGGCTGCCGGTGGAGGGGGAAACGATAGGGTCTGTTAAGAGACTCCTGGATGGCTACATGGAGCTTAGAAAAATAGAGGGCGGTGGGTAAAGCCTAGGTAGTTCTAAGGTAGGGATATGTTCGGTACAGCTCTGTGGGCCAAAGGGCCTGTATTGTGCTGTATGTTTTCTATGTTTCTATGTTTCCTCAACACTACCTGCCCCTTCACCAATCTTTGGATCATCTGCAAACTTGGCATTCTTGTTGGAAAAGTTGATTACAATCTAGTAAAATTTTGAACTCAGTCTACCAGGAATGTACTCAAATCAGCCACTACTTGTCCTGTTAAATATATCCAGCACTTTCATTTTTTAACCTCAGAAGAATGCTTAGATTATGGGAGAGGAACATAGGAGGAGTCTTAAAATTAGTCAGCTCCATCGTGGGCATTAGCTTCCGTAGTGTCCAAGACAATTTCAAGGAGTCATGCCTCAAGAAGACGGCGTCCATCATTAAAGACCCTAACCACCCAGGACATACCCTCTTTTCATTGTTACCATCAAGAAGGTACAGAAGCCTGAAGGCACACAATCAGTGATTCAAGAACAACTTCTTCCCCTCTGCCATATGGTTTCTAAATGGACATTGAACCCATGAACACTACCTCAATTTCATTTTTTGCACTACTTATCTTAATTTAACTATTTAATATACATATATACTTACTGTAATTCAGCTTTTAATCTATATTTATCATGTATTGCACTGTACTGCTGCCACAAAGACAACAAATTTCACAACATATGCTGGTGATATTAAATTTGATTCCAATACAAGGAATAGACTTGACTGGAGAAAATGTATTAGGGTTAGGAAAATGGTGGAATCACTGAAGAAAAAAATGCCAACAGGGAGTTCTTCACAATTCACCCACAAGAACTCAACAATCTGACTCCTTTTTCGCATTTAGATTTTCTTCAATGATTCCACCATTTATATGAAACCCCCTTGTATTCACCCCTCCTCTCCCACAATCCCAACGCTCTTCCAGATTTATCATTCCCGTCTCCTTGTGGGTTGACGATCTCTCAGGAGGCCACCACTACACCTTCTACCTCTTCTTGTAAAAGGTGTTTACTTTAGTCTTCTCAAGTCCTTCAATCTAGAGATCTGCATTTTGGCTTTCATCTGGGATGCCTGCTGCTTCTGCTTTTCTTCAATGATTCCCAACCCAGCAGAGCAGGATGTACCACTGCCTAGAAAGATCATGACATCCTTATTCTTATATTCTACCTCCTGGCAGAGTGTAAAGCTACACGTTAGTGATTGCAGTTCTGTTAAGCATTCTATCATCCCACCAGTCTTGAGGTTAGTAACCATAACCCCTTTGAAATTTCTATCTGCATTTTCTCGAGGCCCTTTTATCATTCCTTAGTATGCTCCTGCACTGCAGCTGGAATGATAAAAGGAGGCTACTACACAGGATCATAGCAAGCTACAGAGTTGTAAAATTAGCCAGCTCCATCATGGGTACTAGTGCCTGTTGTATGCAGGTCGTCTTCAAGGAGCAGTGCCTCAGAAAAGCAGCTTCCATCATCAAGGTACCCCACCACCCAGGACATGCCCTCTTCTCATTGTTACCATCAGGAAGGAGGTACAGAAGCCTGAAGACACACACTCGATGATTCAGGAACAGCTTCTTCCCCTCTGCCATCAGATTTCTGAATGGACATTGAAACCATGAACACCACCTCACTTCTTTTTTAAAAAAATCATTTTTTGCACTATTTATCTCAATTTAACTATTTAATATACATATGTTCTTACTGTAATTTAGTTCCTTTTGTTTATTTACCATGTATTGCATTGTGTTGCTACTGCAAAGATAACAAATTTCACAATATATGCCAGTGAGATTAAACATGATTCTGATTCCTTATAATTAATCTGCCCTGGATCATCTCTGCACCACTGGAAAAGACAAAGTATTATTGCAACAAGGAAAACAATACACTGTGTTGCTGTGTGGCACAAGGAAGTAATTACTATGAAAATTAAGTGCATATTCATATCAACAAGATGAGGACAACTTCACAATATGGATCTAATTACTATAATTATGACACCTGAGAATCTTTTTTAAAGTCTAATTTTCTTTAACATTGCTATGAATAAATTACTGCATGCAATTCCCACTTTCTCATTTAAACAGTGGACTGAACTTTCTTGCAAGTAGAATAATACATTTACTTTAACAAAGATAAATCAGTACTTCAATTCTCCAAAATTAAAATTAGACATGTGTATAGTTTATTAATTATACAGTGAAAATCTTGAAGAAAAATGGCTAGAATACTTTGGAGTGGTGACAGCAAAAGATCCATTTATCTCCGTTACATGTTTATGTTTGTCATCCTCTCCTGCTGTCTGACTCCACAGCACAGAAACAGGTCCTTTCATCAACTGGCCCATGCCAAACTTTTTGCTCATCTCCACTCATCCTGTTTCCCCAAATTAGGATGCTACACCAGGACAGGAAAGGAATGAGGCAGAAGCCAGAGTAAGTAGGTGGGGTGAGAGGGGGGAACTGGATCCTGGATTTCCTCACATACAGACCCCAGTCAGTTCGGATTGGCAACAACATCTCCACGATCGTCGTCAGCAGAGGTGCCCCACAGGACTGCGTGCTTAGCCCCCTGCTCTATTCACTTTACACCTATGACTGCGTGGCTAAGTACAGCTTTAACACCATGTTCAAGATCACTGATGACACCACTGTTGTGGACTGTATCAAACGTGTTGATGAATTATTATATAGGAGGGAGACTGAAAATTTAGCTGAGTGGTGTCATAACAACAACTTCTCATCAAAAACTTTGACTAACTTCTATAGATGTGTAGTGGAGAGTGTATTGACTGGCTGCATCATGGCCTGATGTGGGAGAACTAATGCCTTTCAATGGAAAGTCTGACAAAAGTAGTAGATTCAGCCCAGTACATCACAGGTAAAGCCTCCCCAACCATTGAACATATCTACATGAAACGCAGTTGTGGGAAAGGAGCAGCCATCATCAAAGATCCTCACCACCCAGGCCATGTTCTTTTCTCACTGTTGCCATCAGGTAGAAGGTACAAGAGCCTCAGGACTCACACCACCAGGTTCAAGAACAGTTGCTACCCCTCAACTATCAGGGTCTTGAACGAAAGAGGTTAACTACACTTCTCTATTGAGATGTTCCAACAAACAATGATCTCACTTTAAGGACTCTTTTATCTTGTTATTTCATGCTCTTATTTTTCATTGCCATTCATTTATATTTGCATTTGCACCAGTTTGTTGTCTTCTATGCTCTATTTGCGCTTTCTTTGATCCTGCTTACAGTAACGGTTCTATAGATTTGCTGAGTATACCTGCAGGAAAAGAATCTCAGGGTTTTATTTGGTATATGCACTCTGATAATAAACATAATATATTTTACTTTGAACTTTGAAAAGTACAAGCTGGCAGATGGTAGGTGAGACCAAATGAGGGAAAATGTGAGTGGGTGGGGGAGGGTCTGATTTAAGATGCTGGGAGGTGAGAGGAGGAAATAGTAAATGGCTGAAGAAGTAGCAATCTAATAAGAGAGGACAGTGGACCATGGAATAAAGGGAAGAAGGTGGGGAGCTAGAAAGAGGTAATGGGTAGGAGAGAAGATGTGAAGGGGTGAGAGAAACACCAGAATGAAGGCAAGCAAGAAGATAGGGGTGGTGTACAGAGAGGAATGGTTAGCTGATCGGAGAAATCAATGTTTATGCAATTAAATTAGAGACTAACGAGACAGAATATGAGGAATTGCATCTCCAAGGCGCATTTGGCCTTGTTGTAGCAGTAGGGGAGGCCATGGACAGATATGTCTGCATGGGAATGGGGAGTGAAATTAAAATGAGTAACCACTAAAAAATCTTGACTGCTGTGATGGTCCATGTGAAGGTGCTCAATAAACCAGTGCCCCAACCTGCATTGTGTCTCACAGATGTAGAGGAGGCCACATATGGAGCACCATATACAGCAAAAGACTCACAAGTGAAGTGTGGCATGAACTCAAAAGCCTTTATAGAGCTTGAATGATGGTGAGGGAGGAGGTGTAGGGAATGTGGGAGATTGAAGCCCAGAGCTCAAAGCCCTCACCTGCAACTCCTGGAGTCAGTACCAAAGTTTAAAGAATAAAGGCCGAGGAAAAAGTTGGTGTGTCCCTAAGTTGAGGCCCAACGGTCAAGATCCCTGGGGTGGTGTGTCCAGAGGTTGGAGGACCAATGTATGCATAACCATGAGTACAGGTCAGCGACTGGAGCTTGCAGGCCTGGAGGTGGCTTATCCTAGGGTTGGAGGTATGTCTGCTGGTGGGAGGCAGGAAAGGGGGTTATTTTGATGTTGTTTTGTTTTGTTGCTGTTGTTGTTGTTGTTGTTGTTGTGTTGTTGGTGCTTGTGTTGATCTGATGAAGATTTCAGGATTACTGTGTTAGTACCAGAATGTGTGCAGAACTTGATGGCTGCCCCAAGCACATCCTTAACTCAACTTATAGTGGTTGCTATTGCAAACAACACAGTTCAATGTATGTATCAATGTACATTAGACCAGAAGATATAGGAGCAGAATTAGGCCATTTGGCCCATTAAGCCTGCTCCACCATTTCATCATGGCTGCTCCATTTTTCCTCTCAGCCCCAATCTCTTGTCTTTCCCCCGATCCCTTCATGCCCTGAATAATCAAGAATCTATCAATCTCTGCCTTAAAATATACATAAAGACTTGCCCTCCACAGCAAGTTGTGGCAACAAATCCACAGATTCACCACTCTCTGGCTAAAAAAAAAAATCCTCCTCATCTCTGTTTTGAAAGGATGCCCTTCTATTCTGAGGCTGCATCCTCTGGTCCTCGACGTTCCCACCATAGAAAACATCCTCTCCACAATTACTCCATTATAGTCTTTCACCGTTCGATAGGTTTCAATCAGGCGATACATGATAAATACGGTGCCTATAAAAAGAATTCACACCTTCCCCCCCCCCCCCCCCGGCAAGGTTTCACATTTTATTGTTTCACAACATTGAATCACAGTGGATATAATTTGGCTTTTTTGACATTGATCAACAAAGACTTGCATGTCAAAGTGAAAACAGATCTCTACAAAGTGATCTGAATTAATTACAAATATAAAACACAAAATAATTGTTGCACCTCCTTTAACATGACACACCAAATCATCACTGGTGCAGCCAAACTGGTTTTAGAAGTCACATAATTAGTAAAATGGAGATCACCTGTGTACAGTCAAGATGTTTCAATTGATTGTAGTAAAAATGCACATGTATCTGGATGATCCAACTACTGGTGAGTCAGTATCCTGGCAAAAACCAACCATGAAGACAAAGGAACACTCCAAGCAACCCCATGAAAAGTTATTGAAAAGCACAAGTCAGGAGATGAATACAAGAAAACTTCCAAGTCACTGAATATCCCTTTGGAGTACAGCTTAGTCAATCATCAAAAAATGTAAAGGAAGTGGCACAGCTGGAAATCTGCCTAGAGCAGGCCATCCTCAAAAACTGAGTGAGTGTGCAAGAAAGGGACTAGTGAGAGAGGCCATCAAGAGACCATTGACGACTCTGGAGGAGTTACAAGCTTCAGTGGCTGAGATGGGAGGGGCTGTGCATACAACAACCGTTGCCTGAGTGCTTCACCAGTCACATCTTTACAGGAGAGTGGCAAACAGAAAGCCACTGTTGAAAAAAAAACTCACTAGAAATCTTGGCAAGAGTTTTCTGGAAGGCATGTGGATGATTCTGAAGTCAGCTGGAAGAAGGTTGGTCTGATGAAATCAAAATTGAGCTTTTTGCCCAACAGACCAAACGCTATCAAAAACACACCATTCCTACCGTGAAGCATGGTGGTGGCTGCATCATACTGTGGGAATGCTTCACTGCAGCAGGCCCTGGAAGGCTTGTAGAGGGTAGAAGGTAGAGGGTAAAACGAATGCAGCAAAATACAGGGAAATCCTGGAGCAAAACCTGATGCAGTCTGCAAGAGAACTGCAACTTGGGAGAAAATTTGTTTTCCAGCAAGACAATGACCCCAAGCATAAAGCCAAAGTTACAAAGGAATGGTTTAAACATGACAACGTTAATGTTCTGGAGTGGCCAAGTCAGAATCTAGACCTCAATCCCATTGAGAATTTGTGGCTGGACTTGAAAAGGGCTGTTACTCTCATGATCCCATTGCAATCTGACAGAGCTTGAGCAGTTTTGTAAAGAATGGGGAAAAATTGTAGTGTCCAGATGTGCCAAGCTGGCAGAGACTTATTTACACCGACTCAAGGCTGTAATTGTTGCCAAAGGTGCATCTACTGCACACTGGCTTGAAGGGGGTGAATACTTATGCAATCATTGTTTTGTGTTTTATATTTGTAATTAATTTAGATAACTTTGTAGAGATCTGTTTTCACTTTGACACAAATATCTTTTCCTGCTGATCAGAGTCAAAAGAGCCAAATTAAATTCATTGTGATCAATGTTGCATAAATTATAACATGAAAACTTCTAAAGGGGGGGGTGAATACTTTTAATAGGCACTGTAAATGAATCATATTCTGAATCTGAGGGCTGTGGGGAAGGACAAGTGGACAAGGGATCATGGAGAGAGTAATCTCTGCTGGAAGTGGAAGGAATGGGGAAAAGGAAAGATGTACCTGGTGGTGGAATCCCATTGGAAATAGCTGAAATTACAGATAATGATCTGTTGGATACAGGATGGTAGGTGAGGACAAGTGGACTACCATCCCTATAATGTTGGTGGGGTAGATGAGTTGAGGGGAGATGTGTGGGAAATGGAGGAAATATGGATGAGGGCAGCCCCATTTCCCTACTTTGTGTAAAAGGACATCTCAGATATTACAGGATGGAAAGCCTCATCCTGAGAACAGATGTGGCGCAGACAGAGGAACTGAGAGAAAGGAACAGGCTGGAAGGCATATCGTCAAAATAACCATGTGGGTCAGTGGGTTTGTATAAGATGTGGACTTTGGAGGCAAAGTTAATGAAATTGATGAGCTCAGCATGGGTGGAAGAAGCAGTAAGAGAATAAGAAATAGCAGTAAGAGTAGGTCATCTGGCTGTGAGCCTGTTTCGTCATTCAATAAGTGTGGTGAACTACATATACCTGTCTGGACTGCTCCTGTGGCTCCTCCCACAGACCCCTGTATAAAGGCGACTGAGGCCTGTTGCCCAGCCTCATTCCCCAGGATGTAGTGTTGTTCATTCTTCCAGTCAATAAAAGCCGATACCTCGCTTCCTATGTCTCAGAGTGAGTTATTGATGGTGCATCAATAAGATAACTAATCTCTCCAGTTGGAGTATTGTATATAGCTCTGGTCATTCTACTTTTTGAAGGAAGTGAAGGTTTGGAGAGGGTTTAGAAGAGGTTCATCAGGATGATTTCGGGATTGGAGACTATTAGCTATAAGAAGACATTGGATAAACTTGTTTTCTCTAGACATCTGGGGGTAACCTGATAGAAATAGATAAAACTATAAGAAGCATAATTGATAGGGTAGATTGTTAGAATCTATTGCCCAAGATTGGTAATGTCAAATACTCGAGAGCACATGATTAAGGAGTAATGAAAATATTTTAAAATTCATTCGGTGTTCTTTTCTGATTCAGCTCAGGACATTTGCATATGTATTCACAAACAATGAGAGGCACTGCACGTGTTGAGAGCCACAAGAAAACACTTCATCAGAACTAGTATAAATGTAATACAGAAAGAGAAAAACAAATGTCTGCAGTAGAAAGCAAAATAATACTTATGAACTAAATGAGCTGATCTGCAGAATGCCAACAACTTTCACATATCCTTTTCTCTAATCTGACATAGTCTATCGCTCTCGATATACCTATCCCTAACTTCTCCAGTTCTTAGCACTAGCACCGGTCATGATTACAACAATGTAAGTACCTCTTTTTATACCCATTAAGATGCCTTCAAAGCACACCATATCACTCCAGTTCTTTCACATGCATTTGGTACCAGCACAATGATCTCACCTTCCCCAGACAAACATGTCTTTCACCATTATCCACTGTTATATCTGTAGACTTGTACTGTTTTAACTTTATTAGGACTGGTTCTCTTGTACTTTCTCAGAGCAATCCTACTCCAAGCTAACACCATTTTATCTTACATACGACTGTTTTATTTTAGCATACATCAAGGAGGAATCATATTTATTGCTTTCCTTACACAAGGTAAGAAGGCTGAGGTTTGAAGGAGATATGCAAGGCAAGGGTTCTTTCCACTTGTAGTGGAAGGTGACTGAAACATGCCACCGGGGCGGTGGTAGAAGTAGATATGATAGCAATGTTTAAAAGGCCTTTGGACTGACACAAGGACATGCAGAGAATGGAGGGATAGAGGTCCCATGCAGAACAATAAGATTAGCTTAGATTGGCATACTGGTTACTGTGGACATGATGCTCTGTACAGTTTGTTCCTGTGCGGTACTGATCTACTATGCATATTCCTTTGCTGGCTCTCATGGTAGGTTTCCTTTCCTGAGGACATGAGGCAACAAGACCAGTTTTTACAATACAGTGAATCCACAATGCTTCTGGGATCCTAATTTATTTCAATAAAGCATTTTAAATATCCCAGAAATGACCATGGGATTTGAACTTTTGGCCTGGCCCAATGGCCTAAAGATCTAAAGATTATAACTTCTCATATGTACATCAAAACATACAGTGGATTGCTCCATTTCTGTCAACAGCCAACAAACTCCAAGAATGTGGGGTGGCAGCCCACAAGTATCATCAAAATGGCGTGCCTACAACTCACCCTAAGCCGTAAATCTTTGGAATGTGGGAGGGAACCAGAGACCTTGTCCCCGAAAGACCCCCATATGATCACAGGGAGAACGTACAAACTGCTTACAGGCAGAGGTGGGAATTGAAGCCTAATCACAGTCTCTGCATTGTCCTAGCCACTACACTACGATGCCATTAGCGCCAAATCTGTAACTGTACCACCATGACACCATGAGTCATATTGAGCAGGGATCCTGAATGATAGTTTTCATCCTCTTCATGCAGGAACACAAGTTACTGTAGACAAAAGTCAACAGAGAGTGGAAGACTGAATCGCACTCATGACTGATTCAGCATGAGATCAAGCCTGCTGACCATTAAATATCAGCTATACAAACATCTGCATAGCTTCGAGAAATGAAAAGGCCTATCTGATCCATTGAAGTATTTATGCTCCGCATAGGTCTCTTACTCTGAACACAGATCCTCAACAGCAGCAGCTGGATTTCAAGTTAGATGAGTGCAAATAAGCAGCGCTACATACTATAACATTGAAACAGCGAGCTGAGTCTCCCCTTTCACTATGGAAGGGGTGATACCTCTCTCTCCTTCATTAGTGAGAGACAGAGCCTGTGGCATATCCAAGTTCTGTGGTTTTTAGATGATGGTCTCTTTGTAGGCTTTACTATTGCTTGCACAGTGGGTGGGGGGAGGGCTGATGTTCCTGCTGGAACAAGGGTGGGGGGGAAGGTTGATGGTTTGCCACTGCTTGTGCATGAGAGGGGGAGGTGGGGCTTTGGGGTTCTAACATTTTATTCTATCATCCATTCTTTGGGGATCTCCTCTGTTTTCTGGATGTCTGTGAAGAGTAAAAATTTCAGGATGTATATTGTATGCACTCTCTGATATTAAATGGAACCACTGAATGACTGAGCCATGCTGGAAATCCAAATCAACACACACAAAATGCTGGAGGAACTCAGCAGGCCAGGCAGCATTTACGGAAAAGAGTAAACAGTCGATGTTTCAGGCCGAGACCCTTCAGCAAGACCGGAAAGGAAAGGGAAAAGTCAGAATAAGGTGGTGAGGGGAGAACAAAGTACAAGGTGACAGGTGATAGGTGAAACTGGGGGAGGGTGAAGTAAAGAGCTGGGAAGTTCCAGCTCATGAAAGATGCTGGTACACAAGGTAAATCCTGACAGATAGCAATGTGGCAATACATTTGGCAATGCTCAGGACCTTGGGAGAACACAGCCTGTTCCTTTCCCAAGTGGACCATTATCCACCATTTCCATCTGAGAGGAGATAAACAATTCAAGGTACAACGCATTAATCTTACTTCACCTTCTTGGTCACTGCACCAGATAAGCAGCTCAGCTCCCTTTGTCTCTCTCTATTTATCTTTAGTACATATAGTGCAAAGACCTATGGATCATTCTTACCTAGAACTCAGAAAGATTAATCACCCTGGTACAAGAATAACTAACAAATTGCAATGGATTCAACATTGGTTGTCAGTAACAGAGCGGATAGTGCAACGCTTTGCAGTGCCCAGGTTCAATTCGCGCTGCTGTCTGTAAGAAGTCTGCACGTTTTCCCTTTGACTGCATGAGCTTCCTGCGGGTGCTCCAGTTTCCTCCCAAATTTCAGACATTTCTTAAAGGTTAGTGAGCTGTGAGATGCTATGTTGGTGCTGGAAGCATGGCAATAATTGTGGGCTGCCCAGCACAATCCTTCACAATGATGCATTTCACCATATGTTTCGATGTACATGTGACAAATAAAGCTAATCTTTATCCTTAACATAGAACAGTACAGCACAGTATAAGCCTTTCAGCCCATAACGTTGTGCTGACCCTTTTACCTACTCCAAGATCAACGTAACCCTTCCCTCCCATATAGCCATCCAATTATGTGACATAGAAACAGAACCAATGTGGGTGGACCTGAATTCAGCTTGATGGTCTGGAATAGATTGATAGCCTAAGATAACTAGTGGACGAAGAGTCTGCATTATGAATTTCAGCAGCAGTTGAATGTAATGTGATTACAAGTTACAACTAAATGCACTTGCTTTGTGGTCTGTATTCAGCCACCAGGCGGCTCCAAGATAACTGACCAGCCTGCCTATTTGGGACACTGCCAAGCAAAGAGTGATCAACTCTGATCAAATTTCCTGCAGGCTTTTCCCTTCTGACTGACATCTTGGTCTTCCTCCTCTCCTCCCTGCCATGGGCTGCCCAACCTTTCATTTATTGATAGGTTCACCCAGTAAAAAGCAAACAGACTTCTACGCTCTGTTAGGTTCCATTTTCCTTCTGAATTTCATCCTCAATTAAATTTGGGGAATTCAAAGGAAATGTGCACTTTTTCTTTAAACATTTATGTTTCCAAGGATTTGTTTTCCCCACGTGGGTTTATTTGCAGTTTTCTAGAGTTATTCTGCAGCTTGAGGAGACTTAGCTCCATCCTGGAGAGCTTGCAAACCCATCATAGCAGTAAACAGTATTTTATAAAGAGCAGATAATTTCTAGAGGGGTAAAAATAGCAGTTACTATAATAGTGCGTAAAATCCTTCTCTGCATCCCAGTACTTTGATAGCAAATACTGCTTGAATGGCATTTGTAGAGCACATCGCTGAATTCACAGTGGTAGAACTTGTCTGTGTTATCACAGCACCTCCATACGCCTCCCTAATGTGACGAGTCTCTGTCAGTTGACAACTGCAGTAACATCACCCTGCGCCTTCCCTAATTGAGAATGGTGACAGCGCACACCGCAACTGTCACAACTCACAGGAGTTGGAGAAGAGAACTGTCAGTGAGCCGAGTCTGGAGATGTCTGCCAGAACAGCTAATGTGTATCTACGGTGGAATGTGCAATCAACACCTCCAATTAAATATACAAGCAGAAAATTATTTTTTCCTGTTATGTATGGATAGCCAGGTAATTGAGTTTCAGTAACCAGGAATCACTTCCTTGAAAGCTTCAGTGTCATTCTCTGTGAATAATGCTTACATTCATAATCATCTGCTTTAGGGGGTCAAACTCACACACATCAGTTGGACCAAGGAAATGATTGTGGACTTCAGGAAGGGGAAGTCGGAAGAACACACACCAGCCCTCATCAAGAAGTCAGCAGTGGATCTGGGATGTTGATGCCAGAAACTTAAAACTGAAATTATGAAGGCGGCATGCTAGCTGCTCTATTTCATTTGGAGCTTGAGATTTAGATATGTCACCAAAGACTCCAGAAAATTTCTACAGATGTACAGTAGACAATACTCTAATTGGTACTCTAACTGATATGGAGGCACCAATGCACAGGAATGGATAAAAAAATTGCAATGGGTTGTAGACACAGCCAGCTCAATCATGGGCACTTGCCTTCCCTTTATGAAGGACATCTTCAAAAGGCAATGCCTCAGAAAGCCAGCATCGATCATGAAGGATGCCCACCATCTCATCACTACCATCATGGAGAAGGTACAGAAGTGTGAAGACACATGTTTAATGTTTTAGGAACAGCATCTTCCCCTCTGCCATCAGATTTTTGAATGGTCCATGAACCTTTTTGTCTCTTTTCAGCGTTTTTAAATATATACTGTACTCTTATTATAACATAGTAATTTTTATGTATTGCCACTGCAAAACAACAAGTTTCACAATATATTTCAGCTCTGATCAACTCTAAACCAGGGATGTTAGTGGAGGCTCTGCTCTATCCTTCCACATGGCCATTGTTTTTCTACACGACCAGATACTTGGTCACAATACACACATTCCACCCAAATGTATAAGCCCTTAGGATTTCAAGTGGCATGTCTGATAATTTATAAACTGGTGCGTATAATGGAAAACCTGCTGCTAGGTGGGAGATAATTTACTAACTGACCTGTCAATAATGCCTGGTAGCCAATTTTAAGACTTATTAGATTGCAGATGCTTGAATTTGGAGCAAACAAAAACAAACCACTGGAGGAACTCAGTGGATCAGGCAGTGCCATGGAGGGAAATGAACATTCAACATTACAGGTTGAGACCCTTCATTTGGACCTGCTTTTATATGGATTGCTTTAAAGCACATTTCAGATATACTAACATTCACACCACATCTTTTCTGCTTTTTTTTAAATTTAGTGACATTGCTGTAGTTTCTACTTCATCTGCATCTCAAAAGGACTGTTTCCAAACATGAAATGCTGGAAACACTCAGCAGTTAAGCAGCATCTGTGGAGAGATGAACAGCTACCATTTTAGGTCAAACAGCTTTCATTATATCAGTTTTCTGAGTTTGCTGAGGGTCGAAACATCCAATGCCATCTCCCACCCACTGACAGGATTGTAAATTCCATGTAAAATCCACAATCCAAATTGTCTTCTCTTGCTTCTCCTCAACGCTCAGTCAAACATGCTTCCCAAAGACTGGTGCACTGCTTAAGACACTTTAAGGGTGCAGTGCATTTACCACCACTTACGGAAGATCATACCTGTAAGGTAGCAGTTGGAAATCCCATTAGCTCATACAGAACAGAGACCCTTTGGCCTACCACATCCATGCCACCATTGTATCTATCTAAGTTAATCCCATATATCTGAAATAGTCTATAGCCTTTTATGTCTTACTGATTCAAATGCTAGTCTAGGTACTTTGTAAATATTTCACGAGTCTCCAGCAGTGACGTGATTGGTCTTGGTTCCCTGGATGTCAACGTCAACATCCTTTATGGCCTGGCTTGTTGTATTCTGTACTCCCATTGGTTACTCACTACAACACAGCAGATCCTCCAGCATGGTGCTCCCAAGTAGGAAGTCTGAGCCTGGATTATGTGTCAAAACATTGTACACAACCTCAGTGTACAATGCTTCAATTGAATGAATAAGCAAAGTACACTGTGCTGACGCAGCAAACAGAAACAATTTTCTAGGCGTTATATTGGAATATTTTACATTTAGTTTTTAATGCATTTTCCTCATGTCTATTTTAAGTAAGACTTTGTCATACTTAATAGGGCTCAAGTCTTACATTTTATTACAAAATTAATTAAAATGCATGGACTTCAAGGAGTTGCAACTGATGGGTTATTCTTGCTATGTTTAATGCTCCCAGTCACAGTGGAAATTCTTTTCCCATTAGTTTTCGATGTACAATTCCCATTCACCATGGAAAGGATCCTATTGTGATATATCACAGCTTAATGTGGCAACTGCTCCAAGACTGCAAAAAAATTGCAGAGTTGTGAACATTGCCCAATCTATCATAAAAACCAGCCTCCCTGCACACTGTTTATTTTACACTTACCGGTGTCTCGACAAAGAAGCCTACAGTCAAGGCCTTTCCACCCATCATTCTCTCTTCTCTCCCCTCCAAACGCTCAGCAGATACTAAAGCTTGAGAGCCAGGATCAAGGACAGATTCTATCCCACTGTTATAAGATGATTGAATAGAGGTCTAGTACGATAAAGATGAACTCTCGATTTCACAGTTTGCTTTATCAGCTCCCTTGCACTTTGTCTACCTGAACTGCACTTTCTCTATAACACTCATTTACATTTTTTAAATTTAGAGATAGAGTCCAATAACAGGCACTTCTAGTCCAACAAGTTTGCATCATCCAATTACACCCATGTAACTAACTAAACTACTAACCTGTATGTCTTTGTAAAGTGGGAGGAAACCCACCTGGTCTCAGGGGGAACATACAAAATGTGGCAGAATTGAACACAGGTTGCTGGCCCTGTGACAGCATTACTCTAATTGCTTTGCTTCCGACGTCCTGCATTCTAGTTTTTTCCTCCTTTTCTACTACTTTTATCTACCTATAAAGGTGACACTTCTCATTGTTATCTCAGTAAATGGGACAACAAAAAAACAATTAACAATGAGTGGAACAAATTATAAAGCATAGAAATCGGCCACCCAGTGCCTTGAGCCTGCTCCTCCATAGATGTCTGTGCCAGTCACTAAACCAGCATAAACTAATCCCGTGCCTGCACACAATCCACATTCCTCCATTCCATCTGCTCATTGTGTCTGCCCAAATGCCTCAATAAGATTTTTCACCCCATTGCTACTTCTCCAGCAACCTCTTCCCCTTAACATTCAAAATGTTACCCTATCTCTTCCGATGGTGAGAGTTTGCTGATGATTCTCGAGTTGGGAGAATTTGAAATAAAGCAGCTGCAAACTGTAATGTTGAAACAGTGAGTTGTTGGCTGCCCCTCTCGCTGTGGCTGGAGTGATTCCCCTCTCCCTCGTTAGTGAGAGAGAGCCTGTGGCATGTCCAAGTGTTGGGATGGACAGTGGTTTTTGATGGACTCTAGATCACGGTCTGATTGGAAGCTTTGCTATTGCTTGGTGGGTGGTGGGGGCTGATTCTGGAACAAGTGGGAGAGGGAAAGGGTTGATTCTTTGCTGTTGCTTATGCATTTGGGCGGTGGGGAATGAGGGGGTTTGGGGTTCTAACAATTTCTGTCATTCACTCTCCGGGGATTTTCTTCTGTTTCATGGATGTCTGCGAGGGGCAAGTATTTCAGGTTGTATACTGTACACATTCTCTGCTATTAGATGAAACAATTAAATATCCTTGGTGACTGACACCCCCTCCCCCTTTGACCTATTCAATGAATTTCAAAGATTCATTGCCTTCAGTTAAAAAAAACTGACTCCTGAATGGCTACTTACTGTGACTAGAAATGTGACACCAACCACCCCCAACCCCCTCCACACACACACAAATTTAGGCTCCAACCTGATGGCATGAACATCCATTTCTCTACTTCCAGTAACTTTTCCCCAACTCCCTTCCATCTTCTTTCATTCCCAATTGTGGCTCACCTCATACCTTTTCTCTTCTCACCTACCCATCACCTCTCTACGGTACCCCTCATCCTTTCCTTTCTCCCATGGTCCACTCTCCTCTATCTGATTCTTCTTTGTCAGCCCTTTACTTTTTCCATCTAGCACCACCACCACCTTATTCTGGCAAATTCTCCGCTCCCCTACCACCTTCCTTTCCAGACTTAATGAAGAGTCTTGGCCCTAAATGTTGACTGTTTATTTCTTTTCATAGATGCTGCTTGACCTTTTGTACATGTTACTCTAGATTTCTAGCATCTTCCGAATCTCTTGTGCTTATGATATGCCCATGTGAATTTTGTGCACTTCAATGAGATCACTTCCAATATTGGCAAGACAGACCCACTTTCGTCTTTCGTCCTTCCACATGAGTAACTTATAACGTTGTTCAGAGCAATATGGTCAGGGGTGAAATGGCAGCAGTGGGAGAGAAGGCTGTATCTTCAGTACTTCCAAGCTCTGCAGACTCACACAGGTTAAGTTTTCCAAGTATTGCATTGGATTTCTACCTAAGCCATTGAAGGTACTCAATGGGAGGAGGTTATTGTAGCTGGCAGATCATTATTAGAACCAAGACACAAGTTGTCAGTAATGCTAACATTGTCTTCAATTCATCCTGTTTGGTTAAAAAGAATCATGAGTTTATGTACAAACAGAAACAACAGCCACAGTGAATGTGACCCATTGTGCTGTATACACTGTATATCTCAGAGGGTCAAGCAGAATCTGTGGAAGAGAAGCAGTTAACGTTCTGTGACATGTTATTATCAGCAGGAATCATATCCACTCTTCCTCGTTTTATCTAGGCTTTACAAATGGAAAAGCTAAGGCTTGTTTAACCACGTAACTTGGATGAAAAGCTATCAAATTCAGTTCATAGCAACACACACAAAACGTTGGGGAAAATTCAGGCAGCATCCATGGAGAGGAATACACTCAAATTTTTGGGTTGGGAGTGCAAAACATTGACTGGTTATTCCTCCAGCACTTTGTGTGTGTTCCTCTGAATTTCCAGCATCTGTAGAATCTATGTTTACAAATAGGATTCACTAGATCTTGACAGCAGAAATAAGAGGAAATTCACCTGTGATTATTTGTGTGTACAGGAGCCCTTGAAACACAGGCAATGTTGAAGATTTAATCAGTGGTCAGCTCTGCTCAAAGGACCTTGACCTCTCGACAAATAGAAGCAACCATCCACTTGATTAACTGAGCAAAAATAATTTCCCTGTCCATCTGACATTTTGAAAGGATCAGTTAAAATGAGATATCGGATGAAGCTTCCTTCTTACCATATGCCACTCAGAACCTGCTCTTTGAGCACCCATGTAATGGGGAAAGTCACTATTTATATTGATCATCGTGCAATGAGGCTTTGAGGAATTAGATGCTGCTTTCATTGGAAGTGACCCCATCCAAGGAAGCCTTGGTCAGAGTCTCTTCCTCTGATAGATCAAGAACTCCATAAATGTAAGCAACTGGCTTGCAGACTTCCTGCAACACATTCTACCTACCTTTAATACTCCAATCACTAACACTCAGAACCAATACACATTATATGAACAGTTTACTATGGTGTTTATGGTTAGTTGAACAAGAAGCCTATATAGTTCTCCATGGATTATTACCTTGTCATTGTGGAGGGCTTGTGAGCTCCTGAGATCACAAGAGCTATGCAGTCTAGAGCTTTGCTCCTGGTAGTGTCACCCATGGCAGCAAAGTCAGGGGGGAGGTTCCAGATAAAGAGTGATCCAATAAAGACCTCAATGGTGGAGCTGGTCAAAAATGATGACAAATCACAACAGCAGTGAAGATGGAGGAAGGCTGCAGCAATGAAGTCATCCTGCATGCCATGTCACTGGACACTGACCCTGAGCTGTCAAGGAGTGTGTTGGCTGCCCATGCAGCAGTCTCCCCATGTTAAACAAAGTCATGCACAGGCATTCCCCATGAAAGGAAATAGCCCCTTAGGAGTACATCATACTTGACTCAAGCAATTACACCATTATAATACTTAATCAATTAAATCTACTAAGGGCATCGCTGAATAACACTCAAAAATCCCAAAATATTTTGAACACAAGAGAGACTGTAGATACTGGACATGTGCAGCAACAGACACAAAATGCTGAAAGAACTCGGGATGACAGGCATTATCCATACAGGAAAATGAACAGTGAACATTCAGGCTTCATCTCCACCAATGGGTGGAGAGGACCATGAGCTAAAAGGTGATAGGTGAATACAGGTGAGAAGGGAAAGTAAGGAGGCGAGAGAAGTGGGGGGGGGGGGTGTATAGCAAATGATGTGAGAAGTTGGGAGGTGATAAGTGGAAGATGAAAAGGGTTGGAAGAGTCTGACAGGACAGTGGACCAGAATATGGGAAAGTGGTAGGGAAGCAGAGGGAGGAAGATGTAGGTGGTGATGGGCTGTGAGGATAGAGGAGGAGAAACAGGAGTAAAGGAGCAGGAAGGATAAGGAAAAACAAATGGTATATGAGAAATTACCAAGATACAATATAACATATTGTACCCCCAATTTGCTCCTGGCCTCAATGTGACAGTAAAGGAGGCAGCGGAGAGGCATGACATTTATTGGGATGGAGTGGAATTAAAATGGCCGACCACAGGGAGATTATGGTTATTACAGCAGATGGAAAGTGTTACTTCTACTGAAAAATACAAAGTATAATTACATTGGCTTTTATTTTCCCATTCGCACTTTATAATTATAACCCCTACCTTAATGCAGCAACACTATGACCACTGTGATTACTTTGCACTGCAATGGATTTATATAAATTGAGTAATTTATTTTTCTTGTGGCCACTTTATTAGGTACAGGTGTGGAACCAGATGTGGTCTTCTGCTGGTGTAGAGCATCCACTTGAAGGTTTGATATATTGTGCGTTCTTCAAAGTCACTTAGATCACATTTCTTCCCCATTCTGATGTTGGTCGGAACAACAACTGAACCTCTTAACTATGTCTACATGCTTTTATGAAATGGAGTTGCTGCCACATGATTGGCTGATTAGATAACGGAGAAAATTTGCAGATGCAGTGTGTTGACTGATTAGATATTTGCATATCAAGGTGTACCGAATAAAATGGCCACAGAATGTATGTTGCCATGTGCCTGCAATGTTGCTGCAAGTTTTTTTTTATTGCATCTGTGCATAGATTTCCTTTTGCATATAGCAATAAACAACTCTGACCTTTTCATGCCCCCTTTTAAAACAGTATTAACACAGTAACATCAATGCCATTTTGTTAAAGCCCCATTTTTTTCTTCTTTTTACTGATTGCTACCTTGCTTCTAAGGGGCAGGATAAATGTTTTCTATTAAATAATTGGCTCAGTAAATCCCACCGCTATTGATGCTTCAAGTCATGTAACACAAACCACGATTCCCAGCAAACATCAGCAGGACTTCGATTCTGGTTTGTTTCATTTTGAAAAGATTTCTCCCAATTTGGGAGCAACAAGTTTATTTTACCAATGCTGCCCTCTGGTGGCGTTAGGAGAACCAATGTAAAAGACAACGTGAAATAAAACAGAAAATGCTGGAAAAGCAAAATGCTGAAAAAGAGAAAAGAGGGCTTCAAATTGGAGAACGTGAAAGGCAAAAATTAGTTTAGGTAGCAGAGAAGGTGAGAAAGCCAATGGATGCAACAAAGGCAGTTACTTTCAATAAGGTGAACTAATATGGCCATTAAAAGATTAGCTTTTATTTGTCAGATTAACACACACAAAATGCTGAAAAAACTCAATGAGCTATATTGGTTAACTGTCACATCAAAACATGCAGTGAAATACATTGTTTTGTGTCAATGTCCAACAGTCCAAGATGTCCTGGAGACAGCCCACATTTTGCCATGTTTCCTGCGCCAACTAGCATGCCTATACTCACTAATCCTAACAGCAAGTCTTTGGAATGTGGGAAGAAATCAGAGCAACCAGAGGAAACCCATGCACTCATGGGAGAAAGTACAAATTCCTTGCTGAGTAGCTGGAATTGATCCTGGATCTTACAGCTCACGCTGTAAAGCAACTGTGCTAACTGCTACGCTACTGTGATGTCCCTCCTTTGAGGTGTGTGTTGCTAATCCTGTATATTCTTGTCCACTGAGACAAATTCAGATCAGATTATACAAAGGAATGCTAGGCAAAAATAGCCAGTTCTAATAGAATGAGCAAAGTATCAAAAGACAGCAGATCCAACATGAATCCTGCAAGCTGCATAGTGACCAGATGAAAGATGAGACATTGTTCCTTTTACATTGGATCTCATGATAAGTGTAGGAGACCACAGCTATAAGTCAGTGTCGGATCTCATGATAAGTGTAGGAGACCACAGCTATAAGCCAGTGTCGGAATTCAGTAGGGAATTGAAGTAGCAGATCATTAAGGGCCCCCATTACCCAGGACATGCCATCTTCTCATTGCTACCATCAAGGAGGTGGTATAGGAGCATGAATGGTGCTTGGAGTGATCCAACCTCACGTGCAAGTTAGATAGACTGATATCAAAACTCTTTCATATCAACTCTTCTCCAAATCGTACACTCCAACAGTAACAGCGATACCAACTCCATCTTCGACCGCATCTTGAACACATTGTGTTCCAGCTTTGTAATACACCAGTACAACTCATGCTTTGAAACAACTCTACCTTCTCTTGCTTCTTCATTGTTCGCAGTGATAGTTGACCACAATTTACTTCAGAACAGGAGTTATTAGTAATGTTTTTATTCATATTTTTTGCCTTCTGAAATACCGTTAAGCTGTTGCACAACTTCAGTAGTGGCATTTTAAACTGATAGTATATATATTTATATACACTTGTTGCAATTTGTTTTTTTTAATTATTGCATTGCATTGTATTGCTGCTGCAAAAAAAACAAATTTCATGACATAGACCAGTGATATTAAACCTGATTCTGATTCAGAAATTTAAGACTGGAAGTCCATGATTTCCACAACAGTGAAAGTTTAGGACTAGTGATCATCACTAGTCAGCAATTTAACACTTTCTACATCAATACCAACAGCTTAAAACTATTTATACAATTTAGTACAATGTATGACACAGATAGCCTTTTACATTTGAGGGCATGCTTAGTCACAGAGGATACAAAATGTTATAAAACTGCTAGTAAGTAGTCTGGCCCTGCTGGGAGGATTAACTTAAAGACTGAGAAATTCAGAACTATCTTCATTGAAGAGAAGACATTTGAAAATAAAGGTAAACCAGGTAGTGAGTGCTGAAGCATTGTGTCAATAAAATTTTACACTAATACTGCAGGAGAAAGGAGTACAGACATACTTTATTGATCCCGAGGGAAATTGGGTTTCGTTAGTCGCACCAACCAAGAATAGTGTAGAAATAGATCAATATAAAACCATAAATAATTAAATAATAAATTATTCCAAGTGGAAATAAGTCCAGGGCCAGCCTATTGGCTCAGGGTGTCTGACAGTCTGAGGGAGGAGTTGTAAAGTTTGATGGCCACAGGCAGGAATGACTTCCTATGACGCTCAGTGTTGCATCTCAGTGGAATGAGTTTCTGGCTGAATGTACTCCTGTGCCTAACCAGTACATTATGGAGTGGATGGGAGACATTGCCCAAGATGGCATGCAACTTGGACAGCATCCTCTTATCACACACCACCGTCAGAGTCCAGTTCCACCCCCACAACATCACTGGCCTTACGAATGAGTTTGTTGATTCTGTTGGTGTCTGCTACCCTCAGTCTGCTGCCCCAGCACACAACAGCAAGCATGATAGCACTGGCCACCACAGACTCGTAGAACATCCTCAGCATCGTCCGGCAGATGTTAAAGGACCTCAGTCTCCTCAGGAGGTAGAGACGGCTCTGACCCTTCTTGTAGACAGCCTCAGTGTTCTTTGACCAGTTCAGTTTATTGTCAATTCGTATCCCCAGGTATCTGTAATCCTCCACCATGTCCACACTGACCCCTTGGATGGAAACAGGGGTCACCAGTGCCTTAGCCCTCCTCAGGTCCACCACCAGTTAGTTCCTTAGCCTTTTTCACATTAAGCTGCAGAGGATTCTGCTCACACCATGTGACAAAGTTTCCCACTGTAGCCCTGTACTCTGCCTCATCTCCCTTGCTGATGCATCCAACTATGGCAGAGTCATCAGAAAACTTCTGAAGATGGCAAGACTCTGTGCAGTAGTTGAAGTCCGAGGTGTAGATGGTGAAGAGAAAGGGAGACAGGACAGTCCCCTGTGGAGCCCCAGTGCTGCTGACCACTCTGTCTGACACACAGTATTGCAAGTGCACGTACTGTGGTCTGCCAGTCAGGTAATCAATAATCCATGACACCAGGGAAGCATCCACCTGCATCACTGTCAGCTTCTCACCCAGCAGAGCAGGGCAGATGGTGTTGAACGCACCAAAGAAGTCAAAAAACATGACCCTCACAGTGCTCGCCGGCTTGGCCAGGTGGGCGTAGACACGGTACAGCAGGTACATGATGGCATCCTCAACTCCTAGTCGGGGCTGGTAGGCGAACTGGAGAGGGTCTAAGTGTTGCCTAACCATAGGCCCGGGCTGCTCTAGAACGAGTCTCTCCAGGGTCTTCATGATGTGGGAGGTCAATGCCACCGGTCTGTAGTCATTGGAGCCACTGGGGCACGGCGTCTTCGGTACAGGGATGAGGCAGGACGTCTTCCACAGCACAGGAACCCTCTGGAGACTCAGGCTCAGGTTGAAGACATGGTGAAGTACTCCACATAGCTGGGGGGCACAGGCTTTGAGCACCCTGGGACTGACACCACCCGGGCCTGCAGCCTTGCTTGGGTGGAGATGTTTCAGCTGTCTTCTTACCTGTTCAGCTGTGAAGCCCACCGTGGTGGTTTCAGGTGGGGGAGGGGTGAAGTCATGAGAGCAGTGTCGGGGGCTGTGAGGAGGGGTAGGAGGGGAGAGTGGATTATGTGTTGGTTGGGGGCGGACAACAGATGAATCATGTGGGGGATGGGCAGGGGCCACAGTGTCAAATCTGTTGAAGAACAGGTTAAATTTGTTGGCCCTGTCCACACTGCCTTCAGCTCCTCTGTTGCCAGTTTGCTGGAACCCAGTGATGGTCCTCATCCCACTCCACACCTCTCTCATGTTGTTCTGCTGGAGTTTCCACTCAAGCTTCCTCCTATACCTGTCTTTAGCCTCCCTGATCTTGGCTTTCAGGTCCCTCTGCATTGTCCTCAGCTCCTCCCTATTTCCATCTCTAAAACCCTCTTTTTAGCGTTCAGGATGTCCTTAGTTACCCATGGCTTGTTATTTGAATAACAAAGGACAGTTCTTGCCGGAACATTGCAGTCCACACAGACAGACAGACATACTTTATTGATCCCGGTTTCGTTACCAGTTGATATAACCAGTGATGCACTCTGTGAGCCCATCAATGTCCTCTCCATGTGGCTCACAGAGTGCCTGCCAGTCTGTCACCTCAAAACAACCCTGGAGTGCCTCATGAGCCTCCCCTGACCATTTCCTCACTGTCCTCGAGGTTGCAGGTTTACTCTTCACCAGAGGCACGTAGCAGGGTTTGAGATGCACCAGGTTGTGATCTGACCTTCCTAGTGGGGGGAGAGGAGAGGAGCTATTACCGAATAATAGGTGAGATCACCAAGGTGCTATATAAGGGCAGCATGGGCTAGAGTAGCAGATTTCCTTCCCTGAAGGACTTCAGTAAACTAGATATTTTAAAAAATTCTTTAAAATCAATTATATTTTGGAATATTTGAGAGAAGTACTACTTATGTAAGATCATAGGCTTATAGAGCTGTGTGGAGGATATCCAGTTTTAAATCCATTTAAAGGAATTAACTTAAAGGATATTCAAATGGCAGAATTTTAAACCAATTACATTTAATGTATTTTCACTTAGGGTTGGTGTATCTGTGGGACTGGAAATGAAAGAGAAGAATGTATTACCATCTCCCAACTCCATTCTATTACAACCTGACAAAGGGTCTAGGTGCAAAACGTTGACTGTTTATTCCCCTCTGGCTTTGAGTTGCTCCTGCACATTGTGTGTGTGTATTGCTCAAGATCTTCCACAATCTGCAGAACCTTTCATTTTTATAAAAGGACCCTGAACAGATAAACATACCTGTTGTTGCAAAAAAGACCATTCATCCACTACTTATCCTTCATATAACCTGCAATTATGGCATATAACTCCATCTGAAAACTCTCCAGAGCTTTAGGCTATATAATGTGGGATTTGAAAAAATTACATGCCCTTCTCAGACAACTAAATGGTCCATTTCACAAACATCTATAAGTTAATTTTGTCTGAAGTCAGAAAATACATGAAAAACACCTAATGTGGTTACCATACCTCCTCAGTATTGTAATAAAAGACATCAGAAACAGGCAAGACTAATAAAAAATAATTACTGAAAGTGGAGAGGAGAAACTAGTTGTTTTTGTAGGTACAGCTGCTTGTACACATCAGAGGCACCTATCGGCTTAGTAAGCCAATCATTCTTCATCACCACTCCACAGCCCCACCATAATCCACAGTACTATTCCCCTTTCATTATCCCCCTCTTCTTCACACTGGTAATTTACAGTGAATGTCCCACCATTGAGCACATCTACAAGAAGCACTGCCATAAGAAAGTAGCACCTATCTTGGACAACCCCCATCCAGGCCATGCTCTCTTTTCACTACACAAAAGAGAAACATTACATCCCACACCAAGTTCAGGAACACTTATTATCCTACAACCATCAGGCACCTGAACCAGCGTGGACCACCTCAGCTCTGAACTGATTCCCAAACCTCTGGACCCACTTTCATGGATTCTATCTCTCCTGCTCTCAGTGTTAGGTTTTTATTAGTACATATTTTCTTCTTTTGAACGTTGGTTGCTTGTCAAGTCTTTGTGTTTAGTTTTTCATAAATTCTATTGTATTTCTTTGTTTTCCTGTAAATGCCTGCAAGAAAATACGAGTATAACAAATAAAATGCCCTTGACTTCCTCCTCTCCACTGTTCAGGGCTTTTACCCAAAATATCAACAATTCCATTTCCCACCACAGATGCTGCTTGACTTACCAAGTTCCTCCAGAAGTTAGTTTGTTGCTGAAAGACAATCAACTACACCAAACAACAGACTCCAAGACTGCCTGTATTTTTTCTGTGGAATTTCTTTATTTTGACTTAGCCAGACAAATATAACCTTACTTTTCCCATAACCTCAGCTTCTTTCCATAGCTTCGGTGTAATTTGAACTGTTCAAAAAAAAAATGCATGCACACGCAAACTAACCAGCTTAAAAAGATCTTAACAACAGAAAAGAACAAACTTAAGTTATTCTGTGCTCTCTACCAGTAGTTCTGATATCCTGATATCCACAACAACTTTTCAGAACAGCATTTCTACTGGCATCTTGTGGAATGGTCAGGAATTTGGTGGTGGGGCTGGGGTGAGGGATGCAGGGAAACAGGGTGGTTCAACCATACAATCATTTTCCAAGACTCAGCTGCAATACAGTATTTCAGGAGCACAACTGCCAAAGGTTAAGTGATCTAAAGTCCTCTCCACATATTAATGTTTAAGCATTTCTATGGAAGTGGTAAAGAATCCTGTTGTAACTATAAACAATAGTTTAACAGACACTACTAGCAATAAGAGATTAAACACGTACACCTAATAAACTTTTGCACTAGCGTAACTTCTGATAACTAAAGCAATGCTGAATGATAATACGAGTGCTACACTTTCTCACGATCGCTCTGTATTGGGAAAATAAACATTAGTTTTGTCTAAATTAAGCCTGCATTACTCCAATAAAATTTAAATTGTCTTTAATACAATGTATAGCAGAAGCTACAACAATGTAACGGTAATACAGCTCAGACTGGCACTAACTCACACTCACCCTACAGATTGGATCAATGACTGGACTGCTGAATAGAGCATTATTGTAAAGATTCATTTTCTATAATCGTTAAGGACAATTCCTCCCTCTGCCGTCCCGAGTGCCTGCAAGCGTGCTGGACAAATGGCCGAAGACAGAATTGTTAACTACTAGGGAGACCAGAATATATGATGCAAAGTGGGTGAATGTTTCCATAAAGGTCTTCAGTAGTGGCTGGGTGATTCACTCTGCAAAGACAAACCAAAGGAGGCACCTTAAGCAGTACGGAGTATGATATGAATACCAGAATCTGTAAAAACTGGATTACTCATTTCTCCAATCTTCAGCGAATATGAAGCTTCCTCAAATGGTCTCTGCATTTGACCTACAACACAAAGCAAAATAAAAAAAGATCAGTGCGTACAGATGTCAAAAATCACAGAATTTAAAAAAAAATCCTTTTTGAAGTCAGAAAATCTGAAGAGTGGCAGGAAAGTCCAGACTCACTGGAAGCATTAAACGAAAAGGACATAGCATAAAGTCCACAAATTGATGGTCATTTCCGCAATCACATTCATAAAATGCTGTGTTCATGCAGATCAATAAGCAAACACTGCCCCCCACCCCCCCCCCATGTTACTGAGGAGGCTGTGTTCCTAGAAAATAGACTTATGATTTCCTGTAATGCAAAGCAACATCAGCTGTGCATATGTCACGAAAATCCATTTATAACACACATTTGTGTTGACTGATTTACTTTCACCCCACTGGCTCAAATTCTGTGAGAGTGTATCTTATTCAGCATCTCAAAGTCACTTGCAGGCTGCCCAGCACAATCCTCATAGATTTGATTTAATGAAAACAACGCATTTCACTAAGTTCCAATGTATGTGACACGGTAAAACTAAATCTAAAATTCCTGGGTAGTGATTTGTGAATCCTGCAAGAGCAAATTCTCATAACCTGAATGGCCACAACACTGGAGTCATCTGCATTCAGCAGGGATTTTTTTTTCACAATAAACATCATTCATAAAAAATATACAATGTAGACAATTCAATTCTGTATTTTCACCGCCAATCATTTTATTTCTGGTACTGACATCAGTTATTATCCATATACATTCTTTCAGCCATGATGTTTTACAGAGATTCCAAATTATTAGTTTGCAATGGCAGCAGGGTGCTACCCCAGAGCCTTTCCAATGGTTTCACCCAATTATAGCCCAGAGTCCTCCATCATGGAATATCGGCATGTTTCGGGCACACCACAATTTACTAACCTGAGGTTGCACATCTCCGGAAGATACCTTATCACAGCTGTTGAGCTGCTAAGGCAAAAGAAATTAGATGACCTTTAATTACAGGTATTGTTAAAAATGTACGTGGAGAGAGAAAATTAATGTGTCAGGTTTTTGTGGAGTGGAACGATTCATCACCTGAAAATGTCAACTCCGATTCTCATTCAATGGATGCTTCCTGGCTGAGAACTTACAGGAATTTCTTAATCTTATTTGAGCGGTATTTTGCTCAGCATCCATTATGGATAATAACATCAGTCAATCGTAACATGGAAAGTGAGTGACTGACTGAGAGCCACAACTATTGATTGCAGTATAAATATTTAATTTTAATTTAAGAATTGCTTTCAACTATTTAAAATTTAAAACGTATTCACAAGCTAAATTCTTCATAATTTACCACAGCACAAACTGTGATATTGAGACACAAAATCCATGCAGTATCACTTCTGTTCCCTTGTGACACAAAGAAAAAGAGCTGCCCAAGATTCAAACCAACTTCCACTACTATTTTAGGAGCTCAACTTACCAAGAACAAAAGGTGAACATTCCTGGTTCTACTTTCAAACACTACTTGATGAAAAGATGTTCATGTTGACTGCCAACCTATGCTGCATGGTGCTGATTCAGGGCCAACGCCCAGAGAAACATAAAGGTTTTGCAGCTCTGTGTATCCCTCCAGGGAAGCAAACAGTTATCCTTTCCTTTCCCAGATCAGCTCCTGTCAAGTCATCCAAGATCAACAATTCATACTTCAGAACTAGAATCAGTTCTTAATGCTCGGTAGACAACCATTGGCCCAACAAACTATATTCTGATTCCAAAACTGGTCAGTGCCATTACTCTTTCTCCCATGTCCTGCCAATTATTCAATGCTTTCCAATTCCCATCAGAAGGCAGTGCTCGATTCCACAGCCACAGTCAATGAATTCCAGGACCATAATTGCTCCCACATTTCATGTGATTCTTTTATACAAGATGTTTGAAATTGGTGCTCCAGAGCCCTTAAACCATCTGCTAACCATAGAAACTTCTGTCAATGCACCCTACCTAATCTAGCCTAAATTCCTCCAAAATCTTGCATCAACATTCACTGCTTTATTTGCAATTTCCAGAATAAACATTAGAATTCCCAACTGTCGCCAATAAAATGCTTTGTTTGTTCAATATTCATGGTTGCAATAAATCAATAGACGATGTCCACACTAGCTTGTTTCCATAGAACCACAGAACATCACAACACAGAAACAGGCCCTTAGGCCCTTCTTGGCTGTGCCAAACCATTTTTCTGCCTAGTCCCACTGACTTGCACCTGGACCATATCCTTTCATACCCCTCTCATCCATGTACTTGTCCAAGTTTTTCTTAAATGTTAAAAGAGAGCCCGCATTTACCACTTCATCTGGCAGCTCATTCCACACCCCCACCACTCTCTGCGTGAAGAAGTCCCCCCCCCCAATGTTCCCTTTAAATTTTTCCCCCTTCACCCTTAACCCATGTCCTCTGGTTTTTTTCTCCCCTAGCCTCAGTGGAAAAAGCCTGCTTGCATTCACTCTGTCTATACCCATCATAATTTTATATACCTCAATCAAATCTCCCCTCATTCTTCTACTCTCCAGGGAATAAAGTCCTAACCTATTCAACCTTTCTCTGTAACTCAGTTTCTCAAATCCCAGCAACATCCTTGTAAACCTTCTCTGCACTCTTTCAACCTTATTAATATCCTTCCTGTGTTATGCCCGCAGCCCGCTCCTTTGTGAGAATCGCAAGAGCACTAGTGGGTTGGGTCAGTGGACCCAGGAAATGGGAGAGAGACGTGCCGAATGCCTCGTTCCCCGGCGATGCAAAATAACAAGACATTGGCCATTGTCTCTTGGAGACACATTTGTGGATTGGGGACTATGCTACGTGCAAGCCCTCAGGCAAAGTGGGCTGGTTGAGAGAGAGATTGCATCACCCCCAACCTGATTGACATCTACTATCCTGCGAGTCAAGATAAAAGAGGGGCTGTAGAGACGGCCCCTCAGACGCACCAGAAGAAACGCTAGCGATCCCGAGATAGCGGGAAGCCATTTGAAGGAAGCCACGTGCGTTCGGTTCCCTTGCCTGGGAACTGGTGGCTAGTACCACGGAGAACGATTTTTGAACTAACAACGGGGAACCAACTCCCCCCGACTCAACGGATTAGCCTCATAAAAGACACGGGCAAGTTTAAGACTGTCTCTCTCTACAACCCAAAAAGCTGCATCTTTAATGACAATTGACTTTTATTTCTTCATCGGACAATACAGTAACCCCTAGACAAACGATAGAGTTATTTCTTATTGATGATTATGATTATACCCGCGCTTTTAGATTGAGTATTGACGACGTATATTATCTGAATGTTTATATTAATCTTATTTTTGTGCCCCTTTATAAATAAAGACTTTTAAAAATAGTACCATCAGACTTCAACAGACCTCTCTATCTTTGCTGGTAAGTGACCCAGTTACGGGGTACGTAACACCTGTAATTAGGTGATTAGATAGGAAATACTTCGTGTTTTTGTAACTATACCCATGTCAAGCTTTAGAAACAGGGAAACTGACAATAAAACAATGCAATCTACCAGGAAAAAGCGTAACGTTCCTCCGCCAGTTATTCACACTGGCAGATGCCAATAGGATACTAATACCAGCTGCAAACTTCCAAATTTCGTTTTACCTTCTTTTGAGGCCTCGATTTTAATGTGAGTGAGAATTTTTGGGCTTGGGATGACTACAAGAAGAGCTGGTCTGTGATTGGTCAGTGACACTTTCAACTTCACCCCATCTTAGGTGCTGGCACTCCAATATCACATGGCGATTATTCATGTTTAGGCACTCAGTGATTTTTCATCCACACTTCACCATCTTATTTGACACCTGCAGTAGCTGAGCACTTAACTTTACAAAGACATTGGAAAGTGATAAAAACGTATCACCACTTTCAAATAGATGTCAATAAAAAATTTTAAATATTCAAAGTTATAATAGAGATGAACAGTTTGCCAAAATTATTTAGCATGACAGGAAGCAGTTGGCTTACAGCCAAATGGAAGAAGATGCAATCCACGCTGTCTTATTTCAACAATGCTCCAAAAAGCTTAAGTGCCCTGTAGAATTATTTTTAAACAGATGTAACTCCACTAAATATCAAGCACCCTGGGTGGACCAATGGAAACCAAATCTGCAAAATTCAAATGTTCATGCCTTTAAACTGTTGGCTATCCAAAAGCAAATAAGGTGCTTTGCTTCTGGTCTGCCTTTGGACTCATCCTGGCAATGGAGAAGCCTGTGAACAGACAGGTCAGGGTGGGCACAGAGTATCAACAACATGCAACTGAAAATTCAGCTTGGCTGCTGGCGACAGAATGCACACCACATCCAAGACTCTAAGTTTAGGCTTAGTCTCACCAACAAATCATAAGCCATGTTTTGAGCCAATCACTACAATAAACCAGGTCAAACAGGGTGCACGTGAATCCCCATCTCACCCTGGAAAGCCTGTTTAGGTCCCTGGATAGTGATGAGAGAAATGGTGCAGAGGCAAGTGCTGCATCCCCTGCAGTTGAAGAGGAAATTACTAGAGAACAGGGAATGGTGAACCTAAATGGATGAGTGGACAAGGAAGAAACAGAGGGGTCAATGCAGAAAGCAGGAGGATGGGGGAAGAGGGAAGATGTGGCTACTGATGGGATCCCTCTGGAGTTGAGAGCATGAGATTATCAAGAAATTTAGTCCAACTTTAGATACCAAAATCAGATGCATATCTGAACAAAGCTGCTTCATTTTCATGAACTAAAAAACATGCTTAGGACAGAACTGAATAATAAGCTAAATTTCAAGTCATAAATAATTAAATGAAAAGGAACGTGAGAATTTAGCTTTTTAAAAAGTGAGCCAAGCAGATCTAAACCCATAGTTATAACATTGAAGCTTTTTTCTTTGTCAACCAGAATTCATATCTCCATCTTGAATTGTTTGACATTATTATATTATACCACAAAGTGAGACAACAAGGAGCAAAAACAGAGCAATTTACCAAACAAGAAGGGATTGAAAGGAACTTGAACAAAAGAATAGCATCAGCTGAACAGCCACAGTCTTTTCTCGAGGGCAAGAGAGCACATAACCAGTGGCATTTTCTTAAAATTGGGGGGAGGGGAGAAGTTAAGAGACACAAAGGGGCAACTTCTTCCACTGAGAAAATGGTGAGTATATGAAATGTGCTATCAGAGGAAATGGTAGATGTGGGTATAATTACAATGTTTTAAAAGACATCTAGATCAGTGCATGGATAGGAAAGGTTGAGAGATGTGGGCAATTGGCAAATGTGACTAGCTCACTTAGGTAACTTGGCCAGTATAGACAAGCTGGGCTGAAGAACCTGTTTTCCATGCTTCATGGCTTGATGACTACAATACTTCAAATAATGACAGACCTTAGATTAGAAAAGCTGGGATTGTGCTCTTTGTATATCTGGGGGGGGGGGGGGGCTGCAATACTGAGATACTTCATTCATGAAGGATGTAGGTGGAGAAGACAGAAAAATCGTTGCTATTGGCAACAGCATTAAGAAATAGGGAAAACAGAATGAAGGGGATTGGAAAAATAAAAGGTAATTCCAGGAAAGCTTTTCAATAGTCAACAGTTAATATCTGAAATAAAATAGTTGGCATTGCAGTGAAGCAGATTCAATCGTCATATTTAAGAGCGAACTAAATAATTATCTGCTGTAAATGTAAAAATATCTACAGGACTGTGGAGAGAGGGTGGGAGAATGGGATCAGCTGGATCATTGCAATGGAAGATGTGAACTATGGACAAGACAACAGAAATGAGAGGACCAGAGGAGGATTGGAAGGTAGGGTGACAAAGGTAAAACACAATCCTGCACAATTTGTTACTTGCTTATTAGATTAGATTCAACTTTATTGTCATTGTGCCGAGTACAGATGCAAAGCCAATGAAATGCAATTAGCATCTAACCAGAAGTGCAAAAGAATAGTGTTATTTACAAAATAACTGCAAATAAGAAGTACTACAGCATACAGATATAAAAGTACTGAGACAGTACAATATGGATGCAATATGCAGCACAGGGCAAAATCAGCAATGGAAAGGTCAGTACTTTAAAAGGAAAAGAAAACTAACTGCGGAAAAATCAGATTACATTATTCCAAACCAGCGCCATCTCAGTCGCAATCAGAGAAGTTAACAATAAAATTTCTAAATTAAGTGATCTACTTACTTAGAAGAACAGGCAGTAAACAGCTTGTAAATTCAGCAACAGATTCAGCGAATGAAATCCCCGTGCAGCATATTACAGGTGGGGATTAGAGCATTAAAGGTTCTGGCTATTCACAAGAGGAAGCTGATAGCTGCTAGTCCCACACAGTCAAATATGACAAAGCCCCATTTGTATCATGGTGGATAGTGACCAAATGGAGCCTGTGCTATTGGGCTATCACTGCAATCAAACTAGTGGAATTGGAAGCAGCGACAACCTGTGACTGGTCATCGTTACTGCAAATTATTGAGATATCACATCTTACCTTTGCCAAAGTAGCCTAGATCTCCACCTTCTCTTGCAGAGCTACAATCACTGTATTTGGATGCTAAGCTTTCAAATGATGCATCTCCAGATTTGATCATTTGGATGTACTCTGAATAAAGATACAAAGGTTAATGGAATATCCAATGGCTCAGCATTGTTATTAATATCCCAACAGTACAATATGCCTCAGAACCACACAATCCCATTATGGGTGTAACACTTACCCAAACAAAAGCACTGAAAACTCATATTAGGAAGCTGATAATTAGAAACTACATCCAAACAAATCTGAAAAAAGGCCCCGGCATATCACTTTAGGCATTACCCAAGTGGAACCTGGATTTATAAATTATCACAGCAGTCTTACTGACAGAAGAGAAAGCGTTTAACCCAAACCAAGAGTGCACCACATAAACTACAAATACACAATAAACTCCACAATTAATCTGCTATCTACTGCAGCAAAATCAATAGCCTCCTGCTAACATTATGCCTGAAAATATTAAAGGTCGAATGTTACTACCATTTGATGACAGAATATCCATACTGCTGCTTTAGATGGAATTTCCAATTCAACTCCCAAATATTTAGATTGCCATAGACCAATCAGACCAATATCCAGGATATTGAGAATGAACTCTGTTAACAGACCCACGTGAGAACTTCAGAGGACATTGAAAGCCTCTAGGTTAATTGGCTTACAACACTTTGTATTATTGTAGTCTTGGCCATGTTCCCAAAACCCAAACAATAAAAAATGGAACCATTTCAAGAACAGAGTGCAGTGTGTTATTCAGCTTACTCAGAAAACATGACTCAGACCAATACTTAGCTTATGAGAAATTTATGTCAGTCATCACAAAATGACTTTTGCCTCAAAATCCAAATATTAAAAATGTATTTTTACAAGCAATTTCCAACTGTTATGGGTTATATCAGGACAACTTTAATCAGTCAATATAGGAGAGGTAAGTTTTTTTTACTCAGAGTTATGGATGCCTGGAAGGTGCTGCCTAGTTTGGTGGTAGAAGCAAGTACATTACACACTTTTAAAAGACATTTGGATAGGCACATGGACGTAAAGAAGATGGAGGGATAGGGACATGTGTGTAGGTAGAAGGGATTAATGTTTGGGAAGTAAGTTTTGCTTTTTAGTTGGTTTGGCACAACATTGCGGGCTGAATGGCCTGTTCCTGTGCTGTACTGCACTGCTCAATAATGTAAACAGAAAACAATGTATTAAAGGGAACTCCTTTGTTTCAATGAATTGAATATTAAAAGTCTATTCACAATCACTGGAGAGGCTAACATTACTGCCATCTCCTCAAGACAATGCAAAGGGAAACTAATAGTGAAGAAACAAGATGTGCAATTGTCCTCTGAAATATACAAAAATCAGTGGGCCTATTCCCTATCAATAGAACAATCATCATAATAACTAGAAATTTAGATTACTCTAATGTAGAGTTCCTCATCTCACTTTTACTTGTTGGAATCCTGAGAGTGGGAGATGTGAGCAGAGGCAGACATTCTGAATCACACTAAGTGGGGGCATGTTTTAGGGATATTTGGTAACAAGCTTGTTGAATCAAATCAATGCCCTAGATCTCTTGCTGTGTTCTTGAAAAAGCTTTTCAAACTTAAGGTACAATATTTCTCTTCATACATTGCTTATTGAAATTAACATTTTTAATTCCATATTGCAAATGTAATTTTCATTTTCAGTACTTTCCGTTGATTTAGATGACAATGTGTAGTATTAACAGGCCTATATAAAGTACAAAGCCACAATTAAAATAACTCTGTCATCGGATAGCTATGATAGATCACCAAGCCAGTTGATAGTCCAAGTCAGAGACTTTGTGGTTTCAGTGAGGTAGGCTTTACCATCCACTTACCATTCAATGTTTCCAGCGCCTCCTCTTTACTGCGTGTAATCTCCTCCTGTCTCCAGGAGGATGGTCGCCGCGACTGGTTGTGCTTCACCAAGAGGTGTGAGCACCGGACTTTGTCAGGCTCAACAGAACTGCAGTTCCCACTCGCTTTGGGACGTTCCCATTGGCTCTTATTAGTTATATGATTGAAGAAGTAGATACGACCTACAAAATAAAGGTATCTGCCTGTCAGAGGTATTAATATTCACAAGCTACCAACAGTCAAGCAGAATCTTTCAAAATTGTTTTTTCACCCTTCTCACTAATAATTTTTCCTTCTTGAAAAGCTCTAGATATAACTCCATTTCATAATTAGGCTGTGTCTAGTAATAACACCATCCCTCCCCAAAGTGGAATTGATTGGGTAATATTCCTTTCGATCAGACTGGTGATCATTCCAAATGATATTAACTTTCTTCATTTAATCTCCATGTAATCAACCTCAACTTGCTGCATTATTTTCACATTTATGTAGCACTCCCCACAACTGTAGGATATCCAAATTCTGTTTTTTTAAATTTAGTTACTACTTTAATGATTTGCCAATTTCTCCTATTTCCAAATATATGGCATGAGTTTCCAAGACATCCAGTTTACATGCACCACTACCTCTGGACTGAATAACTAACATTCAATTTTTGAACTGGCAGAAATTTAATGCAACTAATTGAAGTGAAAAATAAAGTCATCAACTACAGTGCTCTCTCAGATTGATTTCCATTCTGCTCTTTGGCAGTTCTCTGAAACCATACAAGACCACTTCCAAATGTGGCAGATATACGAAGCCTAATTACTTTTAGACATAATATTGAGGAGATCTGGTATATCATCAAAGGCTCTTACAAATTCTAATAGATTTATAATGGAGAACAGAACTGGCTGCATGCCTGTTTGGTATGAAACCTCCAATGTCCAGGATCACAAGAGGCTGAATAGGGTGATATACTCAGTCAGTTCCATCACGGACACAACTCTCTGCACCATGAAGTACATCTTCAAGACACAGTACCTCAAAAAAAAGGTGGCACCCATTTCAGTACCCTCACCACCTGAGACAGCTTCTTCCCCTCTGCCATCAGATTTCTGAACGGTTCACGATTGCTAGCTTCTTATCTCTTTTTTGAACACTATTTATTTCTGTAATTTATAGACCTTTGTCTTTGCACTGAACTGCTGCCACAAAATAAATTTCTTAACCTACGACAGTGATAATAAACCTTATCCTGATTCAATTGCTGCTTATCTGCACTCCAAAAACCCTCTGTTCTCTGTTCCATCCCATGTGCCACTAAATCCATCAACCACGCCTCTCACATTATGTAATGTACTTGTGATTCTTCATCTGAATACTTAAGTGCCAATGACCAGGCTAGTTAGCCTACACTATCTTCACATTAACCAACAGCCCAATTTTAAAATGTTCAAATCTCTCTGCAACAGAAATTCCTTCCAATTTCTAAAATCATTTCTTGCTTATTACCTCTCCAAAATATGTGCACTAATCAGTTCTACCCTCTTGAATATTATCAAATTTCCATGCTTTTCCACTCATGATGACTCTATTCCTTTCCGCCTGCTAATTGGTACCTCCTTTGATCAAGCTAGTTACAGTCATCCTGCAAAACCTGCTTTTGTGGCTTGGTGGCATTTCTATTTGCTAATGCTATCTACTGACTGTCATGCAAAGTGACTGTGGTTCTGTCTTGCATTATTTCCAGGTAGAGACTGCAGTCATTAATTGCCTATTTTGCTGTTCCAAACTGCAACGTGGAGCTAATCCAAACCTCAGTGAAGTTCATTATCTAAGCTTTTCATCCTAGGCTCTTGTACAAAAGCTACTGAATACAACTTTGAATTTTTTATGGAACAGGTCATATAAACTAGTGTGTTATTTTTACTGCTAATTTATTCTGGCTTCTGCACAATTTTAGGTTTTGCAATAATTTAAGTTAGATAAACATGGATTATATGGCCTACAATTATTTTATAGAGTTTAAAATCATCACAAACAAATTGCTCTATTGCTTATTATTTCCAATGTATTCACTGACAATATAATGGTGAATTCCTCACTTATAGTTTATTACACTACAGGAAGCTCAGCATAATCCATGGATAAATCAATTAGGGCAGTTCTTAATCCACTGCACAAAATATTTGAAATTCTTCTGACCAAGAAATAGAAATTTACTTTCATTTCAAACATTCTTGTTCATTAAATTTAGTAGCAGATCTCCACTTGATGAAAAAGGACCTAATGTCTATGATGGGCCAAATGACTAATTGGTATGAATTGCCAGGACTTGAGAGGGGAATCTAAGAATTAAGGAATTTGAGAAAACTATTGGGAGCAGCTGTTTTTGGGCAAGTTCACTTCCAACATGTAGAGGGTATTGAAAGACCAGCAGTAGAGAATACAGGACACGTATGTTCCAGTCAGAAGTAAGGACATGGATGGCAAGGTACAAGAACCTTGGATGCTGATGGAGATGATAAATTTAGTCGAGAAGGAAAAGTATGTAAGTTTAGGAAGCTAGCATCAAACAGAGCCCTGGAGGATTATAAAATAGTCAGAAAATAACTCAAGGAGAGAACTAGGAAAACCAGGAGGGGCCATGAAAAATCTTTGACAAGTAGGATTAAAGAGAATCCCAAGGTATTCTATAAATACATCAGGTGCAAGAGGATAACATTTGCAAAGGAAGTGAGTGAGATCCTTAATGAGTACTTCACCTTAATATTTACCAAGGAGAAAGACATGGAGGATAAGGAGGTCAGAGCTGAGGGTGTTAATATGCCAGAGCATTTCAAGGTAAAGGAGGAGGTAGTGTTACGTCTCCTCCTTAAGGTAGATAAGTCCCCCTAATGGGATACAACTCAGATTATTGAGAAAGGCAAGTGAAGACATTCCTGGGGTCTTGGCCAATAACTTTGTGTCCTCTTAAACCACAGGAGAGATCCTGGAGGATTGGAAAGAGTAGCTAATGTTCCGGTCAAAATGGCACCTGCGTGCAATACTCCTTCAGTCAACATCTTCTGGATAGATCATGAAACCATATATTTTATATATAAAACTTTTTTTTACATCTCTTTTACGTTTGTTTTTCATCTTGAACATGACTGGAACTGTTGGAACCTGTGATTTGCTGTTTGAAGATCGTCTGGGTGTTCCAGTGCTCTGCAGTCTTCGAGAGGACGCCGGGAGGCAGGAAGAGCAAATCTCGTGGCAAGGCAGCTGTGAGACTCAAGCCCATGTTCAACTCTATTTGGACAATTAAAGTTTCCATTGTACACCGATTAAGGAAATAAGGGAGGTTGAAACATTGAGGTGATTGCAGAAGATGAATGCCACCCACTTGCCTTTTCATACTGGGGGAAATTGCTCTGCTACAGAGAGGGGAGACTACCTTTTGATCACTGGTGGGACTGCTCTGCTATGGAGAGGGATGCTGCTGTGCCCAGAGAATGTTACCCCGGTTTTTTATGCTTTAGATTTGGACTTGAACCATAATTTCTTCCCCCCAGACTTATAGTTTTTAAATATACTGTGTTTCTCTCCTGATCGTTCTTGTTTTTTTTTTTGAGTGTGGGGAGGGGATTTAGGGGTCGATATGCCTATTCCATTTTTCTTCATTTTTTGTGAGGGGAGGAGGGATTTGGGGGTTGGTCATCTTGCTGCCGTTCTTTTCTTTCTTGGCTTCATGGCTACTTGGAGAAGAATTTTAGAGTTATAAACTTTGATAATAAATGAACATTTGAACCTTTAATATTGCCTCATTGTTCAAGAAGGGAATCAGGAATGCACTGGAATCAGGAATCAGGAATCCTGGAAACTATAGATCGGTGAGTCTCACATCAATGCTATGGAAATTACTGTAGAGAATTTTTAGGAACAGAATTTATGAGCATTTGGAAAATCATGGCCTAATTAAGGACAGCCAGCATGGCTTTATGTGGGGCAAGTTGTGCCTTATTAACTTGATTGAATTTTTTGACGAGGTGATGAGGGTGATTCACAAAAGCAGAGCTGTGGATATCGTCTACATTTTTGACAAGGTCCCTCATGGGAGGCTCATCCAGAAGATTAAGATGCACAGGATCAACAGTGAATTTGCTGCTTGGATGTTGAGGCTTTGGAGAAGGTGCAGAACAGTGCCTGGAATGCACTGCCTGGGGTGGTTGGGGTGGTGGTAGAGGCAGATACATTAGGATAAAGGGAGAAAGCATTTAGAACGTAAAGGCATTGATCCGCTTTTCAATCATGCTGAGCAATTTTAAGCTATACATGATGGCTTAGCAAAACAATATGTAGTCAATATTTCTCTGGTGTACTTAGACCACTGACTTTAATAATTGACTGTAGATATACCGTTTTTAAGACAGCGCCGGTATCTGGCGACTCTGCGCGTGCTCTCCTGAGCAAACTGCCCTCTACTATCCAAACAGCTAACTAATATGAAAGATCCCATTGCACCCACTGAAACTAGTCACTGACAAATTACTTGCTGGCAACTCTCCAGGAACAATGACAAACAGAAAGTGAAGATCCAAGTATTCAAATCATGAATATTCCAATCAGTTTTAACAGCTGAAAACCCATAATAATTAAATTAAACTAATAAGTAAATATTATGATATTTAATATGCCAACAATTTTAATTGGATTCATTTCTTTTGGTGCTAATAGGTAAAAGATTCAAAACAAATACAATGCTCAACATGTCAGACAGCAACTGCTAGAAGAAAGAGAGTTAATATTACTGGTCAAAGATCCTTTCTGGTTCAGATGGGGTGTTTTCAACTTGTAACAGTAATCCTTCCTCTTCTCACAAAAGTAACCTGAACAGGTATTTTCTGCTTTCACTTTAGACTTCCAGCATTTGATCTAAACTTAAGTGATTCAAGACCTCCACACATACATTACTGATTTTTGATTGATTAACTGCATCCCCACACAGGTCCCAAGACAGTCTTTTGTATTTTTTTTTCCTTTTAGATATTGTGTGTTTAATATCAGCAGTCTGCTACAGTCAAGAAGTGTGGCCAATAAAGCTCAAAATCAAAACTAGGTACTAAAATTATGTTACACAATGCAAGAGATATAGCTGTAGTTGGTAGTTGTTTGAAGGAAAGTGTTATTCCTACCATTCTCCAGGCTACAATTACACAAAGTCAAGATTCCAAGATTTAAAATCTAAGATGGTGGTCACCCACACGGACTCAAGAACCAGTGGAACAAGGAGACTTGACATTTTAATAGTTATGTAATGCACTTCATAAGGTAATCATATTTTCAATCATTTAATGGATTATAGAACATGATACCTGTTCACCATTTTTAAGATACAGTTGTGCAAAGTCCAATAGAGAAACAAGGGATTTTCTCTCCCTCTGGTGCTCTCCTCCCCCTTACTTTCTCCCTAGGCCTCCTGTCCCAAGATCCTTCCCATTCTCCAGCTCTGTATCCCTTTTGCCAATCACCTTTCCAGTTCTTAGCTTCACCCCACCCCCTCCTGTCTTCTCCTAATCATTTCGCATTTCCCCCTCCCCCTCCTGCTTTCAAATCTCTTACTATCTTTTCTTTCAGTTAGTCCTGACGAAGGGTCTCGGCCCAAAATGTCGACAGTGCTTCTTCCTATAGATGCTGCCTGGCCTGTAGCGTTCCACCAGCAGAGTGAGTGTGAAAGAGAGAGAGAGAGAGAGTGTGAGTGTGAGTGTGAGCGTGTGTGTGTTTCTCTCTCAGTAACTGGAGTTGATTAAATATGCGAAAGGCACATGAGCCTGACGTCTAATGTGATAATGTAATTTCAGAACACTAGAGGAAGCAACTCTGAAAAATTATTAATGTATTTGTAATCACCTTACAAAATTCTTTACTCAGTAGCTTTTTTTTTGATTGGAGGGTGCCAAATATTTCAAACAAGAGAAAAAAAATTAAAGAGGAACATTTTAGTAATCCTAGAATTAGTTCTGAATATCTTGAATAACTTATAAACAAATCATACAACAGAATAAAGACAGAACATATGGAAATATTAACAAAGTAGAAAGTGTTAGAATGGGTTTATGTAAAGGGTACCTTGCTTAACAAATTTAAACATTCTGGGGCAGCACAGCAGCTAGTGGTTAGTTCAACAGTTTACAGTGCCATGTAAGAGGTCTGTGACTGTGAGTTTCCTCCGGGTTCTCCAGTTTCCTTCCAAGTTCCAAAGACATATTGTTAGGGTTAGGATTAGTGAGGGCAGGCTACGCTGGAACCAGGAGCAGGCTGCTTCCAGCACAATCCTCAGACCGCGTTGGTCGTTGATACAAACAAGGCATTTCACTGTATGTTTTGATTTTTCAATGTACATGTGACAAATACAGCTAATCGTTAAAAATTTACTATATGTAGCCAGTAAAGGAAGGGAGAACAAATGTATTCAGCCAGGTGAAAAAGGATGGTGGTAAAATACCAAGAAAACAAAATCTAAGCCACTTGGTGTCCTGACGAAGGGTCTCGGCCTGAAACGTCGACAGTGCTTCTCCTTATAGATGCTGCCTGGCCTGCTGTGTTCCACCAGTATTTTGTGTGTATTGTTTGAATTTCCAGCATCTGCAGATTTCCTCGTGTTTGCACTTGGTGTCTCTGTCTGCTTGAACAAATGCACACATAGTTAACACGTACAAACAAGCTGGATGAACTCAGCAGGTCGGGCAGCATCCGTTGAAAGTCAATGTTTCGGGCCAAAACCCTTCGTCAGGACTGAAGAAGGAGGGGGCAGGGGCCCTATAAAGAAGTGGGGGGAGGGTGGAAAACCAGTCAGAGGAAGGATCAAGGAGTGGGGGAGGGGAAGCAGGGAGGGGATAGGCAGGAGAGGTGAAGAAGGAATTAACGGGAAAGCACTATGGGTAGTAGAAGGCAGAATCATGAGAGAGGTGATAGGCAGCTAGAAGAGAAGGCAGAGTGAAAGTGTGATAGGGGAAGGGAGAGGGAGGGAATTACTGGAAGTTGGAGAATTCGATGTTCATACCAAGGGGCTGGAGACTACCCAGATGGTATATGAGATGTTGCTCCTCCAACCTGAGTTTGGCCTCATCATGGCAGTAGAGGAGGCCATGTACAGACATATCTTGCACTGTTCCAACAAGGATCAAAAGGCAAAGAAACTACCTGATAAGGCATAACCTTTAATACTTAATATAGAATTCAACAATTTCATACAAGAAAGATTTTCAGTATGAAAATGAGTAGTTTTGTTGAAAGATCATCCTATAATATGAACTCTGATTTACTGCTGCTGCAGACACTGCATTTACTCCAGTTTATCTGAAAGAGACAACATAATGGAAGATGACTGTTTGGCTGTGTAATTAAGAGGTTTGAACACATAATGATGGGCTTCATAGCTTCGTCCTGTGTAAATCTTCAGTGTTTTCTTTTGCAACTGTCAAATGACAACTTGCTTGTACTGCAGCCTTAGATTTACTAAAACACAAAATCCAGGTGGACCTTAGAATTCTGCATACAATTCTAGACTCATTCACTCTCAGAAATAAAGCTTCTGATGAGATATGAGTATCCTTAGCAACAATCAAAGTTCAAAAGATCAAAGTAAATTTATTATCAAAGTACATATATATTATATACAATCCTGAGATTCATTTACTTGTGGGCATATCCAGTAAATCCAAGAACCATAATAGAATCATTGAAAGACCACATCCAACAGGTCTGATAAACAACCAACGTGCAAAAGATGACAAACAGTGCAAATACTAAGGAAAAAAGAAATAATAATAATAAATACTCAATAAATATTGAGAACATGAGATGAAGAATCCTTGAAGACAAGTCCATTGGCTATGGGAACAGTTCAATGATGGGGCAAGTGAAGATGAATGAAGTTGTCCCCACTGGTTCAGGATCTTGTTATTTGAGGGGTAATAACTGCTCCTGACCCTGGTGGCATTAGTCCTGAGGCTCCTGTACCTTATTCCTGATGGCAGCAGCAAGAAGAGAGCTTGACCTGGGTGGTGGGGGGGGGGGGGGTTCCTGATAATGGATGCTGCTTTCCTGTGACAGCATTCTGTGTTGATGTGCTGGGGAATACTTTACCTGTGATAGATTGGGCCATATCTACTATTTTTTGTAGGATTTTCAATTCATAGCATTAGCATTTCCAAACCAGGCTGTGGTGCAACTAGTCAATATACTCTCCACCAAACATCTATAAAAGTTTGTCAACATTTTAGAAGTCATGCTGAATCTACGGAAACTTCTCAGGAAGTAGAGGTGCTGCCGTGTTTTTGTTGTATTGCACTTGCGCACTGGGCCCAGGACAAGTTCTCTGAAATAACACCAAGGAATTTAAAATTGCTGACCCTCTTCCACCTCTGATTCTCCAATGACAACCAGCTCAAGGACCTTCAATTTCCTCCTCCTGTAGTCAATAATCAGCTCCTTGATATTTGAGAGAGGCTGCTGTTATGGTACCACTCAGCCAGATTTTCAGTCTCCCTCCTATATGCCACCTTTGATTCAGCCAACAGCAGTATCATCAGCAAATTTAAATATGACATTGGAGCTGTGCATGGCCACACTGTCATAAGTATAAAGCAGGTGGAGCAGGGGGCTAAGCACACAGCCTTGTGGTGCACCTGTGCTGATGGAGATTGTGGAGATGTTGTTGCCAAATGAACTGACTGGGGCCTGCAAGTAAGGAATTCCAGGACCCAATTGCACAAGCAGGTATTAAGACCAAGGTTTTGAAGTTTATTGATTAGTTTTGAGGGAACGACAGCATTGAATGTCGAGCTGTAATCAATGAAGAGCATTCTGATATATGCATCTTTGCTGTCTAGTTCCAGGGTTAAGTGAAGAGCCAATGAAATGGTATCTGCTCTGGACCTGCTGTGCTGGTAGGCAAATTGGAACAGTTCAAGCTGCTTCCCAGGCAGGATTTAAAATGTTACATCACCAAACTCTCAAAACAGTTCATTACATTGGATCCAAATGTTACCAGAAATAATCAGAGGCAGATTACCATGTTCTTCTTAGGCACTGGTATAACTGAAGGGTGCTTAACCCAAAAGGGTACTTCAGATTGGTGAAGGCAAGAGGTTAAAGATCTTGGTGAACATGCTACCCAGTTGATCAGCACAAGTCTTTAGTATTTGCTCAGGTTCCCCATCTGGGCTAGATGCTTTTTGTGGGTTCACCATCATGACGGATGCTCTCACGTCAGCCTCAGAGATTGAAATTACAGGGGCTATTGAGAGTTTGTGAAGGTTCTTCCATGTTTTAATGGCCAATGTGAGCATAGAAGGCATGGAGCTCATCTGGAAGTGAAGCCCTCTTGTCACTTATGTTGCTTGATTTCACTTTAAGAGGTAACAGCATTCAAGTCAAACATCTTTCATTGATTTAAGTTTAGTCCAGAATTGCCACTTCACCCATGAAATGGCTTTCCAGAGACCATACCCAGAGTCTTGTATTTTAATTGGTCGCCAGAACTAAATACGTCTGATCAGCCCCTCAGTACCTTTGCCTCCCACGACCACCTGTTTGTTGTTTGAGGTCCTCCCTCGACCATCTATTTGTTACCCGAGGTTCTCTGGAGCCTTACTCTTTAGCCTCAGTCTGTATGCAGGTAGAAGGACAACCAAGTGATCAGATTTCCTGAAATACAGTTTGGGTTCTGGAATGGTAGACATTTATCATACTATAGCAGTGGTCTACTGTGCTGGGACCTCTGGTGCTACAGGTTACACGCCGATGGCAATTGGCCAGAGATTTATTCAAACAAATCTGTTTGAAATCACCGATTATAAATACATCAGGGTGGATTGTTTCTTGTTTGGTGACAGCAGCATGCAGTATCTCAAATGCCTAATTACAGCTGACCAATGGTAATATGTAAACTGTGGTCAGGATCACAAGTATGAGAAAACTGCCACATTGGGGCACCAGAGTATGTCAGGAAACATATATTTCCACCTTTTGCCTTTCCTGAATCAGTTCGATCCATCCTGTGTATCAAGCCTTTTGATCTGATCGCCGAATCTGTCATACTCAGAGGAAGACATGTCTTGGTAAAACACAGAACACAACAATCCCTCATTTCCCTCTGACACAGCAATCTTGTTAGGAAATGTACTGTCGCTGGAGAACAAGAGGCTGGGTGGGGGGTGTGGGGGTCTCATTCCTCTGGGTTTCAGCCTGGCACACCTCGTTTCCAGCCATGCCGACGAAACTTTGTTCACTTAAAGGTGCCATACCACCTTAAGTATCCACTGAGTCCTTCAGATCATGAAATCTGTAGTTTATCAAGATGGTTTAAAAGTATGGTGCTTAAAGGAATATAACATACTGCAGATTGAGAAAGAGGTATACTTAGAAGTTTGTAAACAGTTTGTAGAATATCACCTTGGTTCACTAATGCTATCTTACCATACAAGATAGCATTTATTAGCAATTCTCAATTGCCAGAATGGACTTCTACATCTAAATCTATGACAGTACTTCTGGTGAAGAAATGCACACAGTGTTGTTGGTAGAGTTTCAAGATTTCAAACAACTTAGGGGTCAATGTGCCTGACCAGTTTTTGCTGGTTTTTGTGCAGGAGGGGGGATTTGGGGGTTGATGATCATGCTGCCTTTTTCTTTCTTGGCTTCATGGCTACCCAGAGAATTGAAGAATTTCAGAATTGGAAACTTTGATAATAAATGAACCTTTGAAGAATGGAGATGCATTTCCAAATCAGGATGGCATGAGACTTGGAGTGGAAATCTATAGCTGGTGTTGCTTACATGCATCTACTACTCATAACTTTTGTGGGAGAACTTATGTTCTTGGGAGTTGCTTTTTGAATTTCCTATTCAAGTATGTTGGCCAGCGCTTTGCAGGTGCAACACAGTATAGCCAAGGTGCACCAATGAAGAACATGACAATAGCTGGTATGCCAATGTTTTGTTTTACCCTGGATGAGATTAAAATTTACTCATATGGAAAAGTAGAGAGTACAGGTAGCCCCCGAGTTACAAGCGTCCGACTTTCGGACAACTCGCACTTACAAACCGAGGGAAGAGAACGCCGTCCACCATTTTAAGTTGGATCATGACGCCGTCTGCCATTTTAAGTCGTTGCCGTTGACACTGTGTTGAGTGTTTAACTTTGTATTTGGCTTAAATTTTTCTTAGTAAGATTCACCCTGACCCCGCCACCCCACCCCCGTTCCGGTCGCTGGTGGCGCAGTCAGATCAGCACCGGGCAAGAGTATGGAGGTTCCCAAGTTCCATTTAGTGACAGATCGCTCCTGTGCCGAGTTGATGTCGATCCAGTGACTCCCGTACCATCTATGCCGGGTTGATATCGATACACAATGCAGTATAACAACTATTTTACATAGCATTTACATTGTATTAGGTATTATAAGTAATTTAGAGATGACTTAAAGTATACGGGAGGATGTGCGTGGGTTAGCGTGGATCGGGATCGAAAAAAATCGTAAGTTCTCTTACTAAGTAAGTTGGAACAGGTACATCCGATATTATTTAGCGTCAGTTAGTCAAACGTTTGTCTTAGTTTAATATATATTTTACCTTTCTAAGCATATAAAACGCTTAAGAATGTATGTTTCCCGAGTTCGATCCGTGCCAGGTTGATGTGGAGGATCAAAACCCCAAAACCCAATAATTAAACCACTGCGTTGCTTAGTAATAATTGTAGCTTTAAACAGGGCAGGGCTTTTCTCACTTTATCCTTTAAAATTGTTCCGATCGTTGACCGACGTAGCCTAACACTTTTCCAATGACCGATGGCATTTCACCTCTTTCCGATCGTTTTATTATTTCTACTTTATTTTCAATCGTGATCGTGACTTATTTTCGTGAACAGAAACACTGCGGATTCAGAGCTCCGTCGCCGGGTCCTAATGTCCACTGCACTGAGACAGGTTAAATAAGGTCTGGAGTTCTGCTGGGTCCTAAGGTCCACTGCATTGAGACAGGTTGAATAAGGGACTTGAGCATTCGTGTTTTTTGGAATGCGAACGCGGAACCAATCCCTCGCGGATAAGGAGGGCCGACTGGACTTTTTCCAACTTGATGTACTGCATTCAATGCATGACTGAGCTCTAATAACCACAACTACCATCACTGGAGATTCTCCCACAATGTCAATGCCAATTAACTTGTTTTACTTCAGTGCTACACTTAGTCAAATGCTGGCATGATATTAAGGGCAATTATTCTCACTTCTTCTTGGAATTATTGTTAATTTTTCCATGTGGGTACTGGAAATTAAATGCCATTTGATAGTACCAAGATTTGATAGGCCATAGAAGCTGCTACAATAGAACACACCATCATCTATGGCGTCAACTGTAATTATCCTTCTTAAACACATTTTACTATTGCAAGACCTTGCTTGACATTAAGAACTTAACGTACTGCAAGTCTACCCTATGAGTAGAACTGGTGCAGATCATCTGTGTAGAGGAGTCAGTGTGCAATCTAACAGCGAGTGATCTCAGTAATTTTTCTGGTGATTGCAAGACCCTGTTGGACATTGTTAATGCAGGCCTGATTCACTGGCGATAGACAGCAAGGACGGACAGCGGGGGAGCTGCATGGCCTGTCACAGTGAGGACTAGGTCTCAAGCTGCAGTGTTGCCCGTTTACACCAGGTGCAGACACCACAGTCAGTTCGCTCCACCGGAGACGGTGTAGTGCGGCATTCAAACTGGAGTCAGTGCTGCCACACAGTATTCACTCAGCAGAAGACAAGGTGCATTGCGGTTAGCTGCAGATTTCTGCAACATTTGTGGACTCAGGATCTTGTACTATTTTTTTTGCGTGTGGATTTTATTGATATTTTATATGTGCTTTGTACTGTGTGTGACTTTGAGACTGTTGGTACTGGGTTTTACACCTTTTCCCCAGAGTAACAGTTTTATTTGGCTGTATTGTGTACAGTTCTGGTCACCGAATTATAGGAAAGATATCAATAAATTAGAGAGAGTGCAGAGACGATTTACTAGGATGTTACCTGGGTTTCAGCACTTAAGTTACAGAGAAAGGTTGAACAAGTTAGGTCTCTATTCATTGGAGCGTAGAAGGTTGAGGGGGGATTTGATCGAGGTATTTAAAATTTTGAGAGGGATAGATAGAGTTGACGTGAATAGGCTGTTTCCATTGAGAGTAGGGGAGATTCAAACGAGAGGACATGATTTGAGAGTTAGAGGGCAAAAGTTTAAGGGAAACACGAGGGGGTATTTCTTTACTCAGAGAGTGATAGCTGTGTGGAATGAGCTTCCTGTAGAAGTAGTAGAGGCCAGTTCAGTTGTGTCATTTAAGGTAAAATTGGATAGGTATATGGACAGGAAAGGAGTGGAGGGTTATGGGCTGAGTGCGGGTAGGTGGGATTAGGTGAGATTAAGAGCTCGGCACGGACTAGGAGGGCCGAGATGGCCTGTTTCCGTGCTGTGATTGTTATATGGTTATATGGTTATTTACAGGCATTCATGTATGATTGAATGACAGTTAACAAGCTATGAACTATATCTTCCATCACTTCACTTTGAGTAGATGGACTGTGCTCTTGCTTTTCGAAGTTATACTAGGGCAATTTTCTACTATGACAGGTAGATACCAGTGCAGCACCTACTGAAACAATTTGGTGAGAAGAGTGCCCAGTTCTCAAATGTGGGTCAGTACTGCAGCTGGTTTCTCTAATTCCAGTCCATGCTACGTGAAGTAAATTACGTGAAGAAAATTAAAGTAGATGAAGACCAGCTCCTATGAGAGTGGTGATTTCCAGTGGAAGATGAAATAGATATTGTACTTGGCACTTTTGACTGGACAAGTGTGAATTCTACAGCTTTGACTACAGCACTGAAGTACAGGTTCCTCCCATCACTGAGTGAAGATAAAAGGATCTTAAAAGATTGGCTTTATTTGCAAAAATGTACATCAATAAAATACAAAAAAATTATAAAAATATTTCTATTGTAATTTACAGCTTTTATTATGTATTACAATGTATTGCTGCTGCAAAACAACAAAATTCACAACATATGCCAGTGATATTAAATCTGACTCTGATATACATAATTTACGCCAATAACCAACACATCTGTGCATTAGGGTGGGAGAAGCCCACAAGTGGTGCCACACGTCCCACACTAACATAGAAGCACACAACTCACTGACCCTAACCCAGACACATACAGGAGGAAGCACCAGGAGGAAGCTCACACAGTCATGGGGAGAACATACAAACTCCTTGTACAGTGGTGGGAATTGAAACCCAACTGCACTACTGTGGGTGGCAGGGTGAAGATACATCTCTATCAAAGAAGATGTAAGGCATTCCTTCCCTCCGTTAGCTTGCAGATCACCATTGGGCAAGGTGTAGCAGTTACTTATTTGTCCCCATCCCACACACAAAATCACAGTCACGCAAAATGGTATATGGACATATAAGCAGCTGGTGCAGATCATAAGTCCTGCTTACGTGACCACTTACACCAGGCAGACAATCTCTGAAGAGTATTGATAATGGCGAGGGTCAGCTGTCTTGTAAAAACACTGCCCAGAAAAAGGCAATGGCAAACCACTTTGCTGGAACAATCTGCCAAGAACAATCCTGGTCAAAGACCAAGGATGCTTACGTCTTTACGACACAGCACATGATAACCATGTGATACAATATATATAGTCATGTTCCTGATACCACCACTTCACCATTACATGATTACATGTATAGGATGGACAAAACCATATAGTCGACACAGAGGCAACCTTTGTCTGGTGATGCTGTTAAGCACAATCTAATCCCCTGCTGCTCCCCACTCCTTGGTTTGCTCATTTTCAGGTTGCGGCACCTCACATGTTTATCCTGTAGCAGTAGGTCATAAGGTTACAGATTGTGACGGAGCATCCTTCCACTGCAAATGGTCCACAGTGTCTTCAGAATGGCCAGCTTTGAGCTGCTGCATCTACCGTATCGCATTCGGCACTACACTACCACAAAGCAGAATGGTTTCCTCCTTATGAAAACAGGACTCTTGGTCCTTGGGGAAACGTGTCTGCAAAAGGCAAATTGGAAGGACAAGATCACACAGGCATCTCTCTCAGGGTGTTGTGCTTACCACAAACTTAGCCTAACAGCTGTGACTTCAGAACTCGACTATTACTGGTCACGCACCAACTCATCAGCTGGCAGAGAGCGCAGGTGATTGTCTGTGTCAATGTTAAGGAACCCAAGGACTGTATATCTTAGTGCTTCCTTCACCTGTTGGGTCTGCACTGCCAGCACGATAGAAAATAGTCAGGGATTATGAGTTGTAAAATTAGTCAGCTCCATCATGGGCACTGGCCTCAAAGTCTCCAGCACATCTTCAAAGAGTGATGTCTCAGAAAGGCAGCACCTATTATTAAGGACCCCCATCACCTGGGGCCACTAGGAAGGCACACACTCAATGATTCAGGAACAGCATCTTCCCCTTTGCCATCAGATTTCTGAAAGGACATTGAACCTGTGAACATTACCTCACTACTTTTTTATTTGTAATTTTTGGGGCTACTTATTTAATTATACACACACATACACACTTCAACGGTTCAATTTAATATCAGAGAATGTATACAGCATACAACCTGAAATTCTTCCTGTTCACAGGCATCCACAAAACAGAAAACCCAAAGATTGACAGAAAAAGGTAGATCTCCAAAGCCCCCCCTTATTTACTGTAATTCAGTTTTTTCCTATTATTGTACCTTGCAATGTATTGCTCCCACAAAGTTACAAATTTCACAACATATGCAGCTGATATTAAATCTGATTGAGAAGTCCATAACTACTGTATAGGCATCCCAGAATTAGCAGTACGTTTGTGATGTCCCTATACTTTTTCCTCCACTCCATCCCCAGATACCAAGGGTAAAGAAGCCCAAATCTGAAAGATCTCAGATGCCAACCCTAATTCCCAGATCTTCAGATTACCCAGCTCCCAGTCATTATCAGCAAACACCAAGAGGCACTCCACTCCTAAAAGTCCCAGCGCAACAGACTGAATAGCCACACTTCAGCTCCTCTCCAGACACCCACCCTCCTTAATTTCCTACTGCACCATCTCCTCTATGGTTGTTGCCACACCCAACATCACCACCTCTGTCAGGGACTCCAACCTTCCACCCACTACCTCCAATTGCCACCACTTCCCACCCCCCACTACCTTCACTCCTCCACCACTCACATTTCCTACAGCTTTTCCCAATTATAGTTGACCATCCCTCCACCCACCTTCGCTTCAATCCCCCACTTTCCAGAACATCCCATCCCTCTACCTCCCCCCCCCCCCCATCACAAGGGCCAGAAATGCAGCAGGGGCCTACCCACGTCCCGCCTCTCTTCCCACCAACGTTTTGTTTCAACTATCATCAGTATTTGATGGCATTGCTACTTGGAAACTGTGCTTTTTGGCGCGTGTGTGTGTTACCTGATTTTCGACTCATGCGCTTCTCCCAGCCGGGAGGCAGCGGCTCCTCTTCAGCCATCACTTCAGTCGTCGTGCTGCTACCAATAGACAAGACGCGGCGCAACCTAACCTGCACGTTGCGGGAGTCGACAGCCAGCAACCCGCCTTCGGTGGCTCAAAGCTGATTGGTCAGATTGGCGTCCATCGAAGATTCGACAAATGAAACATCATCATGTCGGTCAATCATTATCTGATCCCGCCCCTCATGCAACCAAGCATAATACCGGAAGCGTTGTTACGGAACATCCCGCCCACCTGTACAGATCCGAGATATTATTGGACAATACCCTGTCTGTCAGAAATCGGCACGCAACGATTGGTGAAACTGCATCAACAATAAACGTTTACTCAGTGTTCCAGTGTCGTTTATTGGAAATTAAACATAATTACCTTTCTATTTTAAAATACATTGTAAGGATTGACAAAGCATAAGAAAAAATATATTTTGCATTTATTTATTCGTTACACTTTACTGAAATTCGTTATTTCAATTTCTCATAGCTGATACATTCTGAGGAAACATAATTTACAGGAGTGAAGCTGCGTTGTACTTATTTTTGTTTTACAAATTTTCCGATACTAAAATAAACAGAGTGTTAGTGGAATTTGGTCAATAAGATCAGTAGTGTTAGAATAGTTATGAAAGTGCTTTTCTGAATCTGAGACTCAATAAACGTCACGCTCGAGCGTTGTTCCATTTTCCTTCGGGGGCAGTGACCAGCACGTCAGTCATCTGATCCTGGGCGCTGATTGGCTAATTCCATAAGACAAAGGTGTGGTCACTGAGGGTCGCGGCCTGGTTGTCGTTGCTACGTGAAGTGAGCCTGAGTGGTTGGTATCCCATCGGGTAAGTTGTGCTTTTGTCCAGCGTAGTTGCTGAAAGCGTTTCTTTTGAATCAAATTAGAGATCACACTTCAGCTTTCTAAGCTTTTTGGACTGTGGTTTGTATCATCGGGGGGGAGGGTGGCCTATGGGCCTCGCGGTGTTGGAATGTTATTAGCATTGGTCTAAGTACAGATAACTTAATTTTTGTTATGTTATCAGATGCCTCGGTGGTGACGCTGAGGTGGGGGGGGGGGGTTTGAATCCACCAAAGTATTATATTTCATCAATTTAATGAGCCCACATGGAGCAATACAGTCCTTCGGCCCACTCTACTATGCCGAGCAAGCTGGAGAGTAAAAAATTAATCTCTCCTACCTACACCATGTCCATATTCCTCCATCTTTCTTACATTCATGTGCCTATCCAAACATCTCTTAAAATCCTCCAGTGTATTTCTCTCTACCACCATACCAGGCAGCACATTCCAGGCATCCACCACTCTCTGAGGGGGGAGGAAAAACTTGCCCCTTCTCCTTTGAACGTTCAAAGGTTGTCACCTTCAGCGCGTGCCCTCTGGCATTAGACATTGCAACCCTGGGAAACAGATACTCCCTATCTACTCATCGATGCCTCTCATAATCTTATAAACTTCCATCAGATCTTTCCTCAGCCTTTGCTGCTCTAAAGAAAACAGCCCACTTTTGCTCAGCACATGCCCTCTAAACCAGGCAGCATCCTGGTAAACTTCTGGGACAACCAGAACTGTATCTAATCCTCCAAATGTGGCTCAAGCAGAGTTTTATAAATGTGCAACATGACCCCTTGACTTCTGAGCTCAATGCCTATTCTTCTCTTTGAAAAAGGAACCATTCCAAGAGCCTTCTTAACCACCTTATTGACCTGTGTAGCCACTTTCAAGGAGCTGTGGACTTGGAACAGCAGAGGTCTCTACTCAGCAACACTGTTAAGGGTCTTGCCCTTAACATTGTACTGTCTCCTTGCATTTGTTCACACTTATCTGGGTTAAACTCAATCTGCCATTTCTCTGCGCATAACTGCAACTGCTCTATATTGTGCTGTATTCTTTACCAGTCTTCTACACTATCCACAACTTCACCAATCTTGGATTCATCTATAATAACTTATGCTATTTTATGTATTGCACTGTACTGAAGCTGCAGAAATGTGTAAGTGATGATAAACCTAATTCGAATATTAATTTCCACAGAATCAACTTCCTTATCTATTGTAGAAATTATGTTATCTTAGAATGGGTTGAAAGTGGTCATGGTGGAAATCACGCTGAGCTAAAAGGTTTACATGATATTCTTTATTATTGTTGAAACCCTTTTTTACCTGGCATTGCTAGAAACATGGCTGGTTAACCCCTCGTAACAATCCAGTGGACTCAGCAGTGAGTAAACCATCTTTCTTGAACTCCATACGTCTAGGATCAATATGACTTGGTTCCCACCAGACTGGGAGGGCCAGGATGTTTCAACCACTCACACCCCAATCTGAGCAAATACTGTGTAAATACTGCCCATTTGCTATTACCCGCCAGCAAGGAATAACAGATTCTACACTGCGTACATTTATAGGAAAGGTGTATTTATGAATGTCATTTAATCAAACGGTTATTAAAGGAGAAAAAGAAAATAAAAGGATCCAGCATTATTAAAACAGTCAAACCTGCACAAAGTTGGAGCTCGGATCTTCCGAGAGCCGGAGGTGTCCTTGTACTCAAGGAACCAACTGCTATTCACTGATCACCACTAGAATCTTCCATCTTGGACTCCATCTAGAACCTTCAACCAATTCCCCATCCTGATTGGCTGACACGACTTTCCTAAGCTGAACATCACAACCTCTTAATTTAACGGTGTCCCAAATACTGTCAGTAAAACTCTCTGCTTCTACAGAAAGCTATGAAATGAAATATCCCACAGCATTAGCAGTTAAATCTTAACTAGGGAATTACATTAATATTTTTCTTAAGATTTATGACAGAGAAGGCATGCTGTATCAGTGAAAATGAGGTGTACTTCGAGGTGGCTTATTTGCCTCTGGTACAGCATGGTAGTGTTGCCGTTAGCATAACACTTTCTAGTGCCAGTAATCAATTTCCCACAGCTTTTTGAATGGAGTTTGTCCATTCTTCCCATGACCATATGCGTTTCCTTCGGGTGCTCTGGTTTCCTCTTAGTAAGTTATGGGCATGCTATGATGGAGCCAAAAATATGGTGACACTGATCGACTAACCCCAGCATGTTATTGGAACTGTAGTCATTGACGCAAACAATGCATTTCACAGCATGGTTCAATATAGCTTTATTTGTCATAAGTAATTTTTTTTCCCCTTTTGGGACACTACCATGCATTGACTGGAGAAGTGAATATGCTGAACCTGGCAAATCCTTCCATTTCTTAAGAGCAAAACCTCTTCAGTTAATATCATAGTCATATAGCACAGAAAGAGGCAATGCTAAAGCAATCAAGTACTTGAATGTACTGATCATCTAGTCAAGTCAAGTCAACTTTTATTGTCACTTCGACCATAACTGCTGGTACAATGCATAGTAAAAATGAGACAACGTTTTTCAGGACCATGGTTTACATGACACAGTACAAAAAAACTAGATTGAACTACGTAATAAAAAAAACACAGAGAAAGCTATACTGGACTGCATAAAATGCGCAAAAACAGTGCAAGCATTACAATAAATAATAAACAGGACAGTAGGGCAAGGTGTCAGTCCAGGCTTTGGGTATTGAGGAGTCTGATAGCTTGGGGGAAGAAACTGTTATATAGTCTGGTCGTGAGAGCCCGAATGCTTCAGAGCCTTTTCCCAGACGGCAGAAGGGAGAAGAGATTGTGGGGTGTATGGGGTCCTTCATAATGCTGTTTCCTTTGTGGATGCAGCGTGTAGTGTTAATGTCCATGATGGCGGGAAGAGAGACCCCGGTGATCTTCTCAGCTGACCTCACTATCTTTCTCCAGGGTCTTGCGATCCAAGATGGTGCAGTTTCCGAACCAGGCAGTGATGCAGCTGCTCAGGATGCTCTCAATACAACCCCTGTAGAATGTGATGAGGATGGGGGGTGGGAGATGGACTTCGCTCAGCCTTCGCAAAAAGTAGAGACACTGCTGGGCTTTCTTTGCTATTATTCCTATGCTTTGATAATTCAAGTGTTTCTCCACATGCTTAAAAGTTCTGAGAATACCTGTCTTCATCACCTTTTTAGGAAGTGTTCCAGTTTTAACTGGCCTCTGGGTCCCCTCTAAATCTATTACAGTCAGCCCTCCTTATCTGCAAGGGATTGGTTCCGGGACCCCTTGCGGATACCAAAAAACTCAGATGCCCTTATTTAACCTGTCTCAGTGAGGTGGACATTAGGACCCAGTGGAACCCTAGACCTTATTTAACCTGTTTCAGTGAGGTGGACATTAGGACCCAGTGGAACCCTAGACCTTATTTAACATGTCTCAGTGAGGTGGACATTAGGACCCAGTGGAACCCTAGACCTTATTTAACCTATTTCAGTGAGGTGGACATTAGGACCCAGTGGAACCCTAGACCTTATTTAACCTGTCTCAGTGAGGTGGACATTAGGACCCAGTGGAACCCTAGACCTTATTTAACCTGTCTCAGTGAGGTGGACATTAGGACCCAGTGGAACCCTAGACCTTATTTAACCTGTTTCAGTGAGGTGGACATTAGGACCCAGTGGAACCCTAGACCTTATTTAACCTGTCTCAGTGAGGTGGACATTAGGACCCAGTGGAACCCTAGACCTTATTTAACCTGTCTCAGTGAGGTGGACATTGGGACCCGGCAGTGGAGCTCTGAATCCGCAGTGTTTCTGTTCACGAAAATAATCACGATCAAGATTGAAAATAAAGTGGAAATAATCAAGCAATCAGAAAGAGGTGAAACACCATCGGTTTCTGGAAAAGCGTTAGGCTACAGTCGGTCAATGATCAGAACAATTTTAAAGGATAAAGTGAGAAAGGCCCTGCCTCGATGATAGCTACAATTATTACTAAGCAATGCAGTGGTTTAATTATTGGGGTTTTGGGTTTTTAATCCTCCACATCAACTAGACACGGATGGAGAGCGCGCTCGGGGGCGATCTATCACTGGATCCGACTCGAGAACTTCCGTTCCTGAGCCCGGTGCTGAAACATATGTTCTTAAGTGTTTTATATGCATAGAAAGGTGAAATATATACTATATACTAAAACAAACGTTTGACTAACTGACGCTAAGTAATACCAGATGTACCTGTTCCGACTTATTTAGTAAGAGAACTTCCAATTTTTTTCGATCCCGATCCACAATAACCTATGCACATCCTCCCATATACTTTAAATCATTTCTAGATTACGTATAATATCTAATACAATGTAATTGCTGTGTAAAATAGTTGTTATACTGCATTGTTTAGGGAATAATGACAAGAAAAAAAGTCTGTACATGCTCGAACAACAAGTGCTAGAAGAGCACTTCTGGGTTTTCTGGATTCGCGGTTGGTTGAATTTGCGCATGCGGAACTCGCGGATAAGGAGGGCTGACTGTACTTACTTTGAACCCATGCACTGTGGCCCTAGGCACCTCTGCCATGCAGCTGTTTGCTATCTCTCTACACCTCACATAATTTGACATGCCTCTGCTATGTGGAGATTTACCAGGATCCTGTATATATTAAAGGGCATGTGCTGTAAGAAGAGGTTTTGGGGCTGTTTCCTCAGAGTAGGAGTTCCCAACCTTTTCTATGTCATGGACCCCTGCCATTAACGCAGGGAATCCCTGCTCCAGAGTAATGAAGGCTGAGGAAAAACCTAATTGTTTATCAAGTCTATCTATGAGACATAGGTAGAAGAGATTCTGGTGTTTTTTCTTTTGACTCAAAATGTGTAATACTAGAAGGCATGTATTTACGGTAAGAGAGGGAAAATTCAATGGAGATATACGGTGGTGGCTGTTGGGTATGCACTGTCAGGATGGTGGTAGAGAAAAATGTAAAGAAGGTATCTAAGAGGCCCTTGAGTTGGCACAAGACACACGGATTTCCTGAGCAACACAGACAAAACGCTGGAGGGCCTCAGCAGGTCAAGCAGCTTCTTGGAAGTGAATAAACAATCAACATTTCGAGCTGAGACTGTTCTTCAGAATTGGAAAGGGAGGGGGAAGATGCAAGCATTAGGTGAGGGGAGGGGAAGGAGGCTAACTAGAAAGTGATAGGTGAGGCCAGGTGGGTGGGAATCTGATAGGAGAGGAGAGTGGACCATGGGGTAAAGTGACGAAGGATTGGGTACCCTGAGGTAGTGGAGGATAAATGGGCAGGTGAGAAGAGGCAAGAGGGAGTATAAGAGGAAAGGGGAGGGGAAGAATTACTGGACGGAGAAATTGATGTTCACACCATCAGGTTGGAGGCTACATAGATGAAATATCAGGTCCATCTGCCCTGATCATGGCAAAAGAGGAAGTCATAGATCAACATGTTAGAATGGGGATAAGAGTTAAAATGGTTGGCCACTGGTATATTCTGCTTTTGGCAGATAGAGTGGAGTTGCTCGACAAAGCGGTATCCCAACTTGCATCGGGTCTCACCAGTGTAGAGGAGACCTCAGTCAGTCCAGATCGGGAGCAGCATCTCCAACATTGAGCACGGGGGCCCCCCAGGGCTGTGTGCTCAGTCCACTGCTGTTCACTCTGCTGACCCACGACTGTGCTGCAAATCACAGCTCGAACCACATCATCAAGTTCGCCGATGACACGACCGTGGTGGGTCTCATTAGCAAGAACGACAAGTCAGCTTACAGAGAGGAGGTGCAGCAGCTAACGGACTGGTGCAGAGCCAACAACCTGTCTCTTAATGTGAACAAAACAAAAGAGATGGTTGTTGACTTCAGGGGGACACGGAGCAACCACTCCCTGCTGAACATCGACGGCTCCTTGGTAGAGATCGTTAAGAGCACCAAATTTCTTGGTGTTCACCTGGCGGAGAATCTCACCTGGTCCTTCAACACCAGCTCCATAGCAAAGAAAGCCCAGCAGCATCTCTACTTTCTGTGAAGGCTGATGAAAGTCCATCTCCCACCCCCTATCTGCATCACTGCCTGGTTCGGAAATTGCACCATCTTGGATTGCAGGACCCTGCAGCGGATAGTGAGGTTAGCTAAAAAGATCATCGGGGTCTCTCTTCCCGCCATCACGGACATTTACAGTACATGCTACATCCACAAAGGAAACAGCATTATGAAGGACCCCATGCACCCCTCATACAATCTCTTCTACCTCCTGCCGTCTGGGAAAAGGCTCTGAAGCATTCGAGCTCTCACGACCAGACTATGTAACAGTTTCTTCCCTCAAGCTATCAGACTCCTCAATACCCAGAGCCTGGACTGACACCTTGCCCTATGTCTTGTTTATTATTTATTGTAATGCCTGTACTGTTTTTGTGCACTTTACGCAGTCCAATGTAGGTCTGTATTCTAGTGTAGCTTTCTCTGTGTTTTTTTTTTACATAGTTCAGTCTAGTTTTTGTACTGTATCCTAAAAAACGTTGTCTCATTTTTACTATGATTTGCGTACCAGCAATTATGGTCAAAATGACAATAACAGTGACTTGACTTGATCAGGAGCACTGGTTATAATAGACGGTGCCATCAGATTTGCAGGTGAAGTGTTGCCTCACCTGGAAGGACCAATTTGGGCCTTGAATGGAGGTCAGTGGGTAGGTGTAGCATTTGGAGGGAGTGAAGTTAGTGAAGGGTGAATGGACGAGGGAATCATGTGGAAAGTGAGGGGGGGCTGTGGAGGTAAAGATGTGCTTGGTGTTAGGATCCATTATTTCCAGATAATGGAGGGAGGCATATGGAACATGTATAGGAGAAGACATTAGATATTTTTAGCTTAATTAGTTTGGCACAGGATCTGGCGCTGAAGGGCCTCTTCCAATGCTGTATTGTTTGTGCTTTATCATTGCAAGGAGAACAAGTCCAGTCTCTCATAACTGAAACACTCCACCTAAGGCAATTTGCTTGTGACACCCTCCTGTGCAATTATGTCCTACCCGTAGTATCTTGATACAATTAGTAATACATCACCATAATGGTCATCATTTATATCAGTGCTGCTATCGGTCAGTTTTTTAATATTTTGATAACATTATTGATTTAATCATAAATGCTATTGCTGTTATGGCCTGCTTTGCATTGGGAAAATTGAACATTGATTTAGCCATTATATTATAGAGCAGCAAATCATAAACATGAGATTCTGCAGATGCTGGAAATCCCAAACAGCACACTCAAAATGTGGAGGAAATCAGCATGTTAGGCAGATCTATGGAAATGAATAAACAGCTGATGTTCCAGGCAGAGACCTTTCATCTGGACTGAGAAGGAAGGGGGATGATGCCAGAATATTCTGGAGCACTTATTCAGCCTGCGGGGCCAATCCTAAGCCTACCTTTGCTTTCTGTTTTAATTATCCATCCCATTCCCTATCTCACACATCTGAGTGTAGCCTTCTACATTGTTGCAAACAGACCCAATGCAGGCTTGAGGATCACTACTTCCACTTGGCATAGTGCAGCCTTCTGTACTTGATAGGCACTTGTGCACCTTTGAGTACCTCTTTCTTTACAATTAGCAAACTTAACTACAAAGCTCAATGTGCCCCCGGCTGTCACTTTTTATTCATTTGCTCTCACCGCATTTGAGATGTTCCATTTGACTCATTAATCCTCCTAAGTACCTGCTCTGCAACTGAAACTTAACCTGCTGAGTGTTTCTGGCTTTGTTTTATATTTTAGGTTTACAACACCTGTGGCTTTTTAAATTGCTATTGCTGTTAATAACATAACCAATATTATTTTGTATAATCTGAGTATTGTTTTTATCATTAAAGTCCTCATTAGCATTAATATTGTCTTTAGTGTTATGAACACCCTCACTGTAATTGGTGCTGTTTCTCTATGAATCTACAACTAATTACAGCAGTTATCTGAGTTAAGGCAATTTTTGATTTTATGAAATTTGCAATAATACAACACAGCAGGTGATAGTCACAGCTGAAAGTAAAAGAATGGAATTATTTAGAGAAATCTTGCCAAGCCAGGCACAGTGGACTGAGTGCCAACATTCTATGTCGATGCAACCCAAGATGCATCGTCATTTTTTTTTGGACGCAAGTTTAATTCTTTGCTCCACAAGTTAAAGATAATGCAGGGTACCTAACATAGAACTGAAGAAGTATTGCTTCAATGTTGCATTAGTTACCCTACTTTAATTTCATTACTAATTGCATTGAACTGCAGTCAATACCCTAAATCTATCCATCTGTAAATTTGTCTACTTGTTCCTTTAGAACGGTTAAAATCAAAATAGAGCAGAATCATGGAATACATTTCATTGTGAAATGAGAATTATGACATGATTTTATTCCATGTTGCATTATTTTCTTAAATCTTTTCTTCCTTTTCTTTCCAGGAAATAAAAATGATTGAGATCATTTGCAACGACCGTTTGGGAAAGAAGGTTCGCGTTAAGTGCAAGTATCCTTTAAAGATAGTGATCAGTGTAACAATTCTTTAAATTGGCGTTCTTTCGTGTTCTTGGCTGGTGGTTGAGTTGGTGTCTCTGGTGCCCTGTTTTCCCTATTGGTTACGCCTCTGTATCCACAGATATAATGAATACCTCTGAACCCTTGCAAACAGTCATGTGTGTTAGAAATAGAGGTTATTGTGCTGTACATCTATATAAGGCTGTGACTAGTTGCAGAAGGAAATACAGCTTAACTTCCTAATAACTTGTTTTAGTTTCTTGTGCTGCAATGTGAAGGGTTGTCCTTTGCATCTCTTTCACACGACATAAATCTGAACATGCATGGTTTATCAGTGTCCAGCTTGAATTATTTTCGTAGTAAAAATGTTGGATCTTTCTGCCCTCAATCATTCTTTTATCTCTATGTATCTAGAATTCACTTGTTTAATAAAATAATTTTTTAGAGTAAGTTGCTGAATTTTATCTTCAGCTACTCTTCTCATTAGGAATAAATTGTGTCATATGTATATGCAGCCAATTTGCTGTGAGCCATGCTCTGAGTTCAGGTCATTGGCTGACATCATGCTATTCATAGACACTCTTTGTGAAATACTCAAGTTGGAGTCATGCAAACTTTCCACAAGGTAAATTTTCTCCAAGTATTCATTTTCTTCATAGTAGTTTACTGTGGCTAAACTGTGTGTCATCTCCAAAAAAGTTGCAGTTACTTGCCTGGGCAACTTCTATGTTCAATCTCTACCACCTAAAACACAAACGTGGGAGTTGCATGAAACATAACTGGGTGCAAGTTTCCCTCAAAGTCGATACATTTCTTACTTGGATACATCCCAAAAATGAATAAGTAGAATAAAGTCCACTGGTGGTCCCATTCTGAGAAGCAGGCGAAACATGTGAAATTGGCATTGTCTCACTGTAGTTCTTTCCAATTGGGTTTCAGAAATTTTATTTTTAAAAAGAAAAGGTAATTTAATGCAATGTTCTTGTTTGGTGATATTAAAGAAACCTTGGCATCAATTTAAAATCTTTGTCTAAAAGCTATCTAGTTGTGAGTGGCTATAACCTGCTTATGGTTGTTGAGTGCAGGTCAAGGTACACCTTAAAGCAGAAAAGACATTGGGGGAGGTGAATTTTGGATTATTTAGATGGGAGGTTGGTAGTTTCCTGTTTGCCACTAGTGGGTGAAGCAAATGTTTAGTGTGAAGACTGCAGATCAATAAGGACTAGGAAGAGTTGTAGTGTTGAGTAAGCTGCTAAGGGGTAAATGGAAGACAAGGGTGAGAGGGTTGTTGGGTGGGAAGACTAGAATGCAACAAGTGGCATTTTGAGAAGAGTGGTGAAATCCATCACATTGAACTCTCCCCATGGCACCAAGAAATGTGCCTGTTCCATAACATAGTTTGTGTAGACACTTGTACTCTCCCATCAGGATTTGGCCCATACTCAATTTCAAATCAAATGCTGAATCTCTGGAATTCTTGTTCTGTCTTTCTTTCATCGCCATGGGGAAATGGATGTTGAACATGTTTTTAGCACTATGAGACTCTTCTTATAGGTCTGGTGATCATTTAAACATCCAATATAGCATGATTATGGTAATTAAGCTCAAATTCTAACAGTCATTTACAACCAGGAAATGCAACCTCTGGAGTGCCCTTATCAAAAGTTGCTGATTTTATGAATATATTTGTCATTAGTTGGGAATGGTTCCACTGGATCTCAAGATGCACTGATCCATAGAATTAAAATTACAGCTGTAGTTTACAGAGCTACATCTGGTTTTGGATTTAATTATAAACCAAGGCCACTTGCAGCACTGTAGGATGGAATGTTTCACGTCAAGTGTTTTCTTTCCTTAATGTTTCTATTCCTCAGTCCTGATGATACCATACAAGACCTGAAGAAGTTGATCGCTGCACAAACTGGAACAAAATGGGACAAGCTGGTCTTGAAGAAATGGTTTGTATTCTTATTTGACTTTTATTGGCATTAGTTTCTTTAAGATATTTTTTCTTAATTTTAAGCTCTAAAATGTTCTGTTGACTTGTCTTTCCTCTCTCCCCCCCCCCCCCCCCCGATAAAACTCTCATCAATATTTTTGACCTCGAGCTGAATTTGAAACAGTTGCCATTCTGGAGTGATCCAAGTGAAAGAAGACCATTTATCTAATTTCCTTGTTCTAACGTTATTGTTTTCTAATTTTAGGTACACCATTTTCAAGAATCATGTTCAGTTGGAGGATTGTATCCTTTGCTCTTGTAATTATGCTCAGTTCTGTTGAGAGTTGCTGGGAGGAGGTGGTTGTTGTGGGCAAATCTTTGAAATCAGTACCAGATATTATCAAATTTGTCCTTAAATTTTGCAAAATCCTGTCTCTGGTGAAGGGAAAATTTCAAAAGTTATCCTTAGGAAGTCAAAAATACAGAAATAATTTGAAAATGTTTTTTATTTGATAATGAAAAACCATTCATGAGGTGAGGTGTCTAAAGTGTCTGGGCCTGAATTGTATCATCCATCCCTAATCCTTCAAATGTGTGGCATGTTGGGACATTTTAGAGGGCAGTTTAGAAGAAACGTCACTTGGCTAAAGTGGGCCACGGCAACAGCTGCCTTCCCTGAAAGGTGCCAGTGAAACATTGAAATTTCAGTAGTATTTTTGGTATTATTATCTTTTTGATTCCAGAATATTTAATTATTTGAACTTATGTTTCTCAGTTGCTGTAGAGTTAGTGGGTTCCAGTTATCAATCTGATAAATTACTGGTATACTGTCATATCTTTAATATAATGTAGTGGATGCTTAAACATGATTACAAGGAATTGCCAGTACATCGAAACTTGCGTGACAATCTTGGACACAGTATTGTTAAAGCGCAATACTCTGAATCTGGGGAAATACATTGGTCAGGTGTTTATAGTAGATAACTTCTCCTGAATAGGCATGTGGTTTCACGAACAGCATTGCTGAAGCAGATAACTAACATTACCTTTATGGTTCTAGAGTTTATTCAGGGTGCAGAATGGTATAGTTAGTAGAGCTGTTGCCTCAGTGCCAGAGATCTAGGTTCCTGAGTACTGATACTATCTAATTGGAGTTCGTATGCTCACACTATAACTCTGCATGCCCAATTTTCCTCCTTCCTGTAGCAGTGTGTGTTAGAACAGTACAAGCCCTTTGACCAACCTTTCAATCTACACTAAGATCAAAGATCAATCTAACCCTTCCATATAGCTCTCCATTTTTCTATCATTGCCTTTCTAAGAGTCTCTTAAATGTCCCTTGTGTACCTGCCTCTGCAACCGCCCCCTTCCATATTGTAAGTCATCTCTAGTGTATATGTGAATGGTAGATCCTGGGGCCTCAAATCTTGTGTTCTAGGTTTTTATACACTGTAAAATGTCACCAGAAAGTGTCGTAGTTTTTCGTGCCTCACAAATGACCAGGAGACGCAGAAGATTCTTCAAGAAGGGTTAAACTTTAATTTGCAAATCAAAGCTGAGACAGTCATTGAGCTAGTCGCTGATTGCACCCCCCCCCCCCCCCCCCGATCCCGATCCCCGATCCCCGATCCCCGATCCCCGGACACTGCAGCTTTTATAGCAATCTCTAGTTGCATACATCATGTCCCTTTTGTTCCTATCAATTGGCTTAATCATGTTTTAATCTACATCTCTTAGCTACCTCTCATTAACACACCATTGTCTTCTACATTTTTAAGACTTTGGTCTCCTACCAAATTGGATACATGCATAGAAAATAATAAACTCAGAACTGAGCAATGTTCTAATCTACATTTCTTTAGTTCTTTAGCTACCTCTCATTAACACACCATTGTCTTCTACATTCCTAAGATTTCATTCTACTAAATTGACTACATGCATAGCAAATAACTGACTTCATAGTTAAAGTTTATACTTTTATACTCCAATATATCCCCCCTTTGAGACCCAGAGGGTCTCACACAGAGAAGGAAGACGAAGAGTCTGCGCACAAAAGCCCCAATAAACTCAAGCACTTATTCCCAAATCTCGGGTTAAACTATAATTTTCTGCGCCAAGACCTCAAAGTATTCTTTCCCTGATACCCTGGGCCGCTGAGCCAAAAACCTGTCCCTATGTATCTGAGACAGGGAAAAAGACTCAGAAGCCCTTACAATCTACTCCCACACTGTCGTTTTGCTCCTGTTCATCCTGCAGGTGTTGTAGGCTGTAACGATACATGTTCGGTGTTTCTTTCTCCACTAAGCTTGCTTCAGTAATTGCCACGAGCATTGGAAATTGTTTGGTTGCAGCACGCACTACAAGAGGTTTGAGACAAGGAAAAAAACAGCCAGCAGAAGCGCACAGCTCAACAATATAATACTGACAGTTATTGCTATTTTAGTCAGCCATGCTCCCCATCCTCCGAGTCTACTTTCTAACCAATCAAAGAACTGATGTCCGAACCCCGCATTCTGTTTGACCTCCGTCCGCAGATTCTTTAACTTATTCATTGCTCTGGTGAAAGACCCTTCTGGGCTAGTATTGTTCGGTATGAAAGTGCAGCATTGTTCTCCAAACATTACACACACACACCCCCTGTCCACTGAAGCCTGAAAATAAGGTGACCAAAATCCATCCTTCTTTATTTTCTTTATCACTTCCCCCCTTGCACAATGGTCCATCCCATGCGCTTCTGAAATCAGAATCGTCAGGAGAGGGGCGGGCGCTACCAACAAACCGTCTTCCGTGCTCCACAAGCCTTCCGGGTTCTGCTTGGCCCCCCTTTTTCTCCACATTGTCTGTTCTGCCAAAGTTGCCTTACCTTGTATTTCAATTAGGTCCTCTACGTCAGGTTCTGGAGTTAGGCTTACCTGGGGGGCAATGACAGCTGACGTACATCCAGACGCTTTTCTAGCTGCCTCATCCGCAGCTTGATTTCCCTTTGTTATTACATCGTTTCCCTTTTTATGTGCCTGGCATTTTACTATAGCCAATGCTTTAGGTTTCACTATGGCTTTTATTAAGTCTAGAATTTGCTGACAATGTTGTATGGGATCTCCACTACTTTTTTAAAAACCTCTCTGCTTCCACACTGCCCCGATCAAATGGCATACTCCATGAGCATATGCTGAATCAGTATAGATGTCTACTTTCTCACCTTCCATCATTTCACATGCAGCTGTCAGGGCTTTGAGTTCTGCTAGTTGGGCGGAACACGGTTGGGGACAGGACTCCATCCTAATAATCTTATAGCTCGACTGATCCTGCTGCACCACTCAGAATCCTGCGTGATTTCCATCATAATCCCTATAACAAGAGCCATCTACGAACAGAACCTTTTTATCTATATCCTCTAGTGGTTCTGACCGTAAATCTGCTCTCAATTTGGCAAATGCCATCGTCTTCCCTACACAATCATGGGGTTCTCCTTCATAGTCTAAAGGGACATAATCGGCTATATTACTGGTAGTGCATCTCTGTATAGTTATGTCAGGAAATGTCAATAGCATCTGATACGCTGCTATCCTGGCTGGCGTCAGCACAAATTTCCCTCTTTCCAGCAATTCTGCTACTTTGTGGTGTGTGTACAAAGTCACAGGATAGCCCAGGGTTACCGATGATGCCTTTTCATATGCATAGTACAGCGCCGCCAATCCCTGATAACAGGGTGGATATCCCTGAGCCACCTCATCTAGTCTCGTACTGTAGTATGCTATCGGCTGCTTTGCTTTTCCTGTGCCTGTCTCTTGTGTTAGAACCGCTGCAACATAACCCTCCTGTCGATTGGATACATACAAATAAAAAACCTTCTCGTAGTCAGGCAAAGCTAATGCTGGTGCTGACTGCAATTCCTGCTTAATAGTATTGAAAGCTATATCCGCCTCTCCATTCCACTGTAAGCCGTACTTCAAATTTGTATGTCCTGCTTCTTTCATTATCTTTCTTAAAGGTGCCACAATCTCAGCATATTCTCCTATCCAATCTGAGCTGTACCCTGCCATTCCCAAAAACGTCATCATTTGCCCTACAGTCTGGGGTTTTGGGGCCTTAGTTATTGCCTCAATCTGATCTGGTGCTATCGCCTTCACTCCCTTGGATATTACCCTGCCTAAGTATTCCACTTGCTGCGTGCAAAATTGCAGTTTCTTTTTGGATACTTTATGTCCTCCGTGCGCCAGCTTCTCTAACAGAGTTATAGTGTCCTGCTTACACTGTTCTTCGCTGTGGGAGCAAATCAACAGGTCATCCACATACTGTAACAATGTACTTTCCAACGGCATGCCCTCTAGGTCTGCCTTCAATACCTGATTAAAAATGTGTGGTGAATGTTTAAGTCCTTGCGGCATTCTGGTATAGGTATACTGATCACCTCTGTAAGTAAATGCAAACAAATACTGACACTGGTCGGCCAGAGGAATGCTGAAGAAAGCCGAACACAAATCGATCACTGAAAAGTAACTTGCTTCTGGTGGAACATTAGTCAAAAGCGTGTGTGGGTTGGGGACTACCGCTGGCCAGTCCTCTACCACATCGTTTACCGCTCGCAAATCATGCACCAATCTCTACTTAGATTTATCTGCTTTTAAGACCGGCAACAACGGGGTATTGCATGGACTGTTTGTTCTTTTAAGCACTCCTATTTCAAGCAACCCCTGCACTGTCGACGCTATTCCCTCTTCTGCTTCTGGTCTTAGAGGGTATTGTGGTCTCCTAGGTGAAATTGCTCCTTTTTTCAGCCTTATTTCCACCGGACTAGCTGTTTTTATTTTCCCTACGTCCATGTCATGCTGTGACCACAGAATAGACGGCAACTCATCTAACCTTTTATCTTTCTGCTGGCCTCTTTCCTTCCCCAGCAAGGGCATGTGTGGTTGGGGAGTTATTTCGACCTCTCTCACTGTCCCTACCATATCTACACTTACCATTATTTTAATACAATTGTTATCTTCTGATGTCCACACCTCTGGCGTAATTTCCCTCCACGCTGTTACGGTTTCAGCACTCTTAACTAAAGGTCCTAAGTCTTTAGACTGATATCCCTTATTTACCAACAACGTTACATGGGGCGCAGCCTCCGGTATCCTGTACCATTTTTCTAAAAAGGTGTTCCACTTAACTTGTAAAGCTGCCCCTTGCTTTCCAATTATCACAGCCTCCCCTTTGCCCATAGCTCCTCTGTCCCCCTCCTTGGGACTTCCAGTCCTGTCTGGGCTGTTTGAATTTAGTCTGTTCCTGATAGAGCATTTGTAGGAATGCTCCCTCAAAGTTAATTATTGGCATGGGGTTTTCCAGCCCTTGTCTTACAGTATGATCGGTCCCTCCATATAGTAGCGCTTTGTCCAGCTCGATGGCTGTACTCGAACCGGTGGTTGTTGGCAGCATCTTTTTGTTTTTCTCTTTTTCCTTCTTTTTGAGTTCTTCGAGCTGCATTTGTATTAACTTTCTCTGCACCTCTTCCTGCTGCTCAGCCAACCTTTGTTTGTCTTTCCGGTATTTCTCAACCGCATGGACTACGTGGTCTCTAAATTTTTGTGGGGTCTTTGACGTTAGCCCAACCACCTCCTCCAGTTTGGATTTTACTTGTGGTGGCATTGCATCCAAAATGCTATGTCGGAACAGTGAGGTCATAAATAAGCTATTCTCCACCTCTTGCTCAGTCTCCAGTCTCCACCTTTTCAACTGGTTTTCTACGTAGGCTGCTGGGTTTTCAGTGTCTCCCAGTGGATCCCCTTTTAAGGCTTTGGGGTCCACTTTGGGTGGATAAAGCTTTCTGAGGGCCTGCCATACCCTCTGCCTCACTGTCAAACCCATCTCCATCAGTTCTTGGGTCTTTCGAGTTTACTATGCCAGCCATTTCCATTAGTTCGTTAAATTTGGAGGTTCCCATCAACCTTATCAACAGTGCCTTCAAATCTCCCATAGCCAATAATCGTCCTGCTGTTTCTTCTTCAAAGGCTCTAATCCATTTCCCTGCTCCTTCATGTAAATTGGGCAGTGTTTTTCAGCCCTTCTAGGTCCTGGGATCCCCAAGGGATTTACTGCACTTGTCCTGATCCTTTAACTAACAACGGCATCATTCTTCCTCGTCCTTCCCACCTGCCCTGGCTTTCCTCCTCGCCTGACTCCCCATCTGTCTCAGGGTATGTCTTTACTGCCTCCCACACAAATGTCTCCGGGGTCCTGCTCTTCCCTCGGTCTCGCTGTGGAGTCCTTCCTTTCTGTCTTGATTCAATACTTGGTTGGCCTCTAGAGTATTTTTCGCATCTCTCCTGGCAATCCCCTTTCAGTAACTTATCTGGCTCTCTCTCTACTTCCGCAAGTCGCTCTCCTACTGCCTCCTTCTGTCCTTCTAGGCTTCTGCCTCCTACCTCTTCCCCACAAATTCTCACATCCTCTCTCTCTCCACTTAACTCTTGCTCCTCCAATGAGTCACCTTTTCTAGTCTGTTTATTTCTATGGTATAATCGATACTCCTCATATTCCTTTTCCTCTCTCAAGTATTTCATCCGTTCAATCTGTTCTTGCATTTCTCTCTGTACCTGTTCTATCTTTATCCTTTCTGCCTGTATCTCCTGCCATATCGCTGCTTTTTCCTTCTTGTATTGTTTTTTTCCCTCATTATCCCAAACTTGGACTTCTCCCTGCATGTTTACTGTTCCCGTCAGCAGGGGGCACTGCTTAGGGGTTCCTTCCTCATTATAGGGAGGAGGGTTTTCTGTTTCTTTCGCATCCGGGTACGGAGCCGAAGCCAGCTTCTCACCGTACCCTTCTCTCTCTTTAACAGGCTGTTACTCCAGCACCTTAGTGTCTTCCTCGCTTGTAATCAATATTCTACCTGTCCTCCTCAGCCTTTCTCCCTCCGTTCTGAAGAGTTTTAGCATTTCCATTTCTTGTTCTCTTTTTTGCTTGCTTTTCTTAGATTTATCTTTTGATTTGTAATTTTTAATTAGTCCCTCCATTTCTTCGCACAAACTTACATCAAATGTTCCTTTTTTTGGCCACTTTGTGACCAGGTTTTTGGTTCTTTTTTCCCATTTTTCTGAAGTTTTTGTGATCTCATTTTGAACTAATGGGAATTTTTTGCTCAGAATCTCTACTGCTGTTCCTTTACCTGTCATGTTATTCTCTCTTGTTAAGGTATTTCAGAGATTCACAGTTTGTTTACTGGATAATATTTACTCTAATTCTACACCTAGTCCTAATCTAACACCACGTGGACTTTTTCTTCCTATAACACCACGTGGACTTTTTCTTCCTATAACTTACTCTAATTCTACGCCTAGTCTAACACCTCGCCCGTTCAGACCCTTATCTCTTAAGGCGGTATCCACGAGGACTTTCTACTCTAATTCTATTCTAACACCTCGCCCGTTTAGACCCTTATCTCTTAAGGCGGTATCCACGAGGACTTTCTACTCTAATTCTATTCTACTTTCCCTGCCCGTTCAGCCCTTCGTTTCATACGAAGCGGTACCCACAGGGATTTACCAACACCACGTGGACTTCTTCTTAACGTATTAACTTATTTGTACTTACCCTCACTGCAGTGTTCTTGAGCAATCCTCTGAGCCTCCTCTGTTAACCCCCAATTCTGCCAGATTCTTTGGACCGGAGAGACCCTTTGGCAGTGGTTCCACACTTCTGAGACTCCAAGACCTCCCCAAAGCCAACAGAATTTTTATTCCAAATTGTCGCAAAAAGCGCTTTCCTTTTGTTTGGGTGCACCCTTAATTCTGTTAGCCTTGTGGGGGTCCCTAGAGGACCGGGAAGCGTTCCCAATCTGCCGTTTCCCTTCCGCGGGTCTCTATCCGGTCCTGCCGCAGTCGCCAATTATGTCGTGGTTTTTCGTGCCTCACAAATGACCAGGAGACGCAGAAGATTCTTCAAGAAGGGTTAAACTTTAATTTGCAAATCAAAGCTGAGACTCTGCAGCTTTTATAGCAATCTCTAGTTGCATACATCATGTCCCTTTTGTTCCTATCAATTGGCTTAATCATGTTTTAATCTACATCTCTTAGCTACCTCTCATTAACACACCATTGTCTTCTACATTTTTAAGACTTCGGTCTCCTACCAAATTGGATACATGCATAGCAAATAATAGTCCTAGGATTATGCGACTTAATTATGTTCTAATCTACATCTCTTAGCTACCTTTCTTTAACACACCATTGTCTTCTACATTTTTAAGACTTTGGTCTCCTACCAAATTGGATACATGCATAGAAAATAATAAACTCAGAACTGAGCAATGTTCTAATCTACATTTCTTTAGTTCTTTAGCTACCTCTCATTAACACACCATTGTCTTCTACATTCCTAAGATTTCATTCTACTAAATTGAGTACATGCATAGCAAATAACTGACTTCATAGTTAAAGTTTATACTTTTATACTCCAATAAAAGTTGACTGCAGTGTATACTTGTTGCACAGCATTTTAAGTGTGTGCGCCTTAACCAAATTGCCTTCAGATGAGATTCATGATGGAATGAACTTGGAGCTGTATTATCAATGAAGTGTATTCCAGCCTGAGAAGTTTGCCACAAATAACAGCTTGCGGGGAAATAAGCTTATGGCTTCAGAATGAACACTTGTGCTTTTCTGAACAGTACTTATTTTTCTTTAGTTTTGTGAAATTATTTCAGAATACTTGATTTCTTTGTCCAATACAAGTTACTTTTCATTTCCAGTGTTTATTAGCAAATAAAAGTATCAATCTGTGTAATTGCACACGTATCTATTCGTTCCCATCCTGACCATAATCTCTTCCACTGAGCACTCTTCCACTTAGCACACAGTATTAGACTAGATTTTGCCTTGAGTATGCTGCTACACATGGGAGTCTTGCTGTTGCTACTGTTTCCATTCATTTTTAAATATAAGAATTGCCAACAATCTAATTCAAGAAATTGAAGCTTTATATGTTTTCTGAAATTTAGAATCTTATGTCTGATTTAACAAAGATTGAAGGAAGCCATCTCATTGCATATTCCCCCCTCGCGCATCCACCCCCCCATCTCTGCAGAAGCAAGTTCATTAACTAGTTTGCATTGTTATCCGGGTATCCGAAAACCACTTCTGTGTCTTATTTGAATGGAATTAAAGTGGAGATGTGCTTTACCTTTGTGTGTTTTATTTTTAATGCGTAATTACTTGCCTAAGCAGCCTGAATTTGACTGAAATATTTACTTTGTTGGCCAATTTTGGAAGCATCTTGTAGCTCAATATTCAAGGATTTAGTTTTGTAATATATCTTTGGTTTTTAAACTACTGAGATATCATTTTTAAATGATTGTCACCTACCTGAACTTGCCAAAAACCAGTTTATTCTTCTCCCCACTGGAAAACCAAACTCCCTCCATTCCTAACTTGATTTTGCCCTTGTAGCCATCCTGTTGCACAGTCTGCCCAGGCTTCAGCCTGGAATAGCAGAACTGGTGTATTCTCTGGATTTTAGGAGAATTAGTGCAGAATCCAGAAATTTCTAATAGGACTGGACAATTGAATGCAGGAAGGATGTTCCTAGTAGCTAGGAGTCCAAGGCCAAGACTCATAGTTGAAAGATAAAGCCAAGTCTTAGAGTACCACTGGATCCAAAAACTTTTCTCTGTAAAGTAGTGAACCTGTGCATGTGTCTATTGTTCATTGAATCCCGTGTCGTATGACCATGATTGTTCTACAGAAGTGGTTTGCCATTGCCTTCCTCTGGGCAGTGTCTTTACAAGATGGGTGATTCCATCCATCATCAGTAGTCTTCAGAGATTGCCTGGCATCAGTGGTCGCATAACCAAGACTTGTGAACATCTGAACATCTGCCACCTGCTTACATGGCTTCATGTGACCCTCATGGGGGGGCTAAGCAGGTGCTGCACCTTGTCCAAGGGTGACCTGCAGCTTAACAGAGGGAAGGCGTGCCTTACATTTCCTTTGGTAGAGATGTATCTCCAACCCCCCACCACCCCCCACACGCACACAGTCTCTACCACAGAAAACAATTGAAACCATTTACTAGGCAGTGAGCTGGATGTTCTTGGAGCAAGAGGAATCTTGGGACAAAAACTGGAAGAGTGGCAGAATTTGAATGATCTAATAAATCTCATAGAAATACAGTACAAAAACAGGCCTGCATAAGCTAGTCCTATTTGGCCCATATCTTGCTAAAACTTTTTCCTTGATGTGTGGTAACTAACAAGTTGAAGTGTCTATCAAGTTGTGTTCATCTTAGAACAGTAAATGGCTGAACATTTGAACCACATGGCTCAGCAGTTTTTAAAAAGCTGCAGGTTCACTTCAAGATAATTTTGCAACCAGTCTTAGAAAGCATTTGATATTCTTCTCTGAGTGTGAACATACTGAAGATCCTAGTGTGGGGCTTTCATGCTCTGGTTACATTAAACTCATTGTAATGCACCAACATGATGTGGATGCTTCTAACCATTCTTTGGAATAACCTGACTACGTTGTGAGATTATTGTTATAAGTGTTTTAGTGGCTATACTTCTCTTGCCTGGTATGGAGGCTCCAATGCACAGAATTGAAAGAGGCTGCAGAGGGTTCTAGACTCAACCAGCTCCATCAGGGGCATCTTCAAAACGTGGTGCCTTAAAAAGGCGACATCCGTCATTAAGGACCCTCGCCATCGAATCATGTTCTCTGCATTGCTGCCATCAAGGTGGTGGTACAGGATCCTGAATTTCAACAATTTAAGAACATCTCCTTCCCCTTCAACAGATATTTGAGCGACTCATGAGCACTACCTCGCTCATTATGTCTTGCACTGTTGACCATCCTGTCCCAATCTATACTGAGTGTTCACGCTGATACTGCAATCTTGAAATATGAAGTGCAATTTACTTAAGCTGCTGGTAGTGTAAAGGTGTTGTTTGCCAACTTAAAGCTCAGTTAACTACAGTTGGATGACTATTTTTATCTTGCACTGTTAGGAAATGGCAAGAGCATTGTGTGACAAAATATTGAACATACATACTGCCATTTAGTGCACTGATCTACAATGTAAAATGCATGTTCTCTCTGGTATTTTTTTTGCAGAAAGGACCTTGCCAAAATATGTACATTGATTGGAAATATATACCTTAATTGGAAAACAATTTTTTAAATATATTGAAAACCTAGGTTGGGTCAGGGGTAGATTAAGTACACTCTTGCTGTCTTTGCCCATCGAGCATTTCATCTAGTTCAGTTTTGAAATCACCTTTAAATTTTTGGGGCAGACAGCAACTAAATGCATTCCCATCATTGAAAACTATGAACTGAAATCTTTCAGAATTCTATCTTCCTGTGAAGGATAGAAATTTTGTAGGAATGCAAACAAGCCATAGTGGAACTACACTGATGAGGCTGTAATTCACACTGGGCAACCACTTGGAAATGTTAATGTACTGAGTAAGGCAGCTCCACTGAAACACATTCAATGAACGTAAACATGCGATTCTACAAATGCTGGAAATCCAGAGCAATACTCTCAAAATGCTGGAGGAACTCAGCAGATCAGAAAGATAGATGTTGCTGAACCTGCTGAGTTCCTCCAGCATTTTGTGTATATTACACTGGGTTAACAGTTTGCCTTAACTCCCTGTAACCACATTGTTTTTTTCCATATGTTCCAGTTTCCTCCAACAGCTGGTAGGCTAATAATCACCTGGATTCTACTGTTCACCCTATTTGTAGAATCCAAGTGATGGAAATGTAGCCAGAATAAAATGGGTTACAATAGGGTTAGAGTGGTTAATGATCAACACCATCAAGCTGGGCTAAGGGAATTTTCAATGCTGTGTCTCTATGACCTTGTCTCTGGTGTACTGAAATTTGCCAATATACTGTTAATTGCAGAGAATTCTGGAGGTGACATAGGCATCAGAATCTTAAATGTTTTATACTGCAGTTTGCTCTCACAGTACAAGTATGTTTAAGATGAATACATTAATTCTATAATCTGTGTGTTCAGATTTGCATTAAATATATTACAGACAAGATGCAATATGCCTCCACAATCTTGGAATAAAATACAAATGAGTTTGGTCTAAAAGAATAAACAGTTAATTCAATTCCCCAAGATTATTTTATGACAGAGCCTTATAGGATTTGCTTGCAGGTGAATTTACGGTTCTTCTCTCAGTTCCAAGGCTGCAGAAGTTGATATGAAATGAAATGTAATATTGATTTTTCTGTGATGCTCTGATCTATTAGCAGGCAATTCAATATTTTACCATTAATGTTCCTTCCTCAACATCCTCACCATGATTCTTGTCTTCTGATTCCTCTAACTGATCATCTTATACAGGTTTAATTTTGCTCTTACTGGCCAATTTCTCAGCCGAAAGGTTTCAATCTGATCCTCTATGTGTTTCACTTCAGTGCTCTTCGTAATTACTGAGAGGCTTCTGTTCATTTACTTTTCACTTTACATTGAGATTTATTTACTCCGGTGTTCATCTTCTCCTTCTGATTTGAAATATAATTCTTCCTTCCCTGCAGCTTGTGTGTCTGCCATATTTCTAATAATGTTAGAGGCCATTCAACCCATCCTTGTTTATATAGCTGGTGTGCCAATCATATAAGAAATCGGAGTAGTCCATCCGGCCTGTGGCCCCACCATTAAAATCATTACCAATTTAGTCATAGACTCAGCTGCATCTACCTGTATTTTTCCCATAATTACCCTACAATGTAAAAAAAAAGTCTAACTTTGTCTTAAATATATTTAATGAAGGAGCCTCTACTGCTTCCATGAGCAGAGAAATTTAACAGATTCACCACTCACTGGGAAGGAAAACTGCTTTTCCTCATATCGATGCTAAATCTACTCACCTGCAACTCTTGGGGGCCACAGTTTCACCCACCAGTGAAAACAACTTTTCTGCCTCTATCTTATCTATCCCTTTTGTAATGTTATATGCTTCCATAGATCCCCTCTCATTCTAGCAAACTGCAAATTGAGTCCAAGGCAATTCAATCTCAGGCTAACTTAACCTGGTGAACCTCCTCTGCTAGTACAAGTCAAGTTTATTGTCATTTCGACCATAGACTGCTGGTACAGTACCCAGTAAAAACAAAAAAAACGTTCCTCCAGGACCCTGGTGCTACATGAAACAGCACAAAACTACAGTAGACTATGTGAGACAGCACAAGGCTACACTAGACTACGTAAAACAACATAAAAACTGCACTAAACTACAGACCTGCACAGAACTACATAAAGTCCACAAAACAGTGCAGGGCAGTACAATAATTAATAAACACGACAATAGGCACAGTAGAGGACAACTGCAATATAATAATAAATTATGTAGATGTCAGTCTAGACTGAGTATTGAGGAGTCTGATGACTTGGGGGGAAGAAACAGTTGCACAGTCTGGTCGTGAGAGCCCGAATGCTTTGGTACCTTTTGCCAGATGGCAGGAGGGAGAAGAGTTTGTGTGAGGGGTACGTGGTGTCCTTCACAATGCTGTTAGCTTTGTGGGTGCAGCGTATGGTGTAAATGTCTGTAATGGCGAGAAGAGAGACCCCAATGATCTTTTCAGCTGACCTCACTATCTGCTGCAGAGTCTTGCGATCCAAGACGGTGCAATTCCGGAACCAGGCAGTGATGCAGCTGCTCAGGATACTCTCGATACATCCTCTGTAGAATGTGGTGAGGATGGCAGGTGGGAGACGGACTTTCCTCAGCCTTCGCAGAAAGTAGAGATGCTGCTGGGCTTTCTTTGCTATGGAGCCGCTGTTGAGGGACCAGGTGAACACCAAGAAATTTGGTGCTCTTAACGATCTCAATGTTTCTCAAGTAAAGAGACCAGAACTGCATGCAGTGTGGCCTCACTGGTGCTCTGTATTGTTGCAGCATAACCTCTCTGCTCTTAAAATCAGTCCGTTTGCCTTCTTGATAGCCAATGTTGTGGTTGGCACAACGTTGTGGACCAAAGGGCCTGCTCCTGTAGTACCCAAAACGCCAACCTATTGCAAATCCTGCTCAAGTATCCAAATAGACAATAGACAGTAGGTGCAGGAGTAGGCCATTCGGCCCTTCTAGCCAGCACCGCCATTCACTGTAATCATGGCTGATCATACACAATCAGTACCCAGTTCCTGCCCTCTCCCCATGTCCCTTGACCCCACTATCTAAAAGAGCTCTACCTAACTCTCTTGAATGCATCCAGAGACTTGGCCTCCACTGCCTTCTGGAGCAGTGCATTCCACATATCCACCACTCTCTGGGTGAAAAAGTTTTTCCGCATCTCTGTTCTAAATGGCCTACCCCTTATTCTTAAACTGTGGCCTCTAGTTCTGGACTCACCCATCAGCGGGAACATGCTTCCTGCCTCCAGTGTGTCCAATCCCTTAATAATCTTATGTTTCAATCAGATTCCCTCTCATCCTTCTAAATTCCAGTGTATACAAGCCCAGTCACTCCAATCTTTCAACATATGACAGTCCCACCATTCCGGGAATTAACCTTGTGAACCTACGCTGCACTCCCTCAATAACAAGAATGTCCTTCCTCAAATTTGGAGACCAAAACTGCACACAATACTCCAGGTGGGGTCTCACCAGGGACCTGTACAGCTGCAGAAGGACCTCTTTACTCCTATACTCAATTCCTCTTGTTATAAAGGCCAGCATGCCATTAGCTTTCTTCACTGCCTGCTGTACCTGCATGCTTGCTTTCATTGACTGATGTACAAGAACACCTAGATCTCGTTGTACTTCCCCTTTTCCTAACTTGACTCCATTTAGATAGTAATCTGCCTTCCTGTTCTTGCCACCAAAGTGGATAATCTCACATTTATCCACATTAAACTGCATCTGCCATACATTTGCCCACTCACCCAACCTGTCCAAGTCACCCTGCATTCTCATAACATCCTCCTGACATTTCACACTGCCACCCAGCTTTGTGTCATCAGCAAATTTGCTAATGTTACTTTTAATCCCTTCATCTAAATCATTGATGTATATTGTAAACAGCTGCAGTCCCAGCACCGAACCTTGCGGTACCCCACTGGTCACAGCCTGCCATTCCGAAAGGGACCCGTTAATCACTACTCTTTGTTTCCTGTCAGCCAGCCAATTTTGAATCCATGTCAGTACTCTGCCCCCAATACCATGTGCCCTAATTTTGCCCACTAATCTCCTATGTGGGACTTTATCAAAAGCTTTCTGGAAGTCCAGGTACACTACATCCACTGGCTCTCCCTTGTCCATTTTCATAGTTACATCCTCAAAAAACTCCAGAAGATTAGTCAAGCATGATTTTCCCTTCATAAATCCATGCTGACTCGGACTGATCCCTCTACTGCTATCCAAATGTGTCGTAATTTCCTCTTTTATAATTGACTCCGGCATCTTTCCCACCACTGATGTCAGGCTAGCCGGAATATAATTCCCTGTTTTCTCTCTCCCTCCTTTCTTGAAAAGTGGGACAACATTAGCCACCCTCCAATCAGCAGGAACTGTTCCTGAATCTATAGAACATTGGAAAATGATTACCAATGCGTCCATGATTTCTAGAGCCACCTCTTTAAGTACCCTGGGATGCAGACCATCAGGTCCCGGGGACTTATCAGCCTTCAGACTCAACAGTCTATCCAACACCATTTCTTGCCTAATATAAATTTCCTTCAGTTTATCCTTTATCCTAGTTCCTTTGGCCACTATTACATCTGGGAGATTGTTTGTGTCTTCCCTAGTGAAGACAGATCCAAAGAACCTGTTCAACTCGTCTGCCACTTCCTTGTTCCCCATAATAAATTCACCTGTTTCTGTCTTCAATGACCCAATTTTGGTCTTAACTATTTTTTTCCTATTCACATACCTAAAGAAGCTTTTACTATCCTCCTTTATATTCTTGGCTAGTTTACCTTCGTACCTCATTTTTTCTTGGCGTATTGCCTTTTTTGTTATCTTCTGTTGCTCTTTAAAAGCTTCCCAGTCCCCTGGTTTCCCGCTCATCTTTGCTATGTTATACTTCTCTTTTATTTTTATACTGCCCTTTACTTCCCTCGTCAGCCATGGCTGCCTTACTCCCCTTAGGATCTTTCTTCCTCTTTGGAATGAACCGATCCTGCACCTTCTGCATTATTCCCAGAAATATACCTGCCATTTTTTGTGTCAAAAAGTCCTTTGACACAAAGGCATCCTGCAAGTGCTTATTTTCTGGACTCCTATTATTTTTAACGTACCCACCAACTTCCCCCTCCTCCACCTTAGGACTATTTGCGTATCTTATTAACGTCATAGCCAGCATGTCTTTAAGACGTGTACACTCACCAGGCAGCACCAAATTTGAGATCAAACCAAGCTGTGAGACAGCAGCACTACCTGCTGTGCGTCATTATTCTTCGACAAATGAATAATCTGTTTGCAAATCTTCATTATAAAGCCATCGACTGGAGTAGATACGTATTATCTGTGAAGCTATTTCTTATTGTAATAGTGGCTTGTTCACTGTATGTAGGCATTTGGTGCTGTGCATATCTATAATGTATTTTGCCCAGCCTTTTCAATTAATTTTGTTTAATGAATTGTTTTCCAGGAATATCTCCCCTTTAGCAAATCAAGTAAAGTTTTATTAAAGGAAAAATCAAACAGTTTCTCCAAGAAGTGATTTGGCAATTAATAAATTTAACCTTGTCTGTAGAGGCACAATGATGCAGTTAGTGGAGCTGTTGTCTCACAGTTTGATCCTGACCTCCAGTGACACCTGTATGAGGTTTGCATGTTTTCCCTGTGGCCATGTGAATTTCCTCTGGTGCTCTGGTTTCTTCACGCATCCCAAAGATGTACAGATAGGTAAGTTAATTGGCCACTAAATTTCGCATAGTGTGCAGGTGAGTAACACAATCTGGTAGGAAGCTGATAGAAATTTGGGGAGAATTACAAAATAGGAAATAGTTTAGCATTAGTGTAAGTGGGTCCTTTGGTGGTCAGCACAGACTAAGTGGGCTGAAGTGCCTGCTTTTGCTGCTTTGAGTCATAGAAACAGGCCATTCGACCCCTCTGTCTAGTCCCATCAACCAGCATTTGGACCATAGCCCTCCCATCCACATACCTATCTAAATTTCTCATAAATGTTGAAATTGAACCAGCTTCCGCCTTCTCATTACACTTTCACCATCCGCTGAGTTCCCTTAAACATTTTTCTGAGTTTGATTGTCCAGCCTTTTTCACTTATGTATATGAATGTTTGCACTTCACCAGCACAGAGGCTGGTCAACATTTAGTAAGGAGCCCACTTAAATGAACTTCATAAAAATTATAGCTGAAATACAAATAAGATCTGACAGAATTTTGAAGAATTAATATATAATTGTGCTTATTTTTCATATGTTAGGCACATTTGTTTCTGGGAGAAAATCTTTAAGCTGTTTCACTAAAATCATATAAGTCGTACCTGTGGACAATTTTAATATAAAGATTAGTTACCTATATATCAAGACATAAATTGAAATGTGTCATTTGTGTCAACAAGTAACAGAACCGAGAATTGTGTTGAATGCAGCCTGCAGGTGTCACTATCAATGTTTCCTCTAATTTGTAATGACCAGTGTGAGCAAAAATCTTGTGCTCTGCAATTTTTTTGCCTAGTGACAACATGTTTCAAAGTTTCAAAGATACATTTAATGTCAGAAAAATGTATACAATATGCATCCTGAAATGCTTTTTCTTGGCAACAATCCACAAAAACAGAGGAGTGTCCCGAAAGAATGAATGACACTTAAATGTCAGAACCCCAAAGTACCCCCCAGCTCCCCTCCCTTCCGCGCATAAGCGACAGCAAGCAACAATCCCCCCTCCCCACACCGATTTTTTTAAAAAGCATCGGCACCCACCACCGATCACTCAAGCATGAGCAAAGCAACAGCAAAGACACAGGCTCGCAGAACTCCAAAGACTACTTGTTCACCTGGTATTTGACATACCACAGGCTCTCTCTGTCTCTAATAAGGGAGAAAGAGGTGTCTCCGTTTCACAGCGAGAGGGGAGACATAACAAACAACTCGCTGGTTTATGATGTTAGAAGTCCATTGTGTCGCTTTTCCAGACTCTGTGCCCAAAGATCTGAAGTCTCTGGGCACACAGCCAAAGACCTTCTATCTCCAACAACACACCAATCTCCTGCAGAGGCACCGACCTCCATCTACAGAGTCACAAAAACTCGGTCCTCTGAAGGCAAGTGAAACTCTTGGGCCAAGCCATTGGGGTGCCGAACACTGGCCATTCGTGAAACTCCGAGAGCAGGTCCCATTCCCACAAAGAACCGTAATCGGCGTGTAACTCCAGTTCACTGTCTTTGAAAGGACTCTGAAAGGGGAAAAAAGGGATATTAATGATGGAAATAGAGCTGTTTCCAAAGATGCAAGCAAAGGAGTTGCTATTAGGTGCCATTAATCCTTTTAAGCTCCCTATGTTGTGAGGTGAATTTTATAGAAAGAAGTATTCATTTTAATCTTCCGGGCATTGCAGGATATTGTTCTAATTAGAGGTGAATCAGCTGATCCAAAGAACCCAGGACTGGGTGCACATAAGTCAAATTCTGGGAGTGGATGAAAAGGTGTTCAAAGATCCCTGGGGTATCCAACAAGAAGACCAGAGACCAAGAAATGGGAGCTGGTCAGATAATTCAGCCCTTTGTAGTTGAGGCATGATATCGCAAGATCCTAAATATTTGTAATATTGCAACCTACTTAGGTCCTTTGACAAAGTTCCATTTTTCTGAGTATTTCAGGGTATAACTCTTCTATTATAGAATTATAATAACTTACATGGGTACTACAGACACTGAGAGAATGGAGGATGCTGTTACAGAATAAGGAGTTAAGCTGAAAATGAGGAGGGATTTCTCTCAGGTCTCTCAAAAATCCATGATTCTTTGGATTTTTCTGAACCCTAATGTGGACACTGAAAACTGAGATTTTCAAGCATGAAGTGGATCTAAAAAATGGGGTGAGGATTCAAGGGTTATGGTGGGACAAGAAGGGAAGTGGAGATGAGGCCAAGATTTGCACTGAGAGGCTAAATGGCTCTTGGTGAATTGATAAGCAGGTACTGAGAGGCTAAATGGCCTACACTCCTATTTCGTATATTCAGATTATAGATAAATGCATCTAAATCTAGGATGTTCTGATTTCTGAGCTGGATCTTAATGCCTCCATTATTTAAAATGCATTTATTTACTGTCAATACATCTTTGCATGTTTGCTCATGAGGCAGGTAGTGGAAGCAAGGAGACTGCAGAAGGATTTAGATTGGGAAAATGGGCAAAGTAGTGACAGATGGAATGCACTTTGGTAGAAGGAATAAAAGTATTAGCCATTTTCTAAATGGAGAAAATTCAAAAATCTGAGGTGCAAAACAACTTGGAAGTCCTCATGCAGGATTCCCTCAAGGTTAATTTGCAGGTTGAGCCAGTGGTGAGGAAGGCATTGATTTCGAGAGAACTAGAATAAAAAAACAAGAATGTAATGCTGAGACTTTATAAAGCACTGATGAGGCCTCACTTGAAGTATTGTGAGCAATTTTGGGCCCCTTATTTGAAGGAGCTTAGAACATGTACATGGAACTTAGAAAAATAGAGGACTATAGGTAACCCTAGGTAATGTCTAAGGTAAGGACATATTCAGCACAGTTTTGTGGGCCAAAGGGCCTGTGTTGTGCTGTAGGTTTTCTATGTTTCTAAAGAATGTGCTGATGTAGGGGAGATTCAGAGAAGGTTCATGAGAGTGATTCCTGTAATGAAAGGCTTATCATATGAGAGTGATTGATGGCCTTTATTCACTGGTATTTAGAAGAAATGGGGGGGGGGGGCAGATCTTGTTGAATCCAAACAAACCAAACAAGGCCTAGATAGAGTGGATGTGGAAAGGATGTTTCCTATGGTGGGGGAATCTAGGACCATAGGGCACAGCCTCAGAGTAGAGGGATGTCCATTTAGAAAAGAGGTGAGGAGGAATTTCTTTAGCCAGAGGATGGTGAACCTATGGAATTCATTGCCACTGGTGGCTATGGTGTCTAGCTCATTGGGTATATTTAAGATGGAGGTTGATAGGTTCTTGATTAATCAAGGCTTGAAAGGCTATGGGGAGAAGGCAGAAGAATGGGGTTCAGAGGGAAATGGATCAGCCATGATGAAATAGCGGAGCAGATTTGATGAGCTGAAGGGCCTAATTCTGCTTCTGTGTCGTATGGTCTTATTCACATTGTAAGTCCAGTTGTAACACACAGGAACATTAATTACAACTGGTTCATTACATTTGCAACAAGCTTTAATTAAAGGATCTCATGGATAAGTAAAGCACGTTGGATAATTCAGAATTTAGCAAAACTCAGTTTGATTTATGACTTAAGTTTAATTGCATTCTCTATACAGATTTCACTCTGAACTAGCTGCATTCATAGTGAATGTAATTTAACTGAAAGCAAATTAATAATTGTAGGCACCCTTTTGGCAAAAAAAAGAGCTAAGTTCCTTTTTCTTAATATGGTTCAAAGATGTTTTATAAGCTGGAATAAAATTGTCCCCAAAGACGGAAGAAAATCCATTTTTATTTGAAAATGCTGACAAATCCACAGTGTACAATTTTGGAGAATGGATTGCTTTGTTTGTGAAACTTGTCCATTTCAAAAGTAAAGGCTTTCTCTGCTTAAATATGTGAAATTGTGAGATGTTGCATTTACAGTATATCGTATAACACTGAAAGGCACTATTTGGTCCAATATATCCATGCTGGTTATTTAAATGAATTAACCAATTAGACCACTCTCCACAACCCTAATCTTTTCCAAAGTTTCATACAAATCTACATTTACTGACCATTAGGCAAAATACTCAGGTGTTTTGACTGTCCTCTTGCATAATTTGTTGTATTGAATTTGTCATCTACTTTCATTAGGATGGTATTTCATCAGAAAATGTATTAAAAAGCCAATTTTGTGAGTACGCTCAAAAAGCTTGAAAGGTTTGTTCTCATTCAGGAGAGATTGACTCATCACGTACCTCCAGCTCCAAGCAATGATCGATGTCAGGTTGGTATTGATGATTACAGAGGCACCCTGTGTTTGTTCTGCATACCAGGCATTTCTGGAGTAAAAAAAAATCATCAATACTTGAATCATTGTAATGCATTTGGGATCCCAGAGGAAAAGCTGAGTGCTGTCTGATGATTATTTGCAGTATAGAACAGAAACCTTTTCAATAAAACAGACTTCATCTAAATGAGGCAGCAGTGAGATTAATAATGTAATTTGAAGTGTTTTATTTGAGATGGTCTGGAGGCTTTGCAGCATCTGAGTAAATGGAAATGAAAAGGTTCTTCCATCATCACAATAAGACATAGCCAGGGGTAATTCTTCAGCTGTTTGAGTACAATGAAATGTGGTCAAAACTGGCAATACACAGATTAGAGACCCAGTGTTATTCTTGAACTTCAGATAAACATCAGAGGAACTACCATTAATATCCATATTCTGTGGGTTTAAATAACCTTGAGTAGCTAGAGGGTGTTGAATGAGATTTTTCTGACTGAGGATTACTTAAGGCTAATGGAGAAGGTGAAGGGGTTGATGGGAATAAATCACCAAGGTCTCCAGGGTAACTTACCCTACAGCCTTCAGGCGCTGCATAGATTCCAAAAAATTACTCGAGTTGCCATGACCTTTTATTTGACATGGAGGCTAACATGAGTAATGATATCTTTGTTTTACATGGATGTTCTCTGTAAAATGAAGCTAATTTATCATTAGATTAAGGGAACATATGTGGATTATTCCTGGAAGAATGTACCTATAAACTGTATTAGTGGTTAAGTGCATATACTGCTACTCAGTAACATAGAGACATCTTAGTATCTCCTGTTCCAAACTATAAGTAGTTTCCTTAAAGGAAAATACATTGTCTTCTGACACTGCATACCAGAACATAAAATGGTAACACTGTACAGGGGTGTCAAACTCATTTTAGGTCACGGGCCGGATTGAGCAAAATGCAGCTTCATGCGGGCCGGATCAGTCGGACGCGTGCAAACGCAGCTTTCGTTGCCTCCGTTTTTTCAGCCTGCTGTCATGTGTCTCAGTCTCTGCTGTAACTACAAAGTGTTTCACTTTACAAATTCCGTTTCTTATGAAGAAGACTGCCGAATAAACACTAAAAACCCTGAAAATCTGGTACCTGAATAAACTCAGCATTAGCCATATCATACGCCATAGGCGCTTCGATTACTGGGGCCAGCTTTAATAGTAATTAGATATTATCTTGCGGGCCAAAGATAATTCCACCATGGGCCGGATTTGGCCCGCGGGCCTTGAGTTTGACATATATGATGTAATACTAATCTACACACAGTGGCCACTTTATTAGGTACACCTGCTCGTTAATGCAAATGTCTAATCAGACAAACAAATTGAAGCACCTCAATGCGTAAAAGTGTGCAGACCTGGTCAAGAGATTCAGTCATTGTTCAAACCAAATATCAGAATAAGAAAGGAATATGATGCAAGTGGCTTTGACCATGGAATGATTGTTGGGCCCAGGCTGGGTGGTTTGAGTACCTCAGAAACTGCTGATCTCCTGGGATTTTCACACACAATAGTTTCTAGAGATTACAGAGAATGGTGCAAAAAACAAAAAAACATTCAGTAAGCGGCAGTTCCATGGGCAAAAATGCCTTGTTAAAGAGGTTAGAAGAGAATGACGAAACTGGTTCAAGCTGATAGGAAGGCAACAGAAACACAAATAACCATGTGTTGCATCAGTGTTGGGCAGGTGAACATCTCTAAACACACAAAATGTCAAGACGGATGGGCTACAGCAGAAGAAGACCATGAACATAAACTCAGTGGTCACTTCACTAGATAATAGGACGTACCTAATAAAGTGGCAACTGAGTATAACTTTCAAATCCCAGCATAAGTCATGTTTCACTTTTAAATTTATTTGTGGGATGTAGGGCAATACTAGGAAGACTTGTGTAAACTTAAATTTGCCAGGCCAATAACCACACCACAAGCAGTTCTTTACTTTATCCTTGTTACCAGTTTATTTGTTCAAACTCAGCCAGTGAGAGGCTCGGAGCTGCATACCAGAGGGACAGTGCTCCTCTCCCTCTAGGAGCTCGTAACAGACCTCTGCCTAACATACAGAAACGTTACAATTTATAGAACTAGCGAGACAAAGAGCACTCAGTTCAACAGGTATTCCTGCCAAGTCAGTTAGAGCAAAACTTAATTATTTCGATAAGAGAGTCCAATAAATAAAGGTTTTAATTACAGACAGATATTCGTTCTTGTCCTTATCAGTGAGTCCTCCCCTTTTCCCTGAACAAACGAGGGAACTTAGCTCAGTGGAGTGAAACCGTAAGGCATGGTGTGTGCGATCTGTGTGAACCCAACCCCCATATCGTTCTCAAGAGACATCTGTGAGTCATTAATCTAGACAAGCCGCAGGTCGATTCCTCAGTGAAGGACAAACAGAAATTTGTACACTATCCAGAACAGAGCACACATAAGTTAGCACTTAATTTTAACCCATTATTTACAGGAGTCCAAGAATCATTTCTTACGTCCCCAATAACCTTAAAACTTCATCACATGTACTCATTGCTCATCTCTAAGTGGTTATCTGAAGGCAGCCTGCTACGTTGTTTGCTTTGGAGTCACATGTCGACCACAGCACGGACAAAATTAACTAAAGGTAAAAGCTATTAACTGATCAAATTGGTCTTGACCCAAAGTCAACCCTTCGTGGTCACAATTATCAATATTAGATTTTTATACCAGAACATACTAATGGATTCTCAGACCCGAAATGTTATCTCTGTTTCATTTTCCGTAGATGTTACCTGACCTGCTGAGTGTCTCTGGTATTCTCTATTTTTATGTTGCTTTTCCCCTTTTGATGAGATGCAGATGAGATTAACTGGTCCAAACTGGTAAATTGTATTGGCTTAGATAGGCATTTCAGCCAAGCTGAATGAATTGAACTGAATGGATTGTTTCCATACTGTGGGACTATCAATCAATGCATTTGATTGGGCACCTGCCCCCTTGATCAAAATCACATTATTATGTAGAAATTACTCTGTTACATAACTTCCAATCAGCAGTCATTGGAGTAACCATCAGATTTGCCTTTATTCCCAAATGACAGAAAGCTGGACTGACGGAGATTGCCAGATAAGTGACTTCTGACTTCACTCAATATCTGTGAGACCAAGGAACTGATTGTAGACTTCAGTAGAGGGAAACCAGGGGTCCAAGAACCAATCCCCATTGGAGGATCAAAGGTGGAGAGGATTAGTAACTTTAAATTGCTGGATGTTACTATTTCAGAGGACCTGTCCTGGATCCAGCACATAAGTGCAATTACGAAGAAAGCCCAGCAGCACCTTTACTTCCTTAGAAGTCTGCGGAGAATCAGCATGACATCTAAAACTTTGAGAAACTTCTATCCATGTGTAGTGGAGAGAATATTGACTGAGTATATCATAGACTGGTATAGAAACACCAATGCCTTTGATGGAAAATCCTACAAAAATTAGTGCATTCAGCCTAGTACATCATGGGTAAAACCCTCCCAACCATTGAGCACATCTACATGAATCGCTGACGTAGAAAAGTAACAGCCATCATCAGAGATCCTCACCACCCAGCCCGTGATCTTCTTTCGCTACTGCCAACAGGTAGGAGGCACAAGAGCCTTAGGACTCACACCAGCAGGTTCAAGAATAGATACTACCCCTCAACCATCAGACTCTTGAACAAAAGAGGCTAACGACACTCACTTGCCCCATCACTGAAGTTCCCACAACCAATGATCTCACTTCAAGGACTCTTTATCTCATTATCTTGCATTCTTGTTATTTATTGCTGTTTATTTCTATTTGCATTTGCACAGTTTGTTGTCCCCTGCACTCTAGTCGATCTTTTATTATCCTGCTAGAGTTACTATTCCATAGATTTGCTGAATATGCCTGCAGGAAATGAATCTCGGGATTGTATGGGGTGACATATATGTACTCTGATGATAAAAATTTACTTTGAACTTTAAAGGTCAGTCCTTTGCTATGGGATAGAACCATAGAACACTAGAGCACAGTACAGGCCCTTCAGCCCTCCATGTTGTGCTGACCCATATAATCCTTAAAAAATGTACTAAACCCACACTACCCCATAACCCTCCATTTTTCTTTCATTCATGTGCCTGTCCAAGAGGCTCTTAAATACCCCTAAATGTTTTAGCCTCCACCACCATCTCTGGCAAGTCATTCCAGGCACTCACAACCCTCTATGTAAAAAACTTACCCCTGATGTCTCCCCTAAAGTTCCCTCCCTTAATTTTGTACATATGCCCTCTGGTGTTTGCTATTGATGCCCTGGGAAACAGGTGCTGACTATCCACTCTATCTATGCCTCTCATAATCTTGTAGACTTCTATCAAGTCCCCTCTCATTCTTCTACGCTCCAAAGAGAAAAGTCCCAGCTCTGCTAACCTTGCTTCATATGACTTGTTCTCCAAACCAGGCAACATCCTGGTAAATCTCCTCTGCACCCTCTCCATAGCTTCCACATCCTTCCTATAATGAGGTGACCAGAATTGAACACAATACTCAAGTGCGGTCTCACCAGAGATTTGTAGAGTTGCAACATGACCTCTCTACTCTTGAAATCAATCCCCCTGTTAATGAAGCCTAGTATCCCATAGGCCTTCTTAACTACCCTATCAACATGCGCAGCGACCTTGAGGGATGTATGGATTTGAACCCCAAGGTCCCTTTGTTCATCCACACTGTTAAGTAACTGACCATTAATCCTGTACTCAGTCTTCTGGTTTGTCCTGTACTCAGTCTTCTGGGATCTCCCACCCGCATCGACTGCTGGACTCCAGCAGCCAATTGACCAGCTCCGTCGAGGGTCATTAACATGGCTGCACTTTTGGATGTTCCTGTGTCTCTGGCTCACGAGATAATGTTGGAAGAAGGGAGTGGGGGATTTGTTGCTCGGTTGAGGAGTAAGTGAACGGGCTGAGCCCATGTAATTGTTTGCCCAAAGTACTGAATAAAAATGCATCTAGGGAATTTAATTAAATGAAATAAAAGAGGAAAAATATCAAACTGCAGATGTGGAAAACCTGAAATAGAAGCAGGAACTGCATTGTGCTTTGTAGGTCTGGCAGCATCTGTGGAAAGAGGAACAGATTTAACATTTGTGTTTAAATCTCTTACATTAGAAGTTTGAACTTAGCCACAACTTTTTGTTAAACTCTTAAAAACATACATATTGGTGAACTCTTAGTCAAAGAGTCATAAGACCACAAGACCATAAGAAATAAAAGCAGAATTAAGCCATAGCTGATCCAATTTTCCTCTCAGCCCCAATCTCCTGCCTTCTCCCCGCATCCCTTCATGCCCTGACCAATCAAGAATCTATCAACCTCTGCCTTAGATAAACATGAAGATTTGGCCTCCACAGCTGCCTGTGGCAAAGAATTGCACAGATTCACCACTCTCTGGCTAAATAAATTCTTCCTCATTTCCTTTCTAAAAGGACGCCCCTATACTCTGAGGTTACGTACTCTGGTCTTAGACTCTCCCACCATAGGTAACATCCTTTTCATCTCCACTCTGTCAAGGCCTTTCACCATTTGATGTATTTCAATGAGGCCATCCCTCATTCTTCTGAATTCTAGTGAATACAGGTCAAGAGCCATTAAATGCTCTTCATATGACATGCCATTCAATCCTGGGAACATTTTTATGAACCTCCTTTGAACTCTCTCCAGTTTCAGCACATCCCTTTTAAGACAAGGGCCCAAGCCTGCTCAGAATATTCCAAGTGAGGCCTCACCAGTGCTTTATAAAATTTCAACATTACATCCTTGCTTTTATATTCTAATCCTCTTGAAATGAATGCTAACATTGCATTTACCTTCCTCACCACAGACTCAACCTGCAAATTAACTTTTAGGGAATCTCCCAAGTCAATTTGCACCTCAGTTTTTTTGCATTTTCTCTCCATTTAGAAAATTGTCAACCTTTCATTTCTTCTACCAAAGTGCATGACCATACACTTCCTGACACTGTATTCCATCTGCCATTTCTTTGTCCATTCTCCTAATCCATCTAAGTCCTACTGTAGTCTTTCTACTTCTTCAAAACTACCTGTCCCTCCACCTATCTTCATACCAACAGCAAATTTTGCAATGAAGCCATCAATTCCATCATCAAAATCATTAACATATAATGTAAAAAGAGTTGATACCAACACAGACCCCTATGGAACGCCACCAGTCACCGGCAGCCAACCAGAAAAGGCTCCCTTCATTCCCACTCTTTGCTTTCTGCCAATCAGTCACTGCTTTAACCATGCTAGAATCGTCCCTGTTATAACATGACCTTATAGCTTGTTATACAGCCTCATGTGTGGCATTTTGTCAAAGCCCTTCTGAAAATTCAAGTACACAACATCAAGCCATTCTCTTTTGTCTATCCTGCTTGTTATTTTTTCAAAGACTTCCAATGGATTTGTCTGTCAAGATTTTCCCTTGTGGAAACTATACTGAATAAAGTTGAATACCACATGTTTTATCAAGTGCCTCCAAGTACCCTGAGACTTCATCCGTAATAATTAACTCCAACATCTTCCCAACCACTAAGGCCAGACTATAGTTTTCTTTCTTCAGCCTCTCTCCCTTTCTGAAGGGTGGAGTGACATTTGCAATTTTCCAGTCTTCCGGAGCCATCCAAGAATCTAATATCTCCAATGATCTCTTCAGCCACTTCTTTCAGAACTCTGGGGTGTGTACCATCTGGTCCAGGTGACTAATCTACTTTCAGACCTTTCAGTTTCCCAAGAACCTTTTTTCTACTTATGGAAACTTCACACATTTTATGACCCCTGACACCTGGAGCATCCACCATACTGCTGGTGTCTTCCACAGTGAAGTCGTTGCCTGAACCCTTAGTGCCTAGGTGGCACATGGCGCCTCTTCCACAGTGAAGACTGGTGTAAAATACTTATTTAATTCATCCACTATTTCCTTGTCCCCCATTACTTCCTCTCCAGCATTGTTTTCCAGTGATCTGATATCCACTCTCGCCTCTTTTACACTTCTTAGTGAGGGGTACAGACAGGAGATTCTATGGATGTGAACAGGACACTCGGATGGTATATTGCCTCCCAGGTGCCAGGGTCAGGGACGTCTCAGAATGCATCCACAACATTTTGGAGAGGGAGGGGGAGCAGTCAGATGTCTTGGTATATATTGCTACCAATGACATAGGAAGGAAGAATCCTGAAAAGAGAATTTAGAGAGCTAGGTAGAAACCTGAAAAGCAAGACCTCTCGGGTAGTAATTTCTGGATTGCTGCCTGTGCCATGCACCAGTGAGGGTAGAAACAGGATGATTTGGCAGATAAATGTGTGGCTGAGAACCTGGTGCAGGGGGCAGGGCTTCAGGTTTTCGGATAATTGGGATCCCTTCTGGGGAGGTATGACCTGTTCAAAAGTGACGGTTTGCATCTGAACCTGAGGGGGACCAATATTCTTGTGGGCAGATTTGTTAGAGCTGTTGAGGAGGGTTTAAACTAACTTGGCAGGGGGGTGGGAACCGGAGTGAAGGGAAAAAAAGTAAAGTTAGCGTGCACAGTAAAGTTAGCATGCAGTCAGACTGTCAGGAAGGGAAGCAGGTGATGGGACTTAGTTGCAGCCAACAGGCTAAGTATCAAATCATTAGGGATTCAGAATCAGAGAGGATAGCAAATGCAGTACTCAAGGTGTTGTAACTAAATGGATGTAGTATAGGAAATAAGGTGAATGATCTTGTTGCACAATTACTGATTACCAAATATGATGTTGTGGCCATCACTGAATCATGGCTGAAGGATGGTTGTATTTGGGAGTTGAATGTCCAAGTTACACGTTATATCGGAGGGATAGGAAGGTAGGCAGAGGGGGTGGTGTGACCCTACTGGTGAAGAATGGCATCAAATCAGTAGAAAGGTGTGACGTAGGATCAGAAGATGTTGAATCCTGGTGGGTTGAGTTTAGAAACTGCAAGGGTAAAAGGACATTGATGGCAGTCATCTCCAGCCCTCCTATTTCAGTGGCTGGGAGGTGGACCACAGGTTACAACAGGAAATAGAAAAGGCGAGTCAAAAGGGCAATGTTATGGTAGTCATGGGAGATTTTAACATGCAGGTCGATTTCAAACATCAGATTGGTAATGGATCTCAAGAGAGTGAGTTTGCTAAAAGCCTATGAAATGGCTTTTTTAGAGCAGTTTGTTGTTAAGCCAACTAGGGGATCAGCTATTCTGGATTGGATGTTATGCAATGAACTGGAGGTGATTAGGGAGCTTAAGGTAAAATACCCCTTTGATGGGAAGAAAGTAAAGTGTGACATAGCAGTACTTCAGTGGAGTAAAGGAAATTATAGTGGAATGAGAGAGGAATTGGCCAAAGTAAATTGAAAGAAATGCAGGCAGGGATGACAGCAGAGCAACAGTGTCATGAGATTCTGGGGAAAATGAGGAAGGTGCAGCATAGATGTATTCCAAAAATGAAGAAATACTCAAATGGCAAAATAGTACAACCATGGCTGATGAGGGAAGTCAAGCTAATATAAAAGCAAAAGATTGGGCATACAATAAAACAAAAATTAGTGGGAAAACAGAGGATTGGGAAGCTTTTAAAACCCTACAGAGAGCAGCTGAAAGAATCGGTAGGAGGACTAGCTGAAGTATGAAAACAAGGCTTGCAAACAATATCAAAGTGGATAGTAAAAGCTTTTTCAAGTATGTAAGACCAAAGAGAGATGAAAGTGGATATAGGACCACTAGAAAATGAGGCTAGAGAAATAATAACAGGGAACAAGGAGATGGCAGATGAACTAAATGAGTATTTTGCATCAGTCTTCACTGCGGAAGATACCAGCAGTGTGCCAGGTGTCCAAGAGTGGAAGGGAAGAGAGTGAGTGCAGTTACTATTACAAGGGAAAAAGTGCTCAAAAAGCTGAAAAACCTAAGGTACGTAAGTCACACAGACCAGATGAACTGCACCCTAGGGTTCTGAAAGAGGTAGCATTAGAGATTGTGGTGGCATTAGTAATGATCTTTCAAATATCATTGGACTCTGGTATTGTGCCAGAGGACTGGAAAATCACAAATGTAACTCCACTCTTCAGGAAAGGAGGAAGGCAACAGAAAGGAAATTATAGACCTGTTAACCTGACCTCAGTTGTTGGGAAGATGTTGGAGTCAGTTGTTAAGGATGAGGTGATGGAGTATACTTGGTGACACAGAACAAGATGCGACAAAGTCAGCATGGTTTCCTTAAGGGAAAATCTTGCCTGGACAAACTTATTGGAATTCTTTGGGGAGATTACCTGTAGGATGGATAAAGGGGATGTGGTAGTGTTGTATATTTAGACTTTTAGGATGCCTTTGACAATGTGCCACACATGAGGCCACTTACCAAGTTAAGAGCCCATGGTTTTACAGAAAAGTTACTAGCACGGTTAGAGCATTGGCTGATTAGTAGGAGGCAACGAGTGGGAATAAAAATAACCTTTTCTGGTTGGCTGCCTGTGACTAGTGGTGTTCTACGGGGTTGGTGTTGGGACCACTTCTTTTATGTTGCATATAAATGATTTAGATGATGGAATAGATACCTTTGTTGTCAAGTTTGCAGATGATATGAAGATTGGTGGAGGAGTAGTTAGTGTTGAGGAACCACGTAGGCTGCAGAAGGACTTAGAAAGATTAAAAGAAGGGCAAGAAAGTGGCAAATGAAATACAATGATGGAACATACACAGTCATGCATTTTGGTAGTAGAAATAAAAGTGCAAACTATTTTCTAAACTGGGAGAAAATCCAGAAATCTGAGATGCAACGAGACTTGTGCAGAACACTCTAAAGGTAAACTTGCAGGTCAAGTCAGTGGTGAGGAAGGCAAATGCTATGTTAGCATTCATTTCAAGTGGTCTAGAACACAAGAGCAGGAATGTGAAGCTGAGGCTTTATAAGGCACTGGTGAGGCCTCACCTTGAGTATTGTGAATGGTTTTGAGCTCCTCATCTAAGAAAAGATGTGCTGGTATTGGAAAGGGTTCAGAGGAGGTGCACAAGGATGATTCCAGGAATGAAAGGGTTATCATATGAGGAACGTTTGATGGCTTTGGGTCTGTACTTGCTGGAACTCAAAAGGATGAAAGGGATTTCATTGAAACCTTTTGAACGTTGAAAGGCCTAGACAGAGTAGATGTGGAAAGGATATTTCCCATGGTGGGGAAGTCTAGGACAAGAGGGCACAGCCTCAGGATAGAAGTGTCCACTTAAAACAGGAATGTGGAATGGTGAATTTGTGAAATTTGTTATCACAGGCAGCTGTTTGGTGTATTCAAGGCAGAGCTTGATTGGTTCTTGATTGGACAGGGTATTAAAGGTCACGGGGTGAAGACCGGGGAGTGGGGCTGAAGTGGGGAAGAAAAGTCATGATTGAATGGCAGAGCAGACTCGATCGGCTAAATGGCCTGGTTCCAAAAATCTTTAGCCCTCACTCCTACACCAACTCCTTAGCCACATATTAAACTGTGTAATCTTTCTAGTTATGGGCATGGGTAGATGTGGCATGGGTAGCAATCTTGAGATCAGAATCCTGGAGGTCTTTCCCTTTTACTTGGCACCTTAATCCCTGAACTCCTTATGCAGAAGCTCATCACTCATTCTACCCAAGTTACTGGTACCTACATGGACCACGACTTCTGGCCGTTCACTCTCCCACTTAAGAATACCGAGTATTCAATCCAAGATATCCTGGACCCTGGCTCCAGGGAAGCAACATACCATCCAGGAATCTTGAGCACTACAACACAGAAACAGGCCCTTTAGTCCATCCAGTCCATTTCAGACTGGTCTGCTACCTAGTCATTGTCCCTGCACCAGGATTATACACAGCTCTCTATATCCATCCATTCCATTTCAGACTGTGCTGCCTAGTCATTGTACCTGCACCGGGATTATACACAACTCTCTATATCTCTCTCATCCACGTACCTCCCTTAAATGTTGCAATTGAATTTGTTTCTACCACTTCCGCTGACAGCTCATTTTACACGCTGAGTGAATAAGCTCCCCTCAGATTCTCCTTAAGTATGTTGTCTTTCACCTTTAATGTTTGACCACTAGATTATTTCAGATGACTAACATCAGAATTCCAGATGCAATCATCACCTGATTCACATGGAATCCTTTGGTGCATTCTTTCAAAGATTCCCTGTTTGGAGTAGTGGTGGTATGAGATTCTCCACACCCAAAGACAGGAGCACAGGTCTATGAGCTCCTACACCTTCCACGTCCGTCACTTAGAGCGTCATCATAGTGGCTGGACCTTTCATTATGGTGAGTGTGAGTGCCTTGGACTCCATTGATTGGGAACCTGGCAGATTTGCCAGTGTTTCCCAAGTGACAAGTGTTACAGGCTATGAGGTAAGTGTTACTTGCTTGGAATAATTGTAAAAGAGAGGGGCCTTTAGATCCTGTCACCTCATGCTGAAACAAGTTTGGATCCCAGAGTTGAGGAGCAATGCATTTGTTCATCCCACACCACTGAGTCAGCCAGAAAATGGGTTTGGAATAAAAAAAATACAATGTCCACTTTAAAACAATGGAATAACTCGCTCCAGTGGGCAGACAATATTGCCCACAATGTCCTGAAACAGGTGCTAGGTTCTGAGCTGTGATGTTATCAGATGGTGTCATGGTCCACTCCGTGAAGTCCGCGTTCTGGTTCACAGTCCGGTCCGTGGGCTCCGGACTCCGGGTCTTCCGGCTGACCCTTGTTTCAGTTGGGCTTCATCATAGGCACCTGATTCTCTTCTTGGGGCTGGGAATATAAGTGGCCCTGGGTTCCAGTGTAGGTGCTGGTTTGTCTCCTCAGTATCCTGTCCTCACTTCTGTGGGGTAAGTCAGGCTGTCTTTGCCATTACCCTGTGGTTGGATCTGTCCCTTCCTGTCCTTGCCTCCGTTGGGTAAGCCAGGCCATCTTTGCTGTTACCCTGAGGCTGGACTGTTCCCTTCCCTTCCCCTTCTTTCTGTAGCCCTTGGCTGAAGCCTCGCCTGTTACCTTTCGCCTGGAGCTTCGCCTGCTTCCTCGCCTATTCTCGCCGCCAAGATCTACCACTGGAGCAAGACCGGAGCCTTGCGGTGTCTAAATAAGGAACCATCTTTCATTGTTTGGAACTGTCTCTTTGTATCCTCACCTTCGCTAGGTAGGTCCGGCTGTTTGCCGCTACCTTGTGTTTGGAACTGTATCATCGTGTTCAGCTCTCTGTGTATGAGTCCCGGCCCTACATCCTGTTCCCAAGGAGGGGTTCCGGCTCTATGTTCCTGTCTCCCAAGACCAAGGCTCTGTGTTCTATGTTCCAGTCTCCCAAGTCTGAGTCCAAGCTTCATGTCCTCATGAGTCACGCGTCCTACCCCCACGTCCAGTCCTGTTGCTTTGCCATGTCTTGTCCTCACCTAGATCCAGAGTCCAAGCCCGAATCAAGATCCAAGTTCCGGGTCCTTGTCCACTCTCTGGCTCGGAGTCCTTGTCCAGGTTCTGAGTTCCTAGTTCCTTGTCCAGGTCCCACTTTCCTAGTCTAGTCCTGGCCCAGGCCCTGTATCCTAGTCTCGTCCAGGGCCTGTGTCTTGTCCAGCGTAGTTTCTTCCCCACTTCCCTTGCTTTCTTGACGCACCTAGTCCTGTTCCTAGTACTTCAGTGTCTGTGTCTTGCCTTTGGGTCCGCTCTCTACCCCCACCTTATGACAGATGGAGGGATACCTTCCTTCATAAAAGGGTAGCATTCTCATCAACTTGTGGGACCTAGGCCCCCAAGCACTTCCAATGGTGAAGGTGCATGCCTTGGAAGCTCCTAGAGGCCCAGTGTATGTGATATAAGGGATACATCACCTCCCAAACCACCCACTGGGACATGAAGCACTGCTTAGCTTACCCTGACAAAGTCAGGAGCCTTTTACATTAATTGCATCAAACATGTCAGAAGCCATAGAAATACAGTGGTTTAAGTCATCTGCACTCCCAAAGAACTGGACAAGAATAAGGAGAAGAAGCATAAAGCCAATTTTTTTTTTTGGGGGGGGGGGTTGTGGAATTGGTTCTGAGATGGTCTCACGTCTTTGTTTCCCTATAGAAAGACTAAGTGGGAAGGAAAGTAATATAAAGTAATATAAAGTGCTAAAACCATGACGAACGGGAACAGAATAGTCCTGCTGTATAAAAAGAGACAGTATTACTCATAACCAGGTATTGATTGTTGAAAGATTGGTCATCTAAGTTATTCACAACTTGGAGAGATTGAAAAAGTTAGCACTTTATTCCATGGAATGTAGAAGATTGAGAGGTGATTTGATAGAGCTATACAAAATTATGAGCTCCAGATTGCAAAAATCATGTGAGCTGATAGGTTAATTGGCCAGTGTAAATTGACCCGACTGTGTAGAGAGTGATAAAATACAGGAGATTGATGATAAGACTACGCAACTATAAAAGAGATTCTGCAAATACTGAAAATTTTAAGCAACACACAGAAAATGCTGGAGGAGCTCAGCAAGTCAGGCAGAATCTATGGAGGGGAATAAATAGTTGATGTTTCAGGCTAAGACCCTTCATCAGGACTGGAACAGAAGGAGCTGAATAAAGAGGTGAAGGGAGGGGAAGGATGACAAGTGAGCAAGTAATGAGACCTGGTGAGGGGGGAGGTAGGTGGATGCAGGAGGGATGATGAAGAAACTGGGAGGTGATAGGTGGAAGAGGCAAAGGGTTGAAGAAGAAGGTATCTGATAAGAGAGGACTGTAGGTCATGAGAGAGCCAGGGCACCTGAAGGAGGTGATAGGCAGGTGAGAAGAGGGCAGGTAAGAGGGAAGTAGAATGGGGAAAGGAAAAAGAGAAAAAGAGTAGGGGGTGGGAGTAATTACCTGAAGTTAGAGAAATTGATGCTCATGCCATCAAGTTAGAGGCTACCCATTTAAGGCATTTCTTCTCAAACCTGGGCATGGCCTCATTCTGGGATTCATTTTTCTGGTTGCCAAGACGTGAGGTGCCACAGGGATTAGTGCTGTGGCATTAAGCTTTTAAAATTTATATGAATATCGTGGATGATCGAGGCACCATAGGAATAGGTGCCTCAGTCCAATTCATTTCTATAAACTGATGTAACACCATCGGAAAGGTTTCACTGCTAACGCAATGGTCTTTCTGTAGAAACAGTGTTTGGATTATGGTTAGAGATAATGGGTGCTTTGGAATGTGAGCTGTCCAATGAAGGGAGTGTGTTTTCTTGCCGTGGGTCTAACGCCGGGGTGATCTGGGTATCTGGTCCAGTGGGAAATGAAGAGAGAAGGTGCCGAAGGGGGGGCCATGGCCCGACGAAGGCCAGGAGGATCGAAGGAGGATTGGTGAAGGGGAAACCATGAGCTCCAACTTGTGCACGTTAGACTGTTCCATAAAAATGCGCCCCTTCCGTTTTTTTGCTTTTTCTTCACTAACCCTGTAGTCAAATTAAGAGTTGTATAGCTAAATCGTTTAATTGTATGCAGTGTACTGTCTGTTATTTCGTAGTACTGATTTGTAACAGGGTAACAAATCACGCAGCACCCACACAATCAGGGGGGTTTTGGGGTGGACTCACATCTCAATCTCACCCGTTTGGCAGGGCTAGAGATTGCCTTCCCTAGACAGAACCTGAGTGTTACAATTGTGGGGGCTCATCTGGGATTGATTTCATTGGATGCTGTGTGATTGCTTTGCGCATTGACCCAGTGGGTTGTGTGTTTAAGTCTGTACTAAACTATTGTCCAGGAAAGTGATTATGATACATGGTTATGGATGCTGCCGGGTTTGAGCAATGGTGCAAATCCACGGGGTTACTGGTAACGACTGCATGCCTGTTCAGTGGGGTAGATATTCATACTCCTGATGAATTGTTAATTCGACTTTTAAGTATTGTTAAAGCTGTAGGCAAAGTTACGATTGTGGGGCGAAGGTTTGATGAAATGGCGGGCAAAGACTTTGTTTTAGTCCAGACTAGTGCTGACGTAACGGCAGTGGAACTGCCTGGTACTATTGGGGCCCCAGGAGAGGGGGTCTGTGGACTGTCCAGACTTTCTGGGAGGAGGGGAGTGTAGGCGAGTGGGCTGAATCGCAAGTCGAGTCTCACGTAACTGAGGGGCGGAGACTTCAAAGACAGGGTGCTCTCAGAGCGAGGGGAAGGAGTGGTCTGATTCAGAATGTCTAATTAGCCCCCCAGTGAGGAGTGAGTTGGTAGATATTTGGTGCAACGGGAAGCCCAATGGAGCTCATGATGGGGTTTCAGAACATGTCAGGAGAAGGGGGAGGAGCTTTCTCTTTCGGCTAGAGAGGCAGCTATATTGCTTGTGGCCAGAGGGGCCATTCAGAGGGCTGAGGTGGATCAGTTAAGAAGGGACCGGATAGCAAAAGGTGCCCAGTCCCTGAACCTGGTCGCTTTGGGTCTCCGACTGTCTCTTAAGACACACCCCCCCACCCAATTGTTGAGCTGATCAGCGAAGTATGAGAAGAGGAGAACACATCGGAGGCGCAGGAGGCCTCCGTCAGAGGGTACAGTCCTCGGTAGTGGCCCCCTGCATTGAAGTGACCATGGATAGACTTCCCCGCAGAGTGGTAGAGGAGATTTTGGCACAGTTGAGAACTTGGTTGTTATCAGTGGGTGTGCCCCCACTGCCCCCTCCCCCTGTAAGGTGGAGCTGATAGACAGACAGATCATCTAAGGGGATGGACTATGTAGAGGGCTGCTAGCAGCCGGTGTCCCGCGAGAAGGGGAGCGGCTGGTATTGTCTGTTATAACTGGTGAAGAGGGGCACTTCAGGCAGGAGTGTGAAAGACGGGAAACCACTCGGCGAGTGAGCCCCCCGGTATCTATGCAGAGAGAGATATTGGGAAAACTTAAAAGAGACCCAGAGAGGGGACGGCCTGGTGTATCGGGGGGGGGGGGGCGGCGGGGGAGGGAGCACATTCCCAGCAATATTTCAAGGAACACCTGAAATCAAAAAAACATATTCCTGAAAGTGTAGTGGGGCGGAGCTTCAGTGTATCACTACAGATAGAGGGTATTTAAGCTAGAGCCATACTTGACACAGGGTCGCAGGTCACTTTGCTATACTGTAATTGACGCATTTACCATTGACACCACTTAAAGCACTAGAGATCTGGGGTCTTTGTGCTGGTGATTATCCATATGATGGTTATTTGTCAGTGAAGGTGGAGTTTTTGGAGGCCGACGTGGGAGTGGCTGAGATCCTTGATACATTAGTGCTGGTTTGTCCAGACCCCTTTGAGAAGGGCGATGTTTCAGCTCTTGTGAGGTCCAACTCTCCTATTGTGAGGAGGCTCATGGGAGGCTGCAAGGCAAAAGCTGGAGAGAGCTTTTTGAAGATGTTGTCCGTTCACCCGGTGTGTCGAGCTGCTTTTGAGGAAGTGCGTCACTGCATTGCGCCGGATAATGAGCTTAGAGGAGGGACAATGTGGTTCACCCAGTCCAAGCCAATTGTGTTACGACCCAGGGAAGTAGTGAGAGTAATGGGAAACCCCAAATTTCCTGGAATGTCCAAGGGTGAGGCCCTCTTGGTGGATGTTCCAAAAGACCATAAAGAGGAGTCAGGCATGCCTCCTGGGATACTGGAGAGGCCCGAACTGCAGAAGCCCTCGGTCTTACAGGTGAACAGGATAGCAGTGATGATCAGGAACATTACAAAGAGGAAGGTCACATTCAACAGGGGGATGCCCCTGGCACATCACTTCCCAGTGATGGTAATGTCTAGTGCTCCTGTGAGACAAGCCAGGGGGGAAACTATCTGCAAAAGGGGGAAAGTTGACCTCTGAGTCATTCAACTTTGGGGACTCCCCAGTACCTGTGAGTGGGAAGAGGAGGTTGGTAGAGAAGATGTTGAAGCTGGAAGGTGTCTTTTCCACTGATGAGTTTGATGTGGGTTGTTCCAAGAGCACACGTCACACTATCCGGGTGACTGAGGACACCCCGTTCAGAGAAAGGTCACGGCGAATGGCCCCTGCAGAAATGGAAGACGTTCAGCAGCATTTGTGTAAGTTAAAGGAAGCTGGGATTATCACTGAGACCAGAGGCCCCTACCTGTCCCCTATAGGCCAGGAAGAAGAATGGGAAGGTACGGATGTGTGTGGACTGGTCTATAATTTCCTGGGTTATCTCTAATATCTTTCTTGAACAAGGGAACAACATTTGCAACCCTCCAATCCTCCGGTACTTCTCCTCTCCCTATTGATGATGCAAAGATCATTGCCAGAGGCTCAGCAATCTCCTCCTTCGCTTCCCACAGTAGCCTGGGGTATATCTCATTCAGTCACGGTGACTTATCCAACTTCATGCTTTTCAAAAGCTCCAGCACATCCTCTTTCTTAATATGTTCAAGCATTGTAGTCCGCTGTAAGCTAGAGAGTACAGAAAAGAAGAGAAAGGATAGTGCTGGCATTGTAGGGTTTGAGTTCGGAGAGTCGGGAGTGTAGGAGGCTGAGAGGTGACCTTATAAAAACACATAAAACCATGAGGGACACAGATAAAGTAAATGTCACTGTCTTTTCTCCCAAGGTACGGGTATCTAAAGAGGGCAAAGGTTTAAGGTGCAAGGGGAAAGAATCAGAAGTGACCTATTTTCACACAGAGCAGTGGGCAAGTGGAATAAGCTGCCAGAGAAAGTGGTAGAGATGGATGCAATCACAAAGTTTCAAGGGCATTTAGCCAGATTCATTGATAGGAAAGGTTTTATATAAACAAAAACATAGGTAATTGACACTGAAGAAGAGTCTCGGCCCAAAATGTAGTTTATTCATTTCCATGGATGCTGCCTGTCCTGCTGAGTACCTCCAGCATTTTGTGTGTGTTGCTTTGAATCTTCAACATCTGCAGAGTTTCTTGTGTTTACAGGTAACTGAGATCATGTCAAGTAGGTAACTTGATCAGCGTGGATGAATTGGGATGAACCACATATTGATTCCTTCATTGAGCCATTAAAGAACTTTAATAACTCAAAGAAGGAATCAATAACTAGTTTACAAATAATATATACTTTATACTAAACACAAGAGACTCTGGAGAAGCTGAAAATCCAGATTAACACATGCTGGAGGAACTCAGCAGATCAGGAAGCATCTATGGAGAGGAAGAAACAGCCGTTGTTTCATGTATGTGTTACTTTATACTCTGTGGCAAATAGACAAAATAACAGGGAAGCATTTGAGGCACTTGAGGGAGCTGATGAAAAAGGTTTATAATGTTGCCAAGAGGCAATAAAACTGCACTTGGAAAATTCAGAATTCGGAAAAGGGGAAACAAAACACTAATCAGGAAAAAGGAAGCTGAATGCAAGATGAGGCAAACAACAAACATAGAAACAGACCATAAACACAAAGTCTGCAAATGTTGGATATTCAAAGCAACACACACACACAATGCTGGAGGAACTCAGCAAGTCAGGCTGCAGGTATGGAAAAGTGTAAGCAGTCAGCATTTCAAGCCGAGATCCTTCTTCAGGAATGAGAAGGAAGGGGGAGACTCCAGAATAGAAAGGTGGGTGGAGGGGAAGGAGGCTAGCTGGAAAGTGATGTGAAGCCAGGGGGGTGGGAAAGGTCAAGGGCTGGAGAAGAAAGAATCTGATAGGACAGGAGAGAGGACCACAGGAGAAAGGGAAGGAGGAAGGGGACCCAGGAGGAAATAATAGACAGGTTAGAAAAGGCAAAAGGTCCGAGTGGGGAATAGAGGAAGGGGGTGGGGATCAATATTCATGCCATCAGGTTGGAGGCTACCCAGACAGAATATGTTATTCCTCCACTTTGAGGGCGGGGCGGCCTCATCCTGGAACAAGTGGAAGCCACTGGGAAGTCCCACTTGTGGCGGATGATGCAGACGTGCTCAATGAAGCGATCCCCATTTTATGACAGGTCTCACCAATGTAGAGGAGGCTGCATTGGGAGCACCAGATACAATAGGCAGCACCAGCAGGTGAAGTGTTGCCTCACCTGGGAGGACTGTATGGGGCCCTGAATGGAGATGAGGGAGGAGGTGTAGCACGTAGGCCACTTGCAGGGAGAAGTGCCAGTCTGGGAGGGAGGCTTCCAGGAACATACCATATATTTCTCATTGCATTGAGGAAATTGAAGACTCTACAGAGGTTGACAGGTAATCAATCTCCCAGGAATTGATGACCTGCACCGTAGTATTGTGAAGGAGGTGGCACTGGAGATTATGTCTGATTTGTTGTCCAAACTCATTCAATTGCTACCTTAAAATTTGGTAGGTTTCAGTGAGATCCGCCATCATTCTATACTCCAGTGAGTACAGGCCAAGAGCATACAAATGCTCCTTATACATATGTTACTACCTTAAAATTTTTTACCACCATTACATTTGCAACTTTAAAATTGATGGGTTTTCCAGAGAAACCCCACTAATTTTAAGGTAGGAGATTTAACCCCATTATTTCAAATGGAAACTGGGAATTACAGACCAAGACCAGTAACAAAGAAAATGCAGAGAAGATAAAAGATCTAAGGGAGGGTGTGCAAACTCCACACAGACATCACTGGAACTGTGAGGAGCAGCACCAACTATTCGCTCTCTCACTAGGTGGATATCTCAATGAATAGATTAGGCCAATCTGCCCTGGGGCTTGCTTTAACATTTTGTCCCATCCTTCTGAAATTCTCAAGAATTAAGTTTTGTTCAAGATCCTAGTTTGCTTTCTAAACTTGAAAATTGAAGCAGTTTTTCCTATCGAGTCTACTTTTAATATCTCTTCAAAAATAGGAGTAAGGTGTAACCAATAGGATTCCCCAGGGACTAATGCTGATCTTCATCACCAAGTGAGAGTGTAGACTGAGCTGCCAGCGTGTGTGGTGCATGTGAGTTTGGTTTCAACAGTTTTGTGAAGTTTGGATAGGGACATGGATGGTAGCAGTGTGGAGGTCTGGATGCAGGTTGATGGGAGCAGGCACTTTAAATGGACTAGATTGTCTGAAGAGCCTGTTTCTGTGCTGTATTTCTCTATGATTCTCTAACGTTATTGAAGGTGCATGACAGGTTTTCAAAGCAAGAAATATAACTAAATATTCTATTAATAACACTTTTTCTGTGGAAAATTGTGGTAAACGATCACCGTAAGCAATGAAGAGGTGAGCGAAGGTAAGGCTGATCTGAAGGTCGAGGTGTGCAGGTGTGAGATGGAGCTGGAGCTTGGTTGAGGCGTGTTTGAGATGATGCTGGAGTTGGAGATGGAATTGGAGTTGCTTCAGAGACAGTCCACGTAAACCAGGAACGAAGATGGATCCATCTAAGCACCGGGGTGATTTGGAGATGTCGAGTAAAGGCCAGCCCAGAACATGCCTTAGTGCAGGGGGGCACCCGGTGCTTGGACAATTTAAATGCTAGGCCAGATGGAGTGGAAAGGCAGGGTTTTGGAACTGGGAGGCGAGTGCTGAGCCGGTTCTGCTCTACCTCCTTAGCACTGAGACTGAGGCTGTGGGCCGCTCAGGGCGCTATGGCTGTGAGCTTTGTCGTGATTTGGCACGCTGAGTGAGAACTGAGGCTAAGGGACTACTCTGGCTGCTCCAGGCTTCAGTTTTATTCACTCTATTTTATTCTGAATGCTGATGCTTGCTTTAATGTTCGCACAATTTGTTTTCTCTTTCTCTGTACATTGGGTGTTGGTCTTGTTTTAAAGTTGGGTTCTTTCGGGTTTCTTGTTTTGTGGCTGCCTGTAAGCAGATGAATCTCAAGGTTGTATAATTTATACATACTTTGACCTTTGATTTAAGCCGCAAATGATGAATATCTTTTCTTAGTATTCATCAAAAGCTACAAAGTTACTGTACCATGTACACTACAGGATTTTGAAGTTACCATTGCAGAGATTTTATTTCATAACAAGTTTTGGGCAAAATAAATGCCTGGAATAAAAATGTTCATTTTAAAGCATTTCTGGGAGGACCAACCCAAAGGCTAAGTTTCTTATTCAGATGTATTCACACAAAGAAAGTAGGCATCTCTAGTGAGATGGTGTTTGGGCATCTAGAACTGCTATTGTCCATGTACTGATGGTGTTCCCAGAGGGCTTTTGGGCAGGGAAAGAGAACTGTATTAATAAAGGAATGACTAAATTTTTAATTCACGTTCTCTGAACCTTCCCACCATCATATGATTTAATCCATAGAGTTATATCCAGACTTAAAACACACATACATCGATCAAAAGTGACACGGATAATGAGTATTATACCATCGAGTACTCAATTTATGCAAATAGATAGTCCTGTTATTAGGTTAATGGGACCATGATTAGGTACTTATCCTGTGAGCTAATGTTAGTTCTTCCATGAAGTGGCCTAACAACTGTGAACAATTCTTTAACAAGCAGATTTCATGGGTAAGTAAAAAAATCAAACATATCACAAATCTGAACTACAAACTGAAAATGCTGGAAACACTCAATAGGTCAGGCAGTATCTGTGGAGAGAGAAGCTGGTCTCTTTCCACAGATCCTGCTTCAACTGTTGAATGTTTCTTGGCACTAGTCAAACTTAATATCTGCCCAGCAAGACCAACGTTCTAGAACAGTGGACGTTTCAGGTCTCGATGAAGGGTCTTGACCCGGAATGTCAACTGTTCATTTCCCTCCATGAATGCTAACTGACACTTTGATCTCTTCCAGCTGGTTTGTCTGTGCATTCCAGATTCCAGTATCTGCAGACCTGTATGTCTCTGAAGTCCAACATTCGTAGTTTCTTTGAAGCCTCGTTGAAAGGCCTGAATGGAGTTGGATTCAATGCATGCTTTTCTCTTCCCCCATGCAAGACGATAGAAGTTGATTTATGAACCTGGATGGCCATTGTAAACATACCACAGGATGATAAAGGAAACCAAGGATGTGCCCACATATCCCATGTCTTTGGCTCTGGAAATGGCTCATCTCAACAGCACATTTTTATGTGATAGTGAGTGGCAGGGTCTGGAGGAGTTGAGGATACAAGATAAGAGGGGAGAAAATTTAAAAGAGGTTTTTTACAAAGGGAGTTGTGAGTAGCTGGAACAGCAGAAGAGGTGTTCGAGACAGGTGCAATCGCAACATTTGGATAGGTAAATGGAGGAGAAGGGCTTGCAGGGTTATGACATGAACATGAATATAACATGACCGGGACTAGCAGGGAGGATCATGTGATCAGCTGGTCCATCTCAGCCAAAGGCCCTGCTTCCATGCCGTATTGCTCAGTGACTCTATGAGACTGGGGAGAATAGGTTACAGGGGAACTTGATGGTGAATACATTATTTGTAAATCAGCATAAAATTAATTGATCAAGCAATCTCCTATGTCATAAGGAAATATCGTAAGGACAAGATCAGCCATGATAATGACAACCCCGTATTTAGAGATTTCTGCATTCCTCCGTAGCATTTTGTTTCCCTTACACTCTTGACCTGCAGATGCTCCAGACCTTTTTTGAAGATGATGATTCCTCATCTTCTGGTTTAAGATGGCGCTGATGAATCTCAGTGACTTCTGACAAAGAAAACAGCTAAACACTTTGTTCATCACTCTTTTTCTGGTAAACAATCATTGCAAACGATAGCCTGTAACTTCCCTTTCGGCTTGGAGGGAACCTTATCTGGCAGAACAGTGGTGAAGTGAGGCAGATGGCCCATTGTCGAGAGCGAGGAAGACCCAAGTTTCAGTCAATTCAAGTACTGGGCTCAATCAGGCTGAAATGAGGCAGCGGGGTCCAAGCCTCAGAGCGTAACAAAGCAACCGAACCCAGGGTTTGGACAACGACTTAAGCACCGGACCAGATTGAAAAGGTCAGTGTGTCAGGGCCTGAGGCAAGGGATGGGCAGTTCACTTCACTGCTCAACTCTGCGCTGAACTAACGTTCTGTGGACAGACTCTCTCTGTGCACTCCAGTTCAGAACTCTATTTGCTTGCACGTTTGTTTTTTTTTCTCTGCACACTGGCTGTTTGGTGGTCTTTTTTTAATGGGTTCTTTTGTGTTTTTGTTTGTCTTGTGGCTGCCTGTTAGGAGATGAATCTAAGGTTGTATACTGTATATTTACTTTGATAATAAATGAACTTTGAACTTGGAACTGTTCCTGTTTTTGCAATTCTGTGCAGATTATGGGGGCTTCATTCAAAGCGGTACTGACTTGCAGCTGTGCTGCCTGTGGCTATATATCTTCTGCGCGCAGTGCAGACTTCTTAACCACATTGACATAGCAGTCAGGAAGTCATGGGAGCCACCCACAATAGTTCTTTTAAATATGTAAGACCAGTATGTAATAACAGTGACTACATTTCAGAAACTGTTTGTAATCCTCTTTGGGAAAGATGACGGCAAATAAGCTGCTAAATAAAACACAGTCACCATCAGATGAGGCTGCAAGGTTAACCACTGAGAGAACTGTAATCGAGAACTGGCTTCCTTGTTGATCAACAGAAGTTGTAAATCTCCGGATTGCCACCAGGGCAGCTGTCTCACAATCAGAGATAGGGTCAGAGGTTGGATTGGGCTCTCTATTAAGTTATTGTCATCTCTTAGCTCAAACTGGGATAATAATCAGAAATTCTGATTTGTCATCATTTACTGACTTCCTGAGATATTTGTAAACACCACAATGTTGGGCCTTGGTCCACACCATGGAACAGCAACAAGGTATCACCGTGAGTCAGTAAGGATTCGCTGCATTAAGTTGCACTCAATACAAATATCCACCCAGAGCCCACTAGATTAGGTACAACTGTACACCTGCTTGTTAATGCAAATATCTAATCAGTCAATCACGTGGCAGCAAGTCAACGCATAAAAACATGCAGACATGGTCAAGAGGTTCAATTTTTCTTCAGACTAAATGTCCGAATGGGGAAGAAATGTGATCTGAGTGACTTTGACCGTGGAATGATTGCTGGTGCCAGACGGGGTGGTTTGAGTATCTCAGAAACTGGTGATCTCATGGGATTTCCACACTCACTAATTTCTGGGGTTTACAGAGAAAGAAGAAGATAAACATCCAGTGATTGGCAGTTCTGTGGGCAAAATTGTCTTGTTAATGAGAGATGTCAGAAGAGAATGGCCAGACTGGTTCAAACTGGCAGGAAGGCGACACTAACTCAAATAAACACACATTATAACAGTGATGTGCAGAACATTTCTGAAGGCACAACACATTGAAGTGTGAAGTGGATGAGCTACAGCAGCTGTAGACTACACTGGGTTCCACTCGTGCACCTAATAAAGTGGCCACTCAGCAGACATTTGTCCTTTAATGCCTTGATTTTTTTTACCAGGAGCTTTTTGTGTTTAAAGTGACTATCCTGAATATCACGGCACTGTCCTGGACTAATATTCTGGTTCCAACCCCACCAGTCTCTATGCAGACTGCTGACCCCTCTACTAAATTCATGGGGCTCAATTATTATCAAGCACCAAGGCCAAATATCTAAAGTCCCATTAAATATGCAATGGCTACCATAAGAGTGACTACATTTCATGAAATCTGTAATCCTCTTTGGTATAGTTGAGCTGTTAAATAAAATCCAATTCATTATTTTTCCCCAAGACAGCCTGTTCTTTCACCTTCTATTCACCAGCCTTCCCATGAAAAGAAGCAAAGACTCTTTTTAAGGATATTTTATACTGTATTAATAAATACAGAAAGATCAAAATATTCTTCAATCTGAAAGAATAGTGGATTTCTTTTTAGTCCAAGAATACAGAGATGTGGTTCTGGGACTTTATAGAACCCAATTTTCTTAGTTTTTTGTTATCCCTAGCTTCACAATGGGACTTGAGGTTAATACATTTTAGATGGTTAGGACATTGAAATATTCTGGATGAGGACAACCACACAGAAGAATCTTTGTCCTGATGTAGCATTATCTTTGCATCCAGGGAAAATGTTTCCATAAACAACGATGAAGACAAAAGTCCTTCAATAGCAGTAGTCTGAATAATCTTCCTCTACGTAATTGGCAGGGAATAGGCCGACCTGAAAACAAAGACAGAGCAGGTTACAGAAGGGCTACTTGTAATCGCCAGCTTACAGATGGTGATATTGTGTGCAGAAGTTCAAACAAAAAGGTGCTGAAGGAAGCAGCCAGTATCTGTGGAGGGAACCATAGATGCTGCCTGGCTTGCTGAGTTCCTATAACAGCTCATTTCTTTTTGCTCCAGAAGTCGAGCTCTGGTGTCTGCAGGCTCGATTCAGTGCCTGTCCTGGTGTCCTGAGCATTTGGCTGGCTGGGAGTGAGGGCGAGTGAGGCTTGTTGTTGTTTTGTTGCCTGTTGTTTTCTGTGTTGTTCTGCTGAGCACTCTGTGTTGACGCTGGAGTGTGTGGTGACACACGAGCTCAATTTCAACATTGAAGAGAAGTTTGGTTAAGTACATGGATGGGAGGGGTATGGAGGACTATCAGATCGATGGGAGCAGGCAGTTTAAATGGTTTGGCATGGACTAGATGGGACGAAAGGCCTGTTTTCCGTGCTGTACTTTTCCATGACTCTATGACTTGCAGGCTGCCCCCAGCACAACCTCAAGTGTGTTGGTAGTTAATGCAATCAATGTATGTTTCGATGCACACGTGACAAATACACTTGAATTCTGAACATTGACTTCATGCCATAAGCAGAAAGCAAGGGGAGAATGAGGCAGCTTGTTTGTGGGTGCTTTTCATACTGACCTTGCCATAGACCTCGCCCTTCCACCATCCAGGTGACGCCTTCTTGTTAATAATTTTCACCACATCTCCTTCCTTCAGACTTAGCTCCGAGCGGTCCCTTGCCGAGAAGTCGTACCGAACCTTTGCCGTCCCGTAGCACTTCAAGCTGGCCCCTGGCACCACCAGAATTACAAAGATCATTTTGCTGTACGGGGTGGGGGCATCCAGAATTCGGGCTGGCACAACATCATGGGCTCAGTACTCTTCTACAATGCCCTTGAGTTCTACAACCTACTGACTCGCTTTCAATTCATGTTCTCAGAATAATTTTATTTATTTACTTGCTTGTTTATCTATCTAATTATTTATAGAAAATAGAATAGTACAGGAGAGAAACAGGCCATTTGGCCCACAATAGTGTGCTGAACCAACTCAAAAACACCAAAACACTCATCCCTCCTACCTACACAATGTCCATATCCCTCCACCTTCCTTACATCCATGTGCCTATCCAAACATCTCTTAAAAGCCTCTGATGTATTTGCCTCTACCACCATATCCGGCAGCACATTCCAGGCACCCACAACTCTCTGAGTAAAAAACTTACCCTGCACATCCTCCTTGAACCTACCCCCCCCCCCCCACCTTCTGCCCTCTGGTATTAGACATTTCTACACTAGGAAAACGATACTCCCTGTTTACTCTATCTATGCCTCTCATAATCTTATAAACCTCTATCTCTTCATCCCTCAGCCTCCAGTGCTCCAGAGAGAAAAGAAAACAACAAGTTTATCAAGCCGCTCATGATAGCACGTGGCCTCTAAACTGAGCAGCATCCTGGTAAACCTCTTCTGCACCCTCTCTAAAACCTCAACATCCTTCTTATAGTGGGACAACCAGAACTGTATGCAATACTTCAGATGTGGTCAAATCAGTTTTATAAATTCATAACATGACCTCTTGACTTTTGAACTTAATGTCTCGACTAACAAGCATTCCATAAAACTTCTTAACCACCTTTTCGACCTGTGTAGCCACTTTCATGGAACAATGAACTTGGATCCTAAGATCTCTCTGGTCAACAACACTGTTATTGACCTTCCCCTTAACAGTGTCCTGTCTCCTTGTATTTGCCCTACCAAGGTGCAGCATTTCACATTTATCAGGGTTAAACTCCATTTGCCATTTCTCTGCCCATATCTGCAACTGGTCTATATAACACTGTATTCTTTGCCAGTCTTCTGCAACATCCACAACTCCACCAATCTTGGTATCATCCACAAACTTACTAACCCACCCATCTATCTATCTATCTATGTATTATTTATTTATATGTGTAATCATTTATTGCACAATTTGCCTTCTTCTGCACATTGCTTGTTTGTCAGTCTTTATGTATAGTTTTCATAAATTCTATTATAATTGTTTATTTCCTGAGGTGACATATACGTAGTTTGATAACAGATTTCCTTTGACTTTTGAACATTACAAGTTAGTTCAGGGGGAAATTAAGAATCAATCACAGTTGTACATCTGCCGACCCAGGACTCCAGGGACTTCCATCCCGGAGTCAGGCTCTGTCTCTGCGGAGTCTGCACTTTCCCCCAGGTGCTAAGGTTTCCTGCCACGTCCCAGACACGTGCAGGCTGATGGGCTAATTGCCTGCCATAAATAGCTCCCGTTGCAGGTGCGAGGTGCAATCTGGGAGGAGTTGTTGGGAATGTGGGGAGGATCATTGAAAGTGCACATGTGAGGGCCAGCATGAACCCTTTAACTTTATGATAATATTATCAGTTTGGAGACAGGTATATAACAGTGGAGTTCTTTGCTTCATAAAACATAATTTTTTTAAAAAACAATACACCAGCTAAATAGTTACTACCTTTTCATTCTCTATTTATATAACAAAGGGATTTAAACCAGACCCTCCAGGCTTCTTGGACAAAAGCAGAAAATTAGGCCTCTTCTGCTTTCTTATAAAATAAAGTCCCATCAAATATTCTGAGGAAGACCTGAAAGTTCTTCAGTCAATGAGAGTAAATATTACCTGACCCAAATATGTTTCTTGTGGGTGTTTATTGTGTCCAAATTGATCTGTAGTCGATGGAAACACATTTAACACACAAACAACCATTCTCTGGAGAACAGGAGAGGATTGCTTCATTCTCAGCATCATCAACTCACCTGGCAATTTCGGAACCATTCTTTTCTCAGGTTCCTTGAAAGGATTTTGTAAAGTTGTATCCATTGACTTAAAGCATTCTTTTAGAGAGTTACGTTGGTAAAATTCCACCAGATCCTACAGTGGACACAAATACATAATTGATTTATGTTTGGTGAAGATAACGGGACAAGAAATTGATTCAACAGATAGACACACACTGCCAATAAACTCGGCCAACATGATGTAAGGTGAAAGTAACGGGCAGCAGGGTAGCATAGTGCTTAGTGTAAACTTGTTCAATTCCCTCCACTGTGTGAAAGGCATTGGTCTGTTCTCCCCACGACCGCATGTGTTTACAAAGATTAGGGCTAGTATGTTTGGGCAGGCTGTGTTAGCACTGGAAGCATGGCAACACTTACAGGCTACTCCCAGCACATCCTTGGACTGTGTTGGTTGTTGACATATATGACATAAGTCACTGTATGTTTGAAGAATGAAGAGAAATAAAGCTCAACTTATCTTAACCTGGGCTGATCACAGGACATGATCCACATTAGCAGTAGATACATAATAAACTAAAAGACACAGAAAACTCTGAAAAAATCTATTGATGTCAACAAATAAAGTCTGTTGGACTAGTCCCTTGAATTAATGAAGTCTTGATGAAGGGTCTCGGCCTGAAACATGACTATCTATTCATTTCCATAGATGCTGCCTGACCTGCTGAGTTCCTCCAGCATTTTCTATGTGTTACTTTGGATTTCCAGTGTCTTCAGTCTTTCCTGTGTTTATCCTTTGAATTACTAATATCTTTTATCATGCTGTTGAATGTAGTTGGGTCTGAGAGGAGATATATTGAATTTATAATGATAATGAATTTATAACAGCTGTTGTGTGCGTTTTGGGTCACCCTGTTGTACGATGGATATGGAGGTTTTGGAAAGAGTGTAGAAGATGCTGCCGGGATTAGAGGCGATCAATAATCAGGAGAAGTTAGGCAAACTTTGATTATTTATTCTGGAGCATCGGAGGCTGAGAGACCTGTCCGCCTCCAATGCTTATCTAAAGTTTATAAATTTGTAAGAGGCATCAAAAGGGTAGGAAGTTCGAATCTCCTTCCCAGGTTAGGAAGGTCTATTACTAGAGACGTGCATTATAGGTGTGATGTGGTGGGGGGTAAATTTGTTTTAAACAGAAAGTGGTAGGTGGCTAGATTAGTCTGCTGGGGGTGTGCTCAAGTAGATTTGATAGCGGTGTTTAAGAGGCTGTTAGATAGACGTGTGATTATGCAGGGATCATGCGCAGCAGAAATGAATTGGTTTAATTCAGCATCGTGTTCAGCACAGATATTGTGGTCTGTTCCTGGGCTGCATGGTGGTGTAGCTGCTAACATAATGCTTGACAGCGGCAATTCTCTGGGTTCAATTTCTCCCACTGTCTCTCAAGAGTTTTGCTCGTTCTCCATATCAGCATGTGAATTTACTCTGGGTACTTCTCACATTCTAAAAATACATGGTTTAGTAAATTGCAGGCATGCTCTGCTGGTGCTGGAAGCATGGCAACATTTGTGGGCTGCCGGCAGCACATTCTCAGACTGTGTTGGTCGTTAATACTGTGGTGAACTACATATACCTGTCTGGATACGCCCCTCTGCTGACTGCTCCTGTGGCTCCTCCCACAGACCCCTGTATAAAGGCGATTGGAGGCACTGCTCCCCCCTCAGTCTCCAGGATGTTGTGTGGTGGCTTCTTGCTACTAATCGTGGTCTCTTGCAGCTAATAAAAGCCTATCGTTCGCCTCCCGTCTCCGAGAGTTATTGATGGTGCATCAAATGCTAACACAACGTGTTTCATTGTATGCTTCGATGTACACATGACAGATAAAGGACCAATCTATATTCCATAAAGCTTTTGTGTTGTTGTGACAAAGGTGCAAAGTTCCATGCTGAGGACTATGGTCAACCTTGCTCAGCTGTTCGAATATTGCTCAATTAGATGTTCCCTTTTGGTAAATCATTAAATTACTGTCATCTCAAGAGGAGACCATTCGGCCTGTCGAGCTTGTGGTGCCTTGTTTGAAAGAATTATCCAATGGTTCCTATTATCTGGCTATAACTGAATGGCAGCTGAAACTTTTCCTCCTACATGGCCAACGCTCTTTCAAAAGTTACTTCTAAACCTTCTCCCTTTGCAAAGTAAAGTGTAAAACTTATCTACTAACCTGTTGTGTTTAAATTCAGATGTACAGCAGTGCTCTCTTTATTATTCTGTGGCTGATTGGTAAAGATGGTGCTAAGTTGCGGTCTCTGTCAAGATCGTGGCTCAGGCTAGTCGTTTTTTGAAGTTTTTAGGAATGGTTTTGGGAAGTTGGGGGTCATGTTCAGGGACAGTGACGTGGGGGATTTTGAGGTCAGGTTAGGGTTTAGGGTTTGGGGATGTGGTGCAGGCATAGATCAGACCAATGCTCTGCACTCAATGGGCTGTGCCATGGGTGAGATGTCCATGTGAGCTGGAGACACAAGGAGGCATGACTGATGGGTATTTGGTGCACCTGAGGTTTGAGCCAGGTGTTCAGCCCTCCACATTGGCTGGTCCAGGGGTCTACACCATAGAGCAGAGCATGAAGGTCGATCAGAAGTCCAAGTCCAGTGACCAAACCCTGAAGCCTGGGGGCCCCGAGGCCTGTTCTGGAGTTGGAGGACAGTTGTTATGTGTGGCTGGATGGGAGGGAGAGAAGGGTTTATTTTGCTGTTGTTTGTTGTGTTTTGTTTAAATGTATTCTGTGTTGTTTTGTTGGCATTATGGGCATGCAATGTTGTCACTGGAATGTGTGGAGACTCCTGCGGGCTGCCTCCAGCACATCCCAAATGTGTTGTTTGTTAATGCAAACAACGTATTTCACTGCATGTTTTGATGTACATGTGAAAAATACAGCTAAATCTGAAATCCAAACAACAAATGCTCTCATCACTCTTGTTTGCAGATTGGATGATGCATTTATAAGTATGACCCCCCCCCAATACCCCAGGTTTCATATTTCAAAGGACATAAAGGTACAAGATGCTACTCCTTCTGAAGACTGAATTCAGAAGAGGGGATCGGATCTCATTGAAACCTATCGAATAGTGAAAGGCCTCAATAGAGCGGATGTGGAGAGGGTGTTTCCTGTGGTGGGGGGTCTAAGACCAGAGGGTACAACCTCAGAATGGAGGGAAATCCATTTAGAATGGAGACGAGGAGGGATTTCTTTAGCCAGAGGGTGGTGAATCTGTGGAATTCATTGTCACAAGCGGCTGTGAAGCCCAGGTTATAGGCTGTATTTAAAGTTGAGTTTGATGGATTCGTGATAAGTCAGGAGAAAGCAGGAGAACGGGGTTGAGAGGCAAATAGTTCAGCCATGATCAAATGGCAGAGTAGACTCAATGGACTGAATTCTGGCCCAAGGTCTTTTGGTCTTATGGTCTCCTCATGTTACCACTCATAAGAGAAGTCCCACCTACTGTCACTGACACTGACAAGTCTAACCATCACAGTACACAGAATGTATGTGGACAAATGACTCCATTGTCACTGACTAGTCTAACCATCGCAGTACTGTACACAGAATATATGCGGACAAATGACTCCACTGTTAGGAGAAGATGCATCATATATGCTGTGGTCATTGTTTCTCTAGCAATGGAAATAGTTTCTCCACATGCACAATAGAAAATGTCAACACCAAATGCTTCCAGGTGTCATGTACCCCTGTACCCCTTGACCCCAAGCATACAGAAGTGAATCACATCTAGAAAGACATATCAAATCTGCAAAATGATGGTGACGTGACCGGGAAGAGGCTGTTGTTTTTCACTCTGGAAGGGAAAAGAAATGCATTCTAGTTGCACAAAAATGAGAGTAGTATTATGCATTTGAAATTTTAAGCCACGGATTTAAAATTAAGTATTTTTTTACAATTGGAGTTACACTATTAGACCTGCAAAGAGAGAAGATTTGAGGTTTCAAAAGAGTGCAGGACATGAAAATAATTTTTCATAAACTTGAGAAAGTTTGCAGAAGCAGAAGACCCAAAGCAATACACAAAAAATGCTGGAGGAATTCAGCAAGTCAAGTAGCATCAATGGAAATGAATAAACAGTCAATGTTTTGGGCTGAGACCCTTCTTCAGGACAGGAAAGGAAAGGGTGGAGGGAGGAGGAGGAGGATAGCTAGGTGAAACCTGGTGGGTAGGAAAGGCAAAAGTCCTGAGAGAAAGTAATCTGATAGGAGGGGAGAGTGGAGCATTGGAGAAAGGGAAGGAGGGGACTCAGGAAGAGGTGGCCAGGCTGATGTGAAGTACTAAGGGGCCAGAGTGGGGAATAGAAGACCGGGGAGAGTGGGAGAGAATCTTTTTATTGGAAGGAGAAATTGATATTCACGCCATCAGATTGGAGGCTACCCAGACGGAATATAAAGTGTTGCTCCTCCACCCCAAGGTCGGCTTTATCATGACACAAGAGGAGGACGTGGACTGACAAGCCAGAATGGAAATGGGAATCCTGCAGATGACCAGAACCGCACACCTTCTCCAAGTCCCCAGGTGAACACTGGCACAGAACCAGAGCTGCAATGTTAGCATCGAGGAGTAGTTAGTGTTATAGCCTGTGGGTCATGTAGGCATAGTGCCTATGGGACACCTCTCCACACATGTATGAACCTTGTTGTACCAGTTCATACTCACCAATAATGACTTGAATGCCCTCTTGTCTGTCAAACGGAATAAGCTGTCTGCCGTTGTCACCTTGATGTGCTTTATTTCTACATTGTACCTGTCACAAAGTGACAGAGAATGTTAGCGATCATTTATCTCAACACATTACACTGAATTTATTATGTGATACATTTAAAGCTGCAGAAGTTGATGCTTTAATTCAGTTACATTGAGTTGATAAAGTAGGATAATAAGTTTCCTAGTTTGCTTTTCCTCATGATGCAATAGACCATTTGGCCCATCAAGTCCAGCTCTCAGAACAAGCCCATTAATCCCATTCCTCTGTGATCCTGTAATTCCTGTGAAATCCATTCCCCGTGATTGATTGCCATCAACTCCTCAGGAATAGTGTGCGAACTCCACACAGGAAACACCCGAGATCAGATCTAGTTGGGGTCACTGGGGTTGTGAGGCAGCGGCACTACCCAACACGTAGCCTAGTTGTCTCTGAATAATTCTTAGTGAAACGTTTCCCAACGCAGGTCTTTAACAGAATATTCCCCATGACCTTTTGTCTGATTTGTCACCTTCTGACAGATTCCTCAGAGTTCTGATAAATGTCATCAACCTGAAACGCTAAGCAATACCCACAATACTCAGCAGGTCAGGCAACATCTATGGCAGGAAATGAGCAATCAACAATTTGGGCCAAGATAGTAACGTAACATTAACATAATCTAAGATGTCAACTGTTTTTGTCTCTGAGGCTGAGTGTTTCCAATACCTGCTCAAATCCGGATAAATCCTAAGGGATCATTGAGTCACTTCTGAGCGTGTGGTGAAGTTATCGCTATGCCTCAGTGAATGATGAGCTTTCAAAGAGGAACAACAATCAATGTTTCACTTCTAGCACGGAATGAGCTAAAAATATCCGAACCAGAATCAAAATCAGATTTAATATCATTGGCATATTTTGTGAAATTTGTTGGCTGATGTACAATGTAATGCACAATAATAGAAAAAAAGAATTACAATAAATACCACAGAAGAGTACAGGAAAGGAACAGGCCATTTAGAAACATAGAAAACCTACAGCACAATACAGGCCCTTCGGCCCATAAAACTGTGCTGAACATGTCCTTACCTTAGAACCGCCTAGGCTTACCCATAGCCCTCTATTTTTCTAAGCTCCATGTAGCCATCCAGGTGTCTCTTAAAAGACCCTATCATTTCCGCCTCGACCACCGTCACCGGCAGCCCATTCCACACACTCACCACTCTCTGTGTAAAAAATTTATCCCTGACATCTCCTCTGTACCTACTTCCAAGCACCTTAAAACTATGCTCTCTCATGCTAGCCATTTCAGCCCTGGGAAAAAGCCTCTGACTATCCACATGATCAATACCTCTCATCATCTTATACACGTCTATCAGGTTACCTCTCATCCTCTGCTGCTCCAAGAAGAAAAGACTGAGTTCACTCAACCTATTCTCGTAAGGCATGCTCCCCAATCCAGGCAACATCCTTGTAAATCTCCTCTGCACCCTTTCTATGGTTTCCACGTCCTTCCTGTAGTGAGGTGACCAGAATTTGACCCGCAATAGTATGCCGAACCAACTAAGAAGCAAATTAAGAACACCAAAACACTAATCCCTCCTCCCTACACAATGTCCATATCCCTCCATCTTCCTCACATCTATGTGCCTAACTGAGCATCTCTTAAAAGTCTCTGATGTATTTGCCTCTACCACCATACCAGGCAGCTCATTCCTGGCACCCACCACTCTCTGCGTAAAAAACATACTCCACTCATCCCCCTTGAACCTACCCCCTCTCACCTTCAATGCATGCCCTCTGGTACTAAACATTTCAACCCTGGAAACAAATACTTCCTGTCTACTCTACCTATGCCTCTCATAATCTTATAAACCTCTGTCAGATCTTCCCTCAGCCTCCAGTGCTCCAGAGAGAATAAAAACAAGTTTTCCCAGCCTCTCGTGATAGCACATGTCCTCTAAACCAGACAGCATCCTGCTGAACCTCTTCCGCACCCTCTCCAAATCCTCAACACCCTTCCTACAATGGGGCAAGCATAACCGTAAGCTACACTCCAGATGTGGGCTAACCAGTTTTATAAAGTTTCAACATCACCTCTTGACTTTTGAACTCAGTTCCTCGACTAATAAAAGCAAGCATTCCATAAGCCTTCTTCACTACCTAATCAATCTGTGTAGCCACTTTTGAGGAGCAACGAACTTGGATCCCAAAATTTCCTGCTCAGCCACACTGTTAAGGATCTTGCCCTTTACAGTGTATTGGCTCCTTGTGTTTGCCCTACCACGGTGCAACTCTTCATATTTATCTCCATCTGCCATTTCTCGGCCATATCTGCAACTGGACTATATCGTGCTGTATTTTTTGCCAGTCTTCTACATATACACAACTCCAACAACCTTGATATCATCTGCAAATTTACTAACTCACTCACCTACATTTTCATCCGGGTTATTTAAATACATCATGAGGCCCCAGCACAGACCCATGTGGAACACCACTAACAACAAACCTCCAGCTCAATAAGCCCCTTTAACCACCACCCTCTGTCTTCCACGTGCAAGCCAGTTCTCAATCCAAACAGCCAATTTGCAGCAGGCCCCATGCCTATTAATCACGTGGTTTAGCCTCCCATGAGGAACATTATCAAATGCCTTACCAAACTCCATGTAAACACTATCCACTGCCCTACCATCATCAATCTCTCTCATCACCTTGTCAAAAAACTCAAGCAAGTTGGTAAAGCACGACCTGCCATGCACAGAGCCATGCTGGCTCTCCCTAATTAGGCCATGGGTTTCCAAATGCTCATATATCCTATCCTAAAGAACATCCTCCAGCAATTTCCTGACAACTGACATGAGACTCACCAGTCTATTGTTACCAGGATTTTCCCTTGTTCCCTTCTTAAGTTGAGGTACGACATTAGCCACTCGTAGGTCTTCCAGGACCTCGCCTATGGCTGAAGATACTGGACAAGGGCCCAGTAATGTCGTCTCTGGTCTCCTTCGATAACCTGGGGTAGATCCCAGCAGGCACTGGGGACTTATCCACTTAAATACTCATTAGGAAGTCCAACACCTCCTCCTCCTTGACTCTAAATACCCTAACATATTATACACTCAGCACTGATCTCCTGGTCCTCCATGTCCTTTTTCTCGGTAAATACTGACGAAAAGTACTCATTAAGTAAACACAAAGTATACTGCAGATGCTGTGAATCAAATAACACATACAAATAAGCTGGATGAATCATCCAGTTTATCTGTACGTGTTACTCATTATGTACCTCACTCACATTCTCTGCATCCAAGCAAATGTTCCCCTCTTGATCTTTGTGTGGTCCCACCCTCTACTCAGTTATCCTCTTGCTCTTGATGTAGGTATAGAATGTCTTGGGATTCATCTTAATGCTACTTGCCAAGGTCTTTTCATGGCCCCTCCTGGCTGTCCTAATTCCCTTCTTTAGTACATAAATTGTTAAATCAAGTAAGAAATGAAAAAGTAGTGAGGTCGTGTTCATGAGTTCAGTGTCAATTCAGAAATTGAATGGCAGAGGGGAAGAAGCTGTTCCTGAATCATTGAGTGTGTGTCCTCAGGCTCCTGTATCTCCATCTTGATGGTAGCAATGAGAATAGGGCATGACCTGAGTGATGAGGGTCCTTACTGATGGATGCCCCTTTATAACCCTGGATGATTAGCTGGGCTAATGGACGTTTAGCTGAATATTATCCACAACAATACACTATTATAAATAAAATGCACTTCATCAGTTTAGCTCTCTACACACACACACACACACACACACACACACACACACACACACACACACACACACACACACACACACACACACACACACACACACACACACACACACACACACACACACACACACACACACACAGTGAAGTTTGTTAATAATAGACTCAGCGGCCATTATCTTTAGGTACCTCCTGTGCCTAATGAAGTGGCCACTGAGTAAATATATGTTTGTGGTCTTCTGCTACTGTAACCCATCGATTTCAAGTTTGACTTGTGTGTTCACAGATGCTTTTCCACTCACCACAGCTGTAACGCGTGGTTATTTGAGGTAATGTTGTCTTCCTGTCAGCTTGAACCAGTCTGGCCATTCTCCTCTGACCTCTCTCACCCACACAACTGCTTCTCACTGGATTTTACTTTCTGTTTCTCACACCATCTTATGTAAACTCTGGAGACTGCTGTGCATGAAAATCCTAGGTGATCTGCAGTTCCTGAGATACTCAAACCACCCCATCTGGCACCAACAATCATTCCACAGGCAAAACCATAATATCACATTTCTTCCCCATTCTGATGTTTGGTCTGAACAGCCACTGAACCTCTAGACCATGTCGGCTTGCTTTTACGATTGGCTAATTAGATATTTGCTTTAATGAGGAGGCGTACAGGTATTTGCATTCTGTTAAAATGTTTCCTTTGTCACTACTCTTCTTGCCCTCTTCTCATTACTACCCTCATTGAGGAGGCACAGGAGCCTAGAGACCCACACTGAATAGTTCAGCAACAGCTTCTTCCCCTCCCCCGTCATATTTCCGAACTGTCGATGAACACTACCTCACTATTCCTTTTCTCTGCTCTATTCCTTCTGTCATTTGTAGTCATCTTATGCCTTTCCACTGCACTGCTTCTGCAGAACAACAGATTTCACATCAGACGTCTGTGACTATAAATCTGATTCTGATTCTGACGGATTTATGTGTGGAATGATCTGTTTGGATGGCAGGAGTACAAAGAATTTCACCTTATCTCAGTACCTGTGACAAAAACAGACCAAATAGCAGACTTTACTGAACGTTAGAGAATTCAGTCACACACCCTCTGTAACTAGGGAATTGACTGAGACTCGAAACCCAGCAGGAAACAAACTGTAAATTCTGAGGTTATATTTCTACAATTGCACTCAGCGCTAATTATCACTCATTACTTGATGCTGATAGCGAATTCCCCGGCGTCCTTCACTCTCTGCCTCACTAGGTAGGTGCCGTCTGAGCGACTGCCCAACATGGCTTCTGCCTGACAGCGTTCCATTGGACCAGCATACCTGCAGGAGATAAAGCGCAAGGTTAATCTAGGCAACACACACAAAATGCTGGTGGAACACAGCAGGCCTAGCAGCAACTATAAGGAGAAGCACTGTCGATATTTCGGGTCGAGACCCTTCATCAGGACCCGAAACATTGACAGTGCTTCTCCTTATAGATGCTGCCTGGCCTGCTGTGTTCCACCAGCATTTTGTGTGTGTTGTTTGAATTTCCAGCATCTGCAGATTTCCTCGTGTTTGCAGGTTAATCTAGAGGTGCCTTTGGTCCTCTCTGTTAAGAAGTGTGCTGTTTATCAACTGTAAGGAGTGAGTGAGGTGGAACAGTAACACTTCCTGTTGCAGACTGTATACCGCCAGCCTGGGCAGTGCAAAACATGGTTTAATTATGAAGTGTTCATTAGAGTCATGGAATCACAGAGTTATACAAGGAAGCAGGCCCTTTGGTCCATCTTGTCCTTTACAACCATGGTTCCAACATGAACTAGTCTATTCACCTGAGTTTGGCCCATATTGCTCTAAAGCAGGGGTTCCCAAACTTTTTTACACCATGAAACAATACCACTAAGCAAAGGGTCTGTGAATCCCTGCTCTAAACTCTACCTGACCACATACTGTCTAATGTCTTTCAAATGTTGTGATTGTACCTGTACATTCTGCATTGAAACCTAGCAAATATTGAAAGGCCTAGTGGGCATGGAGAGGATGTTTTTATAGTGGGAGAGTCTAGGACCAGAGGGCACAATCTCAGAATACAAGCACATCCCTTTGGAAGAGGGATGAGGAGGAATTTCTCTAGCCAGAGGGTGGTAAATCTGCAGAATTCACTGTCACAGATTACAGCGGAGGCTAAGTCATTGAGTATGTTTAAAGCTAAGGTTGATAGGTTCTTCATTAGTAAGGGTGTCAAAGGTTATGGGGAGAAGGCCGAAGAGTGGGGTTGAGATGGATAGTAAATCGGACTCAAATCCTGCTCCTATGGCATGTTGTCTTGTATCTGCTACACTCTCTGCAGCTCATTGATGTGTCCGCCACCCCCCGTGTGAAAAACGTTGCCTCTCAAGTCCCCTTTCAATCTGTCTCCTCCCACCTTAAACCTATGTAGTCTAGGTTAGACACTGCTACCACGGGTAGAAGACAGTTTATTCTTAATAAAAAGATGCGCGCTTTTTGGTTGCTGCAGCTTCTGTGGGGTCAACAAATGTGCTACTGCCCTATTTAAATGCATGTCTAATGATCGTAAGATCTTGCTATGCACTAAGAACTGCAGGTCTACCCCACCAGCGAGTCGCCCTTTGGAGGAGAAAATGAAGGAGCAGTGCAATGTGCTGCTGACTGAGTTGATGGAGACTCACAGTCAAATAGCGAGTGGCCACCGGAGTGGTGGGGGGCAGTGTGGTGCTGCCCGCCCAGGATTTCGCTCGGCAGAAGACAAGATCTGCAGTTGTGGGTGACTGCAGATTTTTAGATGACAATCAATGGACCTAGGGCCTCAAGCCACAGGGTCTCCTGCTTGATAGCCACAGGGGAGAGGCGTCCGAGCTGGTGCACTCTACCGTTGTGGCGTGGTGCAGCTGTGGTCAATTGAACAGTTCATTGGGCTGAAGGCCCTGGATTTATACATATATATTTTGCATATATATTTACTAACATTCTGTAAATGCGAGGACTGGCTCTCAAACCTTGGTGTCACCTAGTGGGCATTGGGGCCAGTGCACTCTACTGTGGTCAACTGATGACTCTGACAGGCTGGGAGGTCAGGCTATGTATATGTATGTTCTGCATCACTGCATTTTACTGATACTCTATATGTGCTTGTTGATTTGCTTGAGTGTTGACTGGCCCTCGAGTCGCAGATCGCCTGGGTAGTCACTGGGACTGGAGCACTCCACCGGGGGTGGTGGGGGGGTGGGGGGGGGGTGGGCGGTGTGGCACGGCATCCAGGCTCTGTGTGACTGCTGATACTGTGTTTTGAACTTTGACCCCAGAGTAACACTGTCTCAATTGGCTGTATTCATGGATATTCACGTATGGTTGAATGACATTTAAACTTGAATCGAATTGAAGTATTGTACTTACCATGAATAGCTGGAATAGTCTTTCGTAACAGCCTGCAAGATACAAGGTGCATTGAAAATTATATGGGCCATTTTTATTTTCTAAATACTTAAATCTAGTAGCTTATTATGTTTTTAGTCTGAATTTAAAAAAATTACTTTTGAGAGTAAAGTGAAGATATATTGCCTGGGGACTGGGGAATGCATCCAGTGTTGAGTATTGACAAGGTACTGTATGCGTTAACGGTGGGATACATTGATGGTCAGTATATTGGTGTTGAGAACCAACAGTGATTATAATTGAGTGTTTTTTTTTGTTAAATTTCACCTCACTAATTTCCTTTGAGGGGGTGTAGGAGGGAATGGGTGACAGTGCAGGGGCTGAGTGCTGAGAGGGTATTTGGCAGTGGCGGGTGTCTGACACCTGCTCAATTTCAACTTTGTGCATAGATAGTCAGCTGATTCAAACTCAAAAATGTTAGGCTGTCTTCTCAGCAATAATTCCAAAATTACTTACTGCATGGGTTTGGGCAGAGGGATGTGGCTAGCTGAGTTTTGTCAGTAAAGCTGGCTGATAGTGCATTCTGCATTTTTATTTAACATTTTAAACTTCTCTCTTATGTGAAAATATAAATATGTATATCACCAATTAACGTAGCCAGTACATCTTTGGACTGTGGGAGGAGATCAAAGCACCCCACACTTTCTGTAGGGAGGGTGTACAAACTCATTACAGGGGGCACTGGGATTGAACTCTGACTCCAACACCTTGAGCTAACTGCTGCACTACCATGTTGTGTGTGGTTTTTCATTGACTTTCTACTGTGAATGCCTGCTAGAAAATGAATCTCAGGGTCATATATGGTAACATATATGTACTTTGATAATAAAATTTACTTTGAAGTTTGAGTTAATTGGTTTCCATTATGATCATGAACAAAATCAACAGTATCCTGTCTATAGATTCCCTGATCCACTAGGTTAATGAGATCTCTGCTGACCTTCCTCTTTCCCCAGTCCACATCAGTAACCATTCAGTCTTCTGACACCAGACCAAAGGAACTTTGGAAAACAAAGAGAAAGACTGCACTATTTCCTCCCTTGCTTCTTTGGGTACATTATATCCAGGCCTGTTAATTTACTCATGTTTAAATATGCTCAATGCCTTTTACATGTTCATCATTTCCAATGCTTTACGTTCTTCATCCTTAATATCAATGCCTACATTAACCCCTCTTTGGTGAAGATAGGTGCAAGGAGTACATCCATTCAGAACTTTAAAGCTTTCTTCCTTCACACTCTGCCAACTATTTTTGGCTTCTATCCTTTCCTTTCTAATCTCTTCTTACCCACTTACTGCCCATGATGCGACTGGCATTTTGGGCAGCAATGAATGGTCTCTATTTCTGTCTGGTATTGGCAGCCGTGCAAGTTCTGGAAAAAGACCCAGAAACACCATCGCACAGAGATGCAGAAGGATTCTTTATTGTTGTTTCCATAACAGTTTAGTTTTACCAGTCAGGGTTGTTAGCCCTGAGCTGACCCCTCGAACCTGGAGGACTGCTAGACCACTCTGAATCTAGCCTCTGCCCTTTGACCTGTTTGGCATGGTGACTGTACCAAGAGCCAAAGCATAAAGCCCTGACTCCAGCCAACACAACTCTCTGGGTCATTGAGGCACACAGTCCTGCAAACCATGACAAGGTTGAGATCCTCTTGAAGGAATCAACTCCTTGATTTACCAGTAAGGTTCTTTATCAGTTCCTCCTGGTATCTTTTCTGCTCATAATCATTGGGTGGAAGATGGCAGTTGACCCAGATTATTTGTGGTAGAAACAGTAATATCTTGTGTCCAAGGAGAGTGAGAGGGCGGGGTGCCTCAAATAATCCAAGTCCCTTAGACACAAGAGATTCTGCTGATGCTGGACATCTGAGATCCTAAATGCTGGAGAAATTCACCAGGTCATCAGCACTGGAAAGGAAGGGGATAGAGTCAGAATAAGGTGGGGTCTCAGCCCAAACTGTCGACTGTACTCTTTTCCATAGATGCTGCCTGGCCTGCTGAGTTCCTCCAGCATTTTGTGTGTGTTGCTTGGATTTCCAGCATCTGCAGATGTTCTCTTGTTTGTGATATGAGGGTGTGGAGAGGGTTGTCGTACAAGCTGGCAGCTGATAGGCAAGACCAATTGGGGATTCCTTCTTCTTCAGTCCTTTACCTCTTACATTTATCACTTTCTTACTTCATCTCCCCTCCCCCACCTACACCACCTGGTCTCATCTATAATCTGTCAGCCCTTCCTCCTCCTGTTCATTCTGGCTCCTGCCCCCTCCCCTTCCAGCCCTTATGAAGGATATCAGCCCAAAATATCAACTGTTCATTTTCTTCCACAGAGGCTGCCTGAGCTGCTGAGTTCCTCTGGAACTTTGTGTGTGTTGCTCAGGTCCTCACAGAGTTCTGGAATAAAATGGTTAATCATTTCATTACAGTTAGACCCACCCTTACCACAAACAGATTATGCTGTCAGTCAAGAGTAATACAGTACAGGAAGAAGTTATCACAGCATCTCTATGTCCACATGGTTGACAACAAAGCTTAGTTTTCCTGCAGCAAGTGTCACATCACAAGAACCTGGCTATTTCAAACATGGCCATTTTCTCTACAGTAATATATAGATATCTAGATTTTCTACTTACAGAAAGAAAGGGTTTTACTTTATTACATGGAAACCAACCAATGTCATTTGTGGACGTGCTTCTTCCCTGAAAGAAGTGAATTACATAACGTTAGTGCCAATGTTGATGTATTACTGTGAAAGGCAAGTGAAAGCAAGAATCCTATCGCTCCCAGTTGTATTCAATATCACAAAAACTGAGAGCTGATGGAAACAGCCCAGAGAAACCGAGTCAGCTTCGAATCATCTCCTCTTGTTTGATGAGCCACGTGCAATGTTGTAGGTGTTTGCCTGCTACCCCCTCCTCTGGATACCCCCCTCCCAGTGATACAGGATTGGGCCCATCTCACTGGAGGAGGCACTTTCTTCTCTTGCTGCAGTTTCTAGTTAAACTCCATCAGACTGGTAGTCCACAGGTTTCCTGGGACAGTGTGGTCCAAATTCCAAAGGTTCCTTCTACATTCTAAAGATGTATGTTAGGGTCATTGACTTGTGGGCATGCTACGTTGGCACCAGAAGTGTGGGAACACTTGCGGGCTCCCTTGCTGATTTGATTTGACGCAAATGACACATTCAGTAATATCTTTCGATGTGCTCGTGACAAATAAAGCCAGTCTTTAAATCTTTAATTCCAGCTGCTGGGAACATTTGCCCAACTCACTGCTCCTGGTTGCAATGATTAATCACAGACAGATTACAGCCCAGGAAGAGGCTGAGTCCATGAGATTATTAATGGGTAAAGCTGATGAATGGCCTAGCTAAATACTGCAGAAGGTCACTCCACACTTTGTCTCTGGATAGGTTCTTAGCAAATTAACTGGAAGATCCAAAACGAAGAAAGCTAACTCAGTTCACTGCAAAGTCAAGGAGACATTGACCGGGCTTACCTCCCACCACTGTTGTTCTACTTCCGCTTTCGTGAGCTCAATTATATCCCCTAAATGCAGCTTCAAAGCAGGTCCAAAGGCCACAGGCGGCGGAGGCATCCCGTAATACTCTTGGCAAACTTCTGTCTTGGGCAGACCTGGGAGATGCCAAATTCGAAGGAAACAGAGAACAAAGAGATTGTAAGTCAGTTGATCATCAGCAATGGGATTTGTTTTAACTTTTGCAAAAGTCATCACATCTTCCCCTCCCCCTCACCCCCCACCAATTGCCCCTGGACTTTTCACTCAATTGTTCGCTATTGTCATGGCAACATCAACCCGGATCTAACTGACTTCAGAAAGGGTAAGATGAGGAACATGCACCAGTCCTCACAGAGGGATCAGAGGTGTTAAGGGTGAGCGATTTCAGGTTCCTGGGTGTCAACAGCTCTGAGGATCTAGGCTGGGCCCAACATATTGATGCAGCTATAAAGTAGGCATAACAGTAGCTGTGTTTCATTAGGAGTATGCGGAGATTTTGGATGTCAGCAAGGACATTCACAAAGGTCTTCTGATGTACGGACCTAATTCACTGCATCACCATCTGCTATGGGGAGCGGGGGCCACTGCCCAGGATCAAAGTAAGCTGCAGAGAGTTTTAAACTCTGTCAGCTCCATCATGGGCACTAGCATCCATGCCATCTGTAAGAAAGGCAGCACCCATCACTAAGGACCCCTACCACCCAGGATATTGTTACCACCAGGGAGGGGGTACACGAGCCTGAAGGCACACATTCAATGTTTCAGGAACAGCTTCTTTCCCTCTGCCATCTGATTTCTGAATGGACATTGAACTCATGAACACCACCTCACTAATCTTTTCCCTTTCATTGTGCATACTTATTTAATTTAATTTAATTTTTATACACACTTGCTGTAATTCACAGGATTTTATTATTATGTTTTGCAATGTACTTCTGCCATGAAACAACAAATTACACAACGTACGCCAGTAACATCAAACCCGATTCTGATGGAGCCTCCCAGCCCATCAATGTCCTAGACTCTAAGGATCCTCATGGACTGAAGCATCACACGTTGGTTCTCATCCTAACCTCAGTCCAGACACAGCCATCATAGAATCACACGCAATGCATAGAACCCTATGCAATGTATTTTCTTCACAACCTCCTTTTATCCTTTGCCAAGTTCTGCAACCCTGTCAGTTGATCCTCGCACCACTGGTAACTGGGGCACTTCTCTCTGTATAACCTCTTTACCTCTCTACAGTACAGATCTGTGAAATCTTTGCTCTAATGAGAACAATCCTGACTTCTCCAGTCTAACCTTGAAGCTGGTGTTGTCAATCCTGGAACTCCCAATTGTGGAGCTGTACAGTACAGAAATAGGCCCTTTGGCCCATCACATCCATGCTGACCTTTTGCCTAGATACACAAATTCCGTTTTGCCCATATTAGGACTTTATCCTTCTGTAGAAGTAACTCATTTAACTTCGACCTGACTCCACTACCTGCTTAGGCAGCTGGATCCAGATTCTCTATCTAAAAAACAAATTACCCACTGAAGATATCTTGCTCTGACCTTGACATGTTTGACATCCCTACTGTAGGAAATAGATTTTGACTATCTGCCTTATCCATGTCATAAATTTATTAGGTCACCCCTCAGCCAACTCAATCTCCAATGTTCTCCAATCTAGGCAACATTTAACAGAATCTCCTCTGCACTTTTTCCAAAGCAATTACATCCTTCCTGTAGTGAGGCAGCCAGAAATGAACACAATAATCAATCATTGTTATGCGAAGTTGCTACATAACATCCCATGTTTATATTCCATGGCCTATGAAGACAAACATGTCATAAGCCCTCTTCATTATCCAAAATAAGTGTTCTTCACTATCCTCTCATGCAGGATAGGGTACTGAAGAGGGCATTTTCAAATAACTTGGACCCAAGTGGAGAGTGCAATAGAGTCGAACCCAAGTGGAGAGTGAAACAGAGTTAATGGCCAATGAAGGGTTTTGGACTAACAGCTTCTCCCTCCACATATTGTTGCCTGTCCTCTTTGCTGCGATTTTCGTAAACACAGTTTCAGTCCAAATGCACACGAGGTTGTCAAGGTGGCGCAATCTGAGATGGTGAGAGGCCTTGCTGTAGTTTCTGAGAGGAAACATTGTAAGAGTTGGATTTAGTTGTCAGGATCAAAGGGGCTTGAGTTCTCTGCAAACCTTTGCCACGTACTGCTAGCACTGAGCACCACTAAGCCAACACTTGTTACCCATGGATGCTTTCTGACCAGTTGAGTACTCTCACCTATTCTGTTGTTCCTGATACTATTCTATGGACTCTGCCTACTCCATGTATTACTGCCACAAATTAAATGTAAGTGATTCAAACAACAGCCTTTTCTTGACACAAACTTAGTTTGCTCAATGGTCCTCAGCTGATTCCTTACAGTTTTGTTCTAATTCCAGGGCATATTTCCCAAATACAGATATGCTAATCACGTGGTACCAGAGGTCAGGACCAAAGCTCTCTCAGGCCCCTTTAATCAAAACCCATGTCATTACATTGTGAGGCAGCAGATCTACTAAATACTCCACTATATCTTTGCAACCTTGCACTTTAAATATTTTACCTGCTCTGTCCTATCTGTGTCACATTTATACTTTACTCTGCATTGTTGTTTTCCCTTGTTCTGCCTCAATTCTGGCTTGTTATATGAAGAGTGTTTGATGACTGTGGGCCTCTACTCACTGGAACTCAGAAGAATGAGGTGTGACCTCATTGAAACCTGTCCAGTGTTGAAAGACCATGACAGAGTGGATGTGGGGAGGATGTTTCCTATGATGGGAGAGTCTAGGACCAGAGGACACAGCCTCAGAATAGAAGGGCGTCCTTTTAGAACAGAGATAAGAAGGTATTACTTTAGCCAGAGAGTGGTGAATCTATGAAATTTGTAGCCACAGGCTATGGAGGCCATATATTTCAGGCAGAAAATGATAGATTCTTAATTGGTATTGGCAATGATGGGATACAGGGAGAAGACAGAAGATTGGAGCCAAAAAGGAAAATGGATCTGCCATGATGAAATGGTGGAGCAGACTCAATGGGCCAAATGGCCCAATCCTGCTCCTATATCTCATGGTCAGCACAGTGTGTAATGATCTGATCTGTATAAGTAGAATGCAAGACAAGCTTTCACTGTATCCTGTTACTAGTGACACTAATAAACCAATACAATATCAATACCAGTGTTTTTGATGAACAAAGCCTTGTCTATGTGGTAAAGGTACTCCCATAGTACTACTAAGTAGCAGGATTTAAACCCAACACCAAAGCAGAAATGGAGAGCTGTTTCTAACACAGGGTGGTGTGGGGCTTTGGGAGGAAATGTTGGTATTCTCACTGAGATCTTTAAAATTTAGACGAGTTTTTAGGGAAGAGTTATGCCCTTGGAGAGCAAAAGGCCTCAATCATTAACAACACAGGACCAGAGGGACACGGAAAACCAGCCAGTGGTGGTCAAAGACTCAGCCAGGTTTGCAAGCATTCACACTTTTGGCCCAGTTTAAACTCTGATCATTTGCTATCTACTGGGGAATGCTGTTGCTGTGGATTACATTTAATTGGGCCAATGGTTAATCGGGGCAGCTGCTTATTTGGGACAAATCTTAAAGAACAAAAACTAATCAAAAAATAGATGGGATTCCCTTCCTATATTTGGGACACTATGCCACTTATTTGGGACAGGGGATGTACCAAACAGTTTCTAACTAGTGTCAGACCTGTACACTTGTGTGGCTGCTTTTCGCTACACCTTGCTTGGAGTAAACAGTTTTTAAATGACATCAGTTGTGGGCATTTGTGTTCAAAAAGCAAAGATGTTTGTCACTGATAGATGGCGATAAATTCAGAACTGTTTTGCTTACTGCGGCTTCAAGCATTCAGGATCAGTCAGAGACGGCCAGGAGTGAAAATGAAACAATTTCACTATTTCAGCAAGTTGGAAACTATGAAGAATTTGAAGGTATCAACAATCATTTAGGATGTTACAATGAGAATGAAGATTTGGAGGATGCAATCATCAAAAGCATTGTATGAAGGCAGTCCATTATCTGCACTGGGTGTCTGCACTGATTTTGTTCATTTACAATTTAAAGAATGCGTACAATGCATAAATTTCTTCAATTAGGAACAAATACACAGTTCTATAGTACTGTAGAGGTAATGATACTGTTCTAATTTATTCTGTATTTTATTTAAATACATAATTTGTTACTCAGTTAAATGGTAGTTCGTCTTTTTTGTGTCTTTTCAACTATTTCCATAAAGTTTTGGCTAATTGGGGCAGCCACCTAATTGGGCCAAAACGAACCAGTCCAAATGTGTCTGAATTAACTGGAATCCACTGTATTTCAGCAATGATTCACTAGCTTTCCTTGAAAGTCCCAGGGTCCATTTTGTGCACTCCTTCTCAATTCTCCACGTTCACCGGAAGATTTATTATAATACTGCATAACATTTTAAGTACATGGAATTAAAAGTTGTCAAATTATTAAAATAAATTGCTCCCAATCTGGTATGGTAAAAGTCAGAGTATGCAGAATTATCAGAACTTCTGGATCATGACTAGTGGTGATTTTGTTCTTCCCTCTGATGTTATCGAGCCATGCAATAAAAGCTAGAGTCTTATTAACACCAACTTCATGCCTTAAACTCGCTCACTTAAACAAATTGCTTACCTGCTGTATGTTGTCGGGCTGGCGGATTTCGATTGCTTCTACTCTGCACGGGAAAATATTTTACAATGCTTAGGATTATTTGTAACAGAGAGGTAAATAATTAAATCATTTCCAGTGCTCTTTTTCATAGGTGCCTACCCCATTTCCTAATGCCCTCTCATAATACTCCCATTTACAGGTGTCCTGCCCTAATTCCCCCTCTTTCTGCTGCCTTCCCTAACTTTACCATTTACTGCTGCCCTACTCCGCCAATTCCACTATTTCCTACCTTCTTTTACCAGAGCCACACATTTCAGCCTTTTACTATCTCCTTTCCCTACTTTTTCATTTTCAAAATGCTGTTCCTCAGCTCCCCCAATTACTAATGTCTATATCTCCCTGTTAAAGGGACCCTCCTCCCCAACACAAATGTGATTGCCTCTCTAGTGACAAGGATTATTCCTCCAAAATTAACTAGTTAATCCACTTCCCTTCCCCGGCTTTGTTCTGATTTTAAAACATGAGTTTTTTCAGAAATAGAAAAGATTTATTTCACATCTACCTTAGTCAGCGTTGAAGTTCCTGTATCTGTGAACAAATGGGAAGCAGATTTAGGATAAGGATTTTTTCACAGAGAAACAGATGCTTTCATTCAGCAGAACTCAGGAAACTGAGGCTGATAATGACACCGGTGAGTGATTGGAGCTGAGAGGGAAAATGGATCAGCCGTGATGAAATGAGTGGTAAATATTGACCAGGACACTCGGAGGACATGTCTACTCTTACAGCCTCTCCATCCATTCTGGATATAGGCAGTGGCATCCCATCAGAAAAGTGTCTTCTCTGATCTCAGAGCTGTGGGAAACTGTCACAAAGAGGACTTACGGGTCTGGGGGAGATCAGATAGTCAGGGACAGGACATGGGAAGATCTGCAGATGCTGGAAATTCAGAGCAACACACACAAAATGCTGGAGGAACAGCAGCTTAGACAGTGTCTATGGAAAAGCATAAATAGTCAATGTTTTGGGCTGAGACCCTTCTTCAGGACTGAGAAGGAAGGGGAAAGATGCCAGAAGAAAAAGGTGAGGGAAGGGGGAAGAGGCTAACTGGAAGATAACAGGGAAAGGCAGATAGGTAGGTGATGCACCATCAATAACTCTCGGAGACGGGAGGCAAAAGATAGGCTTTTATTAGCTGCAAACATGACCACGACATCTTGGAGACTGAGGGAGGAGCAGTGCCTCCAATTGCCTTTATACAGGGGTCTGTGGGAGGAGCCACAGGAGCAGTCAGCAGAGGGGCATGTCCAGACAGGTATACACATAGTTTACCACAGTAGGAAAGGTCAAGGGCTGGAGAAGAAAGAATGTGATAGGAGAGGAGAGTGGACAATAAGAGCAAGGGAGGAAGGAGGGGCCGAGGGGAAGTAATAGGCAGGTGAGAAGAAGTAAAAGGTCAGAGTGGGTAATGGAAGAAAGGGTGGGGGGGCAGGGGAAATTTATTCATCAGAAGGAGAAATCGATAAACATGCCATTAGATTGGAGGGTACCCAGACAGAATATAAAGTGTTGCTCCTCCAGCCTGAGGTTGGACTCCTCATGGTACAAGAGGAGGCCATGGATCGACATGTCAGAATCGGAATCGGAATCAGAAATAAAATGTTTGGCTACAGGGAAGTCCTGCTTGTGGCAGATTGTGTGAAGGTGCTCGACAAAGCTGTCAGGATCAAGGGACCACCTACTCCTACTCCCAAATGGTTGTGTACAAGGAATGCGACACTCCTTAAGTACTGGAGCTTGGGTGGGAGCTGAACTCATGGACTCTCGACTCAGGGACAGGACCATTGCCTGATTGTGCTACCGAAGCTGAATGAGGGGAAAATCTGATATAAGTAGGCTCGAGGAAACTCATTTTGAGCCGAGGCCCTTCATCGGGACTAAACAGAGATGTTCTTGTTCTTGACCTTTGATTTCTGCAGTGTAGGAAGCTGACTGACACAGGGACAGGGCTCACCTTGCTTACCACATGGAGGGACCCTTCCTAGGCATTCCTTATGAGCTGCAGACTTGCACCTGGTACAACGATAGCCCTGGAAGAAGGTGCCCCTGTTGAGTGGTAAAGAAGAACATAAAGAATTAGGCAGATAGTCCTTTCTACCAAATCTCTATTAGATCAGAACTGTAAGTTCAGAGCAACAAACACACAAAATGCTGAAGGAACTCAGCACATCAAACAATGTCAAATGAAGAATAATAAAGGACTGAGCCACTGTGAAAAAAGCAATATTATTTGTCAATTGATCTTGGTAGGCTTTAAGGTCAGCACAACATCAGGGGCCAAAGGGCCTGCCGTATGTTCTATTTTATATTATAATAGTTGTAAAGTTAGAAAGAACCTGGTGTGTTGTTTTTTTTTAAAGGAAAGAGGAAACTATTCATTTACAGGAAGTGGGCAATGGTGGAGATTGAGGAGGTTCCTCAGACTCAAAGGTCAGGGAAACAGGTCCGTCAGGCCATCAAGTCAATACACTAATCCAACACCTACCCTAAATAATTCCCTTCACATCCCCACCCCCATACCCATCTAGACCCAGCTGCATACTAGGAGCAATTTACATACTCCTCTGCATGCCTTTGGGATATAGGAAACTGGCACATCCAGGGGAATCGATGCAGTCTCAAATTTCACACAGAGAGTACCAGAGGTCGGGATTGAAATCAGGTCATTGGAGCGCTGAGACTGTGGTTCTACCATCTTCCCAATGTTTTGAGAAACAGACGATGATGGTGAACTTCATTTTTGAACCTTTGAGGTCTGTGTGGCGAAGATGTCCCTACACTGTAGTGGGCACCAGGGGTTAGGCCCAGCAACAATAAGAGTGCTTCCAAGTAAGGACAGAGGGGATCACGGGCGAGGTAGTATTCTCAAGATTAAATTTAAAAAAGGTTTGAGATGATTCCTCCCCTTACACAGAAACAGGTGCAAAAGACCATAATTTAGGAGTCACCAAAAAGAAACGGAGAAACTGAGCTATATGGAAAAAATTGAATAGGTTAGGACTTTTATTCCTTGGAACATAGAAGATTAAAAGGAGATTTGATAGAAGTATACAAAATTCTGAGGGGTACAGATAGGCTTTTTCCACTGAAGTTGGGTGGGACTCTAACTAGAAGTCAATGATTAAAGGTGAAAGGTAAAAGGTTTACAGGAAACATGAGGGCAAGTTTTTCATTTAGAGGGTCATAAGAGTGGGGAACGAGTTGCCAGCACGAGTGGTGCATGCGAGCTCAATCTCAACATTTAAGAGAAGTTTGCATAGGTACATGGATGGTAGGGGTATGGAGGGCTGTGGTCCTGGTGCAGGTCAGTGGGAGTAGGCAGATTATATGGTTCAGCAGGGACTAGATGGGCCAAAGACCCTGTTTCTGTGCTGTGCTTTTCTACGACTCTATGACTGTAAACTTGATTTCCACAATAAAAAATTATGTACAGCGTTGTTAGTGTCACCAGAACATTAGCATTCAATCAGAAGAGAAATTAAGAGGCTTTATAATGCATTGGTCAGACTGCATTTCAAAGTACAAAGTAAATTCATTATCAAAGTTCATATAGTACAAAGTACCCTGGGATTCATGTTCTTGTGGGCATACTCAGTAAATCTATAACACAATAATAACTATAAATGAATCGATGAAAGACCATACTCAATTGGATATTCAACTAGTGCGCAAAAGACAACAAGCTGTGCAAACACAAAAAGAAAAAAAACTATAATAAATAAATAAGCAATAAATGTCAGGAACGTGAGATGAAGAGTTCTTGAAAGGGAGCCCTAGGTCATGGGTACATTTCAATGATTGGGCAAGTTGAGTGAAGTTATTCCCTTTGGTTCAAGAACCTGATGAATGAGGGGTAATAACTTGAACTTGAACCTGGTGGGGTGAGTGCTGAGGCTCCTGTACCTTCTTCCTCATGGTGGCAGCTGGAAGAGTGCATATTCTGGGTGGAGGGTGACCCTAATGACGGATACTATTTTCCTGAGACATCACTCCGTGTAGATGTGTTCAGCGGTGGGGACCAACAGACCTCTGGTCTCCTCCTCCTGAGGTCAATAATCAACTCCTTGGTCTTGCTGACAGTGAGCAAGGGGTTGTCGTTGTGGCACCATTCAGCCAGATGTTACATCTCCTGTGACATGCTGACTTGTCACCTTTCATTTGGCCCGTCGTGACATCAGCAGACTTCAACATGGCACTGGAGCTGTGTTTAGCCGCACAGTCATAAGTGTAAAGTGATTTGAGCAGGGAGCTAAGCACAGCCTTGTGTTTCACCTGCGCTGATGGAGAGTGTGGAGGAGATGTCATTGCCAATCTGAAGTGACGGGGGTCTGCAAGTGAGGAACTTGAGGATCCAATTGCATAAGGAGGTACCTAAGCAATGGTCTTAAAGCCTATTGATTAGTTTTGAGGGGGAAATGGTTCTGAATGCTGCTGTAATTGATAAGGAGTATCCTGATGTGTGTATCTTTGCTGTCCAGATATTCTAGGGTTGAGTGAGGTAGAGCCAATAAGATGGCATCTGCTATCTGCTATTGACCTGTTGTGCTGGTAGGCAAACTAGAGCGGATCCAAGTCGCTTCTTAGACAGGTGTTGACATCTTTCATTGCCAACCTCTCAAAGCACATCATCACAGTGGATCTAAGTCGTTGTGACAGGTTACCACATTCTTCTTAAGCACTGATTTAATTGAGGCCTGCTCGAAGCAGGAGGGCACCTTGGATTGCTGAAGTGAGAGGTTAAGGATCTCAGCGAACACTCCAGCCTGTCAGTCAGCACAGGTCTTTACTACCTGGCCAGGTACCCCATTTGTAGGTTCCTGAAGGCTGCTCACAGGTCGGACTCAAAGTCTGAAACCACAGGACCATCAGGGCTGTGGAAGTTTGTGAAGATCCCCCATGTTTTAATGGTCAAAATGAGCATAGATGGCATTGGGCTCACCCGGACGCAAAGCACCTATGTCGCCCAATTTAACTTTATAGGAGGTGACAATATTCAAGCTCTGTCACAACTATCGCGCTTCCTTCACTGATTCAAGTTTAGTCCAGAATTTCCGCTTTGCCTGTGAGGCTGTGAGGTGGCTTTCTGGAGATCAACCTGGACCTCTTGTACCTTCCTTGGTCACCAGACTTGAATGTCTCTGATCTGGCTTCAGCCTATTGTGGATGTCATGGGGAAGTTCTGAATGACTTTCTAGGGTTTCACTTGTTTTAATAAAGTCCGTGATAGCTATGGTGTATTCATTCAGATCCATAGACGAAACCTTGCACAGGGCCTTGAAAACTGCCACATCAGAGCACACCGAGAGTTTGTCATGAAACACACGTCTCCACTTTTTGCTTTTATAAATCAGTAGTCTGGTCCATTCTGTGAATCGAGAAGCCCTCGGGTCTGATCGATGTGTCAGGCATTCTGGGAGTAAGCCATGTTTCATTCAAACATAAGACCATAAGATAAAGGAGCAGAATTAGGCCATTTATCCCACTGAGTTGCTCTGCATCATGGCTGATCCCAGATCCCACTCAACCCCATGCACCTGCCTTCTCGCTGTATCCTTTGATGCCCTGACCAATCAGGAAACAATCAACTTCTGCCTTAAATATACCCCTGGACTTGGCTACCACCACATTCTGTGGCAGAGAATTCCACAGATTCACGACTCCCTGGCTAAAAAAAATTCCTTCTTAGCTCTGTTGTAAAAGGTCACCCCTCAATTTTGAGGCTGTGCCCTCTTGTTCTGGATACCCCCACCATAGGAAACATCCTCTCCAAATCCGCCCTATCTAGTCCTTTCAACATTTGGTACATTTCAATGAAATTTCCCTGCATCCTTCTATATTTCCGTGAGTACAGGCCCAAAGCTACCCAACGCTCCTCATATGTTAACCCCTTCATTCCAGGAATAATCCTTGTGAACCTTCTCTGGACTCTCCCCAATGACAACAAATCCTTTCTGAGATATGGGGCCTAAAACTGTTGACAATACTCCAAGTGTGGCCATGACTAGTGTCTTATTAAAGCTCAGCATTGTCTGCTTGCTTTTATATTCTATTCCCCTTGAAATTAAAGCCAACATTGCATTTGCCTTCTTTACCACAGACTCAGCCTGTGAACTAACATTCTGGGAGTCTTGCATTCTCACCATTTCCTCCTTTATATTTACCGTCCGGGAACATGGAACACAACAATCTCTCATTTCCCCCTGCTCCAGCAATCTTGCCCTCAGATCCTCAGTTTTGTTCTCCAGCAACTGCACATTCGCTAACAAGATGCTGGACACAGGGGGCTCATCCCTTTGCACATTGTGAACACATCTGGGCCTTTTATCTAAGAAAAGATGTGCTGGAGTTGAAGGTTCAGAGGAGGTGTACGAGAATGATCCGAGGAACGAAAGGAGTAACATATGAGGAACATTTGATGACTCATATTGATAGACCTAGACAAAGTGGACATGGAGACCATGTTTCCTACAGTGATTGAGTTTAAGACCAGAAGGCACAACCTCAGAATAGAGGGATGTTCATTTAGAACAGCGAGGAGGATGAATTTGTTTAGCCAGGGGGTGGTGAATCTATAGAACTCATTGCCACAGACGGCTGTGGAGGCAAATCTATGGGTATATTTAAAGTGAAGGTTGATAATTGTTTGATTAGTAAGGACACCAAAGGTTAAGGGGAGAAAGCATATGAGAATGAGGTTGAGAAGGAAATCCATGATAAAATTGTGGAACAGGCTTGAAGGGCTGAATGGCCTAATTTTGTTCCTGTTTCTTATGGTTAAAAGGAAGAGTATAAGTGTTTGGGTTAGATGAAGAACGGGGGAAGTTGTGTTGGGAGCATCATCATCTTCTGATTGTGGTAGAGAGGGTGAAGAGAGATGCAGCTGCAAGTTGCTGGGATTGAAGCTTTCAGGAGAAACTCGTGCAGGTAGACTGGTAACACACACAAATTGCGGGAGGAGCTCAGTAGGCCAGGCAGCCTCAATGGAAAAGAATACAGTCGATGTTTTGGGTTTCTCCAGCATTTCGTGTGTGTTACTTGGATTTCCAGCATCTGCAGATTTTCTCATGCTTGTGAGTAGATAGATGGGAATAATTTTATTTGGAGAGCAGGAAGCAGCGGGGTTCCCGGTAGAGGGATTAAATATTATGAGGGGGAGAAATGGGAAGAAGAGGTTGTGAGAACTTGTTTAATTTTTCTAAGAGCAAAGAAGGCACACGTATAAGGTGAAAGGGAAGGTTAGAAAGAAACCAAGAAGGATTTTTCCCCCACTGCATGTAGATGGAAGCTGGAATGTGCTGCCTGAGGGCATGTTGGAGAGAGATTGAGTCATTGTGTGCTGTGGAGGGGCCACTGCGCAGGACTGAGAGAAAGATGCGGCAACTTGCAAGCTCAGCCAGTCCATCATGGGCACTGAGGACATGTTCCGAAGCTGATGCCTCACAATGGTACCGCCCGTAGTTAAGGACCCGCATTACCCAAGACATGCCCTTTCCTCTTTGCTGCCATCGAGGAGGACGTACAGGAGCCTGAAGACACACACTCAACATTTTAGGAATAGCTTCATTCCCTCCACCATCAGAGTTCTGAACAGACAAGGAAACAACCTTTGAACACTACCTCAGTATATTTGCTCTTGTTTTGCATTCCTTATTTAATTTAATTTTTAATATATATTTCTGACTGTAATTTATAGTATTATACTGTATTGCTGCTGCAAAATGGCAAATTCTCTTCATATGTCAATGATATTAAAACTCATTCTGATTCTGAGATTCTCTCGTCAGGGCCGAGCACGATGGCCAGTAGGTGGGTAGGAAAGTGAATCGGCCCTGTGTACAGGGTGCTGGGTGGCCGCACATCAGCACACAGACCGACGGAAAGTTGGCCTCTGTGCACCTAATGGGACAGCAGCAGATACATTCTATGCTGTACAACTCCCTGACTGCACAACAGGAAGACCACATGGGTTGGAATCAGAGCAACAAACCATCTTTTGTAGTTGCACTCATTTCCAGCAGGTGGCGAGCATGCGCCATCTACAGGAAAAGACCTGCGATTCAAAGTAAACTTATTATCAAACTACATATATGTCACCATATGTTACCCTGAGATTTATTTTCTTGTGGGCATACCCAATAAATCCATAGTAGAGTAAAAACCATAACAGAATCAAAGAAAGGCCACACCAATTTGGACATTCAACCAGTGTGCAAAAGACAGCAAACTGCGCAAATACAAAAAGAAAGAAATATTAATAATAAATAACTAAATAATAAATATAGAGAACCTGAGATGAAGAGTCCTTAAAAGTGAGTCCAAAGCTTGTGGGAACGTTTCAATAATGAGGCAAGAGAAGTTGTGTTAAGTTACACCCTTTGGTTCAAAAGCCTGATTGTTGAGAGGTGATAACTGTTCTGGTGGTGTGAGTCCTGAGGTTCCTGTACCTTCATGCTGATAGTAGCAGTGAGAAGAGAGCATGACCTGGGTAGTGGGAGTCTCTGATGATGGATGCTGCTTTCCTGCGACAGTGCTCTGTGTCGATGTGCTCAATGGTGGGGAGAGCTTTACCCGTGACGGACTGGGCAATATACACTACTTTTTGTAGGATTTTCCATTCAAGGGCAATGGTGTTTCCATACCAGTTTGTGATGCAGCAGTCAACATATTCTCCACCACACATCTACAGAAATCTGATGGAAACAATATTGACTGGCTGCATCACAGCTTAGTATGGAAACACCAATGCCCTTGAATGGAACACAAGTAACAGACGTATAGAAAACTGCCCCTGAAAGGTTTGTCCTTGGGAACCCTATCCCTAAAGTGTGAAAGTCCAAAATTCCTACCATTAGTTGTTGAGAGACAACGGGAGGAAAAGGGTGGTAATTTTGGGCAGGCATCCAGAGGTCCAGGTAATTTGAAAAATTGAGATCTAATGTGTGGAGATGGGACAAGGGGTTCATCAAAATAGGACTGACCAGAAGTGTGTGGGACGGTCTTAATCTTGGAGATTTCAAATCCTAAAACATGTGAGGTTGTTGTGGAGCCATTGAAATTCTAAGAAAACCCTACTTGGATCTTTAACTCATCTTCCTTGATTTGTAGTCAGATTGGACTGGGTTTTAAACATGACGACAGCTCTCAACAACCTCTACATGATGACAGCTCTCTACACAGTCTATATGAAGACAGCTCTCCACATTCTCTACACCCTCATGGGTATCTGATAAAATTCATTTATATGTCGCATTGTAGCTATTCACTGAAAGTTAGCCATGAAGATTTTCAAGTTTGTTGCCTGGATTGGGGAGCATGCCTTATGAGAGTAGGTTGAGAGAACTCGGCCTTTTTCCCTTGAAGCGACAGAGGATGAGAGGTGTATAAGATGATGAGAGGCAGTGATCGTGTGGATTGTCAGAAGCTTTTTCCCATGGCTGGAATGGCTAGCATGAGAGGGAACAGTTTTAAGGTGCTTGGAAGTAGGTACAGAGGAGATGTGAGGGGTAAGTTTTTTACGCAGAGAGTGGTGAGTGTGTGGAATGGGCTGCCGGCAGCGGTGGTTGAGGTGGATACGATAGGGTCTTTTAAGAGATCTTGGATAGGTACATGGAGATCAAGGTTCTGATGCTTCTTAAAGGGAGTGAACTGCAGCAAACAGCAAGGATACTCCAATGTTTAAGTGCAATTTAATCTTGAATATAAATTTCACAATCACTTTTGACATCCTATTCCCTAGTTCCTGCTGTGTACAAGACAAATATCCAAGGGCTAATTTCAAGCCAGTTCTTCTGTTTTGACTATAGTTTGTCACTTCTTTTTCTATAATTATGCATTGAATCTTAGCGTCAGCAACTGCAGTTTATGGGTATTTAATGATTTACCATTAGTTATAAAAATATCTTTGTTTCTAGAAAAGTTTTATACTTTTTTTTGCAAAACGAGCACAGCAATCTCACTTCTGTTATCTTACAAGACTGTTCCCCAAGTATCACTTTCCCCTTGAATTCTGCTGTGACTGAAGGCAACCTCAGCTCAGAAGTCAGAAGTTAATACTGAAGCCGGCATGGGATTCCCTCAGCCTTCCAGCCCCATGCTAGCGGTAGGGTCAAATACAGACACTCCCCATCCATTCCACCACTCTGGAGAGGGACTGAAGACACACAGCCAGCATTTTAGAAACAGCTTCTTAACTCTGCCATCATATTTCTGAATGGATAATGAAACCATGAACACCAGCTCAGTACTCACACCTGCCGTAATTATCACCCTTTTCTCCGACTCTCTCCCAACAACCAACAGTGGCAAATTTGAACTCTCACATTTCAGCTGTAGGGCTTTCTATCTGTCTGGAACTAATGAAGTGCTGATGGTGTCTGTAGATAGACCCATAGCTCTCGTTTTATGCTGCTTATTTAATTTTTTAATACTTCTTTTTATAATTTACAGTATATGCTGCCTACTGCACTGTATTGTTGCCACAAAACAACAAATTTCAAGATACATGTCCGAGATAATATACTCGCAGCTGAGGAAGAAAAAATAGGGGCTGAATATTGACAAGACCAGTCGCTCTCTCATGTTCTCTCTTCCTTCAGGATACATGGATGTTAGAAGTGAAAGAAAGAGAATAAGGAGTTAGTTCTCCCACCCCTTTGAGAGCTTCCCAATCTGAGCACAAGAGCACCTGTGGTCCTTCCTAAGCTCCCATGAACTACAAGCTGGCAGTGAGCAGATCATCTGCTTCTAGTGATATCGGTGTAGAGGTAAATATAGGACAGGAATTTAGGAAAAACCCATTTCCCCTTCCTCGAAATTCACTCTGAAGATCTTTTATATCCTTCTCATTGGGTAGAGAGGACCTTAGGTTGAGTCATCACCGAGTGTGATTGATGGCCAAACCCAACTCTTCAGATATGGATACAGATTTATCTCTCACATGTACATGGAAGCACACGGTGAAATGCATCATTTGGGTTAACAACCAGCACACCCAATGCTCGGCAGACCAACACAGACACAACAAGCAACAACAGCAAAACAAGCAACGTTCCTTCCCACCCACGCAAAATAGAGTCTTCTAACCCCAGGACCTGCTGCCTTCAGCTCCAGCCTCCAGAGACTTATGGATTCGCAGATATCTGGGCTTCGATGTCCCGCGGACCCAGAGAGATTCACCGACCCAGAGATTTGATGATTAGGACTGAATGCTCCGCACTGACCCATAGCTGAGCAAAGGGAGGACCCTGGCATTGTGGATGCTCTCAACAACTGCAACGGGAGTAATGTGAGCAAGAGTCAGAAACTGTACCTGAGCAACATCCGGCAGGCTTTACACGTTGTTGAGTCATCAAACGAGTACATCAGAAAGTCGTGGTTATTCGCCGAGCCATTATCGGGGAAGATGTTTGACCTGGAATGCATTTCAATTCTAAATCAATGTCAGGAATGCATTAGGATCACAGAGTGACTCTCCCTCCCCATCACCCCAACTCCCACCATATGGCGACTGCTCTGCTATTTCGGAAAACCACACCATGGAGAAAGTCATGTGAAACTTTAACTATTTCCATCATGCCCCCTTACATCCATTTAACTCAAGAACCTTTCCTAAAACCATATATTTATCCAGATCCCTCCATCTAGTTTGCTTGCTCTGCCCTTCTGCACAGTGTGATCTGGCCCAGAACACTTTAACACTCATTGTCACACCTTATTCCACTACCGCCCTTGCTTTGAAATACTTGAAAGACCATTCCAGCTGCCTTCTTCAGCTTGCATTCTGTCCAGTCCCCAGTGGCCTTGCTCCTCATCTTTACCATTTTACCCCGTCTCCTCTACACCAGTTCCTCCATGGATGTCACAGAGCACGGAAATGACATCGACCATTAATTGCCCATTTTATTCTCCCTTCCTTGTTCTTCCCATTGCAGGAAAGAAGAGGAGGTTCCGGAGAGGGCACAGAAGAGGTTTACCAGCTTGCTGCCCAGTTTAGTGGCTCGGAGTTATAAAGAAGGGTTGGGCAAACTTGGTTGTTTATCTTGAAGCATCGGAGGCTGAGGGTTAATAGAAGTTTATAACACTATGAGAGGCATTGAAAGGGCCGGTAATCAGAATGTTTTCCCCAGGCTGGAAATCTTAAATACTAGAGGACATGCATGTACAGTGAGGGGAAAAGGAGATGTGTGGCACAGGATTTTGTTTCATACAGGAAGCAGTAGGCGCCTGGAATAAGCTGCCAGGATAGTGCTGGAAGCAGACATGATGGTGGCATTTCAATAAACCCATGAACACGCAGAAAATGGAGGGATAGGTCTATGCGCAGACAGAAGGAATTTTGCTTAATTCGGCATTAAATTCGGATAGGCATTGTGCGCCGATGGGCCTGTTCCTTAAGACCAAAAGACATAGGAGCAGAATTAGACCATTCAGCCCACTGAGTCTGCTCCACCATTCCATCACGGCTGATTTATTTTCCCTCTCAACCTCATTCTACTGCCTCCCCTCTTTGAAACTCTTACTAATCAAGAACCTATCAACCTCTGTTTTAAATATATCCAGTGACTTGGCCCCCACAGCCACCCTTGACAATGAATGCCACAGATTTACCACATGAAATTCCTCCTTATCTCTGTTCTAAAGAGACGTCCTTGTACACTGAGGCTGTGCCCTCTGGTCCTCGGCTTGCCCACTATATGAAACATCCTCCCCATGTCCGCTCTATCTAGGCCTTTCAATATTTGATAGGTTTTTAGCGAGATCCCCTACTAATCTTCTAAACCTCAGTGTGTCCCTGTGCTGCATTTTTCTCTGCTCTTGTTCTACACCCTATGCACATCAACTGCATGTCATGACTAGCCTGACAATATCACCCAAACCTATACTCCCCAGAAAGGGCTTACAACGCTGGGATCAGTATCACTTGAAAATTCCCCTCCAAGCTGCACACCATTCCAGCGTCAGAATATGTTGGCTATCCTTCACCGTCACTCACTTGCACTCCCTGTGGGACCACCTTCATTACAAGCACTGCACTGGTTCAAGAAGATATCTCACAACCATTACGGATAGACAAGGCCTTGCAAGCAGCACCACACATATTTATAAAAAATATATATATTTATAGAAAATATATGTTTTATATAGTATATTAAAATATATAAAACATATTAATTTGTTTATGGACATATTATTATGTCCATAAACACTTCTATATTTCCTTAACCACTTACCTCTATGGCCATACATCGACTCACTCTGTCCATGTTCTGTGTTACATTCTTTGTAGGAGAGGTTCATTGGTTTTGTTAACCCTGCTTCACCTTTCAGTTTTATTGCAATTCTGGATCTTCAGTTATCTTGTGATTCCCTCTCTTAACTCTGTTTATCCTCTGACCCATATCCTCATCTAATAAAATCCCACTAATGACTGTGTTAAAAGCACTAATTACATTTGTGTCTGCGTCTCCTTAGATCACAGCTTGACATATTGCTCCTTTCTCAGCCTGATGGTGAATCCCAGACCGAATACACTGACCGTTTCCTTCCCCACATACTCTGCCTGACCGGACGAGTGTTTCCTCCTGAGCAATTTGTCTTCCCATTTCACATTTCCAGCATCTGCAGCTTTACTTTTATTGATATTCATTGATTGGTGAAATTTTGACAATCATTTGTGTAAAAAAGAGTTTGCCGTGATTAAGATTCTATCTCTAATTTAAGGACCACAATGTCCTTGATTCTCACACATGTTGCCCTGTCTCTGAATCAGATTTTTGATTAGGCTTGTGGGCTAACTCAGGCTTCTGTTTAAAGGGTCTCCCGGTCAAGTCAGTGGAGCATATCTCTTCGGCGCTTGGAACTACCCTGGTGAACAAGTGCTCATCTGATGCTATTACAGCTCAGGGCATTCAGAGTTTGGAGTATAATTCCAGCTTCATTCTGTTCATCCTCCTCATGGAACGCGTGTGTTACCCCTGAGTACTACAACCTCCTCCCAGATTAGGTTAAGGTTAATTGGAGTTGTAGTGTTATGGGGTGGCATAGCTCGAAGGGCCATAAGGGCCTATTCTGTATTGTATCACCACGTAAAACAAACAAACAAATAAAATCTCTATGGGGATGGGAATGAGGATGCTAGCTCTCCTTCCAACACCACAGATGTGACTATTGCCGGACCTTTGTTATTGTACCCATTGTAATGTTGAACTTACAAAGCCATTTCGAACTGTTCCAGCCACTTTTTCTTCAGCTCTCGGGTCTTGAAGAAGAACTCATAGCCATGTTGCCGGTGTGTGTCAATGAGGAGGAACATATGGCTCCACTAGTCAAAGGCAGAGAGAACATACAGAGTGTCAGTCATGCCAGAAGAAAGACATACCTGGATATTTCATAGCTTGGTACGGTCACCGCTCTGCCCACGACTGACAGATACTGCAGAGCGCTAGGGACACAGCCTAGTGCATCATGAAATCTAGTCTCCCATTCATGGGTTTTGTCTATACTTCTGACTGCTTTGGGAAAGTAGGCAATCCAATCGAAGACCCCTCCCACCTCACTCATTCTCTCTTCTCCTCGTTTTCCTTGCATCAGGCTGAAGGATGGTTCAATGGTTCACTTTGTTGTCAAAGTATGCATGTACAATGCATCTCTGATATTTGTCTTCTCCAGAGAGCCGTAAAATAGAGAAAAACCTTGGGACTGGATAACAGGAAAAGCCACCACTCCCTTCCCAGCACAAAAAAGAAAATCCCCAACCCCCTCCCTGAGAAAAAAATGATGGTAGCATCCAATCCCCAGCCCCCTCCCTCACAAAAAAACAAAGATAACATCAAATCCCCAGCCACTTCCCTTGCAGAAAAGAAGACATCTTGAGCTGATGTATAAGATGGATGAACGGACCTCTAATGCATTAAAGATGATCTCGTGATCTGACAATTTACCTTTGCACCTTACTGTCTCTCTGCATTGCACTTTCTCTGTAACTGTAATGTTACACGGTGGATTCCATTAACTGGTTAATCAGGGCAGCACTTATTTGGGACAATTCTTAAAGAACAAAAACAAATCAAGAAAATAGCTGGAATCTCCTTGTTTATTTGGGACATAATGTCACCTAATTGTGACTGACTAATTGAGACAGGAGACAAACAGTTTCTAAGAAGACAAACACAAGGAGATCAAAAGAGCATGGCACGGTACACTGGATGAATTCCTCCATCGGGAACGATTAGGGACTAATACACAGTTCCACAGTACTGTAGTAGAGTTGTTGGTGTTCAACTTCATTCTGTATTTTATTTAAATACATAATTTGTTACTCAGTTAAATGGTAGTTTGTCTTTTTTTATACTTTTTTAACTATTTCCAGGAAACTTTGGCTAATTGAGGCAGCGGCTTAACTGGGTGAACATGTACTGGTCTTGCTGTATCTAAGTTAACTGGAATGCACTGTATTTTGCATTCTGTTGTTGCTTTTCCTTTGTACTACCATGATTTACTGATGTGGTGAAATGATCTATACGGATGGCGTGTAGAACAAAGTTTTATCAGTGTATCTCAGTACATGTGACAACAACAAACCAATTACCTGTTCAAAATGCTCCAGGTCACAATCCAGGAGCAAGTTTGAACAAAGACCCCTCAGCTATCACCACTGTACCTATTAACCAACACCAACCCTCAGGTTAAAAAAATCCTCAATTTCTTAGATTCCCAAGCTCATTTTCAATACATACGATCCCTTCCCTTCCCAAATCTCTAATCATGTTTCCAGTCCTCTGGGGTAGAAACAGGAAACAGAATGATTATAATGCATTCCATCAGGGACAGACATTGGTCAAGGTGATGGGAGGAACTCCCCGGCCATGTTCAAATAGGGTGGTAATGTCTATTTCCTTATGATATACACAGAGGCCATTCCACCCACAGGTTCCATGCCAGTACACATAGCAATCCCATTCTCCCACTAACTCTCCCTATAACATATCCTCCTTGACTTCCAGCAGGTGAAGAAGGATCCATTCAACATCATGGCAAGGGGTATCAGTCCCAAAGCCATTCACGATTTGCCTGCAGCAAGCCACTGCCTTGCCCCTTGACCACTTCCCTCGCTCTTTCTCCGAAAGGTGCAGATGACAAGGCAATGGGACTGATGATAGTCATAGAGAATTATAATGTAGAAAGGGCCCTTTAGCCCATCTAACCCATGCTGAACTACTATTTTGGCTAGTTCCATTGAACTGAAACCAGACCATAGCCCTCCATACCCCTCTTGTCCTTGTACATATTCAAATTTCTATTTAATGCTGAAATCAAACTCCCATCTACCACTTCTGCTGGCAACTCGATCCACATTCTCACCACCCTCTGAGTGAAGAAGTTTCCCCTGATGTTCCCCTTAAACATTTCGTCTTTCACCCTTAACCCAGGGGGAAAAGTCTGTATGTATTTACCCTCTCTATACTCCACATAATATACCCCTAATAAGATCTCCCTTCATTCTCCTATGCTTTAGGGAATAAAGACCTAATCTGTTTAACCTTTCATTATAACTCACACGTTGTCCCAACAACAACCTTGTAAATGTTCTCTGTACTCTTGTAATCTTATTGATATCTTTCCTGTATGAACGTGATCAGAACTGCAAGCAATGCTCCAAATTATACACAAAATACTTCAAAAAGCACTCCGAACTCGTCAATATATACAAGTTCACAATAACATCCCAACTCTGATACTCAATTCACTGAACTATGAATCAATGTGCCAAAACCCTACCTAGCTGTGACACCACTTCCAAGGAATTATGGATCTGTTTTCTCTGATCTCTCTCTTCGACCACACTCCTCAGTGCCCTGTCTTTCACAGTGTAAACTGGCCCTGTCTGGTCCTGCCAGACTGCAACACCTTACACTGTCTGCATTCAATTCCAACGTGTGTTAGAAGTCACCTGCCATCGGCCCGATTTATCATCCGACTTCACCTGGACACCAGAGATGTCAAAGGGAGCTCCCAGCCTGAACCACACTCTTAAGGACACTAACCACCAATTCTCAATAATCCTGCTTAGCTAGACTTAGCACCCCAGAATATCATTTTCTCCTGCAAACGAGCTACTAAATTTATCATGGGAGGACTGGAGGGTCATCAGGAAGCGTTCACACTCGACAGTCATACCTTTTTGCTATCTCTGCTGGACATTGGGTCATCTTTTATCTGGTAAAAGCCCAGATCAATTATTTCTTTCATTTCGTAGTTCTCTCCTTTACGTTTGCAGATAATGACAGCTTTGTCAAACAGGAACGCATACCTGTGAAGAAGAAGAGCAGTGGGCTGCTTACTTAATGATGGCAGTACACCAACTGTCAAACATTGATGCCACACTTTTCTTGAAAATTTGCATATAATTATTGTTTATGTTATGTTCTGTGTGTGAAAGCTACTTATTAGGTGCTATGTGCCTGCGATGGTGCTGCAGGTAAGTTTTTTAGGGCAACATGCTGGTACGGCGGTTAACATACCACTACTGCGGTACCAGCGACCAGGGTTCAATTTCGTCTCTGCCTGTAAGGAGTTTGTACATTCTCCTCGTGGCCGCGTGGGTTTCCTCCAGGTGCTCTGGTTTCCTCCCATATTCCAAATTTGTATGGGGAGGGTTTGGATCAGTGCAGAGGTTCCCAATCTTTTTCATGTCATGGACTCCGGCCATTAATCGAGAGGTCTGTGGAGCCCAGATTGGGAACCCCTGGGTTAGTGAGTTGAGAGCACGTTATGTTGGCGCTGGAATTGTGGGAACCCTCTCAGGCTGTCCAGCACATACTCACTGATTTGACACAAAAGACGTGTGGTTTGATGTACATGTTACAAATAAAGCTATTCTTTTCATTGCCCCTGTTCATACATGTACTTGTGCACATGGCAATAGGCTTGACTTTGACTTTGACTTTCATCATGCAGAAGTAGCTTTTGTTGTCAAGCTTAGTCCCACTTTCCAGCTTGGAATCTGAAGCCCTGCAGATCACAACTCCTTAAGTATCGAACCAAATACTTTTTAAGTGTGAGGAGGTTGTTGGGATTTGTCGCCTTTCAATGCAGCAAGCTGCTGTTGGTTGCCAGTCCTGGGCGGAACCATTGGCTACCTCACTTGGCCTTCCAGGACCTTGTCGGTCCTTTACCCGGTTCTGGAACCACCGCACGATCAGTGTACTCAGAATTTAAATATATTCACGTTAGGGATTCTGCTCTGGTACACACTTCTAAAACAAACCCTAAGCCACTTCGAATCACTCCAGTCCCTCTGCTGGATGAGCTCCCGCAGTGCTGTTAGGGAGGGAGAACCAATAACGATGAAAGTATAGCGATTTATTTACTGAGAGCAGAACAAATCCACCCTCCTGGCTCTTCGACCAGCGCCATGCAGCAAACCCCTAGCTTAACCATGGGACAATTTTCTGTGACCAGTTGGTAGGTCTTTGGACTGAGGGAGGAAGCAGAGCACTCGGAAGAAAGCCGCGCGGTCAAGGGGAGGAGGTACAATCTCCTTGCAGACAGCGGTGGGAGTTGTACCCAGGTCGTTGGTACTGGAAAGCGTTGTCCCAGCCACTACGCTACAGGTTCGCCTCAAGTCAAATTTGGATCCCAAAAGTGCACAACCCTCACTTTGAACAACAAAACCGTCGTTGCCTCCACGATTTGTTAAGTTAATGGCTGAATCTTACTTGTCCTGAACTACATTTTCCTGCCAAATCCTGATCACCATTAATTTCTTTGTAGCTCAAAAACCTGATGGATTTCAGCATTCGGTACACCTAGTGACCCTTCATCTACAGCTCCCAGAATGAAGAATTCCAGAGGTTCGCAAGCCACTGGGAGAACATGGAACAGTCCAGCACTGGGACAGGACCTTTGGCCCACAATGTCTGTGCCTACAATGATGTCAAATGAAACGATTCCCATCTGTCTGTACAGGGTCCATATCCTTCCATTTCCTTCATGTTAACGTGCCTGTCTAAGTGCCTCTTAGGTGCCTCTATTGTGACATCCCCCTCTGCAATGTGTTCCCGATGCCCACCACTCTCTGCCTTATGAAACTTACCTTGCACATCTCCCCTAAATCCGCCCCCCCCACCTTAAATCCGTGGCCTTTAATATTCTTACCATGGGAAAGGGACTGACTATCTATTTCACCTATGCACCTCATAATTTTATGAACTTCTATCGAGTTTCCACTCCGCCTCCAAAGAAAACAATCCAAATTTGCCCAAACAGTCATTTTAGCCAATAGTCTGATTAGAGAACCATCTTTGCTTCCTCTCCAAACTCTCCACATCCTTCTTGTAACGGAGTGAGAAGAACTGATTGCAGTACTCCAAATGAGTCCTAGCCAAAGCTAAAAAAAGGTCGACATGACTTCTCGACTTTTCTACTCAGTTCCTCCTTATTTCAACATTAAAGCGTCACCTGTAAAACTGAATGCTGTCTGTTCTAAAATTCCTCTTTATTATGTCTTGTACATCTGTGAAGATGGAACTGTTTATTAGCACTGATGGTGTTAAAGGAACAATTTCAAGGAATGCCACGCCCTCGTCTTATTTGAAGTGTGAAACTGTGCAAAGAGGACATGCAAAGTCTCAGAGAGATTTGAAAGCAAGGATGGAGACGCTGAATGAAACAGAAAGTGTTCGAGACCATCAACGGATCAGGTGACACGGATGGCGCCATGGTGGCGTAGCAGTTAGCACATTGCTATTACAGCTCCAGACACCAAAGCTCGGATGATAATATCTCTTCCTCGCTGACGATCAACACTGGGGTATGTCCCTAGCACACTGCTCTACTCTCTATACCCATGACTGTGTGGCCAGGCATAGCTCAAATACCACCTATGAATTTGTTGATGATACAACCATTGTTGGTAGAATCTCAAATGGGGATGAGAGGGCGTACAGGAGTGAGGTATATCAGCTAGTTGAGTGGTGTCACAGCAACAACTTTGCACTCAATGTCAGAGAGGCGAACGAGCTGATGGTGGATTTCAGGATGGGTAAGATGAAGAAACACAAACCTATCCTCATAGAGGGATTAGAAGTGGAGGGAGTGAATAATTTCAAGTTCTTGGATGTCAAGATCTCTGAGGATCTAACCTGGTCCCAACATATCAATGCAGCTATAAAGAAGGCAAGACAGCAGCTATATTTTGTTAGGAGTTTGAAGAGATTCAGTTTGTCTCCCAAAATGCCCGAGAACTATAGATGTACCATGGAGAGCATTCTGACAGGCTGCATCACAATCTGCTGTGTGTGTGGTGGGGGTGGCTGGGCTACTGCACAGGGCTGACAGAAGCTGCAGAAAGTTGTAAAATTAGTCAGCTCTGGCGTGGGTACAGGTCTCTGTAACATCCAACACATTTTAAAGGAGTGGTGCCTCAGAAAGGTGACGTCCATTATAACGGACCCTGATCACCCAGGACATGCCTTCGTCTCATTGCTACCGTCAGGAACCTGAAGGCACACACTCAGCGATTCAGGAACAGCTTCTTCCCCTCTGTCATATGATTCCAAAATGGACATTGAGCCATGAATACCACCTCACTTTTTGTTACTTTTAAAAATATATATTATTTCTGTTTTTGCACTTAAACTACTCAATATACATATACACTTATTGAAATTTATTTATTTATTTATCTAGCTATCTATTGCTATTTATTTATTTATTTTGAGTATATCTGTATTTCATTGAACTGCTGCTGCTAAGTTAACAAATTTCCTGACACCTGCCAGTGACATTAAACCTGATTCTATACTTATTCACCAACAAATGTCTCCATTTTAAAATACCTACACCGATTTTCAATCCATGGAGTCTCTTCCCTCCAGCCCTCTGGACTACTTCTGCTTCTATATTTTATGATCTGATGCTCTCCGGGACTGGGAAGGAAGGGGGCAGAAGCTAGAACAAGACAGTGGCTGTAGGGTTAGGAATACCACTTAGCAGGTGATAGGTGAGACCAGGTGAGGGGGAAGGTGGGAGGGTTGGGGAGGGGAGATGAATTAAGAAGCTGAGAGTTGGTGGGTGGAAGTCAAAGACTGCACCAATCTTCCAGAGCGTTCTTCATTCTGTAGGACCCCATTTACCTGTCCTGCTTGGAACGTTTGTCCACAGTCATTAGCCGAAGCTCTCCGTCCATCTTGGGCCGTCCATAATTGGCCAAGGATTGGTTCTAGATCAGAATTAAAGCAACAATGAACAAGAGATTCTGAGGTCCTATGAAAACAAGGTATAATTGATATCTCAACTGTGCCAACGTCCAGTGTTCCCAGCTACGTGGAGGATGCACCAAGTCCTGTGCACAATTCTTGGGGTCCATTCCAAAATGCCTATCAGTGCCGTTAATGAGATCAGATCCAGTCAGCATACCAGCTTCATCAAGAACTTCCCTTGCCTTCCAAATAGACCCAGCTCAGACACAACGGGCATGAGGTGTGTTGAAATAGTAAAACAGAAGAAATTGAGTGTGAGGGAAGTGTGTAGGTAAGTGCGGGCAAGTGTGAGCATGAGTGTGAGGGAGAGTGGGTATGTGAGTGTGAGGGTGAGTGTGGGTAAATGTGTGAGTGAGTGTGAGCGTGAAGTGTGGATGAGTGTGTAGCTGTGTAAGGGTGAGTGTGCTGAGGTGTAGGTGAGTATGAGAGTGAGTGTGAGTGTGTTTGGATGAGTATGTAAGTGAGTGTGTGCGTGAGTGCGTAGGTGATTGCTTGGGTGTGTGTGGGTGACAGTGTCGATGTGTGTGTCCGTGAGTGTGAGTGTGGGGGTGTTGGATACGCGTGTAGGTGAGTTTGTGTGTGAGAGTGTGAAAGAGTGTGAGGATTAGTGTGTGGGTGAGCGTGAGGGTGAGAGTGTGGGAGAGTGTGTGGGTGCATCTGCAGGTGAGTGTGAGGGTGAGAGAGAGGATGAGTGTGTGAGTGAGTGTAATGGTGATTGTGAGGGTGGGTGTGTGTGTGTGGGTGAGTGTGCAGGTTTGTGTTAGAGTGAGCATATAGGTTAGTGCGATTATGAGTTTGTTAGTGAGTGTTTGGGTGACTATGAGGCATTTTGGTGTGTGCGTAGGTTAGTGTGAGGGTGTGTGGGTGAGTGTGAGGTTGTTTAGGTAAATGTGTAGGTTGGTTTGTGGGCGAGTTTAAGAGTGAGAGTGTGTGAAAGGTGAGGGTAAGTGTGTAGCTGAGTGTGAGGGTGAAAAAGGTTGAATGTGTGGGTGAGTGCATGTATGAGTTTGAGGGTACATGTGCAGACTAGTGTGAGGTTGAGAGTGTGGGTGAATGTGAGGCTGTTTGTGTATGTGTGTAGGTGAGTTTGTGTGTGAGTGTGAGGGTCAGTATGTGGGAGAGGTTAGTGTGTAGGTGAATGTGAGTGTGAGAGCGATAGTTGTGTCTGGTGATTGTGAGTGTGTGTGGGTGTGTAAGAGTGAAAGCAAAGTTGAGTGTGTGGGTGAGTGTGAGGGTGAGAGTGCAAGTTATTGTGAGTGTGAGTTTAAGGGTGTGTGAGTGAGTGTGAGGGTGTTTGGTTAAGCGTGTAGGTGAGCTGGTGTGTGAGTGTGTGGGTGTATGAAGTTTAGTGTATAGGTGAGTGTGAGAATGATGATAAGTGTGTGGGTAAGTATGAGGGTGAGTGTGAGGATATGTGTGTTGGTGAGTGTGCAGCTGAGTGTGCAGGTGAGCCTGTAGGTGTGTGTCTAGGTGACTGTGAGTGTGCAACTAAGTGTGAGTGTGTAGGTGTGTGAGGTTGAGATTGAGTGTGAGAGTCAGGGAGAGTGTAGGTGTGTGATGTTGACAGTGAGTGTGAGAGTGAGGTTGAGTGTGTTATTGAAGGTGAGTGTATGTAAGTGTGATGGTGAGATAGGGTGAGTGTGAGAGAGAGTGTGTGAATCTGAGAGTGATTGTGTATGTGGGAGCATGTGTAGCTGAGTCTGAGGGTGAGGATGTGGGCATGTGCACAGGTGAGTGTCTCGTTGAGTGTGTAGTTGAGGGTGTGCCTCATTGTGCAGGCGAGTGTGTAGTTTTGTGTGTGTGTGAGTGTGTGGTAGTGAGTGTGAGTATGTTTTGTCAGTGAGTGTGGGGGTCAGTGTGAGGGTGAGTGTGTGGGGGTGTGTGAGGGTGCATGATTGGGTAATGTGTAGATGCTGTTTGGGTGTGTGTATAGGTGAAGGTGTAGGTGAGTGTGTACTTGAGTGTGAGGGTGAGAATGAGGGTGTGGGTGAGTGAGTCGGTGTGTGTAGGTGAGTGTGAGCATGAAAGTGAGAGTGAGAGTCTGGGTGGGCGACTAGGTGGGTGTGTACATGATCCTGAAGGTGAGATTGAGGATTGTTTGGGTTCAGTGTGAATGTGTGTGAGTATGAGGGTGAGTGTGTGGATATGTCTGTAGGTGAGTTTTCGATAGGTGTGAGGGTGAGTGTGAGGGTGAATATGTGGGTGAGTGTGAGGGTGTGTGAGGGTGAGTATGAGGGTGAATGTGCAGGTGATTGTGAGGGTGAATGTGTGGGTGAGTGTGAGGGTGAGTGTGTGGATATGTCTGTTGGTGAGTTTTCGATAGGTGTGAGGGTGTGTGAAGGTGAGTGTGAGGGTGAGTGTGTGGATGAGTGTGAGGGTGAATGTGTGGTTAAGTTTGTAGGTGAGATTTCGATAGGTGTGAGGGTGAGGGTGAATGTGTGTGTGAGTGTGAGGGTGAGTGTGTGGATATGTCTGTAGGTGAGTTTTCGATAGGTGTGAGGGTGAGTGTGAGGGTGAATATGTGAGTGAGTGTGAGGGTGTGTGAGGGTGAGTATGAGGGTGAATGTGCAGGTGATTGTGAGGGTGAATGTGTGGGTGAGTGTGAGGGTGAGTGTGTGGATATGTCTGTAGGTGAGATTTCGATAGGTGTGAGGGTGAGGGTGAATGTGTGGGTGAGTGTGAGGGTGTGTGTGGGTGAGTGTGAGGGTGTGTGAGGGTGTGTGTGGGTGAGTGTGTGGATATGTCTGTAGGTGAGTTTTCGATAGGTGTGAGGGTGAGTAGTAGAATCTGGGGAGAGCTGATGAGGTTGTGTGGAGGTTTTTAAGAAGTAGTGGTAATGTGATTGGACTCGTGTTGGATAGGTGTGTTGCTGGGTGTTGCAGCTCTCTGGGCCGGAAACTCCTACTCTACACTGTCCCTCTCTGTAAATAATCTCTCCACAAAGATAAAGGCCATTCAGTCAATCAGTCACTGGCCTGCTCGTTTCCCAGGGTCTCTCCCGTTTTATAACTGTCAGGGCTGAGGAAACACATGAAGAGTGTGATTGCAGAATGCTCATTAACCCCTGGTTAGTCACCTCGATGCTGGAGGTCTGTGACATGATTAAACTTTCCCAGAAACTGGGAGCCCCGTGCACGTAAACTCACCAGGTTTTCTATTGAACACTGGAAGCTGGTGATCTGCTTGAGAGTCTCACTGTCCCGTTTCACTTCATTCACACACTGCGCTAAATCCTGAAGGAAAGGCAAAGGGTGAAGATAAACCAAAGGTGAGAAAATCTGCAGATGCTGGAAATCCAGCAACACACATGAAATGCCAGCGGAACTCAGCAGGCCAGGCAGCATCTACGGAAAAAAGGAAACCATCGATGTTTCCGGCCGAGACTCATCATCTGGACCGAGATAAAAGACTTTGGCACAAGAGTCTTTTTCTGGATCTCTCTCTCTCTCACACACACACACACACACACACACACACACACACACACACACACACACACACACACACACACACACACACACACACACACACACACACACACACACACACACACACACACACACACACACACACACACACACACACACACACACACACCATTATATATGTAAATTTATTTCTTTATTTAACCTGATTTTGATTCTTTGAACCTAGCCCCGCTCACCTTAAATGCATGCCCTCTAGTATTAGACATTTCAATCCTGGAAAAACAATACTGTCTGTCTATGCCTCTCATAATCTAATATGCCTCCATTAAATCTCCCCTCAAACACAAAAAGTAATGCAATGATCCCCCACTCACCCTCATGGAATCCAAAGCCATTCGCAGGTTGTCCTTATCTCTGGGGTCTGTGGTGTGCTTAACTAATTCCTGTAGGGAGACATTGTGAGATTGCGATCAGTAACGTTAGTTTGTTGCTTTTGGGTTTCTCAGTCTTGCCCAAGATGGAAACACATAAGCCCTTCCCTCTCCAGCACAGAGGCAGAATCCTAGAGCAGTACAGAAAGTTTTTCCAAGTCAGATATCATCCTGACAGGGCAGTTCTATGGACTCCTATGTGTCCACATGCAAAATGAGAGGAAAGACCTTCACCACAGAAAATGAGCAGTTCAACACAATATTTCAAAACCAGCTTTTTAACTGGATGAACATTAAATGTCAGCCTTGAGATCAACAGTCAATTGTTGAGAATTAGTGTTCTAAAAGTAAAATTCCCTTCCTAAAGCTTGATGTACTGGCCCAGAGTTGTATGTCAAGAGAGATTCACCAAAAGGATCTACATTCATGAACATAGACCCCGGCAGATTTAGCAGATAAGGTTTCTAAACAAAAAAATGGTTCACAAGAGAACCAGAAATGACAGAATGGCTGATTATCCCATCAAAAGGCAGAAGGATTTCTTAATGCCTCCAACAGCTTACTGCAGGTCAGCAGAGAGTCTAGTGAATAACATTCTTCTAAACTGTTGGTAGGCTTGTGGTATACCTGACAAATTTTAGTATCTCCACGTCAGAATTCATGAACAAACAATACACAAAATAAAGAGAAGTTAGGCAGAACCAGAGGGTGGAGGTAGTAAAACAGGTCAGTATGGGAGGTGGGATGTATTAAAGTAGTCAGTATTAGCAGTGGAAGGTATAATACCGGTCATTGTTGAAGGAGGGAAATATTAACAGTGGCCATTCGAAGATCCCATCCGTGATTCTCTTAGCCATTTTCCAATGAAGATATCTATCAAAATGATCAGATATCTGAGGGGTTAACACTGGCCATTATCGGAGATTGGAAACACTAATGGAGAAGGGCAGTATTATCACTAGAGGTGGTCAGAGTTATACACGAGAGATACTCTCAGGGTTTCTGGTTTAACTTTTTGTCAATCCTCACCTGCAGCAAGAGATGATACTTGAGGACTCTTTGCATAGGCACCATCAACAGATCTCGAAGGGTGAATCTTCCATTGTTAGCCCTTTTGGAGCATTCCTGTGAAAACATTCTGTCAGTCATTGTTTCTTTCTTTAATCACTGAGATACAGCAGGGAACAGGCCCTCGTGGCTCTTCAGCACCGCCCAGCAATCCCCCGATTCAATCTGAGCCTAATCACAGGACAATTCACAATGACGACCGACTGATAGGTCTTTGGACTGTGGGAGGAAGCCAGAGTGGCTGGAGAAAACCAATGTGGTCATGGGGAGAACATACAAACATACAAAGTGATGGATGGCGTAGATTTGATGGGCTGAGGCCTCTTTCACTGCAGTCTATCTTTGTGATTCTCTATCAGTCAGTTAGTATAACCACTGCTCTATAGCATGCCCAGGTTACCGAACTTCGCCTTGTTCCAGAGTCTACAAGGAATTCAGCATCACAGAATATAAACACTCGAGATTCAGCAGATGCTGAAATCCTGAGTAAAACACACAAAATTCTGGAGGACCTCAGCAAGTCGGGCAAGGGGAACAAACAGTCAACTTTTCAGGTTGAGACACTTCAGCATGGAACATCAGAATTCCCAGTCACAATCCCCTTGAACCACCACACAATCCCAAGCCGTGAGACCAGAAAATTCCGGGTAAAAGCCCGTGGGTGAGAAAAGTGTCAGAGAAGGAAAATATTATCGAGGAAGAACAGCGACTTCCGAAGGCTCCCACCTCCAATTTCAACCGTATGTCTTCCCTTGTGTTTGCAATCTTGTCCAGGTGCTTTGTGGCTGCCTCTACCTGGCTGCAGTATCTTCCATACAGAAGCAACCTACAGAGAAACAAAGGGGAGTGGTCAGACCTGCCGCCAAAGCTCCTGCGCCAGTCCTCACTCCTATCCAACGGCAGAGACGGCGACTACTCAGGTAATCCGACTGATTCCTTTATCAAGCTACTGACACACAAGATTCCGCAGATGCTGGAAGTATTTAAGATTCAAGTACATTTATCATCAAAGAATGCATAAATCATGCAACCTTGAGATTTGCTTGCTCACAGGGTAGCCACACACACACAAAATGTTGGGGGGGCTCAGCAACTCGAGCAGCATCTACAGGGGGGAATGGATGCAGAGTCTCAGCTTGAAATGTCTGTTTATTCTCCTCCATAGACGCTGCCTGACCTGCTGAGTTCCTCCAGCATTTTGTGTGGGTTGCTCCTTTAATGAGTCTTATTGTTTTCACAAATTCACTTTATTTATTTATTGAGCTACAGCACAGAAAAGGGCCTTCCAACCCTTCAAACTGGGCTGCCCAGCAATCCCCGATTTAATCCTAGCCTAAACACAGGACGATTTACAAAGACCAATTAACCTACTAACCAGCACGTCTTTGGACTGTGGGAGGAAACTGGAGAACACTCACGCAGTCAGGGGGAGAACGTGCAAACTCCTCACAGCCAGTGGCGGGAATTGAACCCGGGTCACCTGCACTGTAAAGTGTTGTGCTAACCATTGCGCAGAAACCCAAAAGAATGCAAACATCCACTGGCCAAACAGTCATGTCAGTTATCAGTGTTATTTCCCATACCTGCTGCAGCATAACGGGTACATAGCATCAGAAAGCAGTATTCAAAAGCACAATTATACATGAAAGGACACCGTTAGAACATAAACAAGTCCATTTGAGTGCAAAGTGGTCATTGTGTTGCTGAAGTGTACAGACCAGGGTTTTGCTGGTTACAAATATTAGGAATTTGTTCTGGTGTGCTGGCACGACATGCAATAATTAAACACCATTTAAAAATTATAAAGAATAAAAAAACAGTACTGTCCGAGGCATGTGAATATAGCGAGGGAGCCGGAGACTTTTGCACAGTACTGTATTTGTCAACGTGAAATGGAAAGTAAGTTTGTAAATACGGCAGGAGTAAAGGATGCTGGGAATGGCGAGGGTGGAGTGTTGAGGGACAGGTGGAAGAGTAGGGGTGCTAGTGGCAGGGGGTAGCTCGGGTACAGACACACCCAGCCCTGAGACACCAGCCAAGGTCATTTAATTCCAAACAATTGGTTTATTGATCACTACAGAATATTTCTCTACTGCTTCCTGCTTCCTCTCCTCTCCCTTCCCCATTTCCCAACCATGATTCCCCTCTCCCTGCCCCCTTCCCACTCTCAGTCCACAATAGAGACCCAGATCAGAATCAGGTTTATCATCTCTCACACACGTCACAGGTACAGACACACCATGATTCCCCTCTCCCTGCCCCCTTCCCACTCTCAGTCCACAATAGAGACCCAGATCAGAATCAGGTTTATCATCCCGCACGTATGTCATGACATTTGTTTTTTTGGTGGCAGCAGGACAGTGCAATACATAAAATGACTTAGTACTGTGCAAAAGTCTTAGGCACTCTAGCTAAAGTGCCATATATAAAATAAAGTTAGAGGTTAAACTATGGATGTGGAATAAAATATAGATAAAGGAATGCCAACATATATTTACCATCCAAACAGTGTATAAATGGTGATTTAAAGTTTCTGCAGTTTAGTGCAGTGACTGAGACAGGAGTGTGGGGTGTCAAACTTGAATGCTGATTACACTAACTACCTGGGGGAGTAAACTTTTAAATTTTTGTTTCAGTATCCCTAGAGTGCTTTTCAGAAGAGAGCTTCTGGAAAAGGCAGTTTGCTGGGTGTCCACAATGATATTTCCTGTCCTTTTCTTTGTCCTGGACACATACAAATCCTGCAGTGATGGTAGACTGGCCTTTCCTGCTGTCCTGACAGTCACTGTAGCTTTTGTACATTGTGAGAGGATGCAAACATGGATGGTTAAAATGAAATGCTGGAAATGCTCAGTAGGTCGGGCAACATCTGCAGAAAGAGAAATATTTCACGCTATCAGTATTAAATGGAGTTTAAGATGTCTGAATGATCATTGACCTGAAACATTATCTCTGTTTCTCTCTCCATGGATGCTACCTGACCTGCTGAGTATCTCAAGGATTTTCAGGTTTTGTGTCTGCTTGCTTAGCCTTAGAACATTCTGAAGCACGTTACAGCCAGTGATGTATTGTACTTTCCAAGTTTCACCAGTGTCGGAAACATTGCAGACAATGTAGGCACATAATATTCCCACAAAATGCAACAATAGTGATGCTGTAATGACATATGGCATGATCTGTCTGGGTGACGTGTAGAACAAAAGTTGGTCTCTGTGTCTTGGTGCCTATAACAATAACAAGCCAATCCCAGTCAGAAGCATGCTGTTATTTCGTACTGGCTGTAAGGAGCCCTGTTGAGAAGTTCCATGTTCTTCCTCCAACTAGCAGAATGGCATCTCTCCTTCCTGGATTTCAAAAATGCATTTTGTGTTTACTTGTATCAGGTCCTCCCCGAATCCCATAACCATCTTCCTATAATGGGAAAAACAGATTTCCATATTTGATACAAACTACAATTTCTGGGCCATTATTTTAAATCCAGAAATGTGGCTCTGAAACCTCGATTTTCCACCTCAAGACCAGTAAAGCACGTTGAACGTGCCACGTACTGCAAATGTGCTGTGGTACTTTGCTGGAGTCCTGGCTAGGATCAGTGGGATGCGGGAGGTGAGGAGGGAAAGGTTAAAGGATGGTAACTCAGGACAAAAAAAAAGGTACTTATGTTCAGTGACTAGTTTATTAGTTACTCCTGCACGCCTGTTCATTACTGCAAATATCTAATTAGCTAATAAGGTGGCAGCAACTTAATGCATAAAAGCATGCAGACATGATCAAGAGGTTCAGTTGTTGTTCAGACCAAACATCAGAATGGGGAAGAAATGTGATTCAAGTATCTATTGCAGTGGAATGATTGTTGGTGGCTTGATTCGCTCAGAAACTGCTGATTTCTTGGGATTTTCATGCACAACAGTCCCTAGAGTTTACAGAGAATGATGCAAAAATGAGAAAACATCAGAAAGCAGCAGTTCTGTGGGTGAAAACACCTTGTTAATGAGGGAGGTCAGAGGAGAATGTTCTGTGGGTGAAAAAATCTTGTTCATGAGAGAGGTCAGAGAAGAATGGTCAAACTGACAGGAAGGTGACAGTAACTCAAATAACCACATGTTACAACAGTGGTGTGTAGAAGAACATCTCTAAATGCACAACACATTGAGCCTTGAAGCGGATCGGCTACAGTGGCAGAAGGCCATGAACATGTGCTCCGTGGCCTCTTTGTGAGACACAGAAGGCATCAAATAAAATGGCCACTAGTGTAAACTTCAAAGGCAACAGTGAACAAATGAAGCCCTCATTGAAATGTTCGCATCTCCTCAAACCCTCACATGTGGAAAGGACCAGATTCACTTCAGCATTACTGGTCTGTCACGTGCTCACTCACCTTTTCTTGTAGTTATTGAAGATTTCGTAGAGGTTTTGGGCATCATTTAAGCTGATAGAGGTTTGGATTTCTTCTGATAAAGACTTGTGCACATTCAACAATTTCTGTAGAGTCAAGACAGATGTAAAATTACAGGATGATTCACTGCATATGTTTCCTGCTCCAGGTACCTTAGCAATCTGACACAGTATCAATATACAGAAAAAGTACAAGGTAGTGCAAACTCGGATAAACAGCCCCGCCTGTCTCCTCCATTATGATTAAGAATGTAAGGATGGTGGTGAATATTGGCAGCGCAGGTTGAGACATTTGATGTTCGCTGAGCTTGGCAGTTAGTTTGCAAGTGTTTCATCACCAGTTGAGGTGACATCCTCAGCAAGCAGTTGTTGGTACCTCTCTCTGGGAGTGCTCACCTTTATAGAAGCCCCCGTTCCCTTGCCTCGGTCCTGATTGGCTACCCCCTCAGCTGACCTTTGAATTCTCTTCTAATAACTCCGTAAACAAACATATCGAAATAGACATAAACTACTAACCCGTAAGAGCCAAAGAAATGCAAGCCAATAGAATTCAAAGGCCATCTGAAGGGACAGCCAGTCAGGACCGAGGCAAGGGAACGGGGGCTGATATAAACACGAATCTTCCCAGAGAGAAACACCATCAACTGCACACTGAGGAGGTCACCTCAACTGGTGATGAAATGGCTGCAAGCTAATTGCCAAGCTCGGCGGACACCACAGCATCAAAGAACTGTAGGATGTCTGTTTACCATTTATATTATTGGTTCTCTGCCTCCTCACCCACCCTACACATGACTGTAGACTCTCTAGACAGCTTGGCTGTTAACTGCTTTTAGTTCAGAGTCAGTGGTGATGGGCATCTAGACAATATAGTAACTTTGTTTTACTTCAGAGATACAGCAGGGTAGTAGGCCTTTCTGAGCCGCCAGTTGCATCCATGTGACCAATTAACCAACTAACCCGTGTGCCTGTGGACTGTGGGAGGAAGCCAGAGCACCAGGAGGAAATCCACACAGTCACAGGGTGAACGTACAAGACACTTTAGGACTGAAGCAGGAATTGAACCTGTGTCACTGGCACTGTAATGGTGTTGTGCTAACCGCTATGATACCGTACTGCCCAATCTCCTCCCAAGTGGAATGAGGTGTCAATCAATGAGCACGATAATGGCTACCTGAGTACACAATGGAAGTCACTTCTGCAAGTAGGAACAGGCCACTGATCCAGTGACATGGGTATGAACTCAAGCTGGGTGACGCTGTGATAACAGTTGGCTGCACTGTTGTCTCTCAGCTCCAAAAATCTGGACTACCATCGTATGGAGTTTACAGATCCTCCCCATGACCCTGTGGGCATCCTCCAGGTGCTCTGGTTTCCTCCCACATCCCAAATCCACGTTGATTAATTGGTTAATTAGCCTTAGTGCAGTTTTGTTCTGGAGAATTGAAGGGGATGAGCTAGTTCAATGTTCAAAAGAAATGTATTAACAACTACATATATGTCACCATATACAACAATGAGATTTATTCTTGTGGGCTCACTCAGTAAATCCAAGAAACACAATAGAATCAATGAAAAGCCACACCTAGCAGGACGGACTAATAACCAATTTGCAAAGGACAACAAACTGTGCAAGTACACAAGAGAAAAAAGTAATAAATATTGAGAACATGAGATGAAGAGTCCTTGAAAGAGAGCCCATAGGTTGCAGGATCAGTTCAGTGATGAAGGGAGTGAAGTTAAGTGAAGTTATCCCCTTTGGTTCAAGAGACTAATAGCTGAGGGGTAATAACTGTTCCTGAACCTGGTGATGTGGGACATGAGGCTCCTGTATCTTCTACCCGATGGCAGCAGCATGGCCTGGGCATGTGGGCATCCTCGATGGGTGCTGCTTTCCTAAGGCAAAGCTCTGTGTGGATTTGCTCAGTGGTGGTGGGCTTAGCAGCACAGTCAAAAGTATAAAGCAAGTAGAGCGGGGGCTAAACACTCAGCCTCGTGGAGACAGTGGGGGAGATGTGGAGAAGAAATTGAGGATCTAAGGAGGTATTGAGGCTAAGGCCTTGAAGGTTATTGAGTAGTTTTGATGGGATGATAGTCCTGAATGGTGAGCTGCAGTCAATAATGAGCATCCTGATGTATACATCTTTCCTGTCCAGCTGTTCCAGGCTGAGTGAGAAGCCAGTAAAATGGCATCTGCTCTGGACCTGTTGTACTGGTAGGCAGATTGGAGTGGACTCAAGTCACCTCTTAGGAATGAGTTGATATGTTTCACCAACCAACCTCAGAAAAACTTCATCACAGTGGATGTGGGTGTTTCTGTACGATAGTTATTGAGGCAGGTTACTATGTTCTTCTTAGGCACCAGTACAGTTGAAGTCTGCTTGAAGCAGGTAGACACCTCAAACTTATGAAATGAGAGATTAACAAAATCAGTGAACACTCCAGTCAGTCGATCAGCATAAGTCTTTATAACTCAAACAGGTACCCCATCTGATTCAGATGCTCTCCTTGGGTTCAACCTCCTGAACGATGCTCTCACATTGGCCTCAGAGACTGAAATCACAGAGTTTTCAGGGGTTCTGGGAGTTCATAAAGGTTCCTCTATGTTTTGCAATGAAAGTAAGCATAGAAGGCACTGAGCTCATCTGGGTGCAAAGCCTTGTTGTCACCTATGTTGCTTGGTTTCACTTTGTAAGAGGTAACGGTTTGCCACAGTTGTTGAGCATCCCCAATGACTCAAGGTTGGTCCCGTATTGCCACTTTGCACATGAGATTACTTTCTGGAGACAGTACCATGACCTCTTGTATCTTACTGGGTCATCAGACCTGAATGCCACTGACCTGGCCTTCAGCAGATCATGGACCTCAAGATTCATCTAGGGCTTTTGGTTGTGGTGAACTTTGAATGATTTTGTGGGGACACTCTCATCCATGACAGATTTAATAAAGTCTGTGACAACCATGATTATTCATTTAGATCCTCTGATGAGTCCTTGAACATGGCCCAGTCTACTGACTCAAAGCAATTCCATAGTTACTCCACTTCCTCCCATGACCACCTCTTTGTTGTCCTTAACTCTAGGGCCTTGTCCCTTAGCCTCTGCCTGTATGCAGGTACAAGGTGAACAGCCAAGTGATCAGACTTCCGAAAGTGTGGTCTAAGCATGGAACGGCAGGCATTCCTAATTGTAGTATAGCAGTAGTCTATTGTGATGGGAGCCCTGCTGCTGCAGGTTCTATGTCGATGATAATTGAGCAGACATTTCTTCAAAGAAGCATGATTGAAGTCCCCAACTATAATTCGAAATGCATCAGAATGTGTGTTTTCTTTTAAGGTGGTGGCTGTAATCAGTATCTTGCGGTCAGAGTCACAGAGAAGAACTCTCTTGGTAAGTAGAACAGCTGTGTGGTGAAGGATGGGGGTAGCTTGGGTGCAGACACATTCAACCCTGAGACTCCAGCCAAGGTCATTTGATTCCAAAGAATTGGTTTATTGATCATTACAGAATGTCTCTCTGGTGCTTACCGCTCCCTCCCCTCTCCTTTTCCCATTTCCCAACCATGATTCCCCTTGTCACTCTCTGGCCACAATAGAGACCCATATCAGAATCAGATTTGTTATCACTCACATATGTTATTAAATTTGTTTTTTTTTTGTGGCAGCAGTACAGTGCAATACATAAAATTACTGCAGGACTGTGCAAAAGTTTGACACACCCTAGCTATTTATATGCATGTGTGTGTGTATATATGTGTGTGTATATATATATATATATATATATACACACATATAATTACTGTATATGGGTGGTGGGGTTGATCAGCTTGAGGGAGCTAAGTTGCTCGAGAGTTGGGAATGTTACTAGTACGGCTGATGTTTGTTAGCCATTGCCTCCCAGGTCAGGAGTAACTAGAAATGGACAACAAAAGCAAGTTTTCAAGTTTAAAATTAATGTCATACGCATACATATTTAGGGTATAATGTTAATTCCAATTGCTCCAGCCGCACAGTACATTACATACATGCTTAACATAAATGATACAAACTTTAATTAATGTAAATTACACATAACTTGAAAATCTAAACAAAAATAAACATAACATTTTTGCAAGTTGAGGGAAATGGAGTCTGAGGTCCGAGGTAGAATATGGGCATTTCAGGTTGGCAGTGGGGCAGAATTTGTTGTTGAACTTGAGGCTCCTGTACCTTCTGCCTAATGGCAGCATTGAGAAAAATCATGACCGGATGGTGGGAGAGCTTAATGATGGACATAACCTTCCTGAGGGACCACTGCTTGTAGATGTCACAGAATGATGGTGAGAGCTGTACCTATGATGATATTCTCAATCCACAAACAGATTACTAAGAACGGTGTGAATTTGGGCTCAGTGCCTGGTATGAACTAGACGCCTCATTCAAATTACATCCAGTCTGCTGCTGTAGTATAAAATGCAGTCCCATTTTCTGTTGCCCCAAGAGGTAGCAAGTAATTTCACTCCCAAATCTTAATGATTATGATATTTAGAGTACCCGTTCCTATAATTCATTATTTTTTATTCATTCATTACAAAGCATAGGGAACATTGATGTATCTAGTCAGCATCAAGCAAAGCTTTACAGCAACTTTCCTTTATACAACACCTGTGACTTTGGCCTACCAAACAACTTTGTATGGTGCTCCAAAAATGTCTACACCAAGCCACATATTAGGGCAGCTCTGTCAAAGCGACAGGCTTTGTCATGTATCTTGAGGGAAGGGAGGGAGGGAAAGAAAGGACAGAATCCCGTGTTTGGAAGCGTGCCGCCTTTTCATTTTCTTAGTCATGAATATGTACACTCAACGGCCACTTTATTAGGGACACCTCTACACCGGCTCGTTAATATGGCAGCAACTCAATGCATAAAAACATGTTGACATGATCAAGAGGTTCAGTTGTTATTCAGACCAAACTTCAAAATGGGGAAGAAATGTGATCTGAGTGACTCTGACGGTGGAATGATTGTTGATACTGGACGGGTTGGTTTGAGTATCTCAGAAACCACTAATCTCCTGGGATTTTCACACACAGCAGTCTCTAAACTTAGAATGGTGCAAAAAACCAAAATATATATATATACACATATATCAAGTGTGTGGCAATTCTGCGGTTAATTAAAAAGTTGAAGTCTGTCCCAAGCCTTATAGGCTCAACAGGCCGATGTTTATGCCGGTTTCTGTGGCGTGAAGCGACTGAGCGAACGAGACCCCCCCCCCCCCCCCCCCAGATAGCACGCTAGTCTATCGTGAGGTTAACCCTCAGCATTTTGCCGGTACTCATTTTCAGCTGGGTGGACTGGAGCAGTGTGTGGTTAAATGCCTTGTTCAAGAACAGAACATGCTGCCTTGGCTGGGGCTCGAACTCATGACCTTCAGATCACTAGTCCAACACCTTAACCATTTGACCACGTGCCACACAATTCTGTGGGCAAAATGCCTTTTTAATGAGAGAGGTAGGAGGAGAATGGCCAGACTGGTTCAAGCTGACAAGAAGGTGACAATAGCTCAAATAATCACGCGATACAACAGTGCTGTGCAGAAGAATATCTCTGAATGCACAACAGATCGAACCTCGCAGTGGATGGGATACAGCAGCTGAAGACCACAAACATACACTCAGTGGCCACTTTATTAAGTACAGAAGGTATGTAATAAAGAGACAACTGAGTGTATATTTTAAATATATAGTTTAAAATAAAGATCAGATTAGGAGTCAGAGACTCTCAGACAGGGAAGGGCTTACCTCAGTGTTGAGAAATATATCCTCTAGATCTCGGGGTTCAAGGAATCGTTGCAGTGGTTTGTAAAAATGCTGAAAAAGAAAGATGGAAATTCTTGTGACACTGAGCAGCGCGGGCCAGAAGAAACAATTACACAATCCATTAGATTAATGTGTGATCATCCTGACGGATGCTATAATGGAAGCAATCTGTAAGGATGGCGTGCAAAACAATGTACTTTACTTGCATTTCAGCAAGCGTGACAATAATAGATTAATTTATTTTAAATTCAAGAGTTAACTAAATACTCAGATTTAACTTTCCCAGCTTTGGAGTTTGATTTTGTCCTCCTGAAGGTTGAACCTACAACCAAAAGACAATGCTGATGCAAAGACAAGAAAACCTGAAGAGACTGTAAATCCAAGGCAGCACACACAATGCTGGAGGAGCTCAGCAGGTCAGCAAACAGGGAAAGAGTGAACAGTCGACGTTTCGGGCCGAGACCCTTCATCAGGACCTGAAACGTCAACTGCTTGTTCTTTTCCATAGATGCTGCCTGACCTGTTGAGACAATACTAGTGCAACTAGTTATCTTTCAAAGAGGTTAGTACAGAGTAACATATACTTACGGAGCTAGTCATCATCCTACCTGGTGAATGGATTCTAACGTTTGCGTGTATTTCTCCTCTGTCTGTTTGATCTCCTGAAGGCAACAGGCCCGTTTGTCAAGTTCTGTCTGTCTCTGAGGTTGAAACACAAGTTCCAGTTAAGGGTCACAGATCATTTCATACTCTTGTCCCTGGTCGCAAGAACTAATGACGCAAACCCACACGTACTGTATAGCTGGGATTTGCAAACATTGCAGAAAACAATAATCAACGCAAGAGATTCTGCTGGAAACCCAGAGCAACGCACATAAGATGCTGGAGGAACTCAACAGCTCAGGCAGTGTCTTCGGAGAGGAATAAACAGACAATATTTCAGGCCGAGACCCTTCATCGGGATTGTGAGGAATGGGGAAGAAGCCAGAACAGAAGGTTGGAAATGGGAAGGAGTACAAGCTTGAGGATGATAGTTATTTATCACCTGAATAGTGACAATACCATTCCTCCCAGAGACACTGCTCCATCTGGTGGAGCATGATCCATATCCCTACTCTCCATTTTCATTCGCCAGTCTAACTGCACACGAGTGGATCAAATTCTCTCCTCACATTCCCTCTAAGCCTCACATAGAAAGGCTTCTGCCATAGTTAGAAAAGTACATCAGAGAAACAGGCCCTTTAGACATTCTAATCCTATCTATACCCTCATAATTTTCATTTCTATCAAATCTCCTCTCAATCTTCTATGTTCTAAGGAATAAAGTCCTAACCAATTCAATCTTTCCTTATAACTCAGGTCCTCCAGACCCAACAACATCCTTGTAAATTTTCCCTGTACATTTTCAACTTTATTTACATCTTTCCTGTAGGTAGGTGACCAAAACTGCACACAATACTCCAAATTAGGCCTCACCAACATTTTATAGAACTTAAACATAATATCCCATCTCCTGTACTCAAACTTATGAAGGCTAATGTGCCAATAACCATCTATCCTATCTACCCACTTATACCCATGCATATTAAATCACCCTTCAATCTCCTCATCTTCAGAAAAAAAAAGAAAACCACACAATGCCTCATGGAAAGGCACAAGAGACTTGACATTCTGGTATATAGAACAACACAGTAACTGCAGGAGAAAGTCAGTGAGTCCTAGAACATAAAACATAGAATATAGAATATTGAACAGTACACCACAGTACAGGCCCTTCAGTTCCCAATGTTGTGCCGACATTTTAACTTAGTCCAAGATTAATCTAGCATTGCCATTCCACGTAGCCCTCCATTTCTCTTTCATCAACTACCACCTAACAGTCTCTTAGACATGGGTTCCCAACCATTCTTATGCCATAGATCCCTACCATTAACCGAGGTGTCTGTGGACCCCAGGTTAGGAACCTCTGCCCTTAGATATTCTTAATGTATCTGACATGCAGTTCACGCACCCACCACTCTCTGTGCAAAAGACCTATCTCTAACACCAGGTTGCCCCTATACTTTCCTCCAATCACCTTAAAATTACGCCCTCTTCTACTAGCCATTTCCATCCAATGCTTCTTTTCATCTTATGCACCTCTATTTGTGTTACCTCTAATCTGCCTTCACTCCAGTCAGCATCTATAGAGGGAAATGCTGTCAACATTTTGATTCAATATCCTTCAGCTGAACTGTCTCGCATTATCATTGACAATCTGTCAATGAATGTCTTGTCTGAAAATGGCACCTGGCTGCAAAAGGCGTCAAGAGATCCTGTTTCCGATCTCTATCCAGTTTCTTCCTCTTGGGAGATGAATTTCTCAATCTTAGACAAGCTGGTATTCATGATGGCTACCATGCTTGATTTTCCTACACAATAGTCTCGATCCAGCCTCTTGTAAGAGGAACAGTGCTTTAGATGCATTTGGAGAGGAAACAGACTTAGAAATTTCAACGTTGGTGGTACATACCGGTGCCATCATCACCTCAGTCCTCATCAGGTCTTCATAGATTTCACCACCTTCATCATCTTCATCCTCCACGCAATCATAAAGGTCATCATCTTCCTCTCCTGTATCACTGTGGATGTACAAAAGGAAGAGTCATAACAGGCTAGAGAAACTCGTGATGTAGTGAAATGACACATAGCAGGGACTCTTCATGAACAAAATGGTGGTATGGTAGCACGGCAGCTAGCATAAATGCTGCTTTAAAAGAGTTTGTACGTTCTCACTGTGACTGTGTGGATTTCCTCCAGGTATTCTGGTTTCCTCCCACATTCCAAAGGTGTTAGTAAGTTAATTGGACACATGGGTGTAATTGAACGGCTCAGGCTCACTGGCTGGAAGAGTCTGTTATGTGCTGTAGGTCTATAGATCTAAAATCTAAATTTGAGAACAATTTGACCTTTTGCACCCAAGGAGGAAGAAGAGGACCTTGGGTGAGTTACTCCGAGATCTTGCTCCCAGACTTTCCATCTGGCTTTTGATACGCAGTGACATTTAAAAAGTGTTCAAATTCAGTTAAAATCATTAATGTTTTTAAAAGAAATTCCTTTTCCCATAGGATCAATGATCCCATTTCGCCCCTTCCACTTCCCTCTTCCTTTATTGCCCATTCTGCCCTATTATGTCTTCTCACCTGCCTGTCACCTCCTCTGGGTTCCCTTCTCCTTCCATTTCCACTCTGGGCTGCTCTCCTCTCCTATCAGATCCTTCTTCACCAACCCTTGAGCTTTCCTACCCACCTGGCCTCCTCTATCATCTTCTAGCTATCCTCCTTCCACTCCCCAACCTTATTTTATTCTGGCATCTTCCCTCTTCCTTCTCAGTCCTGAAGACGGGTCTGAGCCTGAAACGTTGACAGTTTATTCATTTTCCATAGACGCTGCCTGAGCTGCTGAGTTCCTGCAGCTTTTTGTAAGAGTTGTTCTGGATTTCCTGCGTCTGCAGACTTCCTCATGTTCATGATCCCATTTTGATGGTGGGGATGCAGAGGGAGGCTTCAATATTCAACAAGAGATATTACTGATCTCTTTGGGGAACAATTACACATTGGACTTTGGTGAAGAGGAGAGAGAGGGAAGGGGGGAGCTTAAGGAACTTAAGCAGTAATAATAAAGATCAAAAACCCAGAAATCCTAACGGAATCCATGGAGATTGAAGAGGTTACAACTCTGGTGGCTCATTGTAAATTATTATCTACTATCTATTAGTTTATCACTTTTATAATCATTTTACTCTTTTAAATTGAAATTGTTAACTTGGAATTAGTAATAATGTTCACTATTTTCTGCATTCTGTTATTGCTTTCATTGTGATCTACTGATGCATTGAATGGCATGCAATGCAGTTTTTCATCGGACCTCAGTACATGTGACAATCGGAAACCAATTACAATTACACTCGGTAAAGCCACAGCTCCCCAACTCCAGTGACCTCTGGAGCTGCCTGTGTGGACTTTGCATGTTCTCGCTGTGTTGGGGTCCCGAGGCACTACAGCACAGAACCAGGCCCATCAGCCCATCTAGTCCATGCCAGGCTATCAGTTAACCTCCTCCTATCAAATTGCTCCTAAACTACAGCCCTCTGTACTCTTCCCATCCATATACGAATCCAGCCTTCTTTTAAATGCTGAAATTGAACCCGCATCCAACACTTCCACTTGTTCCACACTCTACGTGAAGAAGCTCCACCTCATGTTTCCCTTAAACATTTCACTTTTCACCCATAACCCATGACCTCTAGTTCTAGTCTCACCCAATTTAAGTGCGAAAAGCTTGCATGCATTTACCCTGTCTACATCCCTCATCATTTTGTGATCATATGGGTTTCCTTCCACATTCGAAAAATGTTTGGGTGGCTAGGTTAATTGGACCTTGAAAATTGCCACTAGTAAATTGTAGGGCTGGAGGAGATTAAGGAGACAGGAAAGGCCAGTGAGAGATTCAAGGTGAACGCCTGAGCTGGAGTATTTGATCAGGAGGTGACGGCTGAATCTGTCTCCATGCAGTGAAGGGCTGCAGAGATCTGGGTGACCTTTAGTGTGGAGGGTGCAGATAAATAAACAGCAACTTACTCAATAACGTCAGAGAGCCCACTGTAGATCTCATCATCGGGCAAGCTGTCCTCAGTCGGGAAAGAGCTGGGAAAAGACAGATTTAGTTAACCTCCTGTAAATCTTTTGTGATACAGTCCTGTGTGAATCCTCCTCGACTGAGGCAAAGTGAACTATTTGTTCTCTGTTGCTGGTATCTTCCAGTTCCTAAATCCAGGTTCCCTCCAGCTGGAGTATAAGAGATTCTCCACTACTTCCCTGTATTTCTCCCATGCACATTAACTTCACCTTGATTTCCCTAGCTGTCCCTTTCCAAGATACAGTGTACAATAGCCATTACCTCCCCAAGTGCTTTGAAGATGGCGGAGTGTTTCAAAAAGCCATACAGTCGCAAATGGTGATATAGAGTAAAGGGCCTTGGCCCAAAATGGTGACCCTTTATTCCTCTCTGTAGATGCTGCCTAACCTGTCGAGTTCCTCTAGCATTTTGAGTTTGTTAATATAGAAAAACATTTCCCAGACAATGGAAGCAGAACATAATCTAACTATTACACAGAACATGGAACAGTACAACACAGTACAGGCCTTTCAGCCCACAATGTTATGATGATTCCACCATAAACCTAACCATTCTCTCCTACACAGCCCATAACCCTCCATTGTTCTTTCATTCATGTGCCTATCTAAGAGTCTCTTAAATGCCCCTGATGTTTCAGCCCCAGCCACCACCCCGGGCAGTGCACTTTAAAAGTGATAAATATGTGTAAAATAAAAACTTAGATTTAAACATACAACAGGGTGAGAGGATCTTTGTCTCATTTAGTCCACAACAGCCATCATTCTCATTTTATTGGCCATTTGCATTTACCAGGTACACGTATGAGGAATTTGCTCTGGCGTGTCGTTTGGGGCACTACACACAACAAAAAACAACATCTTCCAGTTATAAAGAATTATATAAAGTTAGAGTTGAAGTATGGCCATGAAATAAAAAATGAATGAATACATAAATACTAGCATGTATTTATAATGCATTTATTATAAAAAGTGGTTTAAGGTGATCACAGTGCAGTGTAGTGATGGGAGGAATCGATAGAGGGGATGTGGGGTGGAGAACTAGAATAGTTGATCAGATTAACTGCCTGGGCGAAGAAACTTTAAAGAAGGCGTGAAGATTTAATTTTAATAGACCTTTAGCACTTTCCGAAAGGGAGTTTTCAGAAAAGGCAGTTTTGCCCTGCCCATTTCATTGTCCTGGGCACATACAGGTCCTGAAGTGATGGCAGACTACAGATAGTGATTTTTTTTTCTGTTGAGCTGAAGTTTTTACATCTGGCAAGAGGAGACTGCACCAAGCCAGACAGTAATGGCAGATGTGAAGATGCTCTCTATGATGGCACTGTAGAACTGCACCAGTATGTTCAGGGGAAGATGGAATTTTACCAACCAACTATATTTCAATGAGAATTGTCTTGGTCTTTCTAAACTGCAAAAAGCATAGTTTTGTTCTCATACTACAAAACAACTGTCCCAGAAATGAATCTACTGATTCTCATTGTTCTCCGCCCAACCTAAGTAACTGCTTTAAAATCACGACTCAGTAGAGTACCACTTACCAGATGCCTCTGCTTTGTGCCACAGGGGTGTAGGACAAGAACGATAGCGTGTTAATAACCTGAAAGAGAACACCAATAATGATTAACGATCAGCTTTGAGCTTTGTGGAGGATATAGTGCAAGATCTTATGAGTGACTCTATCAGGGGACCTCAACATTATGGACAGATTGAGTTATCCAAGATTACTAGATTAACACCAACAAATTACCACAGTGAGAGGCACAGCATGAACAGGGTGTGAAAGCTGTACTTCAGTTCCAGTCAGCTTCTGAAAGGGAAAACAAGCTTTGACAATGGGTGCTTATGAAGGTAAGATACAAGACATAAGAGCAAAATGAGGCTGTTCACCCCACTGAGTTTGCTCTACCACTCCATCATGGATGATTGGTGTTGGCAAAACGACAATTCTGGTTATGACGGAGGATCGGATAGATTAGGCTTGTTTTCTACTGAACAAAAGGGGGACATAAAGGAGATTTAATTCAGGTTAATGAACATATGAATTAAAATGAATCGGATGGACTTACTTCTCTTCCCAATACTTAGACCATAAAACACTGGAGCAGAATTAGATCAGCCCGTCGAGTCTGCTCTAGATTTCAAAGACGGTAGATTTATAATCCCTTTCAACCCCATTCCCGGCCTTCTCCCTGTAACCTTTGGTCCCTTTCTAATCAAGCAACCTATGCTTTAAATATATGCAATGATTTGGCCTCCACAGCTGACTGAGGCAATAAACACGACCAGATTCGCCACCCTCTGGGTAAAGAAATCCCTCCATATCTCTGTTCTCCATCCTGAGGCAGTGTCCTCTGGCCTTGGACTTCCCCACTATAGGAAACAGCCTCTCCGCATCATCCTATCCACGCCTTTCAATATTCGATAGAGTTCACAGAGATCCCCTTCATTCTTCTACATTTCAGCGAGTATGGGCCTTCAGCCGTCAAGTGCTCAGCATGTTTTAACGTTTCCGCTCCCTGGATCGTTCTCCTGAACCTCCTGTGGACCCCTCTCTTAGATAAGCAGCTCAAAATTGCTCACAGAACTCCCAAGTTCAGTAGGAAAATTAGAAGGAAGCTGAAGAAAAATTAGAGGGAAGCTTTGGGCTTGGAAAGGGACTGAAAGAGAGGTAGAGGCCGTAAATTTTTAAACAGTGTCTGGATGTGTAGATGAAGAGGAGTGATCTGCAGGATGGTGGTGTGCGATTAAGCTGCGTACCTCCTAGAACAGAATGGGTTCAATAGCTTCCACAGTTACATATTCTGTGACCCTATGAACACACTGACCTTGTGGCCCATCTCCTCCCCTTTCCCAGTACCCTTCCTTCTGACCTGACCTGTGCTTGCAACATGGAGTACTCTCCTGGAACACGATGGTAGAGAGTGACTGAGATCAGCGGACTGCTACTAGTCGGGGTGTCACTGAGTTACAGTGTCTGGTGCCACTCAAATTCAAGCTTCATTGGAAAGTAATGATTATATGGTTTTATCCAAAAATTATTATTCTTAGGAATCTCCAGGAATACGGAATACCAGGGAAGTCTGTCATTTATGAATGCCAGGGAGAAAATGGCTGTATTCTGGAATAATCACTGTGGAAAGCACAAGTTTGATTTGTAAGTCCAATATTAATGAGTACTTGGGACCCTCTGCACCCTTTCCATAGTTTGCGCATCCTTCCTGTAGCGAGGTGATTCCTCGCCGATGTTTCTGACTGTAGTACTGCAGGACATTGAAACATCGAGACAGCTGGCAGTGTGCACAGCCATTGGAGGCCCTAGTTCTCATGCAATCTTTCTTTCTTTCTTGGTGACAAGTGGGAGTATTGGGCTTTGAGTCAGGGGAACTCGAAGAAGTGACACTGTAGACTGTAACATTGACACAGTGAGCCATTGGTCTCTCTCTTACTGTGGCAGGAGTGACATCTCTCTCTCTCCCTTCTTAGTGAGAGTGTCGAAGTGTTGGGATGGACAGCAGTTTCTGATGGGCTCTAGATCATGGTCTCTGGGGCTTGCTATTGGTTGCATGGTGGGAGGTGTGGCCCAATCAGTGGCAGGAGCAGGCCACAGCCATGAGGTGTCTTATACACTTGTTTAGAAGTACAGAACGGACAAGTGGGGAGGCGATTGTTGGGCGTAGGCCAGTGGTGAGAGTAGGAATGTCAGGCTTTGGCTCAAATGAGGCTTCGTCTCAAAATAGGCGTTGGCTCTGGGTAAGTTTCTGGTAGGGTTCCCTTTTTGTTTTCTCTTACTGTACCTAGTGCAGTAAATAGCTGTTGTGTGTTATTCATGCCAGATTTTGGAGTCCTGAAGACTCAGAGTATCCCAAGGAACGACGTCTGCATGAGATGCACCTGGCTGCAGTTCCTTAAGACCTTTTGTTAGGGACCTAGAGCAGAAGATGAATGACCTTTGGCTTGTACGGGAGAGTAAGGAGATAATCGATCAGAGTTACAGGGAAGTAGTCACACCAAAGTTGCAAGAGGCGAGTAGCTACGAGATTGTCAGGAGAAATGGAAATGTGAATATAGGCAGTTAGCACAGAGCACCCCTGTGGCCATCTCCCTCAAAAATAAGTGTACAACTTTGGATACAGTTGGGGCTGACCTCCCAGGGGAATGCCATGTAGACCAGGTTACTGACACTGAGCGTGGGTTCGTAGTGTAGAAGGTAAAGAGGGAGTGGTAGTAATAGGAGACTCAATAGTGAGGGGAACAGACAGGAGATTCTGTGGGCGTGAACAGGACACCCAGATGGTATGTTGCCTCCCAGGTGCCAGGGACGTCTCAGATCATGTCCACAGCATTTTGGAGAGGGAAAGAGAGCAGCCAAATGTCTTGATACATATTGGTTCCAATACCATAGGAAAGAAAAACGAAGAGACACTGAAGAGAGAATTTAGAGAGCTAGGTAGAAAGCTTGAGAAGCAACAACTCCGGGAATCCTTCTGGATTGCTGTCTGTGCCAAACACAAGTGAGGGCAGAAACAGGACAATTTAGCAGATAAATGTGTGGCTGAGAAGCTGGTGCAGGGGGCAGGGCTTCAGGTTCTTGGATCACTGGGATCTCCTCTAGTGGAGGTATGACTTGTACAAAAGTGATGGGTTGCATCTGAACCCGAGGGGGGCCAATATTCTCGTGGACAGATTTGTTAGAGCTGTTGGGGAGGGTTTAAACTAGTTTGGCAGGGGGGTGGGAACTGGAGTGAAGGGACTCAGGATAGGGCGGATGGTAAAAAAGCAAAGACAGACAGATGATACGATACAAAATTGTGGCTAGCAGGAGTGTGGAGTATCAGTGGATTAGGAATGCAAATCAAAAATGGCAGCAAATACAGTACACAAAGTGTTAGATCGCAAAGCATGCTGTATAAGAACTAAGGTGAATAATCATGTTGCACTTTTAAAGATTGTCAGGTATGATGTTTTGACTATCACTGAATCGTGGCTGAAGGATGGTTGTAATTGGGAGCTGAATGGCCAAGGTTACACGTTGTATCAGAGGGATAGGAAGGTAGGCAGAGGGGGTGGTGTGACCCTACTAGTAAAGAATGGCATCAAATCCGTAGAAAGATGTGACAGAGGATCAGAAGATGTTGAATCCTTGTGGGTTGAGATGAGAAACTGCAAGTGTAAAAGGACCCTGAAGGCTGTTATATACAGGCCTCTCAACAGTGGCTGGGATGTGGATCACAGATTACAACAGGAAATAGAAAAGGCATGTCAAAAAGGCAATGTTATGATTGTTATGGGAGATTTCAATATGCAGGTCGATTGGGAAAATGAGATTGATAATGGATCTCAAGAGACTGAGTTTGTTCAATGCCTATAAAATGGCTTTTTAGAGAAGTTTGTCATTGAGCCTACTAGGGGATCAGCTGTACTGGGTGTTATGTAATGATTAGAGAGCTTAAGGTAAAAGAATCATTAGGAGGCAGTGATCACAATATGACCGAGTTCAACTTGAAATTTGATAGGAAGTAAGTAATGTCTGCTGTAGCAATATTTCAGTGGAGTAAGGGAAATTACAGAGGTATGAGAGAGGAGTTGGCGAAAGTAAATTGGAAGGAGATGCTGGCAAGGGTCACAGCAGAACAGTGAGTTACTGGGAAAAATGAGGAAGGTGCAGGATAGATGTATTCCAAAAACAAAGAAGCACTCAAATGGCAAAATAGTACAACTGTGGCTGACAAAGGAAGTCAAAGCTAATGCAAAAGCAAAGGAGAGGGCATACAACAAAGCAAAAATTAGTGACAGAGGATGGCAAAGTCTTTAAAAACTTACAGAGAGTAACAGAAAGAATCTATAGGAGGGAAAAGGTGAAATACGAAAGCAAGCTAGCAAAATATCAAAGTGGGTAGTAAAAGCTTTTTCAAGTATACAAAAAATAAAAGAGAGATGAGAGTGGATATAGGTTCACTAGAAAATGAGGCCCGAAAAATCTTAATGGGGTGTAAGGAGATGGCAGAGGAACTGAATGAGTATTTAGCATCAGTTTGCTCTGAGGAAGACACTAGCAGTGTGCCAGATGTTGAAGGTGCAAGGGAAGAAAAGTGAGTCCAGTTACTATCACAAGGGAGAAGGTGCGCAAAGAGCTGAAAGACCTAAGGGCACATAAGTCATCTGGACCAGATGAACTTCATGATGGGGTTCTGAAAGAGGTAGTGGTAGAGATTACGGAGTCATTAATCATCATCTTTCAAAACTCATTGGACTCTGGCATGGTGTCAGATGACTGGAAAATTGTAAATATTGCTCCACTCTTTAAGAAAGGAGAAAGGCAACAGAAAGGAAATTATAGACCTGATAGCCTGACCTCAGTGGTTGGGAAGAAATTAGAGTCAATTTTTAAGGATGAGGTTATGGAGCATTTTGTTGACACAGGACAAGATAGGACAAAGTCATCATGGTTTCCTTAAGGGAGAATCTTGCCTGATGAACCTGTTGGAATTCTTTGAGGAGATTACAAGTAGGATAGATAAAGGAGATGCAGTGGATGCTGTATACTTGGACTTTAAGAAGGCCTTTTACATTATGCCACACATGAAGCCTCTTACTAAGCTAAGATCCATGGTATTAAAGGAAAGTTACTGGCATGGTTAGAGCATTGGCTGATTTCATAGGAGGCAGTGAGTGGGAATGAAAAAATCCTTTTCTGGTTGGCTGCCAGTGACTAGTGGTATTCTGCAGGGGTCAGTGTTGGGACTGCCTCTTTTCATATCAATGATTTACATGATAGAATAGATGGCATTGTTACTAAGTTTGCAGATGATACAAAGATTGGTGGAGGGGCAGCTATATTTAGGAAGCAGGAAGGCTACAGAAGAACTTGAGAAGGACATAGATTGGGAGAATGGGCAAGAGAGTGACAAATAAAATACAATGTTGGAAAATGAATGATCATGCACTTTGGTAGAAGAAATAAATATGCAGACTATTTTATAAATGGGGAAAAAAATCCAAGAAGTTGAGATGCAAAGGAACTTGGGAGTCCTTGTACAGAGCACCCTAAAGGTTAACTTGCAGATAGAGTTGGCCACTGAGCAAGGCAAATGAGATGTTAGCATTCATTTCAAGAGGTCTCAAATACAAAAGCAGGGATGTGATGCTGAGGCTTTATGAGGCACTGGTGAGGCCTCACCTTGAGTATTGTGAACAGTTTTGGGCTCCTCATCCAAGAAAAGATGAGCTGGCATTGGAGAGGGTTCAGAACAGGTTCACAAGGATGATTCCGGGAAAGAAAGAGTTATTATACAAGGAACGTTAGATAGCTCTGAGTCTGTACTTGCTGGAATTTAGAAGGATGAGGAGGGATCTCAATGAACCCTTTCAAATGTAGAAAGATCTAGATACACTATGGAGCCAGTGTTCATTAATGGAGAACGTGTGGAGCAGGTTAAGACCTACAAGTATCTGGGAGTACAGTTAGACGAGAAGCTTGACTGGACTGCCAACACAGATGCCTTGTGCAGGAAGGCACAGAGTCGAATGTACTTCCTAAGAAGGTTGGCGTCATTCAATGTCTGTAGTGAGATGCTGAAGATGTTCTATAGGTCAGTTGTGGAGAGCGCCCTCTTCTTTGTGGTGGCGTGTTGGGGAGGAAGCATTAAGAAGAGGGATGCCTCACGTCTTAATAAGCTGGTAAGGAAGGCGGGCTCTGTCGTGGGCAAAGTACTGGAGAGTTTAACATCGGTAGCTGAGCGAAGGGCGCTGAGTAGGCTATGGTCAATTATGGATAACTCTGAACATCCTCTGCATAGCACCATCCAGAGACAGAGAAGCAGTTTCAGCGACAGGTTACTATCGATGCAATGCTCCTCAGACAGGATGAAGAGGTCAATACTCCCCAATGCCATTAGGCTTTACAATTCTACCGCCAGGACTTAAGAACTTTTTAAAAGCTATTATTAATGCTTTTTGAGACGGTGATTTAGATGCATATCATATTTTTTTACTGAGTTAAGTATTGTATGTAATTAGTTTTGCTACAACAAGTGTATGGGACATTGGAAAAAAAGTTGAATTTCCCCATGGGGATGAATAAAGTATCTATCTATCTATCTATATGGAAAGGATGTTTCCCATGGTGGGGGAGTCTAGGACAAGAAGGCACAGTCCCAGGATAGAGGGGAATCCATTTAAAACAGAGATTCAGCGAAATTTCTTTAGAAACATTGAAACATAGAAAACCTACAGTACAATACAGGCCCTTTGGCCCACAATGATGTGCTGAACATGTCTCTACCTTAGAAATTACCTAGGGTTACCCATAGGCCTCTATTTTTCTAAGCTCTATGTACCTATCCAGGAGTCTCTTAAAAGACCCTATTGTATCCTCCTTCACCACTGTTGCTGGCAGCCCATTCCATGCACTCACCACTCTCTGCATAAAAAACTTACTCCTAACATCTCGTCTGTATCTACTTCCAAGCACCTTAAAACTGTGCCCTCTCGTGCTAGCCATTTCAGCCCTGGGAAAAAAACATCTGACTATCCACACGATCAACGCCTCTCATCGTCTTATACACCTCTATCAGGTTACCTCTCATCCTCCGTCGCTCCAAGGAGAAAAGGCCGAGTTCACTCAACCTATTCTCATAGAGCATGCTCTCAAATCCAGGCAGCATCCTTGTAAATCTCCTCTGCTCCCTTTCATCCTTCCTGTAGTAAAGCGACAAGAACTGAGCACAGTACTCCAAGTGGGGTCCTACCAGGGTCCTATATAGCTGCAACATTACCTCTCGGCTCCTAAACTCAATCCCATGATTGATGAAGGTCAATGCACAGTATGCCTTCTTAACCACAGAGTAAACCTGTGCAGCTGCTTTGAGTGTCCTATGGACTCGGACCTCAAGATCCCTCTGATCCTCCACACTGCCAAGAGTCTTACCATTAATACTATATTATGCCATCACATATGACCTACCAAAATGAACTACCTCACACTACTTCTCAGCCCCGTTTTGCACCTATTGATGTCCTGCTGTAACCTCTGACAGCCCTCCATACTCTCCACAACACCCCCAACCTTTGAGTAATCAGCATACTTACTAATCCATCCCCGCCACTTCCTCATCCAGGACATTTATAAAAATATCCTCTTGAAATAAATGCTAACATCGCATTTGCCTTCCTCACCACCAGCTCAACCTGCAAAGTAACCTTTAGGGAATCCTGCACCTTTGCACCTCAGCTTTTTGGATTTTCTCTTCATTTAGAAAATAGTTGACCCTTTTATTTCCACTATCAAAGTGCATGACCATACACTTCCCAACACTCTATTCCATCTGTCACACCCTTATGCATTTGCCTAACCTGTCTAAGTCCTTCAGTAACCTCTCTACTTCCTCTAAACTACTTACCCCTCCTCCTACCTTCGTATCATCTGCAAACTTGGCCACAAAACCATCACGCCCATTATTCGAGAATGAAACAGATATCACAGATGTTATAGGGTTGGAGGAGACAGAGGGATTCAGACAGAAGGAACTGACCCAAAATGCTGTTAGATGGGGAAATATTTTGTAGGCCAACAGCCACAAGTTTGATGTTGAATTGGTGACCAGCCCATGCTGTGAGTTTGTATGCAGGTATACCTTCTAACATTCATCAGTAGTGGTTGCATATCGAAAAGCATTTGCCAGAGTGAAAAGTCATGACCAGCAGATAACGAAAGTCCTTCCATTCATATTGCACCTGCCATGGTATTGGTTCATCCAAACATACTTTAGCAATGAGTCACCTTTGTGTAGAAAATGTGTAAACAGCGTGGTTTTAGCATGAGCACGGGATAGTTCCTTAATCTGAGCTTCTGACGATAATGCTTCCACGATGATCAAGCTTCAATTGAGTTTCGGCTTCCAGTTGCAAAGCAACAGAGGCATCTATTGGTTCCTTTCTCTTGTCAATAAGTGGTTCTACTTTCAATGGGAATGAGGCATTCATTGGTTTGGTTGAGAAGGAATATTGATTAAGACTGTGAAATAAGTTGCATGATTTCACAACAATAGTGTTTTGTTCAGTTTGGGACCCCAGTACATGTGACAATAATAAGCCACATAAAACTCAAGGTCTGTAAGGAAGTAATGATGCTTTAGTAAAGTGAACCACTTATTTCAGGTTACTTCAGTGCTCTCAAGAGATCCAACCAATGCTGATTCCACAGAATTCACCAAAGTATTTGCAGGATAAGCAAATCGTTATCAGTGCCCTCTTCAAAGTTCCCAGCACTTGGTCTCTACTTCCACCAGTCCATCAAGCATAAGATATAGGAGCAGAATTTGGCCATTTGGCTTTTGAATCTGCTCCACTATTTCACTTTCCCTCTCAGTCCCAATCTTCTGCCTTCCCCCATATTCCTTCATGGCCTGACAAATCAAGAATATATCAACCTCTGCCTTAAATATACCCAATAACTTGGCCTCCGCTGTCGCCTGTGGCAATGAATTCCACAGATTAACAACACTCTGGTTAAAGAAATTCCTCCTCATCTCCACACTGGGCAGGTAAAACATTGCGGACTCCAGATGGAAAACATCAACTGCTCCCGTATAGGGTGACGGCAGTTGAAATCCACAGTTACAGCCATTGGTGCTTCAGTAAGCATCGATTTATGACATTTAAAAAACATATCGCTATTCAAACTCAATGGATCCTGGACTGCACTACACTGTTTTGCACTACTTACTTAAATTGTTTTTTGTATAGTCACTGTAATTTATAGTTTAAAAAATTATTATGTATTGCAATGCACTGCTGCCACAAAGCAACGAATTTCATAACATATGCCAGTGATATTAAACCTGATTCTGTTTCTGAGGCACTCTACTCTGAGAGGCTTCGGGGAAAGCGGTTACTAGTAGGACTGAGGAGACCGTTCAGGCATGTTTACAAAGCTCCTTACCAGAGGTCGAAGAAGAGGTGTGCAAGACTGTGAGTCTGGGTCAGGGACTGAAGGTTGGAGCCCCGATGTCAGCACTCTGAGAATCCAGGGCCGAGGTCTGGTGTTCCTGTGTTCATGTGTCCAGAGGCAGCCTGCCCTGGGGTTGGAGGACTGTTTGTGTGAGTGAATGGGTGGGAGAGTGGGAAAGGGGCTTGTTCTGTCATCGTTGTTGTTGCTCGTGCTGTTCTGCTAAATATGGCAGCTCCTATGTTGGCAGCAGAATGTGGCCCCAGCACACCCCCAGATTGTTAATGCAAACAATGCATTTCCCTGTATGTTGTTGTAAATAAATAGATCTGATTCTGATATTTGAAAAACTAATCTCTTCACAGACTCTAGGAATCCCCAGCACATCAGCGATTAAAGATTTAAAGATTCAATATACACTTATTATCAAAGTACATAGGCAGTATACAACCCTGAGATTCATCTTCCCCCGGGCAGCCACAACACAAACGAAAATCATGGAACCTATCCAAAATAAAATCATCAATCCACAACACCCCCCCCCCGCCACATGCAAAACATATTGCACAAACGACAATAAAAAAAAGCAGAATACAAAACACAAAAATGAAAGAGTCTAGGCATATTCAGTTCAGCTCAGTGTTTGTTTTCTACAGGCCGTCCTGATTCAAAATTGCCCAAAATAGTGACAAAAAAAGGAGCCAGAAACCAGAAACACATCGTAATGTGAACTACAGAGTCCAATCCCCAAAGATGGAGAAGGCAACTGCAAGAGGGCATTGAAACCTTGAGTTTCCACAGCAGGACTGCAGTGTAGCTGGGCAAAGGAGCTGACTATCATTCAAAGTGTTCCATCTCCCGAACTGCCAGACACTTACTGCACCACCTCTGGGAAAAGCTGCAGGTCACGGAACTGGAGAGGAGATAAGATGGCTCCAGAGAATGAGTGACTTTTTCCAGTTCATCTGTGAACAGCTTGAATTCTTCTCTCTAATGCCTCTGCTTTTCTTTTCAAGATGGCGGGGGCCCTGTTGGAGTCTGTGATCTGTAGCTGCACTCATGGCGGTGAGTTCCCGATCTTGGAGATTGCCGAGCAACCCAGCGTTTTTCAATATTTCTAAGAATGGCCTGGAAGATGTGTACCATCAGAGTGCAGTCTTACAGCCCCTGTGGATGACTCGATTCCTCACTGACTGAATCTTCATGAGAGATTGGAACATTGAGACAACAGTATTCGCTGCTGTTGAAATAAGCAACGCAGCAGACTGTGTCATCGAAGCAGCGAGCTGTTGGTCTTCTTGCTGTGGCAGGAACAATACCTCTCTCTCCCTCATTAGTAAGAGTCAGAGCCTCTGGATGTGGATGTGTTGAGATGAACGGTGTTGTTTTTTGATGGATTCGAGATCGTGGCATCTTTGGGGGCTTAAGGTGTGGTGTAGGGCTAAAGCTTTTGCTGGAGTAAATGGGGAAGCAATTGATGCTTTTGTCCTGCTTGTGTTTGGGAGGGGGTGGAGCGGCTTTGGGGTTCTAATGTTTTCTGTCATTCATCCTTTGGGGTTTTTTCTGTTTCGTGGATGTCTGTGAAGAGTAAGAATTTCAGGTTGTATACTGTATACATTCTCTGATATTAAATGGAGCCATTGAAACATTGAAATCACCTTTGATGCCAAGAGAGAAATGTTACTGAACCTTTACCAAATAGCCAACAGGCTAGGGTAAGAATTGCAAGCAAAGATAAGAAGCTAATTGCTGGAGGAACTCAGTGACATAAGTAGCACCTGTGGGGAAAACAGAGGTGTCAGCTGTTTGCCTCCACAGATGCTGCCTGACTCACAGAGTGCCTCCAGCAGATGGCTTACGGCTCTGGATTCCAGCACCTGCAGTCACGTGTCTCTGTAAACGTGGAATAGACGCCAGAGAGAGGAGGAGGTTAAACAAAGCTGCTTCCTATTAATCATACTAAGTGACATATTATTACCTTATAGGTGATATCCAATGGGTTGAACAACCTTCATCTCTTGATTTGAGGGTGTGTTATTACTCAATCCTAATACCAATATTAAAAATAAAACTTGCAAACAAATTCTCAACTGTCACTTCTTCCTGGTTACACCAATCACTGGAATCATGGAAGATGATTGAGCCTGCAACTCAGTCCCTTCAGAGTGTGGTCTACATCCAGTCAACTCTACCACCTCCATGGGTATTGACCCAAGCAGGGGTTCCCAAATTTCATTATGCCATGGACTAAAACCATTAAGCAAGGGGGATCCATGGTCCCCAGGATGGGAATCACTGGGCCCAAGTGAGCTTCTATGAAAGACAAGCTTCTATTGGATTACCACATCCAGCCATAATGAAACAGAATTACCCATTGGTTCTCTATACTCCCTGACTGGAAGCAATGATGTGACTTGCAGTTAATCAGCGAGGAATACTGTACTAAATTAAATTGGTATATTTGTTAATTATTGTCACATGTATTGAGGTACAGTGAAAATCTGTTTCTCATGCTTTGCAGATGGATTATAATAATCATGAATTGAAGAAGTGGAAGGGAAAACCCTGAGCGAATGCAGAATAAAGTATCATAGTTACAGGTAAAGTGCAGTACAGATAGACAATAAGGTGCTAGATCAGAACAAGGTAGATTTTCAGGTCAAGAGTCTATCTTACCACATGAGGGAACCACTTAATAGGCTTATAACAGAGTAATAGAAGCTGTCCTTGAGCCTGGTGGCACTTGTTTTCAATCTTCCGCCTGATGGGAGGGGAGGGGAGAGGGGGGAGTTTCCGGTGTGAGTGAGCGGGCCTTGATTGGGTTTGTTTATTATTTACTTATTGAGATACAGAGCACAACAGGCCCTACCGGCCCGTCAAGCCACACTGCCAGCAGCCCTCGATTTAACCCCAGCCTAATCACAGGATAATTTACAATGACCAATTAACCTACCAACTGGTATGTCTGTGGACGGTGGGAGGAAGCTTGAGTAGCCAGCAGAATTTCATGCATATCAAAGTGGATGCCGGGATTGAACTTCGATGCCCTGAGCTGTGATAATGTCGCACTAGCCTAGCCGTTACACGGGTGTGGCGAGGCAGTGAGAAGAGCAGGTGGAGTCCATGGACAGGAGTGAAAGAGAACACAGAATTGATGCTTCAACTTGAACCTCAATACTCATCTGCCAATTTGTTTTTGGAAAACATGAACTTATTAGTTACTGAAATTCTGGAGATGCTGTTTGATTGATGAAGTGGTTGTGAGGGAGATCAAATGATATCCAGACATTTGCCATTTGCCCGATCAAAGAGTGTGTGTGTGTGTGTGTGTGTGTGTGTGTGTGTGTGTGTGTGTGTGTGTGTGTGTGTGTGTGTGTGTGTGTGTGTGTGTGTGTGTGTGTGTGTGTGTGTGTGTGTGTGTGTGTGTGTGTGTGTGTGTGTAGGAATGGATGGTTCATGTACTTTGGAACAAACCTGGGATAGTTTTTGCATGAGGGCAGAGTCTAAGCCATATGGGTTTGGGGTCCATATTTAAGAAGGGATGTGCTGACATTGGAAAGGGACCAGAGGAAGATAACAAGCATGATCTGGGAATAAAAGGGTTACTGTATGAGGAGCAATGATAGCTCTGGACTTGTACTCACTGGAGTTTTAGAAGAATGATGTGTGGCAGGGTAATTTCATTGAAACTTGCAAAATATTGAAACACCTAGACAGAGTAGTCATGAAGAAGGTGTAGGCCAGGGGGCACGGCCTCAAACTAGAAGAATATCCCTATAGAACAGAGCAGAGGAGGGACTTTTTTACCTAGAGAGTGGTGAATCTGAGGAATTCATTTCCTCAGGTGGCTGTGGAACCCAAGTCATTGGGAATATTTAAAGAGGATGTTGATAGGTTCTTGATTAATCAGGGTGTCAAAGATTATAGAGAGAAGACAGGAGAATGGAGTTGAGAGACAGAACAGAAATCAGGCATGAGAGAAATGGTGAAGCAGACACGATGGACCAAAGAGTCCAGTTTTGCTCCAATGTCAAATGGTCTTATAATTATGATAGGTGTGAGCAGACTAGCTGATGGTGGTGATAGTAGAATCAGAACCCAAATCAGATTTATTACCATTGATATATAACACGAAATGTTTTGTTTTAAAGTAGTAGTATAGTGTAAAGACATAAAAAAATTTAATCACATGGAGAAGTAAATAGTGTAAAAGTGTAATAATGAAGTGTTCATTGGTTCATAAACATGCTGCCATTTGCAAGATTGTTGGGGGTCGGTGTTTGACGTTTTTAGACAATAGACAATAGATAATAGGTGCAGGAGTAGACCATTCGGCCCTTCGAACCTGCACCATCATTCTGAGATCATGGCTGATCATCTACTATCAATACCCGGTTCCTGCCTTGTCCCCATATCCCTTGATTCCCCTATCCATAAGATACCTATCTAGCTCCTTCCTGAAAGCATCCAGAGAATTGGCCTCCACTACCTTCCGAGGCAGTGCATTCCAGACCCCCACAACTCTCTGGGAGAAGAAGTTTTTCCTTAACTCTGTCCTAAATGACCTACCCCTTATTCGCAAACCATGCCCTCTGGTACTGGACTCTCCCAGCATCTGGAACATATTTCCTGCCTCTATCTTGTCCAATCCCTTAATAATCATATGTTGCAATCAGATCCCCTCTCAATCTCCTTAATTCCAGCGTGTACAAGCCCAGTCTCTCTAACCTCTCTGCGTAAGACAGTCCGGACATCCCAGGAATTAACCTTGTGAATCTACGCTGCACTTCCTCTACAGCCAGGATGTCCTTCCTTAACCCTGGAGACCAAAACTGTACACAATACTCCAGGTGTGGTCTCACCAGGGCCCTGTACAAATGCAAAAGGATTTCCTTGCTCTTGTACTCAATTCCCTTTGTAATAAAGGCCAACATTCCATTAGCCTTCTTCACTGCCTGCTGCACTTGCTCATTCACCTTCAGTGACTGATGAACAAGGATTCCTAGATCTCTTTGTATTTCTCCCTTACCTAACTCTACACCGTTCAGATAATAATCTGCCTTCCTGTTCTTACTCCCAAAGTGGATAACCTCACACTTATTCACATTAAGCATCATCTGCCAAGTACCTGCCCACTCACTCAGCCTATCCAAGTCACCCTGAATTCTCCTAACATCCTTATCACATGTCACACTGCCACCCAGCTTAGTATCATCAGCAAACTTGCCGATGTTATTCTCAATGCCTTCATCTAAATCGTTAACGTAAATCGTAAACAGCTGTGGTCCCAATACCGAGCCCTGTGGTACCCCACTAGTCACCACCTGCCATTCCGAGAAACACCCATTCACCATTACCCTTTGCTGTCTATCTGCCAACCAGTTTTCTATCCATGTCAATATCTTCCCCCCAATGCCATGAGCTCTGATTTTACCCACCAATCTCTTATGTGGGACCTTATCAAATGCTTTCTGAAAATCGAGGTACACTACATCCACTGGATCTCCCTTGTCTAACTTCCTGGTTACATCCTCGAAAAACTCCAATAGATTAGTCAAGCATGATTTGCCCTTGGTAAATCCATGCTGGCTCGGCCCAATCCTATCACTGCTATCTAGATATGCCACTATTTCATCTTTAATAATGGACTCTAGCATCTTCCCCACTACTGATGTTAGGCTGACAGGACGATAGTTCTCCGTTTTCTCCCTCCCTCCTTTCTTAAAAAGTGGGATAACATTAGCCATTCTCCAATCCTCAGGAACTGATCCTGAATCTAAGGAACATTGGAAAATGATTACCAATGCATCCGCAATTTCCAGAGCCACCTCCTTTAGTACCCTAGGATGCAGACCATCTGGACCTGGGGATTTGTCAGCCTTCAGTCCCATCAGTCTACTCATCACCGTTTCCTTCCTAATGTCAATCTGTTTCATTTCCTCTGTTACCCTATGTCCTTGGCCCATCCATACATCTGGGAGATTGCTTGTGTCTTCCCTAGTGAAGACAGATCTAAAGTACTTATTAAATTCTTCTGCCATTTCTCTGTTTCCCATAACAATTTCACCCAATTCATTCTTCAAGGGCCCAACATTGTTCTTAACTATCTTCTTTCTCTTCACATACCTAAAAAAGCTTTTGCTATCCTCCTTTATATTCCTAGCTAGCTTGCATTTGTACCTCATTTTTTCTCCCCGTATTGCCTTTTTAGTTAAGTTCTGTTGTTCCTTAAAAATTTCCCAATCATCTGTCCTCCCACTCACCTTAGCTCTGTCATACTTCCTTTTTTTTTAATGCTATGCAATCTCTGACTTCCTTTGTCAACCGCTGTGGCCCCTTTCCCCCCTTTGAATCCTTCCTTCTCCGGGGGATGAACTGATTTTGCACCTTGTGCATTATTCCCAAGAGTACCTGCCATTGCTGTTCCACTGTCTTTTCTGCTAGGATATCCATCCAGTTAACTTTGGCCAGCTCCTCCCTCATGGCTCCATAGTCTCCTTTGTTCAACTGCAACACTGACACCTCCGAGCTGCTCTTATCCTTCTCAAATTGCAGATAAAAACTTATCATATTATGGTCACTACCTCCTAATGGCTCCTTTACTTCAAGATCGCTTATCAAATCCTGTTCATTACACAACACTAAATCCAGAATAGCCTTGTCCCTGGTCGGCTCTCGTACAAGCTGTTCCAAGAATGCATCCCGTAGGCACTCTACAAACTCCCTATCCTGGGGTCCAGCACCAATCTGATTCTCCCAGTTCACCTGCATGTTGAAATCCCCCATAACTACTGCGACATTACCGTTACCACATGCCAATGTTAACTCCCTATTCAACTTGCACCCAATATCCTTGCTACTGTTTGGTGGCCTGTAGACAACACCCATTAGGGTCTTTTTGCCCTTACTGTTCCTCAGTTCTATCCACACAGACTCTACTTCTCCTGGTCCTATGTCCCCCCTTTCAAAGGACTGAATCTCATTCCTCACCAACAGGGCCACCCCACCCCCCCGCCCACATTTCTGTCCCTACGATAGCACGTATACCCTTGTATATTCATTTCCCAGGTCTGATCTCCCTGCAGCCATGTCTCCGTTATCCCAACAACATCATAGTTACCCATTTGCACCTGAGCTTCAAGCTCATCCGCCTTATTTCTGATACTTTGTGCATTCAGATATAGAATTTTTAGCCCATTTCTCCTCTCTCTGATAAATCGCTGCATATTGTGCTTAACCCAGCTCCCCAAACTCCCATCGGGCTATACGCCCCTTGAATTTTGTTGTCCTTCCTAAATTTACTTATTCTTTCTGCACATTTAACTCCATGTTCCGTCAGACCATCCCTCTGTACATGTGTCCTCCTTATCATTTGTTCCGCCTCACCTTTCTCTACTACACACTTAATATTCCGGAACCGTGTAGTCTCCACCTGTCCTTTATTCTTCATCTCGCTATCCTCTCTCGCATTCTGGATCCCTGCCCCCTGCAAATTTAGTTTAAACCCCCCCCCCCCCCCCCGAGAATCACTAGCAAACTTTCCTGCAAGAATGTTAGTACTGCTCCAGTTCAGGTGTAAACCGTCCCGTCGGAACAGATCCCACCTTCCCTGGAACAAAGCCCAATTATCTAAAAACCTGAAGCCCTCCCTCCTGCACCATCCTCTCAGCCACGTATTAATCTGTATAATCTTTCTGTTCCTTGCCTCACTTGCACGTGGCACAGGTAGCAATCCTGAGATTGTTACCCTGGAGGTCCTGCCCTTCAGCTTTGCACCTAACTCCCTGAACTCCCTATGCAGAACCCCCTCACTCATCCTACCCACGTCGTTGGTCCCTACATGGACCACAACATCTGGGTTCTTGCCCTCCCTCTCGAGAATAACCTGCACCTGATCTGAGATGTCTTTTTCTTTGAACGACCTCCATGGTTTTCTTTGTTTCGTGGCTATCTGGCGAAGATGAAGCTCTGAGATGTATACTGCATACATTCTTTGATAATAAATGAACCTTTGGAGAATGCATAATGAAATGGGATATCTCATTGTAGGGTTGGGGGATATTACAGGGATAGGGAAGTCTGTGGATGCAGAACAAGGTCAAGAATATTAGTTTAGCTCCCAGGGGTTCCCAACCTGGGGTCCATGGACCCCTTGATTAATAGTAGAAGTCCACTGGTATAAAACAGTTGGGAACCCCTGATTTAGGTTTTGCTTAATCAGGAAGGCAGTAATTACAGATAAGAACAAAACTGCCATTCTTACTCAACATCTGAATATGCCAAAGTGCTTTGCAGACTGCGAACTATTTTTGAAAAGTTACACAGTAAGCAATCACAGTGTGTTGTGCAATACTAAATAGAAGCAATGAGAATTGTTATCTCATAGGTCAGCAAGCACAGAGAACAAGACAGGAATGAGGAAGTTAGAAAGGAGGAAGTCAGGTGACTTACTGCTGTTCTTGTCATAGCCCCTTGAATTGCCCAAGTGATTTCAAACTCCTGTTTAGATGTTTAATGCTGAGAAAAGGCCAGTTATGAATCACTAAAGTGACGTTTCTTTTCTCCCGCTGACAGTGGCATCTTTGGTTTCATCCACCTCCTGGAGAGTGTGTATCTCCAGAAGTAATGCTAAGGCTTTATGAAACTCTAGTTAGGCTGCATCGGGAGTATTGCATTCAGTTCTGGTCACCATTATAGGAAGGATGTGGAGGGTATGCTAATGATGCAGACGTTCGCCAGGGTTCTGCCCGAGTTAGGGAGCATGTGCTCTAAGGGCAGTTGAACAAACGAGGGTTGTTTACAAACTAGGTTTGAGGGGAGACCTGAGAGAAGTTCATAAAGTTATGAAAGGCACAGATAGATAAACAGTCAGCGCACAAACAAGAGATGCTGGAAATCCGAGCAACACAGACAAAATGCTGGAGGAACGCAGCAGGCCAGGCAGCATCTATGGAAAAGGGTATAGTCGACGTTTCAGGCTGCGACCTTTCATCAAGACTACAAAAGAAACAAAAACAGTCAGAGTCTGTTCTTCTAGGGTCAAGATACTAGACGGCACTCATTTGTATGATTTTGAATTGGGGCAGCCTGTAGTTCATGTTTTGATGTGTTTCTCATTTCTGGTCACTCCTTTATTTGTTGCTATTTTGAGCAACTTCGAACCGCGGAGGCTTGCAGACAATGATCAATAAACTGAACTGAACATGACTGAACTTTTTGATTTTTGTGTTTGATATTCTTTATTTTAAAAAATGGTTGCTGTTTGGGTGATTTGTGTTTTTTTCTTGCATGTGGACAAGCTGATGTTTATTCTTTGAATGGGTTCCATTGTGTCTCTTTCTTTCGTGTCTGTCTGTGGGAAGACGAATCTCAAGATTAAGTACTTTGATAAGAAATGTACTTTGAATCTCTATTGGCATACTGATCCTGTGCTGTACTGACCTATATGGAGACAGAAGGGATTTGTTGTCATAAGCTTGATTAGTTTTATACCACAGGAAACAGAGAGCCTGCAGAGAGAATTAGATAGTTTAAGGGAATGGGCAAAGAAGTGGCAAATGAAATACAAACAACAACAGACACAAAATGCTGGTGGAACACAGCAGGCCAGGCAGCATCTATAGGGAGAAGCGCTGTCGATGTTTCGGGCCGAGACGTCGACAGCGCTTCTCCCTATAGATACCGCCTGGCCTGCTGTGTTCCACCAGCATTTTGTGTCTGTTGTTGTTTGAATTTCCAGCATCTGCAGATTTCCTCGTGTTTGCAAGTGAAATACAATGTTGGAAAGTGTATGGTCATGCACTTTGGTGGAAGAAATAAAGGGGCAGACTATTATTTAGATGGGGGGAGGATTCAGAATGCGGAGATGTAAAGGGTCTTGGGAGTCCTTGTGCAGGATACCCTGAAGGTTAACCTCCAGGTTGAGTTGGTTGTGAAGAAGGCGAATGCATTGTTAGCATTCATTTCTAGAGGTATAGAATATATGGGCAGGGATGTGATGTTGAGGCTCTATAAGGCCCCACTCTATGAGACCACACTTGGAGTATTGTGTGCAGTTTCGGGCTCCTTATTTTAGAAAGGATGTACTGACATTGGAGAGGGCTCAGAGAAGATTCATGAGAATGATTCCAGGAATGAAAGGGTTACTGTATGAGGAACATCTTGTAGCTCTTGGGCTGTATTCCCTGGAGTTCAAGAGAATGGCGGGGGACCTCATAGAAACATTCCGAATGTTAAAAGGCCCAAACAGATTAGATATGGCAAAGTTATTTCCCATGGTAGGGGAGGCTAGGACAAGAGGGCACAACTTCAGGATTGAAGGACGGCCATTTAGAACTAAGATGTGGAGAAATTACTTTAGTCTGAAGGTGGTAAATCTGTGGAATTTGTTGCCACCAGCGGCTGTGGAGGCCAAGACATTGGTCTATTTAAGGCAGAGATAGATAGGTTCTTGATTAGCCAAGGCAACAAAGAGTTTGGGGTGAAAGCAGGGGAGTGGGGATGACTGTAAGAATTGGATTAGCCTGTGATTGAATGCTGGAGCAGACTTGATGGGCTGAATAGCCTACTTCTGCTCTATATCTTACAGTTATTGTGGGCTGAAGGGCCTGTGCCTGTGTATACCTCTCTATATCCTGTGTTTATTGTATATTAAAAAGATAGGAGTAGGTATAGGCTACTAGGTCTTTCAAAACTACGATCAGAGTTAATCTTCGATCTCATGCCTCTTGTGTCTAGAAATATACCTGTTTCTTTGTTAACATAGTGAAATAACGTTCACCTTCTTCTCTTGGAGAAAAGTTAGCAGGTTATAATAGGCGAGGTTATAACTTATACACTCAAATAATGTACTATATAACATATCCTGAAGAATGAACTTTTCACCACGTACATTTACATGAATTAGGAAATTGCCGTGGTGTGTTTGCACAGCATACAACAAAACAACAACATTCAACAATTACAAAGAACTAAACAACAAGAAAGAAGTGGAATAAAATGTGCACACTTATATAAGTAGCAGTTTGTATTTACAATGTAGACAACATTATAAAAATAGGTTTAAAGTATTTGCGGAGCAGTAACCAGGGTAATAGAGAGAGAGGGTGGGGAGGGTTAACTAGTATAGTTGATCAAATAAACTGGCTGCAGGAAAGAACTTTTAAGACGGTGTGAAGATTTTGTTTTAATAGCCCTATAGGGCTTTACAGAAGGAGGCTTTTGGAAAAGGCAGTTTGCTGGGTGGGCCATGGCCTCAACGGATCTACCTGCCCAATTGTTTGTCCTGGCCTCAGTGGTAGGGTCTTTGATGATGGATACTGCTTTCCTGTGGAATTACACCATATAAATACACTCATTGGTGGGGAGGCAACGACAGTGACGGACTGGGCCGTATCCAGCACTTTCTGCAGTCTTTTCCATTTCCTGTTTCCATGCTAGACTGTGATGCAAACAATTTGGAAACTCTCCACTGTGCATCTATAGAAGTTTGGCAAAGTTTTTGGTGACCTGCCAGATCTACACAAACATTTAAGAAAGTAGAAGTGCTGGTATGCCTTCTTTGTGATGACACATGCGTGCGCTTTATGGGGTTATAGGAGTGCAATCATTACATTTGATGATGATCAAATGGGCATAAATAGAATTCAGATATCTCAGAGCATCAGTGGCTGGAGAAAATGAGAGTGGTGAGACCCAGTGAAACAACTGTGATGATTTTGAACTCGAGACATTGGTTAACCATAGTGAGCCAGCAGGCAGAGGGAGAGGGCTAGGTGAATGGGACAATGCAAATTAGATCACGGGCAGCAGAGATTTGAATGACATCAAACCTGGCCTTAAAAATGTTTCAATACCTATACTTTTTTAGCAACTGTACAATTTCAGAGATTACTTGCTAAAAAGGTATTGCGTTCACCTTGCGCTGAACCACCTTGAAATTGAGTCCATTGACATGAAGCGCTGAGCAACTGGAGCAGGCCTATAGACTCAGCCTGAATTTATCACACAGCGGGGAAGATGACCACGGAGCTTGCGGATACGAAGCCTGGAGCGACCAGAGCAGGGCACAGCCTCAGCCTCAGCGGGGAGAGGAGTAAACGTCGCAGTGCCATTCGCTAGTGGTGCGTAGAGGCACAACTGTAAAGGGAACCTAGTACAGGTAGAGATTCTGTGAGGCTTGGAGGAGAGTTTGTAAAGGATGCCATTTCTGTTGTTCTATCTGCTGGAGGTTTTCTGAGTTTGGAAGGTCCTGCTGGCAAGTCTAAGAACGACTGTATTTTGAATTTGCAGGGCCGGGTGCTGCGTGGGTACCCAGACCTTAACCTTTACAAAGCATGTGCTGTGATTGGTCTGCATGTCCCAACTTTGGCAATTGGTCTTCAGCCACTATGGATTTGTCATCAATGCTCCTTAAGATCTTAAAATCATCTCAGTAGAAGTGTAAACTCAATAGATTCTGCAGATGCTGGAAATCCAGAGCAACACATTCAAAATGCTGGAGATAATCAGCAGGTGATAGAGTTATGAACCCTAATAAAGAGTCATGGCCAAAAATGTTGACTGTTTATTCCTCTCCATAGATGTTGCCTGACCTGCTGAGTTCCTGCAACATTTTGTGCGTGCTCTATTTCCCATGGTAGGGGAGTCTAGGACAAGAGGGCACAACTTCAGGATTGAAGGACGTCCATTTAGAACAGAGATACAGAGAAATTACTTTAGTCAGAGGGTGGTAAATTTGCGGAATTTGTTGCCACCAGCAGCTGTGGAGGCCAAGACATTGGGTGCATTTAAGGCAGAGATAGATAGGCTCTTGATTATCCAGGGCATCAAAGGGTATGTGGAGAAGGCAGGGGAGTGGGGATGACTGGAAAAATTGGATCAGCCCATGATTGAATGCTGGAGCAGACTTGATGGGCCGAATAGCCTACTTCCACTCTTATGTGTTATGGTCTTATGCATCTGTGGAAGTGGCCCCAGGAGCATGATGGGGCTGACAGTGATCATAGTAATGCGATCACTCAAGTCGAATAATTTTCTCCTAGTGGTTGGAGGGTTGACAGCTCAGCATCCTCCAGCAATCCACTGGTTTACAAACTTTGATAGTTTCCACAGGTCTACAAGACCACATTCTTGTAATTCTCTGGCTGTTTTCAAGGAGAAGCAGATACAATAGTGCTGTTTAGAGGTTTATGGATAGACACATGAATATTACAGGGAATAGAGAGATGTGGACCGCATGCAGACTGAAGCAAATTACTTTAGTTCGGCATAGGTATCATGGATCAAGGGCCTGTTCCTGTGCTGTAGTGTTGTATGGTCTATGGTCTATTTCCTTCTGACGTAAACAGAGGTCGCTTCAGCTCATCAAGTCTATGCTGGTTTACATAGCAATCCTAATGCCCATCTATTTTCCTGACATTCCCTTCAACTCCCAGAGATTCTATTGCCTACACACAAGGGACAAATTTCAGTGGCCAATTAACCTACCAATCTGCACGTTTATGAGAGGGAAGTGGAGTACCCAGAGGAAGCCCGCACAGTCATAGGGAGAACATGAAAACTCCACATAGACAGCAGCAGATCGAATTGGATCACCAGAGGCTGCGAGGCAGAAGGTTGACTTACTGCACCATTGTGCTACTACCACCAGCTTTATTCTGGTGAAAGTAAAGACGCTGTGTACCGCTGTGTGTGTGTGTGCACGTGCATCCATATGTAAGAGTGCATTTGTATATGTGTCTATGCGAGAGAAGTGTATGGGAGTCAGTGATCTCAAGTCATCTCGGGACGTCAGATGACACCAAATATATCTTTAAAACCTATTTGATTGTAGAAATGACCAAAATAAATCTGCTCAATATATACTTGGTTTGTAAAATTTTGGAAGTAGGACACTTCTGTTTTAATTCACCATACCTCGCAATCACTGGAAATACATACATTGAGTCAACATGTTTTCTGCCCAAGTTTTTGATAAACCAGTAAACCAGGATACATAAAAATAATGTGACCCTGTCCCAACACAGTCTCCTTGACCTCCTGCAAACAATTGTCTCAAACTAGAATTCGTTGAGGGAATATTTCCAATTTACAGCTTGAAAAATATCACTGATACAGTCACAGCTGATCTTCTCAAACATCAAAAATGGCGTGTGGGTCTCAGAATCTCTAGCTGATCCAGAAAGCTTGCCACAAGGTGGCTAGGTGCTCTGCCAACTTCGCTATTTACACATTCCTAAACCAGACCAGCAATGCACAACGCCCTACAAGCACGAACTGTGTTTTATTGCAAAATTGCTGCTTTAGGGAGCTAATGACATTTGCTTTGATCTTGCACACTCAACTCCACTCGAGCCTCAATATAGAATTTGCAAATTACCTCCAAAGAGCACACAGCACCTCCAGATCTGGCTGTGTCTAATGCATACCAGCTTCCGATAAGTGTTATTTGAAGAATAGATAGCTTTTTTTTCCTTTTTATCAGATTAAAAATCGTCACCTTAGTTGTCTCCACATTTCTCCAGAGCCAATCCCTTCCTATCTCTGTCATGTTCTGCAGATCCATAGCCCTCTTGGAATTGTAGGCCTGGCTCCTTGTTCATCTCCTACAAAACCCAGACTTTCTATTTGAGTTTGACACAAGAGCTTCAAAAGTAGGGCTGATCATTGAAAGGCTGCCTCTGCAAACAATGCTGTCAAAGGGCAGTCCGCTACTCAACACCCTACTTACAGAGGTAGCAGTTATGCTATACGCAACATGCAAGTAGCTAGGATGGTAAAGGAGTATAGCGTGCTTGCTTCATTGGTTGTGGCATTAAGTATAGAAGTATAGAAGCCATTTTGTTCCTTTATAATACTTTGGTAAGGCTATAGATGCCAGCTTCTTGCAGGTACCATCAGACAAGTCCCACTTTTCAGGTTGAAGTATTCCTTCAAATTTTTGTTTTTTGAACAATCCCGAACACTACTTCATTATAACAACAACACGACCACTTTGATCACTTTACACTACAATGGATTTTCTCCATTTATGCTCTAATGGTGTTCTATGTTGTAAAGATGTGGGAAATTTATCAATATTTATGTTTTTTTTATGAATGCTGCTTATGTGAACTGACTGAGGACTTCAGAAAGGGTAAGTCAAGGGAATACACGGCACTACTCCTCGAGGGATGAGAAGTGGAGAGAGTGAGCAATTTCAAAATCCTGGGTGTCAGTATCTCTGATGGTCTATATATCGATGCAGCTACAAATAAGGCACGACACTGGCTAAGTTTCATTAGGAGTTTGAGGAGATTTGGTACATCAACAAAGACACTTGCACATTTCTACAGATGTGCTGTGGAGAGCATTATAGACAATAGACAGTAGGTGCAGGAGTAGGCCAATCGGCCCTTCTAGCCAGCACCTCCATTCACTGTGATCATGGCTGATCATACACATTCTAACTGGCTGGCTGGTATTGGGTGGTGGGTTACTGCACAGGAACAAAAAATGCTGCAAAGAGTTGCACACGCAGCCAGCTCCATCCTGAGCACTAGCCTCCATTGTATCCAGAACATCTTCGAGGAGCAATGCCTCAAAAAAGGCGGCTTCTATCATTAAGGTCCTCCACCACCCAGGACAAGCCCTCTTCTCATTGCTACCATCAGGGAGGAGGAACAGAAACTCAAAGGCACACACTCAATGTTTCAGGAACAGCTTCTTCCCCTCTCCGATTAGATTTCTGAATGGACATTGAACCTATGAACTCTACCTCTCCACATAATGATTTCAATATTTGCACTAGTTATTTACTTTAACTATTATATATACTGTGCACATTTACTGTAATTCACAGTGTCAGAGGCTGAGGGGAGAGCCAATAGATATTTATAAAATTATGAGAGGCTTAGGTAGTGCCGATAGAATCTTTTTCCCAGGGTAGAAATGTCAAATACTGGAAGTATGTGTTTAAGGAGAGATGAGAAATTCTTGAAAGAAATGTGTGGGGCAGGTTTTATTTTTACACAGAGAATGGTGAGTGCCTGGAATATATAAGCAGGTCAGATGGTTGCATTTCAGGCTGTTTTTTGACATTTGAATATACAGGAAATGGAAAGACATGGGTCATCTTCAGACAGAAGAGTTTATTTCAGTATCAAGGGGCAAGGGGCCTGTCCCTGATCCTATGCCAGTAATGCTCTACGTTCTATATTCGACATATCATCAGCTGCTGAGCTTCTAAGCTCTGGAATACCCTCCGCACGCCTCAGTTTTTTTCTTCCCTAAAACGTACCTCTTTAGTTAAAGTTTTTCTTCACCTGAATGAATATCTTTTTTGTAAGATGTTAATGGAATCAGGTGATGTGGGATTTGGTGGAGAAAAGTGATGCTGACATAAAAGAGCAGTGTGATTGTATTGAATGACAAACCAACAGCCAGTCCTGTCTAACCTCTTACTTCTCACCTGCCTATCACCATCCCTGGGTCCCCTCCTCCTTCCCTTTCTCCTCTGGTCCACTCTCCTCTCCTATCAGATTCCTTCTTCTCCAGCCTTTTATCTTTTCTATCCACCTGGCTTCATCTATCACCTTCTAGCTATCTTCCTTCCACCTTCTTATTCTATCACCTTCCCTCTTCCTTTTCTGTCCTGAAGAGGGGCCTGGCCTGAAATATTGACTGTTTATTCATTTTCATAGATGCTGCCTGGCCTGCCGAGTTCCTCCAGCATTTTGTGTGTGTTGCTTTGGATTTCCAGCATCTGTAGTATTTCTCATGTTTCTGTATTTTCTGTTCATGGGGGCTCCATCCTCAAATTTTGCTTGATGGTGCCATTGTGAAGATTCTTTATTTATTTACTTAGAGATACAGCAAGATAGCAGGCCAATGAGCCCTACATCTTTGAAATGTAGGAGGAAACCCACACGGTCACAAAGACAACATTCAAACTCCATACAGACAGTAGCAGGGATTGGGATAGGTTATTGTATTACCTGCAATAGTAATGGAATGGGTGACAGATGACACATATTGTTCAATATAGAAACTGTTCTACATAATTCACACACTCCGTCATTGAGTTGTTGTGTTCACACTAAGAGATGGCATCTGCCATAATGACATCAGTGCAAGGTGACAGATTTTGGCTTTGCTGGTAATGGAAGTAAAAAGGCTGCAACTTTTGTTAAGCACATAAAATGACTCTCGCATGTTTTACTCACAAAATCCTACAGTATTAAGGACACTAGATAAATTCATGCTGTTATTTTGATTGTAACATCGATGCTAATTCCTTGAGTCAGACCAAGGCTTCACTCCACAGAGAGACAGCTCCCTTGTTCTCTCACCAGATCCTGGCTCTACATCAACCTATTTCCCTCACATCTTGGATGAAGCATTATGCAAGAGCTTCTATGTCTGTTGACCTTCAGATGAAGAATCAGAAAGAAGGGAATGAACGAAAGTGAAGAGATGAAAGAAGGAACGCTTCCAAACTCGACATCAAATGGAAATCCCATTTGCTTTCTTTAGTTGTGGCCCTAAAATGCCTCCATTTTGATAAAGAGCAGATCCAACTTTAATCCCTTAGACAATGTTATTGAACAGTCACTAGAATTTATATTTGCCACAGTACAAAGGGACTCTGGCATTTGTTAAGCACTAACCCTGACAGTGAGGGTAACCGTTGACTTGCTTCCATGGAGAACAAATAGGCAGAAGAGAGTGTTCTCCAGGGAAGCAGTTTCAACCCTGACCTTTAGTGCTGTTTGTGCAGAGTCTGACATTCTCCTTGTGGCCCAAATTGACTGCACCCACCCACCCCACCACCACCGGTTTCCTTTGACATACGTGTAGGCTTGGTAGGACTATTGACCACAGTTTAGCAGGTCGATTGACCACATTTGGTAGGTTTATTGACAGAGGTAAACTGTCTCCCACAGTAAAACCTGGGGAGGGGGAAGAATGGGCTGAATTTTCCTTCAGTTTAATTCCATGACACATTAGTTCAGACCCAAGTGAAACAATATCAATATTCTGTTCAAAAAGTAGGGGGGAACTTCCAATTCGCAGGTAGAGTGTCAAGTTTCAAATATTTCCTATGGGCTATGGGCCTACTTTGGCTGTTCTGGGCTCTGGGTCTGTGGACTCAATTTGGATTGAAATGCTGTGGCATCCTTTGTTGCTTGCATGATTTGTGGGGGTTTTCTCTCTTTCTGTCTGCATTGGGTGTTGGTCTTTTTAAAATTGGGTTCTTTCAGGTTTCTTGTGTTGTGGCTACCTGCAAGCAGACAAATCTCCAGGTTGTATCCTTTATAGATACAGTATTTAGATAATCAATGTACTTTGAACCTGCAGAATCTCTCAGAGCAGATACTTCATCTACAGAGCCCATGTCAGATCAGCCCATCTACAGAGCCCATGTCAGATCAGCCCATCTACAGAGCCCACGTCAGATCAGCCCATCACAGAGAGCCCATGTCAGATCAGCCCATCTACAGAGCCCATGTCAGATCAGCCCATCTACAGAGCCCATGTCAGATCAGCCCATCACAGAGAGCATGACAACAGAGCAAATGTCAATTATTAAGATAGTTTAAAAATGTTTACATGAATTTGCTTTGCTACACTTCTAAAAAAATTAAATTAATGTTGTGAACACCAGAGATTCTGCTCATGCTGGAAATCCAGAGTGACGCCAGAAAATGCTGGAGGAACTCAGCAGGTCAGGCAGCATCTGTGGAAGGGGATAAATGATTTGGGCCAAAACCCTTTATAAGGACTGGCAAAGAAGGGAACAGGAGCTAGAATAAGAATTTGGGTAGAGAGGGAGGAGATCAAGCTGGCAGGCAATAGGTGAGACTGGGTGAGGGGGAAGGTGGGAGAAGGAGATGAAGTGAGAAGCTGGGAAGTGATAGGTGGAAAAGCTGAAGGGCTGGAGAAGAAGGAATCTGATAGGAGAGGAGAGTGGACCATGGGAGAAAGGAAAGGAGGAGGAGAACTAGAAAATAGTGATGAGCAGGTGAAGAGAAGGGGTGGGAGGGTAATAAGAATGTGGAATGGAAAAAGAGAAGGAGTGAGTGAGGAGATATGAATGGAATTTAGAGAAAACGATATTCATGCCATCAGGTTGGAGGCTTGTCCAGATGGAATATTAGGTGTTTGAGCTACTGAGTTTGTCCTCATTGTGGCAGTAGAGGAGAACATGAATTGACATGTCAGAATGCAATTTTGACTTTGTCACTGGCTCAAAGGTGCTGTTGAACGTTAGTCAAAGATATCCAACAGTCAACAACTGGTGAGCCTTGGGGTTAGAGTTTCATTGGCTGCTGAGGCCATTCTATGTGTCGGGTAGGGACAGAGCTGTCCCGGCATTGGTTGGCAAACAGGGAACTGGCCAATGAGAGCCCACACCGTAAGCCATGCAGGAAGAAGGTTCACGGCCCGACATTCGGGAGTGGGAGGTGTGCAGCAGGCCAGATGTTGACAGCAGTGCGCTAATTGTCTGCAGTTCCTTCTTCCGTGGTTATCCAAAATAGGAATAATGAGGAAACTAATCTCTGAACTTGAAGCAGACGCAAGCTGAAACTCAACAATTCCCTTATTCCCACAAATGCTCCTTGACCTGCTGAGTTCCTCCAGCAGTGCATTCTCAGCTTCAAACTGCGGCATCTACAGTATCTAGTGTCTTTGTAGCCTCTAAATAGCCATTTAAAAAATACAAGAACTTGTTGCCGATTGAGATGGTGGCGCCAAGCATCTTCAGCCGGCAGAAACCCAGGAAACCCGGATCTGAGCTGTGCTGAGCTGAACCGAGCTGAGATGTGGTGGAGACGACGAGGCAGGAAACACAGCCGCGATCTAAACAGGAAGAGGCTTTTACCTACAGGAACAGGAAGCCTTTCTACTGCTCTCACTCCAAGTTGCAGTTCCAGCAACTGGAACTCTTTACTTTCTGATTGAGCAACCACTCTGCACCAATGCACTAAGACTGGATTGAATTGTGCAGAGCAAAGCTCAGCTTATTTATTTGAAGTTACTCAGAAATTGGCTTTCAACACTACAGTCTATTGTGTGAACTCAGACAACCATCTGTGAGCAAAGTTGGTCAGCTCTTTCCTTGGCATGAGAGATTTTAGTAAAGCACCTCTTATTCATACCAAAGCAATACTTTGTCTCCACTCCTGTGGAGAACTTTCTGACAGGCTTCATCACTGATCAGAATGGAGATGCACTGCACTGGATCAGAAAATGCTGCAGAGGTTTGTAAACTCGGCCAGCCCCATCATGGCCACTAGCCTCCCCGCCACTGAGGACATCTTCAAAAGGCAATACCACAAATATCCGGCACCCATCTTGAAGGACCCTGCTACTCAGAACATCAAAGATCAAAGATCAAAGTAAATTTTATTATCAGAGGACATATAAGTCACCACATACAACCCTCAGATTTATGTTCCTGTGGGCATACTCAGCAAATCTATAGAACAGCAATTATAACAGGATCAGCACAGAAGACAACAGACTGTGCAAATGCAAATAAATTAAATAGTTAACAAGAACATGAGATAATGAGATAGAGAGTCCTTAAAGGGCTTAAATGCCATCTTCTCATTACTACCATCAGGGAAGAGGTACAGGAGCCTGAAGATGCACACTCAATGTTTTAGGAGCAGCTTCTTCCTCTCTGACATCCAATTTCTGAACGCTCCATGAACATTACCTCAGTAATTTGCTTGGGTTTCACACTATTTACATTTGTTTTATACTTCTTATTGTAACTTTTTTTTAATGTAATGCAATGTTCTGGTATCACAAGGCAACACATTTCACAAAATGTCAGTGTTAATACACCCATTAATAACACACACACACACACACACACACACACACACACACACACACACACACACACACACACACACACACACACACACACACACACACACATATTTTTGCAGAAGTTTAAAAAAATATAATCTAAAAGTGCCTTGTGGTTTATTTCAGGGACTATAAAAGTCTGGGCTGTTCCTTCATGCTGCAGAGGTGGAGGGTCCCTCTGTTAACAAAGATCCTACTCGTGTTCTCAAGTAAATAAAATGTTTTCAAGGAAATATTTCAAAGAAGAGCATCTAAACATAATATAGAAAGAGATGGTTTGGGCTTTGTGCCATGGTATATTGGTATGAAGGGTACCAAAAACAAGAAGTGTTAATGTGAGAGGTAGTCATTTTAACAGGACATCAGGGCAAGTACTTATACAGAGAATTTAGACACAAGATACAGAAGAGGCTAGAATATGAACCAACTATCTGCTGGAGGAACTCAGTAGGTCGAGCAGTATGGGTAAAACAATTGTTGAGAATTTGTGTCGAAACCCTGAATCTTCTCTCCTGTTATACAGACCTTCTCCCCTATCCATTCTCAGTCCTAATACAGTATCTGAGTCCTTTTCATCGACAGTACCTTCCCCCATCCCTCCCCATGCACCCCCCCCCCCAGGCAGATGTTTCTCCAGCAGATTGTTTCTTACTCTTTATACAGAGAGTGATTGCTATCTGGAACTCAATGTCAGAGGAGGTGGAATCAGATACAATTATTACATTCAAGAGGTATTTAGACAGATTTTTACATAGACAAGTCATCAAAAAATATGGTCCTTTATATGGAAAGGGATTGGTATAGATGGGCAAAGAAGTGAGCATAGGCCATGTGATGTTCTGTAACTTCAAAACATTACATTAATTCAAATGAAACATGGGAGTCCGAAAATACGGGTGTAATTCGAGCTTACTTTAAATGAGGTGTGCATGTATCACATTGTACTATGATGATGTATGCAATTGCAAAGTATTTTTACATATAACACATAATGAATTTCTTAAACTAACAAGAATGCTTAATCCAACAACATAGATATATATACACACACACATACACAAGATTACTCAGATATCATTGAAATATTAAATAAACAGCAGACGAAGTGGACCAGAAGGGCTGTTTTTTGCTGCATCACACTTTGACTAGCATGTATTATAGTCATTTACAGCCCAGATGTAATGTGCAGGTTGAGAACATCAGCAAGGATTCTAGAAAACATCACCTGAAATCAGGCAAGCACTGGGACAGTTCCAGTCTATGTAAACTTTGTCATGTTGGGATTTCCCGAAGCAAGAATATTGGATTGATCCAGCTGAGACTAATGGTTCAGGAGACAGGACCAGAACACGAGAGGATTTCCTGGGGTTTATAGAGATGGAAATAGAGGGATCTGAAAGCAGAATATTTCTTATTCCTTGGAATTTCCTTCCAGCCATTCTGGGAAGTGGTGATGTATGTTGGCATCTGAATTCTGAAAGGGAGGGATCAAACTGCCTCTCCAGACTGTTCTTTTATTCAAGTCTATATGCAGCTTGTGGATTCCTGGACAACAGCAGGGACAATATTTCCATAGACTCCCGAGCCAGCGCGGATAACTTCACTCACCTCAACACTCAACTGACTCCACAACCTGTACACTGACTTTCAAGGACTCTACAGATCAGTATTATTTATTTACTTTTTTATTATTTGCATAAATTCCCATGTTTTGCGCATTGATTGTCAGTCTTTGTTACTTATAGATTTTCATAAATTCTATTGAATTTCTTTATTTTCCTGAAAATGCCCACAAGAAAACAAATATATGGTGACATAATTTTGATAATAAATTTACTATAAACTTTGGATTATTTTTTTGTCAAATGCTTTGGGACGTTCTGAAGTATACCTGGCCTGCTGAGTTCCTTGGATTTCCAACATCTGCTGACTTCCTCGTGTGTGTGCTTTCTTTTGTTTCAAGAGGGCATATTTGCATTTGGATCAAGGGACATGATGCATTTGAACAGGAAGGCTACTAAACTGTAGAGATTTTGGTACAGTGAGCTCCCATGAACAACAGTGATATACCATCTCCATGGCTCAAATCAGGACTTTGAAGGCCCAGTCTCCACTTTCCTGGATGGGTACAGCTTCAACAATGTTCAGGAGGCTCAACGCTGTCCTGGATGTAGCAGCCCACTTGATGGGCATCCCACCTACAGCCATTCACTCACACCACCTCCAGCACACAGCCACAAGAGATTCCCAGACTCCGGAAATCCAGCATTTTGTTGTGTACACCATCTATTGGATATGACTTGGACTGGACAAACTCAGAGCAGCAGAGTCTGGTGGGAAATCAATGCAGAGACATAGATCGAGTAGGTAACTGGTTGTAAACTAGACAACCCGAGAGAAAGACTAGATTAGCACCTAGGCCATGCCATCTTCTCACAGCTACCATCAGGCAGGAGGTACCGAAGCTTAAAGTCCCACAACACCACGTTCAAGAAAGCTACTTCCCTTCAACCAATTAACCTGCACAACCCTCATCGCTGCCCCAGTATCTGAAGCAACATTGTGACCACTTTGCTACTTTACACAATGAACATCTTTTCATTCATGTTGTTTTAGTAAAATGTGTGTTTAATTTATGCTTTCTTATGAATGAAAATGTGAAAATGAATGAGGCCGGGACGGTATCATAGTGGTTACCGCAGTCACTTTACAGCGTCAGCTGTACGAGTGGGGTTTGATTCACACTGCTGTCTGTAAGGAGCTTGTATGTCTTCCCTGAGACCACATGGCTTTTCTCCAGCTGCTCCCTTTTTGCCCCACATTCCAAAGCCGTACGGGTTAGGGTTAGGAAGTTGGGGTAGCTAAGTTGGTGCCGGAAACGTGTGGACTCTTGCAGGCTGCTTAGCACATCCTCCCTGTTTTGATTTGACGCAACCAATATATTTCATTGCATTTCCACAAGACTGTAAGTTACAGGGGCAGGATTAGGCCATTTGGCCCATCAAGTCTGCTCTGCCATTTCATCATGGCTGATCCATTTCCCTCTCAGCCCCAATCTCCTGCTTTCTCCCCACATCCTTTCGTGCCCTGACCAAGCACGAACCTATCAACCTCTGCCTTGAATATACCCAATGACTTAATGTACATGTGACAAATAAAGTGAATATTCACTCTGTATGATCTTTAATTTTTAATTGTGAATACTGCTGCAATTAAGTTTTTTATTGCACCTGTGCATACATAGATTTGTGCAGAATGCAATCAACTTGACTTTGGCTTTGTGCCAGCTGAGTGCTGTAAGATTCAGGTGAAGAAATGTATTTCTGAACTTTGCTGCTAATACTGATTGCACTTGTTCACCCCTCTCCACACTGCACAAAACAATTGATTGAAAGTAAAAACAGGGCTTTCATGCTAATTTTCTCACAGCACAATCTCACCTTGTAGAACACTCCCTCAGCTCTGCAGTAAAACATCAGACAATCTATCTATCAGACCTTTGAAGTGGCCTTGAGGCTGCAGACTTCTGATTCAGACAGAAGACGGCAGCCCACAGGTCTCGGTGCTGGGAGGGAGGTCACTTGAAATGACTCACACACCTTCTAAGCCTCAGGAGCACACTGAAGTGATGTGGCTTTGTGCCATGATCGAGGAAGCAATGGCAATTCACATAATAGTTCAGATGGCAGCAAAGAATGATCCCAATGAAACAAACTATTTCCTCTCACCCCTTCAGAACAGAGATGAGGAGGAATTTCTTCAGCCACAGGGTGGGGAATCTGTGGAATCCATGGCCATAGACGGCTCTGGAGGCCAAGTCATTGGGTAGTTTTAAAGTGGAGGATGAGAGAATCCTGTTTAGTCAGGGTGTCAAAGGTTAAGAGAGAAGGCAGGAGAATTGAGGTTGAGAGGGATAATAAATCATCCAGCAATGAATGGTGAAGCAGACTCAAAGGGCCAAATGGTCTAATGCTGCTCCTATATCTTATGGCCTTATGTTCTCACTAACATCACCGATATTGCACCCTGAATGTAACATGGCATACATAGACTGTGTACAATGATACTCACTCAATCAGATATATTACAGTAATGTCACACCTACTTACATATAATGTAATCATGACCAATCTATCTATGAAGGTTCTCAGTCATCCAGGTCAATGTACATCAAGCAGTAGTAAATCAAAGCAACTGGACTTGCTGTGTTGTCTAGGAGATATTTCACCCCTCGTCCGAGAGGCTTCGTCAGTTCTGATCCGTGGTGGGTAGTTTTCTGGTGTATAAACTCAGTGAGTTGTTTAAAGGTATAGCAATCACACAAGGGTCATTAAGAGTCGTAGAGGTAATGAAAGGATCATTAGTTTCATCTTTGTATGAATGGAGGTAGGTGTGGATTGTTGTGGAGACACCGGGGTAGAGATGTTAGGACTATGTTGTAAGTAGCTGATAGGTGGTGTTATACCCCACCCCCTCTGTTCAAGGATGGGTTCTTTAACCCTCTTTCAAAGTACCTGTCGTCTCTGTCCAAAATGTGCACATTATTATCATCAAAGGAGTGTCCCTTGTCCTTTATGTGTCTCAGCCTGAGGTGTTAGCCCTCCAATGTTGGGCCATCTGTTTGTGAAGTGATTGTTTTGTCTCACTGATATACAGATCTGTGCTGTTCTCATTGCACTAGATAGCATATACCATATTGCTCTGTTTATCTTTACGTGTAGGATCGTTGGAGTGGACGTGTCTGAGTGTGTTCGTAGGTTTGAAAAGCACAGGGATTTGGTGTTTCTCGGAAACTCCCGCTACGTGTGGGATGACCATGTTCCTCTGTCTGCTTTGTTCCTTCCCTTGCCTGTTGGGCTGATCCGGGTTTTTGTTGCTGCCCGGTCAGGATAGCAACAAGGATAGAAGGCATTTCTCAAATACTTGCGCTCCGTGTCTTTAGCTGTAATGTTAGTGGGCACATTCCTGCACAGTGATGTAGTGTTCGGATAACCCTCAACTTATGTTCTAATGGGTGGTGAGAGTCAAACTGTAGATATTGATCTATGTGAGTTGGTTTTCTGTAAGCTTCAATAATTTGATGTCCCATTTTCTTTGATAAGTGCAATGCAGTCGTAACAGGCAACTGAAGAACTGAAGAAGCCTCTCGGATGAGTGGTGAACCATCTTCTAGACAGCACAGCAAGCCCAGTTACCTTGATTTACTATTGCTCCACATGACTAATCTAGTTTTTAGCCTCAATTCCACCTTCTTAATAAACCTCAAAATCCTTCATTATAGTACAGATAGGGATCCTCTGCCAATCTTGTAAAATGCTTGAGAGGTCATTGTCCCGACTGGCCTGGGAGGTGGATGTGACGGGCTTTTACTCTGTGGGATGCTACATTGTCCCACAGATCCAGGGCAATCCTCACTTCAAGTGTCACCAGTACAATCCTCTATACAGTGGTGTGCTGGGCAAATGACATCCACACGAGTGATACCAACAGGCTCAATAAACTGATTAGAAAGGCTGGCTCTGTTACAGGAGTCCAACTGGACACACAGGAGGCTGCGGTAGAACAAAAGACCCTACGGAAATTTCCTGCCATTTCTGGACAATGTTTCTCACCCTCTGCATGCCACCTTCGCTAAACAGAGAAGCACTTTCAGTAACAGACTGAGACAACTGCACTGCTCCAAAGAGCACGAAATGAGGTCATTCTGACCCTCGGCCATTAGGCTCTATAATGAGTCAACCTATAGCTGGGGAAGTGATGACCCCCTCCTGTTAGACTGCTTGAAATAACTTATTTTTTAGTCTTTCTACTCCTCTTCTAATATTTATATCTGTGCACTTGTAATGCTACTGTGACACTAATTTATCTGGATCATCTATCTGTCTGTAACACAATAGGGCTGCAGGGAAGCATAGTGATTAGCACAGCACTTCACAAGGCAAGCAATCAGCAATCGGGCCAATCTCTGACACTGTTCCTCCTCCCGGTGCTCCGGTTTCCTCCCACATTCCTGAGACGTACGGGTTGGGGTTAGTAAGCTGTAGCACTGGAAGCATGGGGACTCTTATGGGCTTCCTTGGACTGTGTTGTCGCTGGTGCAAGCAATGCATTTCACTAAGATGTACAAAAAAGCTGGATGAACTCAGCAGGTCGGGCAGCATCCGTTGAAAGAAGCAGTCAATGTTTCAGGTCGAGACCCTTCGTCAGGACCTTTCAACGGATGCTGCCCAACCCGCTGAGTTCATCCAGCTTCTTTGTACGTCTTGATTTGACCACAGCATCTGCAGTGTACTTTGCGTTTATTATGCATTTCACTACATGCTTCGATGTTTTGAGGGTGCTTGTGACAAATAAAGCTAATCTTTAATAAACTCTTAATTTTATATTGTTACGTGGACATCTCTAAAAATTGATTATCTGCAATGGATTGGTGTGCATGGAGTTACTCAAATTCAAAACAAAAGAGGATTCTGCAGCTGCTGAGTGTCATGAACAACACACACAAAGTGCTGGAGGAACTCAGCAGGTCGGGCAGTGGCTATGGAAATGAATTAACTGTCAATGTTTCTGGCTGAGGCCCTTCTTCAGGACTTCTTGAAAGTGAAAATAAGACAATCATGGACGTTATGTTTTGTAACTTCAAAACAGCAAACTAATTCAGTGAAGTATTAATGAGTATGAAATGCAAGTCTAACTTTGAATTTACTTCAAGCAACGCACACACGTATCACATGGTAGCATGATGACATATGCAATTAACGTATAACCCATAGTGAATTATTATCAGGGTACATGTATGTCACCACATACAACCCTGAGATTCATTTTCCTGCAGGCATACTCAGCAAATCTATAGAATTGTAATTGTAACAAGATCAATGAAAGATCAACCAGAGTGCAGAAGACAGCAAAATGAAAATGGAAATATAAATGTAACACCCTGGGAAAGGTTTCACTGCTAATGTAATGGTTTTTCTGTGTTTGGGTTATGGCTAGAGATAACCGGAGCCTTGGAATACGCGCTATCCAATGAAGACAGCATTTTTTCTTTTGTGCCTGACACCAGAGTGATCTGGGTCTTTTGACTGACAGAAGATGAACATCTTTTTGTTCTACTTTACCAACACTCTAGTCAAATTCAGAATTATAAAGCTAAATCGTTTAATTGCACATGGTGCACTGTCTGTTATCCCGTGGCACTTATTTGTAACAGGGTGACACATCACGCAGCATCCACACAAACAGAAGGTCTTGCACCTCAATCTCACACGTCTGGTGAGGCCAAAGATTGTCTTCCCTGGACTTACGCAGCTGACGTAATAATTATGTAACCTGAGGGTTACGTAAATAAATAGCGATAAATAATGAAAACATGAGATAATGATTCCTTAAAGTGAGATCATTGGTTGTGGGAACATCTCAATAGATGAGTGTAGTTATCCCTTTTTGTTCAAGAGCCTGATGATACGCCTAGTCAAGATGGCACCGGCAATCATTGGGGACTTCCTGCGGGCAGCAGAAAATTGTTTCAGATTTCCTCTTAAGTTATTTAAATGAACAAGAATGGTTAATCAAACATTATATTTGCAAGATTACTCAAATATTATTGAAATGCAACAAAGTACAGAGAACTGAAAGTTGGTAAAACGATGAAGAGCAAGTGATATGATGTCATGTATGTAGGTAGGGAGGGGCTAAACAAAGGGGGGTAAAATGGAGTCGAGGTGTGGAGACATAAATTCTGTGAGCAGGAGCAGGCAGAAAAATTGGGCCTCTTGGTACAGTGGATCCTGGTTTGAGGGTCTTGTGTATCAATTAGAAATAAACATATGAAATGTCTCGGCCCAAAATGTCCACAGTTTAATCCTCTTCATAGATGCCGTCTGGCTTGTGGAGATCCCCCAGCAGTTTGTGTATGTTACATACAGTGCAGATTAGGTAGTGATTTAGATTTTCTCCCCTGCAGGATAATTGTGCCAGGTGAGGTTTTTACAAATAAGTAGTTTAATTATTATTGAGACTCATTTCTTTTTAAGTTTCAGATTTCTTTAATTATTTGAGTTTAAATTCCTCAGCCACCACAACTACCTCAGGAACAATGATCCTTAACTCTGGTACTTATCTGTGCAAGTGTAAGTACTACACCTGCCCCTACCCCTCCTCTCTTACCACCATTCAGGGCCCCAAACAGTCCCTCCAGGTGAGGCAACACATCACATGTGAGTCTGTTGGGGTAATCTATTGCATCTCGGTGAGACCCGACGCAGATTGGGGGACCGCTTCATCGAGCACCTCCGCTCCGTCCGCCCGCCACAACAGACAGGACCTCCCGGTTGCCACCCACTTCAACTCTGCTTCACATTCCTATTTGGATATGTCCATACATGGCCTCCTCTACTGCCATGATGAGGCCAAACTCAGGTTGGAGGAGCAACACCTCATATACCATCTGGGTAGTCTCCAGCCCCTTGGTATGAACATCGAATTCTCCAACTTCCAGTAATTCCCTCCATCCCCCCCCCCCCCCCACCCCACTTTCACTCTGTCTCCTTTTCTATCTGCCTATCACCTCTCTCATGATTCTGCCTTCTTCTACTACCCATAGTGCTTTCCCCTTAGATTCCTTCTTCACCTTTCCTGCCTATCCCCTCCCTGCTTCCCCTCCCCCACCCTTTGATTTTTCCTCTGATTGGTTTTCCACCCTCCCCCCCATCTTCTTTATGGGGTCCCTGCCCCCTCCTTCTTCAGTCCTGACGAAGGGTCTCGGCCCGAAACGTTAACTGCTCATTTCAACGGATGCTGCCCAACCTGCTGAGTTCATCCAGCTTGTTTGTACGTGTTGATTTGACCACAGCATCTGCAGTGTACTTTGTGTTTACTGATCCTTAACTCTGGCTGCTGGTCCAGTAAATTGACTACATGAATCATAGAGACATAGAAAAATATGGCACGGAAACAAGACCTTCAGCCCATCAAGTCTGTGCTGAGACATTTAAACTGCCTATTCCCATTGGACCATAGTTCTTCATACCCCTACCATCCATGTATCTGTCCAAACTTCACTTAAATGTTGAAATCGAGCTCATGCACCACTTGCATCGGCAGTTCATTCCACACTCTTGTGACCTTCTGAGTGGTGACATTTCCCTTCATGTTCCCCTAAACTTTTCACTTCTCACCCTTAACCCATGACCTCTGGTTGTACTACAATACTGGATCCTGCTGCGATGATGTGCAGGGGGTAGAGAAAATGAATATTTAATGTGCTGGATATGGTATTATTCAAATTAGCTGATTAATCAGGTCAAGTCAACTTTATTGTCATCTGCACAAGTCAGGTGAGTTACAGGTATGATGAAAATCCTTCACCAGTTGCATTGTAGGTATATAGACAATGCACAAAACTTAAAGTATACATAAAATATACATAAATTATTTTAAAAACTGTGAAAAGACAAAGTATACAGAGCATGACACTAGTGCAAAAAACCCCACAAGGCGAGACTCAACTATGGGAGGTGTGGTCCATGCTGTTTTGTTGTTGAGGCAGGATTAAGGTTGTGTGGGTCAGTTCAAAAACCTGATGGTGTTAACCACCTTGTAAACTGTTTGAACAGTACTCAGCTAAATCACGGTGTGATTAGTCCATCTACAGTGCTGACTTGTGGTCGGAAGGCTCTGGGATTTCAGCGAGGTGAATTATTCATACCTCACCTCATACTTTCTCTTACCTTCATGCCACAAGCCATTACATCAAGGTTCAATTCACGACGCTGTCTGTAAGGAGTTTGCACATTCTCCCCTCCACAGTGTGCATTTTGTCCGGTTGCTCCGGTTTCCTCCCACATTCCAAAGCAATATGGTTAGGGTTAGTGAGTGGTGAGAATGTGGCATTGGCATCGGAAGAGTGGCAATACTTGGGGGGTGCTCAGTACAATCCTTGCTGGCTTGATTTGATGCAAATGACACCCTCCGCTGTACATTTCGAGGTTCATGTAACAAATAAAGCTAATCTTCTTAATCAGGAACAATCGTATAGTAATTTTATAAAAATGTTCTTATTTGATTAAGAATTATCATTTAAACAGGTATTTTCTGAACAGCTTCCAGAGGCAGCTACAGAGGTGGGTAAAATTACAACGCTTAAAAGACATGTTAATGGATGGAAAAGGTGTAGAGGGTTGTGGACCAAATGTAGGTCTGGGTCAACATGGCTGAGTTGGGCTGAAAAGACTGTTTCTGTTCTATATAACGCTCCGACTCTATCACTTGGTTGAGTGAGGGGTCTTTCTGCCTGAATGGTGAATCTAACGTGAGGATGGGATGGATGGAGCAGACTCCCCACAGTGAATGTAAGTACTGAGAACTGGGCTCCATCAGTTTCTGTTGGTGAAGGACATCAAGGAGCTTGGCGTATTCACTATTATCTAACTGAATGGTTGGTTAGTCCAGAGGGTCAGAATGGCCTCCCCCGGTGCTCAGATTCTGCTCAGTTATAATGAAGCTTGACTGTACATTGGTGATGATGCTCATTGGTAACACTGAATTTAGAAGCATGATTTAATCTAGCGTTCCTGAGCCTCTCAAACTTCAACCCTACGACCTCGTTGTGAGAGGTGGAAATGTGTAAGACCCGCCAACAAGACTCTGGTGAAGCTGGCAAAGCCAATCCCCTGTACTGTGGATACAATGGATCGCAGAAACATTGATGAACTCCAACCATCCCATTGACTTTGGAATGTATTTTGAATCTTTGAGTCTGTTCCTAATGGACATTATGATTGTTTCATATTTAATAACACTTTGACACAAATTTGGCTTGTTGGTAGGAAAGAGAAGTTGATTATGGAGAAATACACTGAAAATGCTGAAGGAACTCAGCAACTGAGGCAACACCTGTGGAGGACAATATACAGTTGACCTTCTAGGTCAACCCTTTCATAGGACCAGAACAGAAGAGGGAAGAAGCCAGAATGGGAAGATGGAGGGAGGGGAAGGAGTACAAGCTGACAGGAGGTAGGGGAGACCACATGAGGGGGAAGAAATAAGAAGATTGGAGATGAGAGGCGGAAGAGGTAAGGGCTGAATAAGAAAGAATATGATAGGACAGGATGCTAGATCATGGGAGAAAAGGAAAGAGGTGCACCTATCACCTTGCAGTTTCTCATTTTATCCATCCACCCACCTATCCTCTCACCTATTTTTTTCAGTTTTTCAGAAGCACGTTCGAAGTTCAAAGTTCCAGGAAAATGTATTATCAAAGTGCAACTATTTCACAATACTCTACCCTGAGATTCATTTTCTTGCAGGCATTCACAGAAGAACAAAGAAGTACAATAGAACCAATGTGCAAAAGAGGATAAACTATGCAAATACCAAAAAAGTCCAAATAAGTAAATAAATACAGAATAGAACCTAGAGCGTAGAACATTAAAGCACAGGAACAGGCACTTTGGACAAAAATTTGTGCCAAACCAATTAAATTAGTAATCAAGTGAGAACATGAGTTGTAAAGTGCTTGAAAGTGAGTAGGTAGGTTGAGGAATCAGTTCAGTGTTGAGGTGAGGGAACTTTTCCACACTGGTTCAGGAGTCTGATTATTGAAGGACAATCATTGCTCCAGAACCTGGTGGTGTGGGACCCAACCTCTTGCCCAATCACGTGTTTGTGAAGGAAATGTTGTTGCCATTCACTCTACAGGGACTGGATAAGTAAGGAGATTGCGAATCCAGTGGGCAAATGGGACTAGTTCAGTTTGGCAGCGAGGGCTGTCGCTGCGCCTGCTGACTCTAAAGGCCCTCACAATCACCTGCTGTACTTGCAGGCTGGCTGTCAGTGTGCCCGTGCAGGAGCACGTAAAGGTCCCTCTGACCATCAACAATGCATGCAGGACCCGTGCAGCAACTCAGATGTTGTTTAGTTCATATTATCTGCTGATTTGTCTAAAGCTGTGTGCTGAGTCAGGAAGAAACTGGTTTGAGGAGATTTGGCAGAAAGAGAGCTTATTTATCTCCGCCTGGCGTAAGAAGGAATTGGCCAGCTGACGATTGTGGTTAGGAGTCTCGCTTCTGACCTCTTGATTTCCAGTTAGCAGACTTCAGTTTCGGTTGAAGTTGACTTTGACCACCCACCAGCAAATCAGTCACCTTAATTACGTGTCACTTGATCAGAGTCTGGTCATTTCCCGTCATTTAATGTGGCGATACAGCACGGTACTAGACCCTTCCTGTCCAATGAGCCCACACACTCGATTAAGCTACTAACCCATACATCTTTGGAATGTGAGAGGAAACCAGATCACCAGAAGAAACCCACGTGGTCACAGTGAGAATGTGCAGACTCCTTCCAGGCAGCAGCAGCAGCATTTGAACGAGCACTACACTAAACACTGTGTTACCTTGCCACCCAAACTGGCCTCTTATTGTAAAGCAGATTCCCAGTTACCATCATTTAGTTGCTGAGACAATATATTTTTTTGCCACAATATGTTTATTTGCATTTTAATACCACGGAATACAGCTTTTACCTTCCTATACTTTCTTATATTATTCAGAAAATACATAAGTTGCTGTATTAACACAACAAACAAGACAACACACACGCAAAAAAACACAAAAAGTGCTTCTCCTATTTCAACAAGTGGTAATCTATATACAAAAAATGTGTAAAATTTAACAGGTATTTATAATACAATATTTATTTATAAAAAGCAACTTATTATATGTGGAGCTGAGTGGGGCACTCAGCTCTCATCCATGCTGCCTGTGCAAGATAATCCAATTCTGCTCCCTGTTCAAAGGCAAGTGACAAGGACACAGTCAGATGTCGGGCCCAATGGCCGGAGCCCCAAGACTACGAATCTCTCTGAGTCCAGTGGGGAAGTCGAGGGCCAGGTGAAAATTCGTGAGTCCCTTTGAGGCTGGAGGCCAAAGACAGCCTGTCCCTGTCTTGGGATTAAAGGTCAGTATGTGCTTAAAGTGAGGAGACACAAACACACACACACACACACACAGATGCACATACACAAACACACACACATATGAACACACATGCACTGACACACAAACACACAGAAATACACACACACACGTACACTCACACAGACTCACTTGCTGACACAAACACACATGTATACAAACATACACACATATACACACACACATACTCATACACAGATTAACTGGTCACATTGGGCAGCCTGGGCTTGGGCCAGAAGGACCTGTGACCTCGCTGTACCTCCAAAATAAATAAACAATCTTTTTCTTTGAAATGCACTTCTTATCAAACATTCATGACCAGTTGTAGCAAGTTTCAGATGCATCATTAACTTTCTTCTTTCACATTAGTGATAATGAAAGCATAATAAATATTAGCCAAGTTAATGAAACCAACATCTGGAGTGAGGACGCCGATGTGTAAACTACAGAACTATAATCTGTTCTGACGATTTTGTTTAAAATTCTCTGTCATTGTAACTTGGATTATTTAAAGGTACCAAGTAAATTGTAATTGTTGTTATCAGTAACAGACAGATGTATTTCCTGAGATTTGTATTATTCAAAAATTAAAAAGATAGCAGGAAGAGTGCAGATTAAACACAATATTCCTTAACAGTCTGAGTCTATTATTATTAATCCGTATTAGGAACAGTAGCCTACATATTTCTGTGGTATATCACTTGGATTGTCTACTGAAAATTAACAATTCCACCAGCATTTATTCCTCTAAGCAAGTTTCAAACAAATTTCTTATCAACTTTTTTGACCAAACAACTGATACAGAAAAGGACATAAAAATTGACGATTGGCCATTGAGGAAAGAGGAGACACATGCAGGTGCTGTAGGGTTTGTGAGTGAGTAGTTTGCCTTTTGTACATTCACTATTGTTTGCCCCTGAATATTCTGGATGATTAAAGGAGCGAGTGGCACAATAGTGTCGTGCTTAGCACAACACTTTACGGTACTGCTGACCCGGGTCTATATCCCGGCTGTCTGAGAGGAGTTTGTAAGTTCTCTCCATGACCACGTGGGTTTTCTCTGCATGCTGTGGTTTCCTCCCACAGTCCAGTGGTGTGGGTTAGTAGGTTGGTAAGTTAATTGGTCATTGTAAACTGTCCGGTGAATAGGCTCGGATTAAATCGGGGGTGCTGGGCGGTGTGGCTCAAAGGGTTGGAAGGGCCTGTCCTGCAAAGTATCTCAATCAATAAATAAGGTTCAAGACCTCAGTACATACAAGAGATTCCGCAAATACTGGAAGGCAAGAGCAACGCAAACAAAATGCTGAAAGAACTCATCAGATCGGTAGTATGTATGCAGGGGAAGCAACAGCTGACGTTGCAGGCCAAGACCTTTCTTCAGGACTCAGAGAAAATAAATGTTTCTCTATATTGGGACTCAGTTTCTCAATAGTTCCCAGCTTAGAGAGGATTGAAAACTGACTCATCACTAATTATTCTAAAGGACATTCATAAGGGACATTAAACTTACAACCACACATAATGAGGCAGAAAAATGTCTACCCTGTAAGCTTGAATAATCCAGTCGAGGCTGCATCGAAACGCGTTTTAGGAAAGAAGGTCCTGGTGAGGAGGAAGGACCATATTAGGTATGAACTGACGTTGTCTTATTTGGTCTTTGCAATCTTCCTACAGTGGTTCAAAGGTTACTGCACTGTGCTGCAGCTTCATGAACGCCTCTGAGCCATTTCCTGACAGAAACCACGATTTGGCAGCAAAAGCTGAGCACTTTACGCAAACCCCAGCCATCGCCCTGAATGATTTACTGAAGCAAAAGCCCACTTGTCACGGTCCCAAGTCTCGGCTCAAAAGGAAGTGCATTTGCAACCACACCACGGTGCGCATGGCTTCACGGTAAAGGCATTCAGTCCCGGTCATGCTTTCCATCAGAAGTTATCCCGACTTTTGGAGCCCACTGAGAGGTGCCCTCAACACCGGAGTGAAGTGCTCCCGATGTGAATGGGAGGGAGGCCCACTCGGAGTGCCTGGAGTTCTCCTCCACATCATAAGCAATCCAAGGTGTCTCAGGCTAGGATTCAGGGCTCACCTGGCTGCTGGATACTCCCAAGGAAAGAAAAAAATTGGTTGGTTTACTGGAATTAGGCTAAAGAGCGCCATGATCAGAAAGTTTCAAAGCAGAGAACCTCAAAGCTAATGGCGGTGGGGTACCATGGCAGCATGGCAATTAGCACGACTCTATCACAACTTGGAGTTTTAGAGTTCGGTTCTGGTACTGTCTGTAAGGAGTTTCTACATTCTCCCTGCAACCACATGGGTCTCCTTCCTACAGTCCAAATATACACTGGTTAGTGGGTTCATAGGTCATTGTGCATTGTCCTGTGATGAGGCTCGTGTTTCAATCGGTGCGTTGCTGGGCGGTGTGGCTCGTTGGGCTGGAAGGGCCTGTTGCACACTGTATCCATAAATTAAATAAAACAAATGGCACAAAACGGCTGTGATATTACAAGACTTTAGAAACGTCACGGAATGACACTTTAGAAAAGAATGGGCAGGTTTCATTACTGCCAAGTTTTGTCAGAGTCGAGTTGATTGTCATCTGCACAAGTACTTGCATGCACAGGTGCAATGAAAAACTTACTTGCAACAACATCACAGGCACATAGCATCAGATAAACCACGTTCACAAGAAAAACATACTTAAAATAAAACATTTTATACAAGAATATAATCCAAATATAAAAAAGTCCATTTCAGTGCAAAGTGATCCTGGTGTTGCTAAACTGTAGTGAGTCTGATTGTGTCACATTTCTGCTGAAGGAGACATAAAGAAGCAAAGAATTCTCCTAAAGCCGGAATTCTATTCAATGTAAAAGGGGAAATAAGGGACTGCGCTAGCTCAGCAACTGTTAAATTTAACCCCTTTCAATCACCACTTGAAACAAAGACCTTGCAATTTCCTGGCAGCGAATTTAAGTCGTTCTCAGTCAGACAAGTTGACTTCTCTTTTAAAACTTTGCCGGTCCCATCCTTCTCACCTCACCCAAGAAGTCAACTACTTGTTCAGCCATGGACTAGAAAATATGCTGTGAGAAGGAAAGTGGTGTTAGGCAGGGGTCACCAAATGTTTTCTTTCCTGGGGCTGGGTGTGAACACAGCTAACAAATAGCATGCCTGTGTGGCTTGGATTGTTCCCAGGGGATCAATGCCCTTCAACTTTACAACTGCAGGCAGTTACAACATACAAGTACAGAACAACATTGTTTTCTCAGCCCCTGATGTCTAGGCCATATTAAACTGAACCTTTCAGCATTTCCCTCCATTCCCTGCAGATCCATGTGGTTATTGTTGGGCTGGGGTGTAGAATTGTGATTTTTCTTGTACTTTCACTTTCCTATGCTTGCTTGTATTTTTACGTGATTATTTATACATCTGTTAGTGTTCTATGTATTTCCCAGCAATTACAGTATAAATCATTTCTGCATTTGTTCTAGAAACTCCTTAAGTTTTCAGTAGTGGATATCATGCCACTTGAAAGGTCGGGCAGTGTCCGTTAAAATGAGCAGTCAACGTTTCAGGCCAAGACCCCAAAATGTTAACTGCTCATTTCAACGGATGCTGCCCGACCTGCTGAGTTCATCCGGCTTTTTTGTAAGTGTTGATTTGACCACAGCATCTGCAGTGTACTTTGTGTTTATTAGTTGTCCTGCCACTTGAGCCTAGCTATTTTATGTGTTAATTATTATCTCAACCTCAGTCAGCCAGACTTTGCACATCCATACTCGTGTCAATCTACAGAAGCACAGCAGAGAGCATGCTGACAAGCTGCGACACAGCCCAGTACAGAAACTGCACTGCGGAGACAGGAAGGATCACCGCATCACTGGCACCAGCCTGCCCCTCACCAGGGCACATACACAGAAAGGTGCCAGAAAAGGGGTTGTAACACCATGAAGGATCCCACTCACCCTGCTCATGGACTGTTTGTCCCACTCCCATCGGGGCAGAGGCTAAAACAGCATCCACACCAGGACCACCAGGCTCAAAAATAATTGCTTTCTCCAAGCAGTAAGACTGATCACTGTCTGTACTCACTGATCTCCTGTCAGTCACCTTATGTACTACAGCCTAGTGTCACTTTATGGAAATAAAATCAATCAATGGATAGAAGCTATCTTACGTATTTATATTGATTGCGCTTTTATTATTATTATTGTTTTCTTTATAGTTTATGCTCTTTTGTGTTGCATTGGATCCAGAGTAACAATTATCTCGTTCTCCTTTACACCTGTGTACAGGAAATGATGTTAAGCAATCTTGAATCTTGAATTGAGGTCTTGCATTCAAGTAAATAGATCTCCAGATATAGAAAGAGTCAGGGATTTGATGATTAGGCTGGGAAATGGAGTCATCTTGTAGAATGGTGAAACAAATTTGAGGGGCTAAATGGCCTATTCCATCCTTTATGGTATGGGCATCCTCGGTATTGCTGGTATCTTATTGTAAATCTTCTCTCCATCCTCTACGTCCCTTGTATCTGATGATTATCAGGATTGTATGCAGTGCTCTGCGGAGTCCAACTCAGATTTGCTGCAGGCTTAGGACAACTTTTAATTCTATCCAGCCAGGGGAAAACATTTGTGTGCAGTGTTCCAGACTCAATTTTGAGGGCACAAGGCAGAGGAGCAGAAGTAGACCATTCGGCTCATCGAGTCTCCTACAACATTCGATCATGACTGATATATCTCAAACCCATTCTCCTGCCATCTCCCTGTAAACTATGACACTCTTACTAATCAAGAACCCATCAAACTCCACTTTCAATATACGGAATGACTTGGCCTCGACAGCCATCTGTGACAATGAATTCCATAAAGTCACACCCTCCAGCTAAAGCAATTCTTCCTTATTACTGTTCCAAAGGGGCATTCTTCTATTCTGAGATGGCATTCTCTAGTCCTGGAGTCCTCCACTATAGGAAACATCTTCTCAACATCCTTTCTATTTAGGTCTCAATATATGATAAGTTTCAATGATATCCTCCCTCATTCTTCTAAACTCCAGCAAGTTCAGGCCCAGAGTCATTAGACGCTCCTCCTTAGTTAACCCTTTCATTCCCAGGATTATTCTCATGACCCTCTTGTGGACCGTCCCCAATGCTGGCACATCCTTTCTTAGATAAAAAGCCCAAAACTGCTCACAATACTCTGTGCAATCTGATTAATGCATTAAAAAGACTCAGCATTACATGCTTGCTTTTGTGTTCTAGTCCTCATGAAATGAATGCAAATAATGCATTGGCCTTCCTTACTACCGACTCAACCTGCAAGTTATGGCTATTTGTGCTTGTGATGTATCGCGCTTTTCTCTCTCCTACTGGCCATGCCCCACAGCCCTGCCATTCACATTGTAGCAGAAAGAAGCACTGGCACTCTCCAGCTGCTCTATCTCGAGCAGTTCTATTAAATCCCCCACTTCTCCCACCCTGGCATTCTCTAGTAAACTTGAACTCCTCACGCAGTGATAGACCTTTCCCCTTCACATAATACACACATGTACATAGAGTCATAGACAAATACAGTTTGGAACCAAGCTCTTCAGCCTATTGAGTTGATACCCACCATCAGCCACCCATTTACAGCATACTAATCCCATTTTTTATTCTTCCCATTTTCTCATCAACATATCCCAGAACATCAACTGTTTACACTTCTCCATAGATGCTGCCTGGCCTGCTGAGTTTGTGTGTGTGTTGCTGAGACAGGGTGGAGACATAGGTCATCACAGGGTTTGATCTGGCTCAAGGCCTGAGGGAAAATAAAAGTATTCAGCCCCACTACTCAGTGCCAGTCATGATCTTTTAACTGAGCCTGTCCTGCCTGCCTGTGTTTGACCCAACTCCTTCTCTTGTCACTAGTACCAACGGGTGGGAGGTGCAGGAGTCTGGGGTCCCACACCACCAGTGGTTGTTGCCCTACAACCACTGGGCTCATGGACTGGCGTGTATGCCTTCACTTCTCTCAGTGCGGAACACACTCTGTAGTCTGTAGACTCACTTCCAGGGTCTCTGCATTTCTTACGTATAGTTTTCCATGGATTCCATTGTATTTCATTTTTTCCTGTGGGTTCCTGCAAGAAAACTAATCTCAAGGTTGTATATCTGGTGGACATACTTTGATAATTTATATTACTTTGAACTTTGATATGAAGCTGGTTTAGAAAGTACCTAGCTTTTCTACACAAAGGATGAAGAGAAAAGGAACCTCTCTTATCATGCATGAGGCTGGGCTGAAGCAAGCATGCCAACAGAGTGGAAGGTTCGTCCATTTTACATTTACAACAACTCTGTTTCCTCCACAGCCCAGCACAATAAGGTGACTTCACCACATTCCTGGTTTAGGCCAACACGTACCTTCACGTGCATGCAACCCAAGGTAAACGAGAGAATGGTGGGCAGATGGAATTTAACGCCAACATTGTGAGCTGAATGAAACTGGTGGAAAGGGAACAATTGAACGACATTATTTAAACAATGAGTGCTGATGTCCACTTTAAACTCTACATGAATATGTAATTGCAACAAACTATAAAGAAAGAAACAGCCTTGAATATAAAAGGATTGGATTACAAAGATGCCCATTGAGATAAAAGTAGAAAATATGAAAATATTCAGCAGCATCAAGAAGGGGGAATTGTCTTCAGCCAGAACCCCTTTCACTCTGTCTGCAGATGCTGCCTGACCCGATGATGTTTCCTGTTTTAGTTCACAGTTCCAGCATTTGCAGCTTAGCAATTTTTAATTCAGAATCAGAATCAGGTTTATTATCACTAACATACATCTGGCCACTTTTTTTAGGTGCACCTGTACACCTGCTCATTAATGCAAAGATCTCATTTGCTAATCATGTGGCAGCAACCCAATGCATAAAGGCGTGCAGACATGGTCAAGAGGTTCATTTATTGCTCAAACCAAACATCAGAATATGGAAGAAATGTGATATAAATCATTTTGGCTGTGGAATGATTGTTGGTACCAGACATGGTAATTTGCGTATCTCAGAAACTGCTGATCTCCTGGCACTTTCACGCACAACAAACTCTGGAGTTTACAGAGATGGTGCAAAAAATGAAAAAAATAACAAGTGACAACATCTTCTTAATGAAAGAAGTCAGAGGAGAATGGTCAGACTAGTTGAAGCTGACAGGAAGGCAACAGTAACTCAAATAACAACTGTGGTGTGCAGAAAAGCATCATTGAATGCAGAGCACTTCAAACCTCAAAGTGGATGGACTACAGTAGAAGAGGACCACGAACAAACACTCAGTGGCCACTTTATTAGGTACAGGAGGTGGCTAATAAAATGACCACTGATAGTAAATTTATTTTGAACTTTGAATATTAAGAACATTTAAGATCCTCTCAGATAGACGCATGGATTCACTCCAAAGCAACACGTCTACACCAGATGTTATCTTGTTGGCTTTTCACACAACCCTGTAACATCTGGACAACAAAGATGCAACTATCAGGATGTTCATTATTGGTTACAGCTCAGCACTTAACACTATCATCCACTTAAAGCTAATCAGTAAACTCCAAGACTTGGGCCTCAATACCCACTTGTTCAATTAGATCCTGGATTTCCTCACTTGTAGACCCCAGTCAGTTTGAATTGGCAAAAGCATCTCGTCCACAATCTCCATCAGCACAGGTGCAACACAGTGTTGTCTACTTAGCCCCCTGCTTTACTTGCTTTACAGCCATCCCTGTGTGGCTCAGTACAGCTCTAACACCAGATGCAAGTTTGCTGATGATGCCAATGTTGTGGGCTGTATCAAAGGGGATAATAAATCAGCATACAGGGGGGATTTGAGGGATGTAATAACAACAACCTCTCACTCTGAAGGGACCTTCAGTAGACTTCAGGAGAGGGAAATCAGAGGTCCATGAGCCAGTGATCATCAGGCAGGATCAGAGGCAGAGAGGGTCAGTAACTTGAAATTCCTGGGTGTCACTATCTCAAAGGACCTGTCCTGGACCCATCACATAAATATTATTGGGAAGAAAACACAACAGCACCTTTATTTCCTCAAGAGTCTGTGGAGGTTCAGCATGTCATCAAAAACCTTGGCAAACTTCTATAGCTGTGTGGTGGAAAGTGTGCTGCATTATGGTCTGGTATGGGAACACCAATGTCTTTGAGCAGAAAATCCTACAAAAGGTAGTGGATTCAGCCCAGTACATAACAGGTAAAACCCTCCCAAACATTGACACATCTACATGAAATGTTGCCATGAAAAACCGCTTCTATCAACAAAGATCCTCACCACCTAGACCATGTTCTTTTCTCACTGCTACCATCAGGTAGAAGGTTCAACAGGTCTCATAGCACCAGGTTTAAGAACAGTTACTACCATCAGGCTCTTGAACAAAAGGGGCTAACTACATTCATTTATGGATTCTTTTATCTTGTTACAGTACTTCATGCTTGTTATTTATTGCTATTTATTTATATCTGCATTTGCACAGATTGTTTACAGTTTCCAGATCCCGTTTTACAACTACTGTCCTATAGATTTGCTAAGTATGCCCACAGAAAGAGAATCTCAGGATTGTATGTGGTGACATGTGTGTACTCTGATAATAAATTTTACTTTGAGCTTTGAACCTTGGATGAAAGAAAAAATTATGGAGGAGGGAAAGGGTAGATTGATTTTAGACTGGATTAAAAGTTTGTGGGCCAAATGTCCCACCTCTGCTGATATTTCTTATTATCTTAAGCTTATCACAATAAACAGATAGTTTCAGACCGACGAGAAGTCACTACTTGAAGAACTCTGCAGACGGCATTGAATTGCAAGCATTCTTGCTGCAGATATGTGATGTGGTTGGCAATAGAATATGGTCTCCGTGGCCCAGGATTGCTACAGGACTGTGTAAACGTGCATCCGGGAGGCCCAGTCGCAGCCTCGAGCCCCAGACTGCTTCAGATCTGGCAGAGCAGGTGGTGGAGGCATGGCAACTGCAGTCAAAAAGCACCACCATTGCACTTCAGCGCAGGGCAACGGCTCAGATGCAAGGCACCATGAGCGGAGGTACAGACCAGAGGGCAAGCTTCATGAGGGAACCCAGCTGGTGATGTTGGGCTGCTGCCTCGCGGGAGGGAAAGGGCAACTTTCACTGGCGGTTCACAAATGCAGAACCTAGTCAGTGGTGCAAATTCCAAAGACGTGGAAAGCATCCGGTATATGGTTCTTCACTGAGAGTTCCAATACATCTGGAGCAGCGTCCGCCATGCCAGACCTGCTCCATGGTGTGGCTGACAGAGAGTGTATTGGAATTGGGATTGGTGTATCACTGTCACGTGTACTGATACGCAGGAAAAAGCTTTTGCCTGCACGACATCCAGACAAATAATTACTTTCATAAGTACATGGACATAGTACAGAAAGGAAATTCAGAACAATTACTTCTCCCAAACCATCAAAAATTCCTTCCATTATCCCAACCCATCACTGACACACTCCTCTCCACAGTTCCTCACCACCCCCTCATCCCCCCATTCACTGTCACTTCACACTGACACTCCACACCTCATACCCACACTGACACACTCCTCTCCACAGTCCCTCACCACCCCCTTCATCCCCCCATTCACTGTCACTCCACACTGACACTCCACACCTCATACCCACACTGACACACTCCTCTCCACAGTCCCTCACCACCCCCTTCATCCCCCCATTCACTTTACACTCCACACCTCATACCCACACTGACACACTCCTCTCCACAGCCCCTCACCACCCCCTCATCCCCCCATTCACTGTCACTTCACACTGACACTCCACACCTCATACCCACACTGACACACTCCTCTCCACAGTCCCTCACCACCTCCTTCATTCCCCGTTCACTGTCAGTTTCACTGATAAGACATGAAAGAATAGGACCTATCAAGTGTGACAGTGGGAAAGGGTGTATGGAACCAGAGGAAATAGCAGAGGTACTTAATGAGTACTTTACTTCAGTATTCACTATGGAAAAGGGTCTTGGAGATTGTAGTGATGACTTGCAGCAGACTGAAAAGTTTGTGCATGTAAATATTAAGAAAGAGGATGTGCTGGAGCTTTTGGAAAGCATCAAGTTGGATAAGTCACCGGGACCGGATGAGATGTGCCCCAGGCTACTGTGGGAGGTGAGGGAGGAGATTGCTGAGCCTCTGCTGATGATCTTTGCATCATCAATGAGGACGGGAGAGGTTCCAGGGGATTGGAGGGTTGTGGATGGTGTTCCTTTATTCAAGAAAGGGAGTAGAGATAGCCCAGGAAATTATAGACCAGTAAGTCTTACCTCAGTGGTTAGTAAGTAGATGGAGAAGATCCTGAGAGGCAGGATTTATGAACATTTGGAGAGGTATAAAATGCTTAGGAATAGTCAGCATGGCTTTTTCAAGGGCAAGTCGTGCCTTACGAACCTGATTGAATTTTTTGAGGATATGACTAAACACATCGATGAAGGAAGAGCAGTAGATGTAGTGTATATGGATTTCAGCAAGGCATTTGATAAGGTACCCCATGCAAGGCGTATTGAGAAAGTAAGGAGGCATGGGATCCAAGAGGATATTGCTTTGTGGATCCAGAACTGGCTTGCCCACAGAAGGCAAAGAGTGGTTGCAGATGGGTCATATTCTGCATGGAGGTCGGTCACCAGTGGGGTGCCTCAGGGATCTGTTCTGGAACCCTTACTCTTCGTGACTTTTATAAATGACTTGAATGAGGAATTGGAGGGATGGGTTAGTAAATTTGCTGATGACACAAAGATTGGAGGTGTTGTGGATAGTGTGGAGGGCTGTCAGAGGTTACAGCGGGACATTGATAGGATGCAAAACTGGGCTGAGAAGTGGCAGATGGAGTTCAACCCAGATAAGTGTGAAGTGCAAACACAAGGAAATCTGTAGATGTTGGAAATTCGTCCTGACGAAGGGTCTTGGCCCAAAACATCGACAGTGCTTCTCCTTATAGATGCTGCCTGGCCTGCTGCGTTCCACCAGCATTTTGTGTAAGTGTGAAGTGGTTCATTTTGGTAGGTCAAATATGATGACAGAATATAGCATTAATGGTAAGACTCTTGGCAGTGTGGAGGATCAGAGGGATCTTGGGGTCCGAGTCCACAGGACGCTCAAAGCAGCTGTGCAGGTTGACTCTGTGGTTGAGAAGATGTACGGTGTATTGGTCTTCATCAATCGTGAAAATGAATTCAGGAGCCGAGAGGTCATGTTGCAGCTATATAGGACCCCGGTCAGACCCCACTTAGAGTACTGTGCCAAGTTCTGGTCGTCTCACTACAGGAAGGATTAGGAAGCCATAGAAAAGGTGCAGAGGAGATTTACAAGGATGTTGCCTGGATTGGGGAGCATGCCTTATGAGAATAGGTTGAGTGAACTCGGCCTTTTCTCCTTGGAGCGATGGAAGATGAGAGGTGACCTGATAGAGGTGTATAAGATGAGAGGCACTGATCGTGTGGATGGTCAGAGGCTTTTTCCTAGGGCTGAAATGGTTGCCACAAGAGGACACAGGTTTAAGCTGCTGGGGAGTAGGTACAGAGGAGATGTCAGGGATAAGTTTTTATGCAGAGAGTGGTGAGTGTGTGGAATGGGCTCCCGGCAACGGTGGTGGAGGCGGATATGATAGGGTTTTTTAAGAGACTTTTGGATAGATAAATGCAGCTTAGAGAAATAGAGGACTATAGGTAAGCCTAGTATTTTCTAGGGTAGGGACATGTTTGGCACAACTTTGTGGGCCGAAGCGCCTGTATTGTGCTGTAGGTTTACTATGTTTCTATGTTACTTTACACTGACACACTCCTCTCCACAGTCCCTCATCGCCCCCCTCATCCCCTATTCACTGTCACTTTACACTCCACACCTCATACCTACACTGACACACTCCTCTCCACAGTCCCTCACCGCCCCCCTCATCCCCTATTCACTGTCACTTTACACTGACACACTCCACACCTGATACCTGCACTGTCCTGTACACTGTAACTGCGCTACCGTGCTCACTTTATCATTCCATTAGAGTCTCGTTCCATTCAGATACTCCTGCACGAGCGTCACTTCATATAGATACAATCAGTCTATGTATATAAGCTAATCCACATATAAACAGCCACACAACAGTCTGTAAGTCGTGTCTTCTGAGTGGCCTGAAGCTATCTGCAGATCGTGGTAAGCTTAGTCAATAAGGCATATCAGCAGAGGTGGGACATTTAAGCCCCAGAAATAGAATGTAAGACATGAGGCATTGAACCGTACAGCACAGTGCAGGCCATGTGTCACGCAAACTTTACACCTAGCCCTCCATTTTCTTTTCCTTTCATCCTTGTGCCCATCTAAGAGACTCTGAAGTGTTATTAATGTTCAAAGTTCACAGTGTCAAAGTATACTCAGTTTATTTGGGACCTCTTGTGCCTAATAAAGCAGCCACTCAGTGTTTGTTTTATCAGATTGTTTTTATATCTAAATCATTGTGTGTTTATGCCTGCTGTGATTCTTGTTATGCTGCACGGGATCCAATTGGTTCTTTCTCCTTTACACCCATGTACTGACAATAAACAATCTTGAATTTTGACTGCAATGTGTAATATTACAGTCTGAGAGGAGTCGTGGTGCAAGTACGCAACAGAAATGCAAGGGCCACGACGAGGTCAATAGTTCGCCTGTAGCGCGTGAGACATCCGTTGAAGAATCTGATGTGTGATAGAGGCTTATACCCAAGCCAGCTGGTACGTGCTCTCAGGAGTGGGGAGAGAAGTGATTAACAGGGATGGGAAGAGGTCCTCGATGATACAAGCTGCTTCTAGGAAGCAGTAGGAAGCGTAGACAGAATCGATGGAAGTGGGCTGCGTTTCACATTCCCTGACACTCTTGGGCGTGCTGTTATCATAACACACTACGATACATCTAATGGGGATGCTCTCTATGGTCTATCTGTAAAAAAATGGTCCATGGTCTCTGAAGGGCTGGTGCAGTCTGAGTGGAGAAGATGCTGGGTGCTGAACCCTTGTCTGCCCCCTTCACCAAGAGCCCCGTGACTGCCTTCTATCTGGGAAGCTGGAACGGCTGCAAGTATATTGTACCAGTGTGGACATCACTGCGAAATGTCAAACACCTCTGGCTGAAGAATCCACAGAAGCAGCTACAATCATAGTGAAGATATTGGTTATCACCTTTCAGATTCCCAACACTCAGGAACTCACTGTCGGAAAAGTCAAAACAAAGGGCCAGTCATTTAAAATCGAAATTCCTTCTCTCAGAGGGTGGTGTCGCTCTGCAATTCTCTGTCCAGAGGGTGGTGTCGCTCTGCAATTCTCTGTCCAGAGGGTGGTGAAGATGAATAGTTGAATATTGAAGGCAGAGAGAGATATATATTTGAAAGCTTGAGGAACTGAGGGATGTGGGAAAGTGGCACAGAAAAGGAGGGAAGACCTGAGGTAAATCAGCCATGATGATACTGAGTGGTAGGGCAGGCTTGAGAGACCAAATGCCCTGCTCCTGCCCCTATTTCATTTTGTATTTGTGAATTGTCCCTATGGGATTAAAGGGGAGCAATCTATTTAATAAAGAAGAGGGAGAGAAAACAGGGAACTAGCAACCAGTCATTGGAAGGGAAAGTTGCTGGAGTCAATATACCTGGCCGGGTACAGAGGGACTGTGCAACCTTGTTAACAGAGATTCTAACAGACATCTTCAACATCTCCATGGCACATTCCACTGTCCACTGTCTGCTTGGGTTTCAAGGTGGCCACCATCATCCCAGAGCCCAAGGTGGCAGCAGTAACCAGCCTCAATGGCTACCATCCAGTGGCACTGACCTCAACTATAATGAAACATTTTGAATGATTGGTTCTGGATCACATTAAATCCCATCCTCCTGCTACGTTGCTCCCTTTCCAGTTTGCTTATCACTTAAATCAGACCACTGATGATGCCATAGCCTCTGCACTCCACTCCATCCTGTTCCACCTGGAAAATGATGCTCTTTATCGATTGCAGCTCGATATTTAATACAATCATCCCTCAGAAGCTGGTGGGTAAACTATCCTCACCAGGTCTCAGCACCTCTCCCTGTAACTGAATCCTGGACTTCTTGACAGAAAGGCCACAGTCAGTCTGTGTTGGCAGAAACACCTCCAGCTTGATCACGCCGAGCACTGGTGCTCCGCAAGGCTGTATGTTCAACCCCTTGCTGCTCACGTGGCTGACAAGTGACTGTACTGCTAGATCCAGTTCAAACTGAATCATGACGTTCGCCAAAGACACAACAGTGGCCGGCCTCATCAACAGGTAAGGCAGCTGGTAGGATGTGCAAGCACAGCATCTTGAGTCTCAAAGTGGACAAGACTAAAGAGATGATTGTGGATTCCGGAAAGGTGTGGACTAACCACTCCTCATTGCACATACACCGCTCCCCTGTAAAGAGAGTTGGGAGAACCAAGTTTCTAGGAGTGCACATCACGGACGATCTCACCTGGTCCCACAGCCACCTCTTTGGTCAAGAAAACACAGCAGCATCTCCACTGCCTGAGGAGACTGAGGTGAGCGAAGCTCCACCTGCGTCCCTCCCCCATTCTAACTAATTTTTACAGGAACCTCATCAAGTGTCCCGACCAGCTGTATCACTGTCTGGTTCGGGAATTGCAGGGCACCTGACTGCAAGTTCCTACAAAGGATTCTGAGGGCTGCTAAGAGGATCATTGGGGTTGCTCTTCCACCTATCAGAGGTCAAAGTTCAAAGTAAGTTTTATTATTTAAGTACATATATGTCACTACACACAACCCAGAGATTCAATTTCTTGTTGGCATACTCAGCAGATTATAGAACAGAAATTATAACAGGATCAGTGTAAGATCAACTAGAGTGCAGAAGACAACAAACTGTGCAAATGCCACCGAACAGAACATTTCAACTTTTTCAGGGCAGATGTACGTCAAAGAGACTTCACCACGCAGTATCAAATCATAGACACAGGAGATTTTGCAGATGCTGGAAATCCAGACCAACACACACAAAATGCTGGAGGATCTCAGCAGACCACAGGGATTTCACCTGGATACATCCACCTCTCAAAGATGTGCTAATTACCTAACCATTGTGAATTACCCCTCAGTGTGGATGATAGGAATATCAGGGGGAGCGGTAATGGGCATGTGAGAGAAATAAGTGGCGAATGGAAGTACTCTGAGAACTGGCACTTACGCGATGGGACAAATGGCCTCTTTCTTTATGTTAAGGAAATATCAGAATATAAATATAAGATAATAAATTATCTTCAATCAATAAATGTTTTAAGAATCATTGCATTTGAACTTTCTGCTGGCCTGTGAGTGACCAGCATCACTCCTCGTCCACAACCTCAAGCCTCCAAATTTCACTATCAACGTTGTTATTAGTGATTCACCACTACTTAAGTGCATCGAACGACAGAAAATAGCACTGGAGATTGTCAAGGTCTCACCCAGAGGTGGATGCCTGACGCTGTGAATCCCACAAAATACATAAAACTGATTCAGTTGGCACTGATGGCATTTTCATGTCTGGCCATGTGTTATTTTTTAACTAAATTTATTCATAAGAAAATATGTGTGCTGAAAGAAAAACACGGTGCCAAACTCTTCTATGTTCTCCGAGTCACATGATCAATACACTCCAGCCCATCTTCCATTTCTGTAAGGTTTACACTTCAGAATCAGAGTTAGGTTTATTATCACTGACATATCTTGTGAAATTGGTTGTCTTGTGGCAGTAAGACATAAAAAGTTACAATAAGTTCCAATAGATAGATAACTAGTGAAAAAGAACTGAGGTAGTTTCCATTGTCCATTCAGGGATCTGATGACAGAGGGAAGTAGCTGTTCCTAAAACGTTGACTGTGGGTGTTCAGCCTTCTGCACATCCTGATGGCCTTTCGGTGGGGCTAACACTTTAAAACTGCACCATCATTGTCACTCATCTGGCCCCCATTTCATTGTTTAAGGGGATTCCCCACCCAACTCAGTTCCCCAATGTCCAATAGTGGAGGGGGCCTAGGCTGTGGTCCTTCACCACAAAGCCCTTGCATTGGCTGCACCAAGTTTCAGTGCACACCCCAGCAGTCCTGCAGTTTGTAATGTGCCAGGCAGCACCACAGACTTCTCACTGTGTTGGAAGACCAACAGGTTTCGGCCAGAACTTGTACTAAGGGGTGTGTGTGTGTGTGTGTGTGTGTGTGTGTGTGTGTGTGTGTGTGTGTGTGTGTGTGTGTGTGTGTGTGTGTGTGTGTGTGTGTGTGTGTGTGTGTGTGTGTGTGTGTGTGTGTGTGTGTGTGTGTGTGTGTGTGTGTGTGTAACAACAGCCCGTTGTTCACAGAGCATCTTTGTGGTCTACAAACTTGGGCCCCATCTGTTCTCTGAGGTAGATATGGAAGATAGTGTGATACTATTCTAAGTATCAGGGCATTTCATGATTTATATTTATCCAAAATTCAAAATAGTTCAGAGTAAGTGTTATTATCAAAATACATACCTGTCACTGTAGAGAAGCCTGAGGTTCATTTATTATTATAGTACATGTGTCACCACATACAACCCTGAGATTCATTTTCCTGTGGGCAAACTCAGCAAATCTATAGAATAGTAACTCTAACAGGATCAATGAAAGATCAACCAGAGCGCAGAAGACAACAAACTGTGCAAATGGAAATATAAATAACTAGCAATAAATAATGACAACATGAGATAATGAGATAAAGAGTCCTTAAAGTGCAAACATTGGTTGCAGGAACATCTCAATGATGGGGCAAGAGAGGGTAGTTAATCCCTCCTATCCCAAGAACTGCTGTGGTTCAAGAAGGCAGCTCACTCCCACCTTCTCAAGGGATGAGCATTAAAGTACAGTTAATCCACAAAGACCACACTTCTTGAGTGAATGGCATTAAATTAAATAATTTGCATAGGTTATTGCATCATTGTCTCAAGATCTACTGTGCATTAATTTACATGTTTCCCATGTTACTGTGCAATTGTAACAGAGATGCCATTGGCTGTACAGAATTTGTATATTCTCCCTGTCACTGTGTGGGTGTCCTCCCACAATCTAATGAGGTTTGGTGAGGTTTTAGTGAGTTGCAGGCATGAAATGTCAATGCCGGAAGCCCAGCATAATCCTCACCGATTTGATTTGACACAAGTGACGCATTTCACTGTATGTTTTGTTATACATGACAAATAAAGATCTCTTGATCTATATGCTCTGTCTCGGTGATTGGTATTGGCTTTACCAAACCTTGTACTATGCAACTTATGTCAGGAATAGAAGCATGGCTTCCTTCTCTTGGCATTCTGTTGGCTGAGAGACCCAATAACTCTGCCACAGACAGTCCCAAGCCCAGGTGGGCATGGGGCTAGCAACCATCCCATAAAAGCCCAGAGCTACAGAAACACCCACAGAAGCTCCAAAGACCTCATCACTGGGAGATGAAGGATCATCACTCAGAAGATGTATGAAGTTGTGTGGTGGAAGTGGAACCTTTTGCCCAGGACTGAAGATTCTGGCGAGCTGTTGTTCATGGCCTATGCCCCAGAAGGGTGATGGTATAAGAAGAAGAAGAGGAGGAGAGACCCAATGGTTCATGAGAAAGTTGTTTGTTCCTTCTCTTAATCTGTTGTGATACCACTATTCGTGAGCCATTTGTAACTGGAACTGAATGCTAACTGCACCTTGCAGATAATTAATCATTATTGTTTTTAATCACCTGGTATCTAGGCTACCAAGATGAACAATCATTTCCTCTCTAAAGTAAGATCCATGGTGTCACTGTCTAGGAGAAATCAGTTGATCATTTCAAACAAACACACAGACAATATTCCTGTTAAGAATAATTCAACCATTCCTACAGTCCTCAAATTACAATATAAACACACTTTCAGTTTCCAAATAGCTAAAGTGCACCAAGAAATTTGAAATTTAACACCAGCAATACTCATGCCAGATTGAAATTTGCCAAACAAAGTGGGCACTGAGCCCAAAGTTCCAGTGTGGAAAGTAGAAAGCATACCTTAGCAAAATCTCGGACATCAAACAGATCGAAGGCTTCAAATAGTTCACTCTTCTTCATGTTGAACTTTTCACAGCAAGCATTTAAAAATGTCCTAATGTTCTTGAGGCAGAGAAACTGTAAGACAAGAAATATTAAAAATGAACAAACATGAGAGATGCTGGAAATCCAGAGAAACAAACACAAAATGCTGGAGGAACTCAGCATGTCAGGCAACATCTACCATGAGGAATAAAGAGCCATCATTTCAGACCGAGGCTAGCATATGATTTTGATGGAGTGTGAAATTCCCTCTACACTGTCCCATCACACACTCCAGTGTACAGGTTAGATAGAGATTGAAGCTCTCTCTACAGTATCCCATCACATGCTCCTAGGGTACAGGTTAGACACAGAGAGAAACTCCCTCTAAACTGTCGCATCACACACTCCCAGCGTATGGGTTAGATACAAAGTGAAGTTCCCTCCACAAACTCAGGAGATTCTACAGATGCTAGAACCACATCTGTGAGCACCACACACAAAATGCTAAAGGAACTCAGAGGGTCACGCAGCCTCTTTAGAGAGGAATAAACAGTCAACATTTCGAGCTGAGACCCTTTATTGAACGTCGACTGTTTATTCCTCTCCATAATTGCTGCTTGACCTGCTGACGTCCCTCCAGCATTTTGTGTGAAACAAAATGAGTCAACTGGGAACGTACATGCAGTGGTAACTTTATTAGGTACATCTCTACACTTGCTCAATGATGCAAATATCTAATCAGCCAATTATGTGGCAGTAACTCGATGTAGAAAAGCATGCAGACATGGTCAAAAGGTTCAGTTGTTGTTCAGACCAAACATCAGAATGGGGAAGAGATGTGATCTAAGTGACTTTGACCATGGGGTGGTTTGATTTTCTCAGAGACTCCTGGGAAATCCTTACATACACACAGTTTCTAGAGTTTACAGAGAATGATGTGAAAACCACAAAGGAACATCCAGTGAGTGGCAGTTCTGTGGGCAAAACCGCATGTTAATGAAAGTGTTCAGAGGAGAATGTCCAGATTGATTCAAACAGACAGGAAGGTGACAGTAACTCAAACGAACAGGAAGGTGTGCAAAAGAGTGGATGGGCTGCAACAGCAGAAGATCACAAACATACACTCAGCGGTCACTTCCATAAATACTGGTCAGTCAGTCCACACTTCCTATGCCAACCATGATACCAAGTTCAACTACACGTGGACCATTCTGTATGTTTCAGCTTCCTGCCTCTTCATGTGCCTATCTTGCTGTCTCTTAAATGTTACTGTTTGAATGGAGATTTAAAAATACAATTAAGAGAAGCTGTTCCAAACCACAAACAACAAAGGGAAAGTCTTTATCTATCCTTTTTCTCTTCTCTCTCCTCTCCTGATCAACTTGGCCCTCATTACCATATCTTTTCCCCTCCCCCACACACTCAAACACTCCTGTAACCTCAACACCTCCCCCATTTACGTTCACTTCATTCCATGCTATACATTGCCATAGGACCAGAAGACATAGGAGCAGAATTAGTCCATCTGGCCCATCAAGTCTGCTCCGCCATTCAATCATGGCTGATCCTTTTTATAAATCTCCTCCTCAACTCCAGTTCCCAGCCTTCTCCCCGTAACCTTTGATGCCATGTCCAATCAAGACCTATCAATCTCTGCCTTAAATACACCCAACACCCAACGACCTGGCTCCACAGCTCCCCCGTTATTATTCCTCCGGCCTCATTTTCTAGCAGTCCTATATCCACTCTCATCTCTCTTTTATTTCTAACATACTTGAAAAAACTTTTACTATCCACTTTGCTATATAATTTACCAGCTTGCTTTCATATTTCATCTTTTCTCTTTTAATGATGTTTTTAGTTGCTCTCTGTAGGTTTTTAAATACTTGCCAATCCTTTGTCTTCCCACTGATTTTTGCTTTCTTGTATGCCCTTTCTTTTGCTTTTACAATACCTTTGACTCCCCTTGTCAGCCACAGTTGTACTATTTTACCATTTGAGTATTTACCCTCCAATGAGATTCCGTCATCCCTTTATCACTATCACCCAACCACTAACAGCTTCTAGTGCCATTTCTCCAACCTCCATCTCCCTATCACCCCTTGTCACCTGGATCCAGCTGTGAACAACCAGCTCTTCTCCATATTAGCTAACTCCAATCTATCTTTCAATCCAGGTAAAGAATTTTGCCTCAGAACTCCCACTGTTTATTTCTCTTCCCTAGGTACTGTCTGACCTGCAGAGCTTCTCCAGCATTTTATGTATGGGCTCCAGGTTCCAGCATCAGCAGCTTCTTGTGCCATTGGGCAGGAGGTACAGGAGCCTTAGGTCCCACACTACTTGGTTCAGGAACAGTTATTGTCCTACAACCATCAGGGTCCTGAACCACCTCAAGTGAACTGATTTCAAACCTACAGAATTGTTATCAAGCACTCTACAGCCCATGTTCTCAGTATCTATCTATCCATCCACTTATCTATCTATCTGGTTGTTTATTTATTTATTTATCTATTTTTATTTGCACATATTTCCTTCTTTTGCAATTTGGTTGTTTGTCAGTCTTTGTTTGCACGTTGTTTTTCACTGATCCTGTTGTATTTCTCTGTTCTACTGTAAATACCTGCAAGAAAATTCACCTCGAGGTAGTATATGGTGACATATACATACTTTGATAATAAATTTACTTTGAACTTTAAACTTTTTTTCCTTAGTTATGTGTCAAATTTCACAACACATGCTGGTGTTGATAATAAACAAGAGAAAACCTGCAGATGCTGGAAATTGGAGCACACACACAAAATGCTGGAGGAACTCTGCAGCAGGCAGCGTCTTTGGAAAAAAGTACAGCCGGCGTTTCGGGCTGAAACCCTTGGTGTTAATAAACCTGATTCTAGTTCTGATTCTGCTGCTCATTACGGAAGATTGATTTTTATCTCGTTCATCTTGCTACCCAAAATGCCCCTTGCCAACTTTTCCCCAACAACCAGGGTCTAAAATCACTGAAGATGTACAGTGTCTTTATCTCTAAATTATTAGTTTCAATCCCAGAGAGTTGACAATGTTATATCACTAAACATATTCAAGAATGAGTTGATTACTCATTAAAAAAGCTATTATTAATGCTTTTTGAGATAGTGATTTAGATGAATATCATATTTTTTTACTGAGTTAAGTATTGTATGTAATTAGTTTTGCTACAACAAGTGTATGGGACATTGGAAAAAAAGTTGAATTTCCCCATGGGGATGAATAAAGTATCTATCTATCTATCTATCTATCTATCTATCTATCTTAATTTAAGGACTCAAAAATTATAAGGAGCAAGAGGTGGAGCTGAGGGCAGGACTCATTCAACTATAAACCCAGTGAATTAAGAACTTCATTCATAGCATACACCTTCCTGTTTGTGGCGTACTTGCTGCCAAACTTCCAAGTAGTGGCTGGACTTTTGTGAGAGTCCTTGGTAACACAGGGGAAGTCCAAACTCAAGGAAACAAACCTTCACTATCATCTTCCAGGAATCATAATTGCTTTGATTGTTAATCCTAGCAAATGCGTGCAACAAATAAATTAATCAGGCACCCACAAGAATGGGGAAGCGTTGATCAAATTCCACACACTAGATATGTAGTAGGCAACCAGAATCAGAATCAAAATTTTATTTATTATCTCTGCTTTATACAACATAAAATGTGCTGTTTTGCAGCAACAATACAGTGTAAAGACAAAATTACTTTCAGTTACTTCATAAATAAATAGTGCAAAAGGAGAGGATTCATGGACCGCTCAGCAGTCTGCTGGTGGGGGGGAAAAAGCTGTTGATGAATCATTGGGTGTGGGCTTTCAGGTTCTTGTACCTCCGCCCAAACGGCAGCAACGAGAAGAGGCCATGGCCCAGATGGTGAGGATCCATAGTAAGGAATACTGCCTTCATGAGGCATCAGCTGAAGAAGATGATGTGGGAGGGTTGTGCCCGTGATGGAGCTGGCTGAACACCTCCCCCCCCCTGCAGTCTCTTGTGTAGGAGCTGTGATGCAGCCAGTCAGAAAGCTCTGTGCCACACAGCGAAAGGAGTTTGCATCTTTGTTGATGACTAAATCTCCTCAAACCCCTAATGAACTAGAGCCAATGGTGTGTCTTTTTCATGACTGCATCAATATCTCTGAGGTGATGACACTCAGAAATGTGGAGCAGTTCGTTGTTTCCTCTGCTTGCCCCTGCTGTGTGCACTCTTAACTTCCTCTTCTTAATTTCCACAATGAATTCCTTGCACTTGCTGACATTGAGAGTGAGGTTGCAGCTGCAATTCCACTTGGCCAGCCAGTATACAGTACCTCACTCCCTGTACTCCTCCTCAACCTTATCTGAGTTTGAATTGAATTGACTTTATTTCTTACAACCTTCACATGCATGAGGAGTAAAAATCTTTACGTTACATCTCCGTCTAAATGTGGAATGTGCAATCATAGTAATTTGTAATAAATAGTATGTACAACAGGACAGTCAATATAGCTTAGAAATACAATCATGTCAATGTGAATTAACCAGTCTGATGGCCTGGTGGAAGAAGCTGTCCTGGAGCCTGTTGGTCCTGGCTTTAATGCTGCGGTACCATTTATCGATAGTAGCAGCTGGAACAGTTTGTGGTTGGGGTGACTTTGGTCCCCAATGATCCTCTGGGCCCTTTTACATACCTGTCACGGTAAACGTCCTGAATAGCGGGAAATTCAGATCTGCAAATGCCCTGGGCTGTCCACACCACTCTCTGCAGTCCTGCGATTGAGGGAAGTACAGTTCCCATACCAGGCAGTGATGCAGCCAGTCAGAATGCTCTCAATTGTGCCCCTGTAGAAAGTCCTTTGGATTTAGGGACTCATGCCAAACTTCTTCAACCAGCTGAGGTGAAAGAACACTGTTGTGTTTTTGCGACGTGTATATCAAGGAACTTCAAGCTGTTTCCCCTCTCTACTCCAGATCCATTGATGTCAATAGGGGTGAGCCTATCTCCATTCCTCCTGTAGTCCACAGCTAGCTCCTTTATTGTTTTCCTACAACATTGGTGTCGTTGGTGAATTTATAGATGCTGTTTGAGGTGTGTCAAGCCACACATTCATGGGTGTAGAGAGAGTAAAGCAGTGGCTAAGCACACACCCCTGAGGTGTGCCGGTGTTGATTGTCAGCGAGGTGGAGATGTTATTACCAATCTGCACTGACTGTGTGGTCCCAGAAAGGACGTTGAGAATACAGTTACAGAGGGAAGTACAGAGGCCCAGAATCTAAAGCAGGTTTAGATTAATTCATGAAGAAATACAGATTGCAAACAAGCCCTTCAGCCTTCAGAATCCATGCTAGCCCTCAAAATCCCATTTTACTTTCATCATGTTTTATTTTCCTCACAGACCCATCAAGTTTCTTCAAAGACAGTACTAACCTACACACGAGGAGCTAAATAAATTGGTGCTCCCTAAGAAACCCACACAGTCACTGGGGGAGCATGCAAACTCCACATAGACAACACGGGAGGTCAGAATTGAACTTGGGGCTCTGTAGTGGCAGTTTTAATAGCAGAGCCACTGCTTTGTCAGGTCAAGATGCATTTCCTGAGTGTAGAGAAATAGAGCAGCAAATGTTCTGCTGAAGGAACTCAGTGAGCCGAGCAGCATCTGAGTAAGGAAACAAATTGTCAATGGTTCAGGTCATCAGATGTTGGAGCAGAGTTAGGCCATTTGATCCATTGAGTCTGCCCTGTCATTCAATTATGGCTGTCTTATTTTCCCTCTCAACCCAGGGCCGAAATGGCTAGCACAAGACGGCTTGGTTTTAAGGTGCTTGGGAGTAGGTATAGAGGAGATGTCAGCGGTAAGTTTTTTACACAGAGAGTGGTGTGTGGAATGGGCTGCCGGCAGCGGTGGTGGAGGCAGAAATGATAGAGTCTCTTAAGAGACTCCTGGATAGGTACATGGAGCTTAGAAAAATAGAGGGCTATGGATAAAGCCTAGGTAGTGCTAAGGTAGGGACATGTTTGGCACAGCTTTGTGGGCCGAAGGGCCTATATTGTGCTGTAGATTTTCTATGTTTCTATGTTTCTAACCCCTTCCTCCTGCCTTCTTCCTATCACTTTGGTTGTCCTTATTAAACAAAAACCTATAAATCTCTGCTTTAAGTATACCCAATCACTTGCTCTCTACAGCCGTCTGTGGCAATGAATTCTACAGATTTTCCACCCTCTGGCTAAAGAAATTCCTCCTCAGCTTTGTTCAAAAGGGACATCCCTCTATGTGCCCTCTGGTCCTAGTGTTTCCCTTAGTGTGTAGGTTCCAACTATGGGAAATATTATTTCAACATCCACTCTATCTCATCCTTTCAATATTCTATCATTTTCAATGAGATTCTTCCTCATTCTTCTAAACTCCAGCACACACAGGCACAAAGCCATCAAATGTTCCTCATGTATTAACCTTGCCATTTGTGAGGAAACAGATAGAACAGAGGGAGGAAACTTTCTGTGTGTCTGTGTATTTCTGTGTGAGTGAGAGGGACACACACGCAACAATTTACAAACTGCTTTTTCCACACTGTCTCAGATTTCTGTATGGACAATGAACTAACCCATGAACACTAACTCACTATTTTTGCTTAATTTTTGCAATTCTTAATTAAAACTTAATTATTAAAATATTTCTTATGATAATTTATAGTTTTTTAAAGTATTCCAAGTAACGCTGCCTCAAAACAACAAATCTCACAGCGTATGTTGGTGATATTAAACTTCATTCTGAAAGAGAGTATGTGGCTGACAGAGAGAGCGAGAGAGAGATATGAAGAGGAATGAAATATTTAATTATAATGAAGACGCAAGGTTCAATTAAAAGTCAAGAGTCTCTACATACTTCAAAAGTGACAGCACCAAAGCAGAAAGGCATACTGTGGCTCCTAACATAAAACTGTGCTTCTGGCCAGACGTACAGCATACTTATGATGCATATATACAATCAGCAGCCGCTTTATTAGATACAGGTGTGGAATCCAGTGTGGTCTTCTGCTGCTGTATCCTATCCACTGTAAGGTCTGACATTCACCTCTGTTGTAAAGTACGGTTATTTGAGTTACTGTCACCTTCCTGTCAGCTTGGATCAGTCTGGCAATTCTCCTCTGACCTCTCCCATTAAAAAGCTATCTTCACCCACAAAACAGCTGCTAAAAAGAAGTTTCATTTTTCTCACCATTCTGTAAACTTTAGAGCCTGTTGTGTGTGAAAATCTCAGGAGATCAGCAGTTTCTGAGATACTCAAACCACCCCGTCTGGCACCAACAATCATTCCGCAGTCAAAGTCACTTAGATCACATGTCTTCCCCATTCTGATGTTTGGTCCAAACAACACCTGAACCTCTTGACCATGACTGCATGCTTTTAAGCATTGAGTTGCTGGCACACGATTGGCTGATTGGATATCTGCATTAATGAGCTGGTGTACCTGATAAAGTTTCCATTCTATATTTATAATACATACAGTAAATATTTCCTCTAAATCCATGGTTCATGTTTTGAACAGTTTACATTGTAACGAGCTGCCTACGTTATTGTAATGTGTTAGAAATGCAACGTAACTATTCTATCTCTTTACTGTTAATCAGTTATTAGCATCTATGCAAATTTCACTTCTGAGGAAGTTTTGAGAAGCCTTCTATTTGAATGGCCCATTTAAATGATTATAAATAGCAACCACCAAGTGCCTTCTAGATGATGCAGATTGAGTTCAGTATTGGCTGGAACAAAAACCTCCAAAAATCTGCTGTGGAACTTCTTACATCCACTTGAAATCTCCAGAGAGAATCTCGGCTTATCAAGTTCAATTGAAAGATGAATACAGCACTTCCTTGCTGCTGCACCTTAGAGTTAGCCTAGATTGATTTCTTTTTGGCACCATGGCAACCCCACAGATGTCTGACTCAATACACATACAAAATGCTGGAGGAACTCAGCAGGTCAGGCAGCGTCGAAGGAAAGAAATAAACAGACCTGGACCTGATTAAGGTTGTTGGTCCGACATGTGGAGGGTTTATTCATTTCCATAGGTGCTGCCTGAGCTGCAGCATATTGCTTGTGGTGCACTGAATTTCCAGCGTCTGCAGAATCTCTTGTGTCTGATTCACAAGCAAGGGTTTAAAGGTTCAATGTGTAATTGCAGGTTTTGCTTTAAAATAGTAATTTAAGTTTTCCCAAACAACTTTCGGGCAGACCTATTCGACATGCACTACAGTGGGTGATGCTAACGCATGTCTTTGTAGGATACGTAAAGCCTGGAGTTGGATTCAGATTCCGATTCAGATTTAGATTCGGATTTGGATTCGGATTCAGATTCCGATTCAGATTTGGAGAGGAAAGAATCTGATAGGAGACGAGAGTAGACCATAGGTAAAAGGGAAAGAGGGGGAGCACCAGAGAGTGGTGACAGGCAGGTAAGGAGAAGAGGCAAGGTGAGCAGGCAGCCAGAATGGGGAATGGAAGAAGAGAGAAGGGGAAGGGGGAGGAATTACTGGAAGTTAGAGAATTAATGTTCATGCCATTAGGTTGGAGGCTACTCAGCAGGAATAGCTGATGCTCCTCCAACCTGAGTGTGGCCTCATCAAGGCAGTACGGGAGACCTTGGACTGACATGTCAGAATGGACAATGGGGATCAGAATTAAAGTTAACTTAATCTTAAAATAACATTCAATTCTGAGATAATGAGACTGAAGTTGTGCACAATATCCAGGTATGGTCTCACCAAAGTTGACTGGCAGCTCCTGCAACACCATTAGTGCCAAATTGTATCGGTCTCTGCCGTCCTTTGGGAGAGGGGTAGCCTTCTACATGGGCGACAGCTTATTTCCATATTGTACTGCCTTGACTTGCGTATTGACTGAATGTAGCTAGGATGCAACATCTATGCCCTCTCTCACTCAAGATCACTTTGAGACCCCCTCAAGAGAATTAAAAAGAGTTGAGGCCAGAACCGGATTTTGGATCCGCAGAGCACAGCACAGGAACAGGTCTATCACCAAACGTGATGCAGAATTCAAGAATAAGGATCAGGATCAGGTTTAATATCACTGGCACACAGTAAACCGTGACATTTGTTCACTTTGCGGCAGCAGTGCAATGCAATACGTGATAAATTTAGAAACAAAAACCAGAACTACAGTAAGTATATATGTGTATATTACATTGTTAAGTTAAAATAAATAGTCAATAGCAGAAATAAATTTAAAAAAGTAGTGAGGTAGTGTTCATGGGTTCAATGACCATTTAGAAATCGGATGGAGGGAATTAAAGTAAATCCCCTTGCTTATACCTGATCAATACTCCATCTTTTCAAACACTTTCATGTATCTATTTAACACCAGTCTCTGAGGCAATAAACATAATCCTATGCAGTTATGGATGCTCAAAAATATTGCATTCATTTCCCTCATACATGTGTACAAAGGCACACGCCCAACGGTCGATTAACCAGTTTTCAATCCATGCCAAAATACCACCCCAACCATGTATATTTTAATCTTAAACGTTAACCACTGAAATTCTAAAATTACTGCATGTCTGACAACTATGTCACATCCATTTTGTTTCACTGTTTTTAATAATTTCTTGGTATTTAATGCATGTTTTTAAATATCAAGGACAATGTTAATAGATTTGAAAAGCCTTTAAGAGGCAGAGATATCCAACTACTGTTACATCGTGAAATTTGTGAACTTAGTTGCAGCAGTACAATGCAATACATGATAATATAGAAAAAAATAAGCAAATCAATTACAGTAAGTGTATATATAAATATATATGTGTATATTAAACAGTTAAATTAAAAATAGTGCAAAAACAAAAATAATGTTTTTTTAAAAGTTTGTGGTTTCAATGCCCATTTAGGAATCAGATGACAGAGAGGAAGAAGCCGTTCCTGTCTGCCTTCAGGCTCCTGTACCTCCTTCCTGATGGTAGCAATGAGAAGAGGGCATGTCCTGAGTGATGGGGATCCTTAAGTTTGGCATGGGTGACTCTATCAAAAGCCAAACCCTGAAGTCCTGACTCCAGCCAACATAGATCTCCAGGACACTGAGACACACAATCCTCCAAACCTTAGCAAGGTTGCATAGCAATAAAACTATAGCAACACCTCTTGGAGGCATTCCTATCTAAGAATCTCTTCAATGTCCCTGATGTATCAGACTCCATCGTCCACCATCCCTGGTGGTGCTTTCCACGCATCCACCCCACCACTCTCTGTACGAAGCCTACCTCCACTAAACGTTCCTCTACTCACTTAAAAGCATGTCTCAAGTGTTAGCCACTGCTGTTCTGGATAAAAAGCAGTAGTTTCCCACTCTGGCTACAGCTTGTATAAACGTATACACCTTTTAAAAGTCACCTCTCACCCTCTTTTTCTCCAAAGAGAAAAGCCCTAGCTCACTCAACTTTCCTCACAAGACAAGCTTACCAATTCAGGCAGCATTCTGGTAAATCTCCTCTGCACTCTTTCCAAAGTTTCCACATCCTTCTTACAAATGAGGCAACCAGCACTGAACACAATACTTCATCTGCGGTCTAACCAAAGTTTTTTTAATAAAGCTCAACATTTCCTCAGGGGTCTTGAAATCAAATCTTTCACTGATTCTATTATGGTAATTATTCCATAGTGAATTTATTGAGTATGCCCACAAGAATATGAATCTCAGGGTATTAAGTGGTGACATAAATGTACTTTGATATCAAATTTACTTTGAACTTTGAATTTTGTCCATTGGGATGAAAATGTAATTTGCATTGTTAATCATTTTTGTTTTGGAAATAGAACCTTATCTTGTGTCAAGACATTGTAACAGTGATGAAGTGCTTGGAGAGGTTGGTCAACCAGTACAGATCAGACATAACATTTTGCCATCATTGACAATCGACACAGGCACACCTCAACGATATGCGCTCGGCTCACTGCACTGCTCTCTCTACACTCATGACTGTGTGGCAAGGCACAACTCAAACACCACCGTTCCACTTGTTGATGGCACCTCTGCTGTTGGCAACACGTGATAAGGCGTACTGACATGAGATAGATCAGCTGGTTGAGTGGTGTGGCAAGAACAATTCACTCAACATAAGCAAGACCAATAAGTTGATTGTGGACTTCTGGAAGGGGCAGTCAGGAGACCACACAATAGTCATCAGTGAAGGGGCAGGGGTGAAAAGGGTGAAGCAGTTTGAAGTTTCTGGGAGTAAATATCTCCGAGGATCTATCCTAGGCCCAACATATTGATGCAATCACAAAGAAGGCAAGCTGGCTTCTTTACTTCACTAGGAGCTTGAGGAGATTTGGTAAGACACCAAAGATGCTTGCAAATTTCAGTAGCTGTAGGTGGAGCACATTCTGACTGGTCTGGTTTGAAACCTCTAATGAACAGAATCACAGACAGGTGCAGAGAGCTGTAGATTCCGCAAGCTCCGTCATGGGCATAACAGACCCCACCATCTTCAAGAGGCAATGCCTCAAGAAGGCAGAATCCTTCATTAAAGACCACATCATCCACTACGTGTTCTCTTCACATTACCTCAACTGCTGAGCAGTCACAGGTGCCCGAAGATATTGTAACTTACAGTAACGTTTATGCCATGCTCAGTACTGTTGCCATGAAACAACAAACTGCACGACATCCATCAGTGATAATAAACCTGATTCTAATTCTGATTCTGACATGTCTGACACCTTCAAAGCAAAATAGTTAGCTGCCTTTCTCAGAGGAAGTTACCCATGAATTAAAATCTCAACGATTTTCAAACATGACCTAGAGCAGCAATGTGGAAATGAAATATTGCTTAATTTAACTCAGCTTTGTGTCTTCTGCTTATCACAGAAGCTGACAGTAGGGGAGGAAGTCATTCGGCACGTTATATTTATGCCAGCCAGAAAAAGCTACAGAAACCCATCCCACTTCCCAGATTCCATGTGGGGCAGACTGCTGGCGTGCATGTTGAATTCTCGCATCTCCAGTGACTGCCTCAGTGTCTTTTGATCCATCAGGTCCCCGTGATCACGTCTCTTTCCACTCTTCCAGCCCCTTGCCGACATATCCCTCCCAATGCTCCCCTTTGCCCTCCTTTCACTCCAAGCCCCACCTTGCACTCCTAGCAGATTCTACAGCGCTTTATCACTTCCAGCTATCACAACCTAGCTTCTGGTAAAATCACCCATTCCACATGTGTCTATTAAACCACATGGTCCACCAACACTTCACCCGGATCCATCAAAACCTGACGCAGGATTTCGACCCAGAAACATTGACAATTTCTTTCCTCCTCACAGATGCTGCCTGACCTGCTAAATTCCTACAGTCAATTGTGTGATGTGCCCACCTATCATCTCTCAGCTCTTGCCCACCTTTTTTCCCTTTATCTCTTTATACTGGCTGCTTCTCATCTATCTTCCAGTCCTGATGAAGGATCTCAACCTGAGACGCGATTGTCCCTTTTCCTCCATGGATGTTGCTCAACCTGCTAAGTTACTCTGTCACGGTAAGGCATAGTAGTGTAGGGGGTTAGCGCAATCGCTGTACAGTGCTAACGACTTCTGACAGGGGTTCCATTTCCACTGCTGTCTCTAAGGAATTTGTACCATCTCTCTATAAGCTCATGGGCTTCCTCAGGGTGCTCTGGTTTCCGCCCACCTTCCGAATATGTATGGGTTTGGGCTCGTGAGTTGGGTGCATTCTATGTTGGTGTCAGAATCTTCGTGACATTTGCGGGCTGCACAATCTTCGGACTGTATAGGTCATTGACATAATCAATGTCTCTCGCTGTATGTTTCAGTGTCTCAGTGTACATGTGACAGAGAAAGCTAATCTTTAATTTTAAAAAAATCATCTTTTGGGTGTTGCTCTGCTTGGTCTGGGCTTGTTCAGGTTACAACTCCATATGGTTCTCCAGGTCCTCTTTAAGTGTTGTAACAGCAGAGAGAAGAGGTGAGGCTTTACCACTGCATTCCCCCCAACCACCAGCGCTTACCTCCTGCCAGAAGCTCTCCGGGCATTTAAGAGGCAGGGTCTCTGTTTAAAATGCCTAAGAGTGGGAGCCCCACAATCACATGACAGCTACTGACTCATTTTCAGGGTTCAAATTGCAACCCACTTGTTTCCTCATCCCTCCCATCCCTCATGGTTGGTTCTTCTCCCAATTAGAACAGGTGCTTCAGCAAATTGGTTAGATCTGCTAAGGGAAATCATTTTTTTCCTGTTTCCCTGCCTTGGCCCCTTGTCAGAATGTTAATTTGTTTGCCTGTAAACGAGAAGACTGCAGAACCTAGTCTAATCCCACGAACCCATCTTGCCCTGTTACAAGTTTTTCAGAATGAAGTCTGTTACCCTTACCCAGTTTTGCCAGACCCCCCTAATTCCTCAGTACCATGGTTAATTGTTTTGTCTTGTGGTATGGCTCAGAAAGGTTAAGGATAATTGAGGAAGCTTCTGTTAGGGTGAGGATATTTATCTTCCCCTTAATAGATGCCCCCTCGATTTAATTGCAACCCCTTCACTCTCCCCTCACTCTCTGCACTATTTAATACTCCAGCCAATTGAACCCGACCTCCAACACTCACTTCACTGTTTAATACTCCACTCACTCAAATTCCACTCATCCTTCCTTCAATGAACTACTTAATACCACTTGCGCGTACAAGGAGTGCTGCCACAAAACAGTTACATTCATCATAAAACCACACCATCCAGTCCATGCTGCCTTCTCACTGCTACCATCACGAAGAAGATACAGGAGCCTCAAATCCCACACCACCAGGCTCAGGGACAGTTATTACCCTTCAACCATCAGACTCCTGAACCATCATGAATAACTTCACTCACCTCAACTCTGAATTGATTGCACAGCCTATGGGCTCACTTTCAAGGACTCTAGAACTCATACTCTCCATATTACTTATTTATCACATTCATATTTGCACACTTTGTCTTCTTTTTTTGAGCGGTGGGTTGGAGATATGGTTCTACCAAAGGAGGTTTAGCCCACTCCTTCACTCCACTAGCCTGCAGGTCACTCTTGGGCAAGGTGTAGCACCTGCTTAGCCCTCCAAGCACTGTTTCGATTTATATGTGACAAATAAAGCTAGTTTTTTAATGCCTCAACCATCCATCGAGAATCTTGCCCCAACTCTCCTCTATTGCTGCCTTTCACATCCCAGACCTCCCCAGGGCCAATATTTGTGGAGGAATCTCTGTAGGGATGCATCTGCAAGAAAACCTTGCAGTGAAGTGAAGGCACGGGTGTGCATTTCAAACTGAGATATTGCTTAAGTGTAGAGCGTGAACCTGGCGGTCATGGGGTTTTCAGGAGACAAAGATTGCATAGCGCAGAACAAAAAAAAAAGACCTTCCAGGTCTGATTTAGAAGAGTTAAGAACACCAAAATGATGGAGGAACTCAGCCGGTCAGGTAGTCTCATGGAGGGGAATGAACATTTGATGTTTCGGGCTGAGACCCTTCATCAGTCAAGGATTAACTTCATTCACCAAATACATCGACATGTATCAGGAATTTGCTGTGGTGTGTCGGTCAGGGTGCGACATGCAACAAAAACAGTAACATGCAACATTCTAAAGAATACAGAATTATAGAAATATAAACTAGAGGTTAAGGTACAGATATGGAATAAAATGTTCATAAATGCATAAATAGTGGTTTGTATTTACAATGTAAACAGCATTATAAGAAGTGGTTTAACATGTTTATAATGCAGTGCAGTGACTGAGGTAACAGATGCCTCTCCTTAGTACTGAGGTACTAGAATAATTGATCAAATTAACTACCCGGGGGAACTAACTTTTAAGATGGTGTAAAGCTGTTTTATTTTAATAACCCCTTTGTGCTTTCCAGAAAGGTGGGTCCACCATGATTTTTCCTGCCAGCTTCTTTGTTCTGGACACAGATATACCCAGTAAACTGTACAACTGCTTGATAATCCAAACATTTAATCAGCCAATCATATGGCAGCAACTCAAGGCATGAAGACATTCAATCATGGTCAAGAGGTTCACTTATTATGCAGACCAGACATCAGAATGGGGAAGAAATGTGATCCAAGTGACTGTGACCGTAGGTTGACTGTTGGTGCCAGACAGGGTGGTTTGAGTATCTCAGAAACTGCTGCTCTCCTGGGATTTTCATGTATAACAGTTTCTACAGTTCACAGAGAATGGTGCAAAAAAATTTAAAAGAAAATCCAGTGACTGGCAGTTCTGTGGGCAGAAATCTGCCTTGCCAATGAGAGAGGTCAGTGGAGAATAGCCAGACGGGTTCAAGCTGACAGGAAGGCGACAGTATCTCAAAGAACCGCAGGTTACAACAGTGGTGTGCTGTAGAAAATCTCTGAAAGCACAACATGTCGAACCTTGAAGTGGATGGACTACAGCAGCAGAAGACCAGGCATACACTTAGTAGCCACTTTATTCAGTATAGGAGGTACCTAATAAAATGGCCACCGAGTGTAAGTCTTGAATCAAAGTCACTGAGAGAGTCAGTGCAGGAAAGTCCCTATGAAGGGTCTCGTTCTGAAATATCAACTGTTTATTCCTCTCCACAACTTTTGCCTGAACTGCTGAGTTTCTTTTGCCGTTTACATGTGTTCTGCATATAATTGGGCTGCAGCCAGCCCTGAGTTTCAAAGGGAACTAAAGTATATGGACAAATGCTGTACGTATTTTGTTGAGCAAGGAACCTCCTGAAATAGAGGAAGTGGATTTGAATCATTCAGCTTATGTGGCTGTCAGGTTTATAGTGTAGGAAGTTGTGCTGCTTTGAACTAGCACAAAGAGGAGAGTTATTTATATTTTAACTCATAACCTGGTACACTAGTGGGTCCATCAACATCAATATTATTAACCTTATTACTAACATTTGGTGGCCTGATTTGGTCCGTACTACATATAGTACTGTGCAAAAGTCTTAGGCACATATATATAGCTAGGGTGCCTAAGACTTTTGCATGGTACTGTAGTAATTCCATGTATTGCACTGTACTCCTGCCACAACAAAAAAAAAACAAGTTTCATGACATATGTGAGTGATGATAAACCTGATTCTGATATGGGTCTCTATTGTGGACTGAGAGAGGGAAGGGGGCAGGGGGAGGGAAATCATGGTTGAGGAAAGGGGAAGGGAGAGGGGAGTGAGCAGGGAGACATTCTGTACTGATGGATGAACAATTTGTTTGGAATCAAATGACCCTGCTTGGTGTCTCAGGGCGAGGCATATCTGTACCTGTGCACCCGCCCCTGGCACCCCTTGTCTGCAACCTGTCCAACACCCCTCCCATGGGTCTCCACCGTCACCATTCCCAATGTCTTTTGCTCCCGCCAAATTCACAAACTCACTGTCCACTCCACATTGACGAATATAGTACAGTGCAAAAGTCTCGGGCACCCTAGCAATATATATGTGCCTGAGAGAATTGGCCAGTACTGTACAAGGGGCAATTTACAGTGGGCAAATACCCTATTAGTCACTGCACATTAACCTATTATGCTGAACATCTTTAGGGTGTGGGAGGAAACCAGAACAACTGGAGGGTGAACAGGGAGAACATGCAAACTCCACATAGAGGTCAAAGTCATGCAGAGAAACAGCAGAGTAAATGCCCTTCAGCCCACTGAGTCTGTGCCAGGATCAGGTTTATTATCACTGACACACATTATGAAACTTGCTGTTCGGGGGCAGCAGCACAGCGCAAGACATAAAAATGACTATCAGTTACAGAATAGATGACTAGCACCGTGGCTGAGTAATGATAGCGCTCCTGGATTCATGCAGCACACAGCATCCACGTTCATGAATCAGCATCAGAATCAGGTTTATTATTACTGACATATGTCCTGAAATTCTATGCTTTGCACCAGCAGTATATCGCAATCCATAAAATAGCTTGAGTTATAATAAGAGTATATACTAAAAAAAAATCAAATAAGTAGTGCAAGAAGTGAGTCAAACTAGGGAGGTAGTGTTCATAGGGCTCATTGTCAGTTCAGAAATATGATGGTGGAGGGGAAAAGGGTCTTCCTAAGACACTGAGTGTGTGACTTCAGACTCCTGTACTGGTGACAGTATGAGGAGAGAGCATGTCCTGGGTGAATGGGGTCCTGAATGATGGGACACTGCTTCTTCAGTTCAGAAATATGATGGTGGAGGGGAAAAGGGTCTTCCTAAGACACTGAGTGTGTGACTTCAGACTCCTGTTCTGGTGACAGTATGAGGAGAGAGCGTGTCCTGGGTGAATGGGGTCCTGAATGATGGGACACTGCTTCTTGAGGCATTGCCTTTGAAGATGTCCTCCGTGTTGGGGAGGCTGGCGTCCATAACGAAGCTGGCTGGCCAACCACCAACCACCCAATGAACCTCAGTTTCTACTCTGCCTGCGTCCTTATCATCTCTCCCCAGAATCTATCCCTCACCTACGCACTGGGGACAGCTTGCAGCGGGGCAGTTACCCCTGTGTTTCTTCAGGATGTGGGAGGAAGCCTGAACAGCTGGAGATAGAATGTGCAGACTCCCACAGAGACTGGTGTGAGGTCAGCTCTGAAATCAGCTCTCTGGTGCTGACACAGCAGTGCCAACAGGCTCATGCAAACTAGCCAGGGTTAAAGCCTCAAGCCTGTGTCTGAGACTTGAGAGCAAAATCTAGCTCAAAGGAGAAAAGCGTCATCAGAGGTGCCATCTTCCAAATAGGACCCACCACCACCACATTCCAAGTGGATGCAGAATGAAGACGGTCCACAAGGAAGGGCAGAGGAAATCTTCTTTCATCTCCTGGCTACTCGTCATACTTTATCAACACCTGATTCGTTCTCTATTGCTCTATTCTATACTTTTGTATTTAACCTTTAACCTTTTTAAAAGTATGGCTTGGCACATAGATGAAAGGGGTTTGGAGGGATGTGGCCGAGGTTCAGGTTAATGGGCTAGGCGGAGCAGATTGACATAGACTAGATGGACCAAAGGGCCTGTTTCTGTAATGTAATACTCTTTGACTCTATGACTCTAACGTTCTTGGGATAGATCATCCAGGATTAATAAGCAATCATTCCCTCTCTTAGCCAGTACGTATCTTATCCAGGTCACCTTCATCCATTTTGACAGATATTTTTCTGTTCTGTCCAGCTCTTAGATCAATTATTGAATAATGTAGCAGGCTTAACTACTCCAGCATTTATATTCTTGGGTTCTTATGCTCTCTTTTTTGAAAAAGGATCAAGATAAAGAGTTCATTATTTTAAAATTAGGTGCTTAGAAATTTCTTCTCTTAAGGCACAGAGAATCTCAGGAATTCTCTGTCCCTAGGGGTGATGGAGGCCAGCTTTTCAGACATAATTATGGAAGGTAGATCAATATTTGCAAGACCAGAGAATTAGGTGTCATAGTTCATTGGGTGGAGGCCTGGTAGAGATCAGACATGATCACATTACATGGGGTGGGCATGAGGAGCCTATTGTCCTTCTCCTATTTTCTTGATTATTGACTTGAAAAATTACCTCTGCTTATCCCTCCATGGATGCCTCCTGACCTGCTAGACATCCACAGCATCTTCTGTTTTGCTTCATTCAGGAGTCATTTCAAGGAAAGGGGGCATGGATAACCTTTCACTGGCAATTATTACACTCAGTGACCACTTTGTTAGGTACATCTGTATGCCTGCTCATTAATGCAAATATCTAATTAGCTAATCATGTGGCACAACTCAATGCATAAAAGCATGTACAGACAAGGTCAACAAGTTGTTGTTCAGACCGAATATCATAAAGGGGAAGACATGTGATCTAAGTGACCCTGCCCATGGAATGATTGTTGGTACCAGATGGGGTGGTTTGACTATCTCAGAACTGTTGATCTTCTGGGATTTTTATGCCCAACAGTTTCTTGAGTTTATAGAGAGCAGTGCAAGAAACAAAATAAACATCCAGTGAATGGCAGTTCTGTGTGCAAAAACTTTTATTCAGAAAGGTCAGAAAGGTCAGAAGAGAATGGCCAGATTGATTTAAGCTGACAGGAAGGCGATGGTAACTTAAGTAACCACACAGAGGTTTTAATGAATCAGCAAATAGGAGGGAGATTGAAAACCTGGCTGAGTGGTGCCACAGCAACAACCTCTCACTCAGTGTCAGCAAGATCAAGGACTGATTATTGACCTCAGGAGGGGAAACCAGAGGTCCATGAGTCAGGGTTAGAGAGTTTAAATTCCTTGGTGTTATCATTTGAGAGGATTGGTCCTGAGTCCAGCATGTAAGTGCCATTATAAGGAATGTACGGCAGCACCCCTGCTTCCTTTATAAGTTTCTGAAAGTTCGGTATGTTTTCTAAAGCTTTGAAAAACTTCTTTAGTTGAGCATCGGAGAGTATATTGACTTGTTGCATCACAGCCTGGTATGGAATGCCCTTGGATGGAAAATCTCACAAAAAATAGTGGCTATGGCTCAGTCTATCATGGGTAAAGCCCTCCCCACCATTGAGCACATCTACATGAAATGCTGTCACTGGAAAGAAGCATCCATCAGCAGGGACCCCAGCACACAGGCCACGCTCTCTTCTCACTGCTGCCATCAGGAAGAAGTTGCAGGAGCCTCAGGACCCGCACCACCAGGTTCAGAAACAGTTATTACCCCTCCCCCCCACCAACCATCAGGCTCTTAAACCAGAGGAGATAACTTCACTCAACTTCACTCGCCCATCACTGAAATATTCCCACAACCTACTGACTCATTTTCAAGGACTCTTCATCTCACATTCTTGATATTTATTTCTTACTTATTAATATTATTATTATTCTTTTGTATTTGCACTTTCTTGTTTGTGCACACTGGGCATCTCTGAACATAAAGCACATCAAACCTTGAAGACCATGAGCTACAGGAACAGAAGAGCACAAACATACACTCAGTGGCCACATTATTAAATACACAGGGTACCTAATAAAGTGGCCACTGAGTCGAGCGTGAAATTAGAAACTAATTCTAACTGCACCTGGCTAGAGCCCTGTGTTCCCCAAGCAAACCCACAATGGAGAGAGAGGAAGTTTAGTCTGGAAGGGAGAGGAACGTTGGCCTTTAACTGGTGCAGTGAAACAGGATGTAAAGGAAAATGTCTAAAGCCTACCAAATAGTTGCCAATGCACTCCAAAGGATCGAGTACAATATTAGCATCAGTAGGTTAAGGGATATTAGGAATCATATCCAGTTATGCAAGATTTAGAGAACACTTTAGAAAATGGAGCTGTTTTTGGAGGAAGAGAAAATTGAAGAGTTTGGACTCTTAATTATAATAACTGAAGTATTTTAACTCTCAACATTAACATTCCTACTTTTGGGACTTGTAATTCTTGCATGCAGAAACAACATCCAAAAGAACATTAGAAAATAGGAGCAGATGTAAGCTATTTAGCCTACTAATCCTATTCCACTATTCAATATCTTCACGGCTGATTGATCTCAGGCCCCAACCCCTTTTCTGTGCCTTTTTCTCACAACGTCAGTCATTGAAATATTTATCTATCTCCACCATCAATGTACCTAACAATCCAGTCCCTACACCCTCTGGACTGGCAGTTCCAGAGATTCATCCAACGGTGAGAGAAGGAATTTCTATACACTTCAGTTTTAACTGACCGGCCTCTTATCCTATATCCATGCCTCCTTGTCCGTGCCTCTCCAAGCAGTGAATTTCAGAGTCTCTGGTATCTTGAAAGATGATAGCCAGAACATTCACTGACATTATTGCTGCCTCTATTTTCACCTTCCACCCACAAGCGTAGGCAAACCAGTTGGGGTGGTTGGTGTCATTTCAATCTTCGCCATAGTCAAAGCACTCAGACAGTAGTGCAGTGCAATACAGAAAGTATACTATAAATAACACTAAAAATATACACATACCGTGGATACTGTATAAATTAAATAAGTAGTGAGGTAGTGTTCATGGTCATTGAGATTCAGGGTGGTGAAACTCTAGAGTTCTCTAACCCAAGGGGTTATAGAAAGTGGCTCGTTAAAAGAAATTAAAATGGAGGTGAATAAATTATTGAAATATTGGGGGTCTGGTACAGAGGAATAGTTGAGGGTTAGGGTAGACCATCCATGCTCACAATGAATGTCAGGCCAGGTTTGAGGGGCCGAGAGGTCTACTCTTGCCTCTTTCTTTTTATGGCCTCTAGGAGCTTTTAAATTGCTTGTGTGGTGGGTGGTGGGGGAGATTGATGCAAGAGGGGAAGGGGGAGGGGAAAGGGTTGATGCTTTTGTTTCTGCTTCTGTGTGGGAGTGGGGGCCTTTGGCATTGTGACATTCTTCCTGTCATTCATTTTTTGGGTTTTTGTCTTGTTTTATAAATGTCTGTGAAGAGTAAGAATTTCAGGCTGTATGCTGTATACATTCTATAATATTAAGTTTAAACATTAATCGGGAGTCCATGTCAGTGAGCTGAGTGCGTTGGGTGGTGGAACAAGTTTTAAGGTGTTCTTATCCTACCAGATGACAGAGGTCCTGGGTTTAGGAGGGGCCACTGTTCATCAATAGACCTGAGGATGAATGTTTAATGTAATTGATAAAAATTTGTATTGGCTTGTTATTGCCACATGCATCAGGATACGGGTGACAACAAATGTACAGATTGAGCAGTGGTGGTTAACGCTATCGCGTCACTGCACCAGGAAACACCGATCAGGTTTGATTCCTGCTGCTGTCTGTGAGGAGTCTGTACATTCTCCCCATGACTGTATGGGTTCCTCCCGATGCTCCGGTTTCCTCCCACACTCCAAAGACATACGCTTAGGGTTAATGAATTGTGGGCATGCTAAGGAGGCCCCGGAAGTGTGGTGACATGCATGGGCTGCTTGCAGCAGATACTTTGGACAGTGTTTTTCATTGATGCAAAACCACACAATACACTGTATGTTTTAATTTACATCTAAATATAAAGCTAATCTTTCATCTATGGGCACGCAAATGGTAATATTATCCTTGGGCATCCCACCATGTTCTCTGCTTTTTGATTACTTTGTAAATTCAAAAAGCATTGTTTGGTGATCAAATGGTGCCCACGGTTCTATCTGGCATTTGACGAAGGTGAAGGTACCCTTCTAGAAATCTGTAAGTCTCTCATTTTTCAAAGATCCCACTGTCAGTCATGGCTTAACTTTACTACTTCCAGAAAGTTCTCCAAATACCAAAGTGTCATTGGCTTTGATCTTTGACCCTCAGTGACATTCAAGCCCAATGTTCATTTTGAATAGAGTTCCTCCTGTTCCAAGTGGTGTTCCTACCCCACTTGTAACTGCTGTGAAGTGAAATGTGCTAAGCTGAACTCAGCTCGCTGAAGTATTAGCATTTGTTTATTAATACCACATTACCAAGATACAGTGAACAGCTTGCCTTGCATACTGTTCATACAGATCAAATCATTAGATTGTGCATTGAGTCAGAGCAAAGTATACATGACAGAACTAATTAGATTCAGACCGTATGATGGGATTCCATGTCTAATCTGATCTTTGATGAATGTGTCTTCCAAACCCAAGAAATTCATGTGTATGCCAACAATTCCAGCTCTTTTAGGGGTGCATGAAAGACCTCTCCCCACTCCAGAATGTGTGTAGAAAATGGGGTAACCAAGGAGTTTCCAGAGTTTTGATAGAGGTATTTGAGGATATAATATAAACCTCTCCACTTATGACTGATAAAATAAAATAGATTCTTCACTTCCATCTGCTCTGTTTTACCTGACTTTCTGTGCAGAGTAAACTCTACCTTTGACTTTCTCCACAAATAAAGTCAACCCCTAGAAACTGAACCTCATCGTTGGTTACTGGTACTATCTGTGCTTCACAAAATAGCATAGAGCAATCTACAGAAAAAGAAACTCCCCTACTCTGCAGTAACCCCAGTCCCAGCCTTCCCCTTTCTTTTACAATGGGAACCTGCATTAAACCTATTTATAATCAGCCTTTAGAGAGTTCTTCATCAGTCCCTTCTGCTGGTCAGTGACTCATTGTGAGAGAATTACTAATAATAGAAGCAACTGCACATTGTGTTGTGATCTCTTGCAGTGGTGCTAGAAAGTTTCTGAACCCTGTAGAATTTTCTCTGTTTCTGCATAACTATGACCTAAAATGTGATCAGATCTTCATGTAAGTCCTAAACCTAGATAAAGATGACCAAATTAAATAAATAAAATAAAAACACTTTACTTGTTCAATTATTTATTAAGAAAAATGATCCAATATTACATGTATTTGTTGGAAAAAGTACATGAACCTCTGGGGTAATGCCTACTACAAAAATCTATTTGGAGTCAGGTGTTCCAATCAATGAGATGAGATTGGAGGTGTGGCCCTAGGAAAAAGACACACAAAGTCAAGTTATTGACAGAGCCTGCTCTTCTCCAGAAAGATCTGTTTATGTGCACCATGTCTCGATCCGAACAACTCTCAGAGGGCTTTAGAAGAAGCAGCATGAAGCAGAAAAATGCATTTCTAAAGTCCTGAGTGTTTATCGGTCCACAGTAAGAGACACTGTCTACAAATGGAGGAAATTCAGTCCTGTTGCTACTCTCCCTGGGAGTGGGCAGCCTGCAAAGACACACCAAGAGCACAATGTGCAATGCTGAAGGAGGTGAAGAAGAACACAAGGGTAACAGCAAAGGACCTGCAGAAATATCTAGAACTTGTGAAAGTCTGTTTATGTGTCCACTATACGAAAAACACTGAACAAGAATGGTGTTCATGGAAGGACACCATGGAGGAAACCACTATTCTCCAAAACAACTTTGCTGCACCTCTCAAATTTGCAAAAGAGCACCTGGATGTTCGACAGTGCTTCTGGGACAACGACTTCAAAATTGTTTCAAGACACTTTACAGAAGAATGTCAGGGTCGCAGTCTGTCACCTGAAGCTTAATGCAACAAGACAAAGATCCGAAAGACAACAGTAAATCAGCAACAGAATAGTTTAAAAAGAAGGAAATCTGTGTTTTGGGACGGTCGAGTCAAAGTCCTGACCTTAATCCCATAGAAATGTTGTGGAAGGACCTGAAGCAAGCAGTTTATGCAAGGAAGCCCACCAGCATCACAAAGTTGAAGCAGTTTTGTAAGGAGGAATGGCCTAAAATGCCTCCAGACCGATGTGCAGGACTGTTCAACAGTTACCAGAAATGTCTGGTTGAAGTTATTGTTGTACAAGGGGTCACACCAGTTATTGAAAGCAAAGGTTCACATATTTTTTTCCAACAAATACATGTAATATTTGAACATTTTCCTCAATAGATAAATGAATAAGTACAATGCTTTTTGTGTTATTTATTTAATTAGGTTCTCTTTATCTAGGTTCAGGACTTAATGTGAAGATCTGATCACATTTTAGGTCATATTTATGCAGAAATAGAGTTAATTCTACAGGATTCACAAACTTTCTAGCACCAGTGTAGTTCCCTGGGATGTGTTGGAAAGACCAGCTCTGTGCAGCCATTGTAAATATGGAGAAGAGGGACATAGGTTGAGCATTGAGTGAATATTTCCACTGCGGACTTGACCCACAAGATTGATCCATGAATCCAAAGCACTTGTTCTAACTAGATGAGATGAGGTGAGGGCCTCCGTCGGTCAGAGTTGACCATGGATAATGCATCCTAGCTGTCTAGATACACAAGTCTGGGCAGTACAATATGGAGAGCAAGCTGGCCCATGTAGCAAGCTGCCCCTCTCCATACATCTGATGAATCCAAAGGAATGGCAGAGACCAATGCAGTTTGGCAGCATCAGCAGCATCATGAGTTGCCAGTCAGAATTGAACTCAGTGTAAGACTGCTTTAGGGACTCCAGCTCTGGATTTTTCCCTCAGGGTTTATTCCTGAAGCCTTCCCCATGAGTGGATATAGTCACAAGGCAGTGGAGATTTGAGATCAGAGTTCTCCTTCTCCTAGATGAGCGGCCTACCACAGCTAACAAGCTCTATCTGCCTGAAGAAACTGGTTTTAAGGCACCAGCAACTCACCTTTGCCCATTCTCCTGTCAGTGGAAATGGTTCCACCGGGCTTTGTAGCTAAGCCACATGTGAAGGCCAGGAGCTGGACTTGGTTGTCAGAGGCTATTTGAGGTGCCCGCTGTTGACCACTGGCATAATAAAGCCATTGTGCTAACCACTGTGCTATTGTGCCACCAGGTCAATCAGTCTCCTTCTCTCTGGAGTTGGCTCCTCTCCTCTAGTAGCTTGCCTGGTTGACTTCCAAATCACTCAGCTCCAACTCCAACATTAATGAGGATGCTGGAATCATATAAAGAACACAACTGGGGTTGACAGGAAACTACTGCAGGGCAGTTGCTACTGAGGGAGGGATACTTAACGAGGATGAAGTCCATATTGCTGAAGATGGAGATGACTCAAAACATATCACAACCCAGATCAAGCAAGATCATGATGGAGGAGACAACCCATATCAGAGGATAGAAAGCCATTGAAGAGATGAAAAGTTTTGGGGGAAACCCATTCATTTCCAGCATTTTTTTAAATTTCAGATTTCCCATTGTCAATAGCTTCTTTGGTTTGCATTTACCATTGGACAAGTTTCCTTGACAGAAGCAGGCAGAGATATGAAAGAGTGAACTATTAACCCTGTAACACCTGAACATCAGGTCTCTGGAAACAGTACCCATTTAGAGCCACATTGTGAAGGACAGTCCATCAAAAACATCATTTCAAGGCCTCTGTTAAAGTTCAGTTTGACTGTAATAACATAGATTTAGTTGGATATTTATTTCCTTTCCTGACTTTCCTAATTCCAATACTAGAGGACAACGTAACATAGTCATCACATGATCAACTAATCCATGGCAGATTATTATTTCTTTAATGTTAACACCTTAAATATCATTTAATATGACTAATAGATACCTAATGTTGCAACAGACTCGAGTGAAGCAAGTTCCAGAGCGGGGGTGCCCAACCTTTCTTACGTCATGAGGCCTTACTATTAACCAACGGATCTGTGGACTCCAGGTTGAGAACCCCTGTTCAAGAGGGGGTCTGCGTAGAACAGTGGCAAGTGAAAGAAGCTGCCAAAGATTATTGGGAGTTGGGGTGCCATGGCAGAGTAGCAGTTAGCACAACACGATTACAGCTTGGGGGCGGGGGAATCAGAGTTTAGAGTTCAATCCTGACTTCATCTGTGAGGATTCTGAACGCCCTCCCTGAGGAAAGCATGGCTGTTCTCTGGGTTTCCCAGTTTCCCCTCACAGTCCAAAGGCGTATCGGTTAGTAGCTTAATTGATCCAAAAGAGCATAGGGAAAAGGAGAAGAATTAGGCCATTTGGCCCACCGCTTCTGCTCCACCACTTCATCATGGCTGGTCAATTTCTCTCTCAGTCCCAGTCGCCTGCCTTCTCCCCGTGCCCTGACTGATCAAAAATCTATCAGCCTCTGCCTTAAACGTACCCAATGACTTCCCTGCACAGATGCCCGTGGCAACGAGTTCCACAGAGTATGTCAGTGTAAATTGTCCGACGATTAGGTGAGGATTAGTTCAGGGGGTTGCTGGGCGGTGTGGCTTGAAGAGCCATAAGGGCCTATTCTGCACTGTATCTCAATAAGTAAATGTAAGTATTCCATTGATAAAATCCCTCTATTGATAACTGGTGTTATTGTATCTTTCCGGAATGAATAAATGAAATACTCGGACTTGTGAACATCAGAAACAGAAGCATGATGCTTACTCCAAATTTCAAAGAGATCCTGGGTGATAATTTACCTCAGCGCAATGTCCCTGCTCTAACCCCTGATCCAATAGTCTTTAAGATCATCTTAATTAAGCTTTATATGATCTCTCCACAGAGACAACAAGAAAATACCTACATTTTCAATGTTGTCGTTTGTTATTTGCTAAATGGTTGATACGGAGAACCGGCAGCCAAACAGTATGGAGACTTTTGCAGATATACGGTGGAGAGCATTCTGGCCATTTAACAGAGGTCTTAATGGACATCCTTAACATCTCTTTGCAACAGTCTACTGTTAAAGGCAGCCTCCATCATCCTGGTGCCCATGAGCGTGACGGTAGCTGGTCGAAATGATTACTGCCCAGTGGTACAGAGAGGAGGTAGAGGAGACTTCTCAAATGGCGTGTGAGCAATAACTTGAGTCTCAATGTGGACAAGACGAAAGAGATTTCAGGAGGGCACAGGCTGACCGCTCTCCATTGCATATCAATGACTCTGCCATGGAGAAAGTGAAGAGCACGAAGTTCCTTGGTGTGCTCCTAACGGGCAGTCTTATCTGGACCCACAACATCCCCTCATCAGTCAAAAAGGCACAGCAACGGCTGTACTTTCTGAGGAGAGTGAGATGTGCTAGGTACCCTTCCTCAATTCTAACAACTTTCTGCAGGAGCACCACTAGGTGTCTGAATGCATCATTCTGTGGCATGGAAGCTGCAAGGCATGAGACTGCAGGACCCTACAGAGGAGAATAAAAACCACCAAGAGGATGACTGGGGTCTCCCTCCACACCCCTCCACCCCACATGTGACGTTTACCAGGAGCATTGAAGACAAAGGGCCGGAAGCATTGGTGAGGATCCCCACCACCCACCCCACAATCTCTTTGACCCACTGTCATCAGGAAGGATGCACAGCAGCATCAGGACTAGGACTGCCAGACTGGGTAACAGCTCTTCCCTCAGGCTGTGAGACTAATGAATACCCTGACACCAGCGAGGCCTCGTCACCAGGACAGCCAGCTGGTTACTGTTTACCATACTGTTTAATAATTACTTGTGCTGCGCACTTCACATGTATTTTAATATATACTTTATTTACTTATTTGTGGTAATATTTGTTTTATGTGCCGTATGTGATATATGCATTCAGGGTGCACCATGCTATGGAGGAACATTGTTTTATTTAGTTGTATATTTACACAATCAGATGACAATAACCTTGAACTTGAAATGGATCTCAATTGTGTGGCATACAAATAAAAGCTGTTCACTGCATCTTGCAACTCTATAAAACCCAGGTGAAACAACCCTTGGAATAATGTGTTCGGCCTGGTCACCTCACTATACGAAGGATGTAGAATCTTTAGAGAAGGTGCAGAGGAGATTTACCAGGATGCTGACTGGATGAGGGAGCATGTCTTATGAGGATAGGATGAGTGAGCTCGGGCTTTCCTTTTTGGAGCGAAGAAGGATGCATGGTAAATTGATATAGGTGCACAAGATCATATCAAGTGGATAACCAGAAACATTTTCCTCAGGGCAGAAATGGCTTTTCCAGAAGAAGATGGCATCAGTGAACAACACAACCAAGGGCAACATCCTCCAGATGGTTCACAAAATACTTCCTTTACATCTTCTTTCCCTTTCAAATGTGGTTCTGCTATTGCTGGAGCCCGTGATCTACATTTTGGTAGTGTGTTTTCAGGCCGATCGAGCGACCTGGAGCTTTGCTGCCTCTGAAGGAGTTTGCCGAGGTTTCGAAGCCAAGGAGCCTGGGGATGGGGTGTGAGCCCATGATCAACTCCATTTCTCACAGATCCCACCTGTTAAAGCATCAAGGAAGATTGAAATCAAAGCGGCTGAGAGCGGAAAGTGGGTGGGTCTTCAGCACCATCTACCTGTGTGGGAATGGTCTCTCTCTCTCTCGTTTGGTGCTCCTGGAAGAAGGTGCCTACATACGAATGGTCTCTCTCTCTCTCCCTCTCCCTCGTGCTTGATGCTGCTGGAGGACAGTGCTGGAATCCACGGGTCTTGGGCAAGGTTTCATTGATGCGGTTTGTGGAGTGGGCTCTGTAGTTCATGTTATGATGTGTTTCTGGATTCCAGTCGCTCCTTTCATTTACTGTTTTGTGCAGTTTTGATTGTGGCGGACTGTCACTGCAGCTTCCAGATCTCGAGAGATGCAGCAATGGGTTGAACTGAGTTGAGCTGAATGAATATGCCTGGACTCTTTAGATGCCTTTGTGATTTGGTGTTTCGTATTCAGTGTTTCTCACTCTTTTCTTTTTTCTTGTCATTTGCGCGATTTGCTCTTTGCGCGTTAGGGGTTTGATGGTTTTCGTTAAACAGGTTCCTTGGTCGTCTTTGTTTCATGGCTGTCTGTGGGAAGATGAATCTCAGGGTTGTATACTGCATACAGACTTTGATAATAAATGTACTTTGCATCTTTGAATACAAGGGATATAATTTTAAGATCATTAGAGAAAGTATATGGGGGTGTCAGATAAATTCTTTGCACAGGAAGTGTTGGGCGCGTAAGCTGACGGTTTTTACATTCGAGGTGGTGTCAAAGGGAAATATATTAGGGGCATTGAGGAAATTAAATAGGCACACGAATGACAGAAAATTAGAGGACTATGTAGGAGGGAAGAATTAGATTGATCTTAGAGAAGATTAGAAGGTTGGCACAAAATTATGGGTCGAAGGGCCTGTACTGTGCTGTACTGTTGTATGTTCTATGTGGCAATGATAAACCACTTGCTAACTTTCCCCGATTAAATCTCTTGCTCAACTTAAATATTCCAAGCATTCCTCATTGTAATCGTCTCTATTTGTGGGGTTCAAGTTAAGATAAATTGATGAGGTACAGCTTCTCACATGTGTAAAGCATGCAGCTGTTTGCTGAGTGTGTGGCAGTTCTGCAGGCTCTCTGTTCTTCATTATGCCTCCTCTGCGTGTTTCACTTTCAGTTCATAGCCCAACTTCTGCAAATAACTGCAGAGAGAGGGACGTTCTGCTTTTCTCTCTAGCCCTGTTCTCAGCTGGGTCCACTTTTAAACTATTGTATCCCCTACCTCCAAAAAGTTACAAATTTTGGTGAATAAAATCTGGAACCCATCCCCACACTGAGTAGTTAGGTGATATTTCCCCATGTTTAGACACCACAGTGGTGGTGGTTGCCCATCATGTCCGACAATGACAGGAAACCTAAGCAGGAGAGTTTTTTAAAGTGGAAAACCCGTTGCACTGGGGCAGTTCCGCTCTTTTGACCTCAGAAGGCTGAGCCCAGTGGTATGAACAAGCGTCACAAACTGGGGTCTTCCTTGATTGCAGTGGATGAACATGACGTCTTCTGTGCGCTGCAGTAAAGTGTTCCCACTGGTTGGAGCTCACTGTAGATCTCATCCACCCAGTCCACACACTGCAATAGAACCTCTAACAACTACAGAGTAATTCACAGGAACGTTAGCAAACCAAATGGGTCAATCAGTGGTGGGAGCAGTGAGCTGCTGAATCACAGCTCCAGCGACCCCGGTTCAATCCTGCATGTACTGCCCACTGATCTTGCAGCTTTCCCCCAGGTGCTCGTTTCCTCCCACAGCACAAAAACGTGCGGGGTGGTGGGTTAATTGTCCCCAGTGTAGGGTGGTAGTCAGAATCTGGGTGGTTTGATGGAAATACTGGGAAAATAGAGTGAGATGAGCATAAATAGACACCTGATTGCCAGCACAGTCATGATGGGCCAAATGACCTGCTTCCCTGCTTTATCTGTCTATGAAGCTCAATGCGCAAGTCACCAGCAATATCAATTTAGGTTACTAAGAGCTTCAGTAAGCGAATTCCAAACCCACGGGACTTAGAGAGTGGAGTGAGTAAAATTGATTGATACGTCACAAAGTGGAGGACTAGACAAGGCTGGAGATGTTGGAAGGTCATAGAATTGATGGGGGGGGGGGGAGAAGGTTTGGAGTTAGGAGGGGTGAACTGGTGACCAGAGAACAAGAATGGCCAGATGGGGGTTGGTGCCCATTTCGTGAGCCTCCTATCAAACTTCTATATCAACTCCTACACTTTTATTGAGAACAGCAATTCCAAGACCAGCCCAATCCAAGATTCAAGCTTGTTTATCACATGTACATCGAAATATACAGTGAAATGTGTCATTTGCATCAACAACCTACACACCGAGAGTGTGCTGAGCATTGCCTGCAAGCATTGCCATACATTCTGACCTCATCTAAAAGGTCCTAAGCAGGTGACATGCTTTCTCTAATTTTATTTAACATCGTTATGGATAGTTTGTTATGTTCATTGGATAGAGATGAGTTGGGTTTCCATCTTGATTCAAATAATATGTCTTGGCCTTCACTGATGACGTGGCCCTTGTGAGTAATTCTCACAAAACCATGCTTAAAGCCTCAAGATCTTAGAAACTCTTTGTAAGAAGTCTTGAGGTAAGAAAACTGACCTTGAGGTTACCAGACAAAGATAAAAATAGCAGGAACTCTTGAGGTAAAATATGGATGACAATCAGTCCTTTCCCCTTTCCTCTAGTCCAATTGTCATAAACCATGTCAGCTGAAGATACCTGTCTCTATCCTGAATATGATTAATGACTCCACGTTCACAGCTCTGCGGGAGAGAAATTCCTTTTCATCTCAGTTCTGAAAGGCCAGTCCTTTTATCCTGAGATTGCTCCCCCACTTTCCGGTTCTGCAGCCTAAAGAACCTTCCCAGCTTTAGTGCCCACGTATGTTTCAATGAGGTCACTGAAGCTTCAGAGAAAAGCATCCATCAGCCAACAGCACGAGAGGTCAAAGATCTCGCCACAGCACTCTAGTAATTCAACTATCTGTGATCTGTCCGCTACAGCAACGCCATGAGAATATCATAAACCAAACCATGTAAAGTTGTGACAGAAAGGAGCCAACCCACTGATGTCTGCCCCATAGGCGCCCACAAGAGATAAGTTCATGACCAGTCCTATCCTCAAAGACCAAATACCTCATCGGTGGCCAAGATTGAGTCATCACAACACAGGACAACACGGTAGCATAGTGGTTAGTGGAACACTTTACAGCACAGGCAACCCAGGTTCAATTCCCACTGCCGTCTGTTCTCCCGCGACTGCGTGTGTTTCCTCTGGGTGCTCTGGATCCAGACACATACCATTTGGTGGATTAATTGGTCATTGTAAATTGTCCTATTATTAGACGAGGGTTAATCAGAGGATTGCTGGGGAGGGGGGGGGGTGTGGTTTGAAGGGCTGGTTGGACTTATTCTGTGCAGTATTTCAAAAAGTAAATACATAGAAGCTGGTGATAGTTCAGAATAACACAATACAGAATCAATTACTGTAGAAGTGTTAAAATCTACACTCAGCGGCCACTTTATTAGGTAGACCCGTACACCTGATCGCTAATGAGCCAGTCAGCCAATCATGCGGCAGCAACTTAATGCATAAAAGCATGCAGACTTGGTCAAGAGGTTTAGCTGTTCAGACCAAACAACAGAATGGGGAAGAATTGGGATCTAAGTCACTTGACCAAGGAATGATTGTTGGTGCCAGGCGGGGTGGTTTGAGTATCTCAGAAACAGCTGATCTTCTGGGATTTCCACACACACAGCAGTTTATTACAGAGAAAAACCAAAAAACGTACAGCGAACAGCATTCTGTAAATGAAAACACTTTGTTTATGAGACAGCTCAGAGGAGAATGGCCAAAGTGGTTCAAACTGACAGCAGGGCAACAGTAACTCAGGTAACCATGCATTACAATGGAAGAGCATCGTTCAATATATGAAACATCAACCCTATAAGTAGATGGACTATAGCAGTGGAAGACCACAAGCATACACTCAGTGGCCACTTTATTAGGTACCTACTAAAGTAGCCACCGAGGGTATGTATTTCAGTGAATTGTCCATTGCTTTCAAGATGCCATCCGGCCCAGGTGACTCCTTCCAGTTTATCCACAAAACTGTTTATCTGTCTTTACTCTTTCCTTTCCTTTCATTTCGAGGAGGTTGTGGTTCAGCCAGAGTCTGTGAGTGTGAGTCTGTCGGTCTTCAAGATAGGGGGATGGCTTGGAGGAGCAATACAGAAGATGGTCACATTGGAACAGCGAGCTGCTGGTCTCCGATCACGTTGTTGCAGGAATGACCTCTCTCTCCTTTCGCTGGGAGAGAGAGCTTGTCTGAGATACTGGACACCTGGGTTACGGACTGCGCTTGTCTGAGATACCGGAGAGCTGGGTTATGGACTGCGCTTGTCTGAGATACTGGAGAGCTGGGTTACGGACTGCGCTTGTCTGAGATACCAGAAAGCTGGGTAACGGACTGCGCTTCTCTGAGATACCGGAGAGCTGGGTTACGGACTGCGTTTGTCTGAGATACTGGAGAGCTGGGTTACGGACCGTGCTTGTCTGAGATACCGGAGACCTGGGTGACAGACTGCGCTTGTCTGGAATACTGGACACCTGGGTTACGGACTGCGCTTGTCTGAGATACTGGAGAGCTGGGTAACGGACTGCGCTTGTCTGAGTTACTGGAGACCTAGGTTACGGACTGCGCTTGTCTGAGATACCGGAGACCTGGGTAACGGACTGCGCTTGTCTGAGAAACTGGAGACCTGGGTAACGGACTGCGCTTGTCTGAGATACCGGAGAGCTGGGTTACAGACTACGCTTGTCTGAGATACCGGACACCTGGGTCATGGACTGCGCTTGTCTGAGATACCGGAGAGCTGGGTCACAGACTGAGCTTGTCTGAGATACTGGAGACCTGGGTTACGGACTGCGCTTGTCTGAGATACCGGAGAGCTGGGTTATGGACTGCGCTTGTCTGAGATACTGGAGAGCTGGGTTACGGACTGCGCTTGTCTGAGATACCAGAAAGCTGGGTAACGGACTGCGCTTCTCTGAGATACCGGAGAGCTGGGTTACGGACTGCGTTTGTCTGAGATACTGGAGAGCTGGGTTACGGACCGTGCTTGTCTGAGATACCGGAGACCTGGGTGACAGACTGCGCTTGTCTGGAATACTGGACACCTGGGTTACGGACTGCGCTTGTCTGAGATACTGGAGAGCTGGGTAACGGACTGCGCTTGTCTGAGTTACTGGAGACCTAGGTTACGGACTGCGCTTGTCTGAGATACCGGAGACCTGGGTAACGGACTGCGCTTGTCTGAGAAACTGGAGACCTGGGTAACGGACTGCGCTTGTCTGAGATACCGGAGAGCTGGGTTACAGACTACGCTTGTCTGAGATACCGGACACCTGGGTCATGGACTGCGCTTGTCTGAGATACCGGAGAGCTGGGTTACGGACTGCGCTTGACTGAGATACCGGAGAGCTGGGATACGGACTGCGCTTGTCTGAGATACTGGACACCTGGGTTACGGACTGCGCTTGTCTGAGATACCGGAGACCTGGGTAACGGACTGCGCTTGTCTGAGATACCGGAGAGCTGGGTTACGGACTGAGCTTGTCTGAGATACTGGACACCTGGGTTACGGACTGCGCTTGTCTGAGATACCGGAGACCTGGGTCACGGACTGCGCTTGTCTGAGATACCGGACAGCTGGATTACGGACTGCGCTTGTCTGAGATACTGGAGACCTGGGTCACGGACTGCGCTTGTCTGAGATACTGGACACCTGGGTTACGGACTGCGCTTGTCTGAGATACAGGAGACCTGGGTAACGGACTGCGCTTGTCTGAGATACTGGAGAGCTGGGTTACAGACTGCGCTTGTCTGAGATACCGGAGACCTGGATTACGGATTGCGCTTGTCTGAGATACCAGAGACCTGGGTGACAGACTGCGCTTGTCTGGAATACTGGACACCTGGGTTACGGACTGCGCTTGTCTGAGATACTGGAGAGCTGGGTTACGGACTGCGCTTGTCTGAGTTACTGGAGACCTAGGTTACAGACTGCGCTTGTCTGAGATACCGGAGACCTGGGTTACGGACTGCGCTTGTCTGAGATACTGGAGACCTGGGTAACGGACTGCGCTTGTCTGAGATACCGGAGAGCTGGGTTACAGACTGCGCTTGTCTGAGATACCGGAGACCTGGGTCATGGACTGCGCTTGTCTGAGATATTGGAGAGCTGGGTTACAGACTGCGCTTGTCTGAGATACCGGACACCTGGGGCATGGACTGCGCTTGTCTGAGATAACGGAGAGCTGGGTTACGGACTGCGCTTGTCTGAGATACCGGAGACCTGGGTTACGGACTGCGCTTGTCTGAGATACCGGAGAGCTGGGTTATGGACTGCGCTTGTCTGAGATACTGGAGAGCTGGGTTACGGACTGCGCTTGTCTGAGATACCAGAAAGCTGGGTAACGGACTGCGCTTCTCTGAGATACCGGAGAGCTGGGTTACGGACTGCGTTTGTCTGAGATACTGGAGAGCTGGGTTACGGACCGTGCTTGTCTGAGATACCGGAGACCTGGGTGACAGACTGCGCTTGTCTGGAATACTGGACACCTGGGTTACGGACTGCGCTTGTCTGAGATACTGGAGAGCTGGGTAACGGACTGCGCTTGTCTGAGTTACTGGAGACCTAGGTTACGGACTGCGCTTGTCTGAGATACCGGAGACCTGGGTAACGGACTGCGCTTGTCTGAGAAACTGGAGACCTGGGTAACGGACTGCGCTTGTCTGAGATACCGGAGAGCTGGGTTACAGACTACGCTTGTCTGAGATACCGGACACCTGGGTCATGGACTGCGCTTGTCTGAGATACCGGAGAGCTGGTTTACGGACTGCGCTTGACTGAGATACCGGAGAGCTGGGATACGGACTGCGCTTGTCTGAGATACTGGACACCTGGGTTACGGACTGCGCTTGTCTGAGATACCGGAGACCTGGGTAACGGACTGCGCTTGTCTGAGATACCGGAGAGCTGGGTTACGGACTGAGCTTGTCTGAGATACTGGACACCTGGGTTACGGACTGCGCTTGTCTGAGATACCGGAGACCTGGGTCACGGACTGCGCTTGTCTGAGATACCGGACAGCTGGATTACGGACTGCGCTTGTCTGAGATACTGGAGACCTGGGTCACGGACTGCGCTTGTCTGAGATACTGGACACCTGGGTTACGGACTGCGCTTGTCTGAGATACAGGAGACCTGGGTAACGGACTGCGCTTGTCTGAGATACTGGAGAGCTGGGTTACAGACTGCGCTTGTCTGAGATACCGGAGACCTGGATTACGGATTGCGCTTGTCTGAGATACCAGAGACCTGGGTGACAGACTGCGCTTGTCTGGAATACTGGACACCTGGGTTACGGACTGCGCTTGTCTGAGATACTGGAGAGCTGGGTTACGGACTGCGCTTGTCTGAGTTACTGGAGACCTAGGTTACAGACTGCGCTTGTCTGAGATACCGGAGACCTGGGTTACGGACTGCGCTTGTCTGAGATACTGGAGACCTGGGTAACGGACTGCGCTTGTCTGAGATACCGGAGAGCTGGGTTACAGACTGCGCTTGTCTGAGATACCGGAGACCTGGGTCATGGACTGCGCTTGTCTGAGATATTGGAGAGCTGGGTTACAGACTGCGCTTGTCTGAGATACCGGACACCTGGGGCATGGACTGCGCTTGTCTGAGATAACAGAGAGCTGGGTTACGGACTGCGCTTGTCTGAGATACCGGAGACCTGGGTCATGGACTGCGCTTGCCTGAGATACTGGACACCTGGGTTACGGACTGCGCTTGTCTGAGATAGCGGAGACCTGGGTCATGGACTGCGCTTGTCTGAGATACCGGAGACCTGGGTTACGGACTGCGCTTGTCTGAGATACCGGAGACCTGGGTTACGGACTGCGCTTGTCTGAGATACCGGAGACCTGGGTCACGGACTGCGCTTGTCTGAGATACCGGAGAGCTGGGTTACGGACTGCGCTTGTCTGAGATACTGGACACCTGGGTTACGGACTGCGCTTGTCTGAGATACCGGAGACCTGGGTCACGGACTGCGCTTGTCTGAGATACTGGAGAGCTCGGTTACGGACTGCGCTTGTCTGAGATACTGGAGACCTGGGTCACGGACTGCGCTTGTCTGAGATACTGGACACCTGGGTTACGGACTGCGCTTGTCTGAGATACCGGAGACCTGGGTAACGGACTGCGCTTGTCTGAGATACTGGAGAGCTGGGTTAGAGACTGCGCTTGTCTGAGATACCGGAGACCTGGATTACAGATTGCGCTTGTCTGAGATACCAGAGACCTGGGTGACAGACTGCGCTTGTCTGGAATACTGGACACCTGGGTTACGGACTGCGCTTGTCTGAGATACTGGAGAGCTGGGTTACGGACTGCGCTTGTCTGAGTTACTGGAGACATAGGTTACAGACTGCGCTTGTCTGAGATACCGGAGACCTGGGTTACGGACTGCGCTTGTCTGAGATACTGGAGACCTGGGTAACGGACTGCGCTTGTCTGAGATACCGGAGAGCTGGGTTACAGACTGCGCTTGTCTGAGATACCGGAGATCTGGGTCATGGACTGCGCTTGTCTGAGATATTGGAGAGCTGGGTTACAGACTGCGCTTGTCTGAGATACCGGACACCTGGGGCATGGACTGCGCTTGTCTGAGATACCGGAGAGCTGGGTTACGGACTGCGCTTGTCTGAGATACCGGAGACCTGGGTCATGGACTGCGCTTGTCTGAGATACTGGACACCTGGGTTACGGACTGCGCTTGTCTGAGATAGCGGAGACCTGGGTCATGGACTGCACTTGTCTGAGATACCGGAGACCTGGGTTACGGACTGCGCTTGTCTGAGATACTGGAGACCTGGGTTACGGACTGCGCTTGTCTGAGATACCGGAGACCTGGGTCACGGACTGCGCTTGTCTGAGATACCGGAGAGCTGGGTTACGGACTGAGCTTGTCTGAGATACTGGACACCTGGGTTACGGACTGCGCTTGTCTGAGATACCGGAGACCTGGGTCACGGACTGCGCTTGTCTGAGATACCGGACAGCTGGATTACGGACTGCGCTTGTCTGAGATACTGGAGACCTGGGTCACGGACTGCGCTTGTCTGAGATACTGGACACCTGGGTTACGGACTGCGCTTGTCTGAGATACAGGAGACCTGGGTAACGGACTGCGCTTGTCTGAGATACTGGAGAGCTGGGTTACAGACTGCGCTTGTCTGAGATACCGGAGACCTGGATTACGGATTGTGCTTGTCTGAGATACCAGAGACCTGGGTGACAGACTGCGCTTGTCTGGAATACTGGACACCTGGGTTACGGACTGCGCTTGTCTGAGATACTGGAGAGCTGGGTTACGGACTGCGCTTGTCTGAGTTACTGGAGACCTAGGTTACAGACTGCGCTTGTCTGAGATACCGGAGACCTGGGTTACGGACTGCGCTTGTCTGAGATACTGGAGACCTGGGTAACGGACTGCGCTTGTCTGAGATACCGGAGAGCTGGGTTACAGACTGCGCTTGTCTGAGATACCGGAGACCTGGGTCATGGACTGCGCTTGTCTGAGATATTGGAGAGCTGGGTTACAGACTGCGCTTGTCTGAGATACCGGACACCTGGGGCATGGACTGCGCTTGTCTGAGATAACGGAGAGCTGGGTTACGGACTGCGCTTGTCTGAGATACCGGAGACCTGGGTTACGGACTGCGCTTGTCTGAGATACCGGAGAGCTGGGTTATGGACTGCGCTTGTCTGAGATACTGGAGAGCTGGGTTACGGACTGCGCTTGTCTGAGATACCAGAAAGCTGGGTAACGGACTGCGCTTCTCTGAGATACCGGAGAGCTGGGTTACGGACTGCGTTTGTCTGAGATACTGGAGAGCTGGGTTACGGACCGTGCTTGTCTGAGATACCGGAGACCTGGGTGACAGACTGCGCTTGTCTGGAATACTGGACACCTGGGTTACGGACTGCGCTTGTCTGAGATACTGGAGAGCTGGGTAACGGACTGCGCTTGTCTGAGTTACTGGAGACCTAGGTTACGGACTGCGCTTGTCTGAGATACCGGAGACCTGGGTAACGGACTGCGCTTGTCTGAGAAACTGGAGACCTGGGTAACGGACTGCGCTTGTCTGAGATACCGGAGAGCTGGGTTACAGACTACGCTTGTCTGAGATACCGGACACCTGGGTCATGGACTGCGCTTGTCTGAGATACCGGAGAGCTGGGTTACGGACTGCGCTTGACTGAGATACCGGAGAGCTGGGATACGGACTGCGCTTGTCTGAGATACTGGACACCTGGGTTACGGACTGCGCTTGTCTGAGATACCGGAGACCTGGGTAACGGACTGCGCTTGTCTGAGATACCGGAGAGCTGGGTTACGGACTGAGCTTGTCTGAGATACTGGACACCTGGGTTACGGACTGCGCTTGTCTGAGATACCGGAGACCTGGGTCACGGACTGCGCTTGTCTGAGATACCGGACAGCTGGATTACGGACTGCGCTTGTCTGAGATACTGGAGACCTGGGTCACGGACTGCGCTTGTCTGAGATACTGGACACCTGGGTTACGGACTGCGCTTGTCTGAGATACAGGAGACCTGGGTAACGGACTGCGCTTGTCTGAGATACTGGAGAGCTGGGTTACAGACTGCGCTTGTCTGAGATACCGGAGACCTGGATTACGGATTGCGCTTGTCTGAGATACCAGAGACCTGGGTGACAGACTGCGCTTGTCTGGAATACTGGACACCTGGGTTACGGACTGCGCTTGTCTGAGATACTGGAGAGCTGGGTTACGGACTGCGCTTGTCTGAGTTACTGGAGACCTAGGTTACAGACTGCGCTTGTCTGAGATACCGGAGACCTGGGTTACGGACTGCGCTTGTCTGAGATACTGGAGACCTGGGTAACGGACTGCGCTTGTCTGAGATACCGGAGAGCTGGGTTACAGACTGCGCTTGTCTGAGATACCGGAGACCTGGGTCATGGACTGCGCTTGTCTGAGATATTGGAGAGCTGGGTTACAGACTGCGCTTGTCTGAGATACCGGACACCTGGGGCATGGACTGCGCTTGTCTGAGATAACGGAGAGCTGGGTTACGGACTGCGCTTGTCTGAGATACCGGAGACCTGGGTCATGGACTGCGCTTGCCTGAGATACTGGACACCTGGGTTACGGACTGCGCTTGTCTGAGATAGCGGAGACCTGGGTCATGGACTGCGCTTGTCTGAGATACCGGAGACCTGGGTTACGGACTGCGCTTGTCTGAGATACCGGAGACCTGGGTTACGGACTGCGCTTGTCTGAGATACCGGAGACCTGGGTCACGGACTGCGCTTGTCTGAGATACCGGAGAGCTGGGTTACGGACTGCGCTTGTCTGAGATACTGGACACCTGGGTTACGGACTGCGCTTGTCTGAGATACCGGAGACCTGGGTCACGGACTGCGCTTGTCTGAGATACTGGAGAGCTCGGTTACGGACTGTGCTTGTCTGAGATACTGGAGACCTGGGTCACGGACTGCGCTTGTCTGAGATACCGGAGACCTGGGTAACGGACTGCGCTTGTCTGAGATACTGGAGAGCTGGGTTAGAGACTGCGCTTGTCTGAGATACCGGAGACCTGGATTACAGATTGCGCTTGTCTGAGATACCAGAGACCTGGGTGACAGACTGCGCTTGTCTGGAATACTGGACACCTGGGTTACGGACTGCGCTTGTCTGAGATACTGGAGACCTAGGTTACAGACTGCGCTTGTCTGAGATACCGGAGACCTGGGTTACGGACTGCGCTTGTCTGAGATACTGGAGACCTGGGTAACGGACTGCGCTTGTCTGAGATACCGGAGAGCTGGGTTACAGACTGCGCTTGTCTGAGATACCGGAGATCTGGGTCATGGACTGCGCTTGTCTGAGATATTGGAGAGCTGGGTTACAGACTGCGCTTGTCTGAGATACCGGACACCTGGGGCATGGACTGCGCTTGTCTGAGATACCGGAGAGCTGGGTTACGGACTGCGCTTGTCTGAGATACCGGAGACCTGGGTCATGGACTGCGCTTGTCTGAGATACTGGACACCTGGGTTACGGACTGCGCTTGTCTGAGATAGCGGAGACCTGGGTCATGGACTGCACTTGTCTGAGATACCGGAGACCTGGGTTACGGACTGCGCTTGTCTGAGATACTGGAGACCTGGGTTACGGACTGCGCTTGTCTGAGATACCGGAGACCTGGGTCACGGACTGCGCTTGTCTGAGATACCGGAGAGCTGGGTTACGGACTGAGCTTGTCTGAGATACTGGACACCTGGGTTACGGACTGCGCTTGTCTGAGATACCGGAGACCTGGGTCACGGACTGCGCTTGTCTGAGATACCGGACAGCTGGGTTACGGACTGCGCTTGTCTGAGATACTGGAGACCTGGGTCACGGACTGCGCTTGTCTGAGATACTGGACACCTGGGTTACGGACTGCGCTTGTCTGAGATACTGGAGACCTGGGTCACGGACTGCGCTTGTCTGAGATACTGGAGAGCTCGGTTACGGATTGCGCTTGTCTGAGATACTGGAGAGCTGGGTTACGGACTGCGCTTGTCTGAGATACTGGAGAGCTGGGTTATGGACTGCGCTTGTCTGAGATACCGGAGACCTGGGTAACGGACTGCGCTTGTCTGAGAAACTGGAGACCTGGGTAACGGACTGCGCTTGTCTGAGATACCGGAGAGCTGGGTTACAGACTACGCTTGTCTGAGATACCGGACACCTGGGTCATGGACTGCGCTTGTCTGAGATACCGGAGAGCTGGGTCACAGACTGAGCTTGTCTGAGATACTGGAGACCTGGGTTACGGACTGCGCTTGTCTGAGATACCGGAGAGCTGGGTTATGGACTGCGCTTGTCTGAGATACTGGAGAGCTGGGTTACGGACTGCGCTTGTCTGAGATACCAGAAAGCTGGGTAACGGACTGCGCTTCTCTGAGATACCGGAGAGCTGGGTTACGGACTGCGTTTGTCTGAGATACTGGAGAGCTGGGTTACGGACCGTGCTTGTCTGAGATACCGGAGACCTGGGTGACAGACTGCGCTTGTCTGGAATACTGGACACCTGGGTTACGGACTGCGCTTGTCTGAGATACTGGAGAGCTGGGTAACGGACTGCGCTTGTCTGAGTTACTGGAGACCTAGGTTACGGACTGCGCTTGTCTGAGATACCGGAGACCTGGGTAACGGACTGCGCTTGTCTGAGAAACTGGAGACCTGGGTAACGGACTGCGCTTGTCTGAGATACCGGAGAGCTGGGTTACAGACTACGCTTGTCTGAGATACCGGACACCTGGGTCATGGACTGCGCTTGTCTGAGATACCGGAGAGCTGGGTTACGGACTGCGCTTGACTGAGATACCGGAGAGCTGGGATACGGACTGCGCTTGTCTGAGATACTGGACACCTGGGTTACGGACTGCGCTTGTCTGAGATACCGGAGACCTGGGTAACGGACTGCGCTTGTCTGAGATACCGGAGAGCTGGGTTACGGACTGAGCTTGTCTGAGATACTGGACACCTGGGTTACGGACTGCGCTTGTCTGAGATACCGGAGACCTGGGTCACGGACTGCGCTTGTCTGAGATACCGGACAGCTGGATTACGGACTGCGCTTGTCTGAGATACTGGAGACCTGGGTCACGGACTGCGCTTGTCTGAGATACTGGACACCTGGGTTACGGACTGCGCTTGTCTGAGATACAGGAGACCTGGGTAACGGACTGCGCTTGTCTGAGATACTGGAGAGCTGGGTTACAGACTGCGCTTGTCTGAGATACCGGAGACCTGGATTACGGATTGCGCTTGTCTGAGATACCAGAGACCTGGGTGACAGACTGCGCTTGTCTGGAATACTGGACACCTGGGTTACGGACTGCGCTTGTCTGAGATACTGGAGAGCTGGGTTACGGACTGCGCTTGTCTGAGTTACTGGAGACCTAGGTTACAGACTGCGCTTGTCTGAGATACCGGAGACCTGGGTTACGGACTGCGCTTGTCTGAGATACTGGAGACCTGGGTAACGGACTGCGCTTGTCTGAGATACCGGAGAGCTGGGTTACAGACTGCGCTTGTCTGAGATACCGGAGACCTGGGTCATGGACTGCGCTTGTCTGAGATATTGGAGAGCTGGGTTACAGACTGCGCTTGTCTGAGATACCGGACACCTGGGGCATGGACTGCGCTTGTCTGAGATAACGGAGAGCTGGGTTACGGACTGCGCTTGTCTGAGATACCGGAGACCTGGGTTACGGACTGCGCTTGTCTGAGATACCGGAGAGCTGGGTTATGGACTGCGCTTGTCTGAGATACTGGAGAGCTGGGTTACGGACTGCGCTTGTCTGAGATACCAGAAAGCTGGGTAACGGACTGCGCTTCTCTGAGATACCGGAGAGCTGGGTTACGGACTGCGTTTGTCTGAGATACTGGAGAGCTGGGTTACGGACCGTGCTTGTCTGAGATACCGGAGACCTGGGTGACAGACTGCGCTTGTCTGGAATACTGGACACCTGGGTTACGGACTGCGCTTGTCTGAGATACTGGAGAGCTGGGTAACGGACTGCGCTTGTCTGAGTTACTGGAGACCTAGGTTACGGACTGCGCTTGTCTGAGATACCGGAGACCTGGGTAACGGACTGCGCTTGTCTGAGAAACTGGAGACCTGGGTAACGGACTGCGCTTGTCTGAGATACCGGAGAGCTGGGTTACAGACTACGCTTGTCTGAGATACCGGACACCTGGGTCATGGACTGCGCTTGTCTGAGATACCGGAGAGCTGGTTTACGGACTGCGCTTGACTGAGATACCGGAGAGCTGGGATACGGACTGCGCTTGTCTGAGATACTGGACACCTGGGTTACGGACTGCGCTTGTCTGAGATACCGGAGACCTGGGTAACGGACTGCGCTTGTCTGAGATACCGGAGAGCTGGGTTACGGACTGAGCTTGTCTGAGATACTGGACACCTGGGTTACGGACTGCGCTTGTCTGAGATACCGGAGACCTGGGTCACGGACTGCGCTTGTCTGAGATACCGGACAGCTGGATTACGGACTGCGCTTGTCTGAGATACTGGAGACCTGGGTCACGGACTGCGCTTGTCTGAGATACTGGACACCTGGGTTACGGACTGCGCTTGTCTGAGATACAGGAGACCTGGGTAACGGACTGCGCTTGTCTGAGATACTGGAGAGCTGGGTTACAGACTGCGCTTGTCTGAGATACCGGAGACCTGGATTACGGATTGCGCTTGTCTGAGATACCAGAGACCTGGGTGACAGACTGCGCTTGTCTGGAATACTGGACACCTGGGTTACGGACTGCGCTTGTCTGAGATACTGGAGAGCTGGGTTACGGACTGCGCTTGTCTGAGTTACTGGAGACCTAGGTTACAGACTGCGCTTGTCTGAGATACCGGAGACCTGGGTTACGGACTGCGCTTGTCTGAGATACTGGAGACCTGGGTAACGGACTGCGCTTGTCTGAGATACCGGAGAGCTGGGTTACAGACTGCGCTTGTCTGAGATACCGGAGACCTGGGTCATGGACTGCGCTTGTCTGAGATATTGGAGAGCTGGGTTACAGACTGCGCTTGTCTGAGATACCGGACACCTGGGGCATGGACTGCGCTTGTCTGAGATAACAGAGAGCTGGGTTACGGACTGCGCTTGTCTGAGATACCGGAGACCTGGGTCATGGACTGCGCTTGCCTGAGATACTGGACACCTGGGTTACGGACTGCGCTTGTCTGAGATAGCGGAGACCTGGGTCATGGACTGCGCTTGTCTGAGATACCGGAGACCTGGGTTACGGACTGCGCTTGTCTGAGATACCGGAGACCTGGGTTACGGACTGCGCTTGTCTGAGATACCGGAGACCTGGGTCACGGACTGCGCTTGTCTGAGATACCGGAGAGCTGGGTTACGGACTGCGCTTGTCTGAGATACTGGACACCTGGGTTACGGACTGCGCTTGTCTGAGATACCGGAGACCTGGGTCACGGACTGCGCTTGTCTGAGATACTGGAGAGCTCGGTTACGGACTGCGCTTGTCTGAGATACTGGAGACCTGGGTCACGGACTGCGCTTGTCTGAGATACTGGACACCTGGGTTACGGACTGCGCTTGTCTGAGATACCGGAGACCTGGGTAACGGACTGCGCTTGTCTGAGATACTGGAGAGCTGGGTTAGAGACTGCGCTTGTCTGAGATACCGGAGACCTGGATTACAGATTGCGCTTGTCTGAGATACCAGAGACCTGGGTGACAGACTGCGCTTGTCTGGAATACTGGACACCTGGGTTACGGACTGCGCTTGTCTGAGATACTGGAGAGCTGGGTTACGGACTGCGCTTGTCTGAGTTACTGGAGACATAGGTTACAGACTGCGCTTGTCTGAGATACCGGAGACCTGGGTTACGGACTGCGCTTGTCTGAGATACTGGAGACCTGGGTAACGGACTGCGCTTGTCTGAGATACCGGAGAGCTGGGTTACAGACTGCGCTTGTCTGAGATACCGGAGATCTGGGTCATGGACTGCGCTTGTCTGAGATATTGGAGAGCTGGGTTACAGACTGCGCTTGTCTGAGATACCGGACACCTGGGGCATGGACTGCGCTTGTCTGAGATACCGGAGAGCTGGGTTACGGACTGCGCTTGTCTGAGATACCGGAGACCTGGGTCATGGACTGCGCTTGTCTGAGATACTGGACACCTGGGTTACGGACTGCGCTTGTCTGAGATAGCGGAGACCTGGGTCATGGACTGCACTTGTCTGAGATACCGGAGACCTGGGTTACGGACTGCGCTTGTCTGAGATACTGGAGACCTGGGTTACGGACTGCGCTTGTCTGAGATACCGGAGACCTGGGTCACGGACTGCGCTTGTCTGAGATACCGGAGAGCTGGGTTACGGACTGAGCTTGTCTGAGATACTGGACACCTGGGTTACGGACTGCGCTTGTCTGAGATACCGGAGACCTGGGTCACGGACTGCGCTTGTCTGAGATACCGGACAGCTGGATTACGGACTGCGCTTGTCTGAGATACTGGAGACCTGGGTCACGGACTGCGCTTGTCTGAGATACTGGACACCTGGGTTACGGACTGCGCTTGTCTGAGATACAGGAGACCTGGGTAACGGACTGCGCTTGTCTGAGATACTGGAGAGCTGGGTTACAGACTGCGCTTGTCTGAGATACCGGAGACCTGGATTACGGATTGTGCTTGTCTGAGATACCAGAGACCTGGGTGACAGACTGCGCTTGTCTGGAATACTGGACACCTGGGTTACGGACTGCGCTTGTCTGAGATACTGGAGAGCTGGGTTACGGACTGCGCTTGTCTGAGTTACTGGAGACCTAGGTTACAGACTGCGCTTGTCTGAGATACCGGAGACCTGGGTTACGGACTGCGCTTGTCTGAGATACTGGAGACCTGGGTAACGGACTGCGCTTGTCTGAGATACCGGAGAGCTGGGTTACAGACTGCGCTTGTCTGAGATACCGGAGACCTGGGTCATGGACTGCGCTTGTCTGAGATATTGGAGAGCTGGGTTACAGACTGCGCTTGTCTGAGATACCGGACACCTGGGGCATGGACTGCGCTTGTCTGAGATAACGGAGAGCTGGGTTACGGACTGCGCTTGTCTGAGATACCGGAGACCTGGGTTACGGACTGCGCTTGTCTGAGATACCGGAGAGCTGGGTTATGGACTGCGCTTGTCTGAGATACTGGAGAGCTGGGTTACGGACTGCGCTTGTCTGAGATACCAGAAAGCTGGGTAACGGACTGCGCTTCTCTGAGATACCGGAGAGCTGGGTTACGGACTGCGTTTGTCTGAGATACTGGAGAGCTGGGTTACGGACCGTGCTTGTCTGAGATACCGGAGACCTGGGTGACAGACTGCGCTTGTCTGGAATACTGGACACCTGGGTTACGGACTGCGCTTGTCTGAGATACTGGAGAGCTGGGTAACGGACTGCGCTTGTCTGAGTTACTGGAGACCTAGGTTACGGACTGCGCTTGTCTGAGATACCGGAGACCTGGGTAACGGACTGCGCTTGTCTGAGAAACTGGAGACCTGGGTAACGGACTGCGCTTGTCTGAGATACCGGAGAGCTGGGTTACAGACTACGCTTGTCTGAGATACCGGACACCTGGGTCATGGACTGCGCTTGTCTGAGATACCGGAGAGCTGGGTTACGGACTGCGTTTGACTGAGATACCGGAGAGCTGGGATACGGACTGCGCTTGTCTGAGATACTGGACACCTGGGTTACGGACTGCGCTTGTCTGAGATACCGGAGACCTGGGTAACGGACTGCGCTTGTCTGAGATACCGGAGAGCTGGGTTACGGACTGAGCTTGTCTGAGATACTGGACACCTGGGTTACGGACTGCGCTTGTCTGAGATACCGGAGACCTGGGTCACGGACTGCGCTTGTCTGAGATACCGGACAGCTGGATTACGGACTGCGCTTGTCTGAGATACTGGAGACCTGGGTCACGGACTGCGCTTGTCTGAGATACTGGACACCTGGGTTACGGACTGCGCTTGTCTGAGATACAGGAGACCTGGGTAACGGACTGCGCTTGTCTGAGATACTGGAGAGCTGGGTTACAGACTGCGCTTGTCTGAGATACCGGAGACCTGGATTACGGATTGCGCTTGTCTGAGATACCAGAGACCTGGGTGACAGACTGCGCTTGTCTGGAATACTGGACACCTGGGTTACGGACTGCGCTTGTCTGAGATACTGGAGAGCTGGGTTACGGACTGCGCTTGTCTGAGTTACTGGAGACCTAGGTTACAGACTGCGCTTGTCTGAGATACCGGAGACCTGGGTTACGGACTGCGCTTGTCTGAGATACTGGAGACCTGGGTAACGGACTGCGCTTGTCTGAGATACCGGAGAGCTGGGTTACAGACTGCGCTTGTCTGAGATACCGGAGACCTGGGTCATGGACTGCGCTTGTCTGAGATATTGGAGAGCTGGGTTACAGACTGCGCTTGTCTGAGATACCGGACACCTGGGGCATGGACTGCGCTTGTCTGAGATAACGGAGAGCTGGGTTACGGACTGCGCTTGTCTGAGATACCGGAGACCTGGGTCATGGACTGCGCTTGCCTGAGATACTGGACACCTGGGTTACGGACTGCGCTTGTCTGAGATAGCGGAGACCTGGGTCATGGACTGCGCTTGTCTGAGATACCGGAGACCTGGGTTACGGACTGCGCTTGTCTGAGATACCGGAGACCTGGGTTACGGACTGCGCTTGTCTGAGATACCGGAGACCTGGGTCACGGACTGCGCTTGTCTGAGATACCGGAGAGCTGGGTTACGGACTGCGCTTGTCTGAGATACTGGACACCTGGGTTACGGACTGCGCTTGTCTGAGATACCGGAGACCTGGGTCACGGACTGCGCTTGTCTGAGATACTGGAGAGCTCGGTTACGGACTGTGCTTGTCTGAGATACTGGAGACCTGGGTCACGGACTGCGCTTGTCTGAGATACCGGAGACCTGGGTAACGGACTGCGCTTGTCTGAGATACTGGAGAGCTGGGTTAGAGACTGCGCTTGTCTGAGATACCGGAGACCTGGATTACAGATTGCGCTTGTCTGAGATACCAGAGACCTGGGTGACAGACTGCGCTTGTCTGGAATACTGGACACCTGGGTTACGGACTGCGCTTGTCTGAGATACTGGAGACCTAGGTTACAGACTGCGCTTGTCTGAGATACCGGAGACCTGGGTTACGGACTGCGCTTGTCTGAGATACTGGAGACCTGGGTAACGGACTGCGCTTGTCTGAGATACCGGAGAGCTGGGTTACAGACTGCGCTTGTCTGAGATACCGGAGATCTGGGTCATGGACTGCGCTTGTCTGAGATATTGGAGAGCTGGGTTACAGACTGCGCTTGTCTGAGATACCGGACACCTGGGGCATGGACTGCGCTTGTCTGAGATACCGGAGAGCTGGGTTACGGACTGCGCTTGTCTGAGATACCGGAGACCTGGGTCATGGACTGCGCTTGTCTGAGATACTGGACACCTGGGTTACGGACTGCGCTTGTCTGAGATAGCGGAGACCTGGGTCATGGACTGCACTTGTCTGAGATACCGGAGACCTGGGTTACGGACTGCGCTTGTCTGAGATACTGGAGACCTGGGTTACGGACTGCGCTTGTCTGAGATACCGGAGACCTGGGTCACGGACTGCGCTTGTCTGAGATACCGGAGAGCTGGGTTACGGACTGAGCTTGTCTGAGATACTGGACACCTGGGTTACGGACTGCGCTTGTCTGAGATACCGGAGACCTGGGTCACGGACTGCGCTTGTCTGAGATACCGGACAGCTGGGTTACGGACTGCGCTTGTCTGAGATACTGGAGACCTGGGTCACGGACTGCGCTTGTCTGAGATACTGGACACCTGGGTTACGGACTGCGCTTGTCTGAGATACTGGAGACCTGGGTCACGGACTGCGCTTGTCTGAGATACTGGAGAGCTCGGTTACGGATTGCGCTTGTCTGAGATACTGGAGAGCTGGGTTACGGACTGCGCTTGTCTGAGATACTGGAGAGCTGGGTTATGGACTGCGCTTGTCTGAGATACCGGAGAGCTGGGTTACGGACTGCGCTTGTCTGAGATACTGGAGACCTGGGTTACGGACTGCGCTTGTCTGAGATACCGGAGACCTGGGTAACGGACTGCGCTTGTCTGAGATACCGGAGACCTGGGTCATGGACTGCGCTTGTCTGAGATACCGGAGACCTGGGTGACAGACTGCGCTTGTCTGGAATACTGGACACCTGGGTTACGGACTGCGCTTGTCTGAGATACTGGAGAGCTGGGTTACGGACTGCGCTTGTCTGAGTTACTGGAGACCTGGGTAACGGACTGCGCTTGTCTGAGATACCGGAGAGCTGGGTTACAGACTGCGCTTGTCTGAGATACCGGAGACCTGGGTCATGGACTGCGCTTGTCTGAGATATTGGAGAGCTGGGTTACAGACTGCGCTTGTCTGAGATACCGGACACCTGGGGCATGGACTGCGCTTGTCTGAGATAACGGAGAGCTGGGTTACGGACTGCGCTTGTCTGAGATACCGGAGACCTGGGTCATGGACTGCGCTTGTCTGAGATACTGGACACCTGGGTTACGGACTGCGCTTGTCTGAGATAACGGAGACCTGGGTCATGGACTGCACTTGTCTGAGATACCGGAGACCTGGGTTACGGACTGCGCTTGTCTGAGATACCGGAGACCTGGGTTACGGACTGCGCTTGTCTGAGATACCGGAGACCTGGGTCACGGACTGCGCTTGTCTGAGATACCGGAGAGCTGGGATACGGACTGCGCTTGTCTGAGATACTGGACACCTGGGTTACGGACTGCGCTTGTCTGAGATACCAGAGACCTGGGTCACGGACTGCGCTTGTCTGAGATACCGGAGAGCTCGGTTACGGACTGCGCTTGTCTGAGATACTGGAGACCTGGGTCACGGACTGCGCTTGTCTGAGATATGGACACCTGGGTTACGGACTGCGCTTGTCTGAGATACCGGAGACCTGGGTAACGGACTGCGCTTGTCTGAGATACTGGAGAGCTGGGTTACAGACTGCGCTTGTCTGAGATACCGGAGACCTGGATTACGGATTGCGCTTGTCTGAGATACCAGAGACCTGGGTGACAGACTGCGCTTGTCTGGAATACTGGACACCTGGGTTACGGACTGCGCTTGTCTGAGATACTGGAGACCTGGGTAATGGACTGCGCTTGTCTGAGATACCGGAGAGCTGGGTTACAGACTGCGCTTGTCTGAGATACCGGAGACTTGGGTCATGGACTGCGCTTGTCTGAGATATTGGAGAGCTGGGTTACAGACTGCGCTTGTCTGAGATACCGGACACCTGGGGCATGGACTGCGCTTGTCTGAGATACCGGAGAGCTGGGTTACGGACTGTGCTTGTCTGAGATACCGGAGACCTGGGTCATGGACTGCGCTTGTCTGAGATACTGGACACCTGGGTTACGGACTGCGCTTGTCTGAGATAGCGGAGACCTGGGTCATGGACTGCGCTTGTCTGAGATACCGGAGACCTGGGTTACGGACTGCGCTTGTCTGAGATACTGGAGACCTGGGTTACGGACTGCGCTTGTCTGAGATACCGGAGACCTGGGTCACGGACTGCGCTTGTCTGAGATACCGGAGAGCTGGGTTACGGACTGAGCTTGTCTGAGATACTGGACACCTGGGTTACGGACTGCGCTTGTCTGAGATACCGGAGACCTGGGTCACGGACTGCGCTTGTCTGAGATACCGGACAGCTGGATTACGGACTGCGCTTGTCTGAGATACTGGAGACCTGGGTCACGGACTGCGCTTGTCTGAGATACTGGACACCTGGGTTACGGACTGCGCTTGTCTGAGATACAGGAGACCTGGGTAACGGACTGCGCTTGTCTGAGATACTGGAGAGCTGGGTTACGGACTGCGCTTGTCTGAGATACCGGAGACCTGGATTACGGATTGCGCTTGTCTGAGATACTGGAGAGCTGGGTTACGGACTGCGCTTGTCTGAGATACTGGAGAGCTGGGTTATGGACTGCGCTTGTCTGAGATACCGGAGAGCTGGGTTACGGACTGCGCTTGTCTGAGATACTGGAGACCTGGGTTACGGACTGCGCTTGTCTGAGATACCGGAGACCTGGGTAACGGACTGCGCTTGTCTGAGATACCGGAGAGCTGGGTCACAGACTGAGCTTGACTGAGATACTGGACACCTGGGTTACGGACTGCGCTTGTCTGAGATACCAGAGAGCTGGGTTACGGACTGCGCTTGTCTGAGATACCGGAGAGCTGGGTTACGGACTGTGCTTGTCTGAGATACTGGAGAGCTGGGTTACGGACTGTGCTTGTCTGAGATACCGGAGAGCTGGGTTACGGACTGCGCTTGTCTGAGATACCGGAGAGCTGGGTTACGGACTGCGCTTGTCTGAGATACCGGAGACCTGGGTTATGGACTGCGCTTGTCTGCGATACCGGAGAGCTGGGTCACGGACTGCGCTTGTCTGAGATACCGGAGACCTGGTTCACGGACTGCGCTTGTCTGAGATACTGGAGACCTGGGTTATGGACTGCGCTTGTCTGAGATACTGGAGACCTGGGTTATGGACTGCACTTGTCTGAGATACTGGAGACCTGGGTCACGGACTGTGCTGCTCTGAGATACCGGAGACCTGGGTAACGGACTGCGCTTATCTGAGATACCGGAGACCTGGGTCATGGACTGTGCTTGTCTGAGATACTGGAGAGCTGGGTTACGGACTGCGCTTGTCTGAGATACCGGAGAGCTGGGTTACGGACTGCGCTTGTCTGAGATACCGGAGACCTGGGTTATGGACTGCGCTTGTCTGAGATACCGGAGAGCTGGGTCACGGACTTCTCTTGTCTGAGATACCGGAGACCTGGTTCACGGACTGAGCTTGTCTGAGATACTGGAGACCTGGGTTATGGACTGCGCTTGTCTGAGATACTGGAGACCTGGGTTACGGACTTCTCTTGTCTGAGATACCGGAGACCTGGTTCACGGACTTCTCTTGTCTGAGATACCGGAGACCTGGTTCACGGACTGTGCTTGTCTGAGATACCGGAGAGCTGGGTTACGGACTGCGCTTGTCTGAGATACCGGAGACCTGGGTTACGGACTGCGCTTGTCTGAGATACCGGAGAGCTGAGTCACAGACTGAGCTTGTCTGAGATACTGGGCACCTGGGTTACGGACTGCGCTTGTCTGAGATACCGGAGAGCTGGGTTACGGACTGCGCTTGTCTGAGATACCGGAGACCTGGGTTACGGACTGCGCTTGTCTGAGATACCGGAGAGCTGGGTCACAGACTGAGCTTGTCTGAGATACTGGACACCTGGGTTACGGACTGCGCTTGTCTGAGATACCGGAGACCTGGGTTACGGACTGCGCTTGTCTGAGATACCGGAGACCTGGGTTATGGACTGCGCTTGTCTGAGATACCGGAGACCTGGGTTATGGACTGCGCTTGTCTGAGATACCGGAGACCTGGGTTATGGACTGTGCTTGTCTGAGATACCGGAGAGCTGGGTTACGGACTGCGCTTGTCTGAGATACCGGAGACCTGGGTTATGGACTGCTCTTGTCTGAGATACCGGAGACCTGGGTTACGGACTGCGCTTGTCTGAGATACCGGAGACCTGGGTTACGGACTGCGCTTGTCTGAGATACCGGAGAGCTGGGTTACGGACTGTGCTTGTCTGAGATACCGGAGAGCTGGGTTACGGACTGCGCTTGTCTGAGATACTGGAGACCTGGGTTACGGACTGTAGTTTTGATGCACTCTGCATCCAGGATTCTCTGGAGCTTCTGCTGTTGCACAGACGCTGCTGGTGGGGGGGTGTTGGGGTTTCTGCTGTTGCACACACACTGGTGGGGGGGGATGTCGGGGTTTCTGCTGTTGCACACACACTGGTGGTGGGGGGGTGTTGGGGTTTCTGCTGTTGCACACACACTGGTGGTGGGAGGGTGTTGGGGTTTCTGCTGTTGCACACACTCTGGTGGTGGGGGGTGTCGGGGTTTCTGCTGTTGCACACACGCTGCTGGTGGTGGGGTGTTGGGGTTTCTGCTGTTGCACACACACTGGTGGTGGGGGGTGTCGGGGTTTCTGCTGTTGCACACACGCTGGTGGTGGGGGGTGTCGGGGTTTCTGCTGTTGCACACACGCTGCTGGTGGGGGGGGTGTCGGGGTTTCTGCTGTTGCACACACACTGGTGGGGGGGGTGTTGGGGTTTCTGCTGTTGCACACATGCTGCTGGTGGTGGGGGGGGTGTTGGGGTTTCTGCTGTTGCACACACACTGGTGGGGGGGGTGTCGGGGTTTCTGCTGTTGTACACACACTGGTGGGGGGGGGTGTCGGGGTTTCTGCTGTTGCACACACACTGGTGGGGGGGTGTTGGGGTTTCTGCTGTTGCACACACACTGCTGGTGGGGGGGGTATCGGGGTTTCTGCTGTTGCACACACGCTGGTGGGGGGGTGTTGGGGTTTCTGCTGTTGCACACACACTGGTGGGGGGGGGTGTCGGGGTTTCTGCTGTTGCACACACACTGCTGATGGGGGGTGTCGGGGTTTCTGCTGTTGCACACACACTGCTGATGGGGGGGTGTCGGGGTTTCTGCTGTTGCACACACACTGCTGGTGGGGGGGTGTTGGGGTTTCTGCTGTTGCACACACACTGGTGGGGGGGTGTCGGGGTTTCTGCTGTTGCACACACGCTGGTGGTGGGGTGTTGGGGTTTCTGCTGTTGCACACACACTGGTGGTGGGGGGGTGTTGGGGTTTCTGCTGTTGCACACACGCTGGTGGTGGGGGGTGTTGGGGTTTCTGCTGTTGCACACACGCTGGTGGTGGGGGGTGTTGGGGTTTCTGCTGTTGCACACACGCTGGTGGGGGGGGGTGTTGGGGTTTCTGCTGTTGCACACACGCTGGTGGTGGGGGGTGTTGGGGTTTCTGCTGTTGCACACACGCTGGTGGTGGGGGGTGTTGGGGTTTCTGCTGTTGCACAGACGCTGGTGGTGGGAGGGTGTTGGGGTTTCTGCTGTTGCACAGACGCTGCTGGTGGTGGGGAGGTGTTGGGGTTTCTGCTGTTGCACACACACTGCTGGTGGGGGGGTGTTGGGGTTTCTGCCGTTGCACACACGCTGGTGGTGGGGGGTGTTGGGGTTTCTGCTGTTGCACACACGCTGCTGGTGGTGGGGTGTTGGGGTTTCTGCTGTTGCACACACGCTGGTGGTGGTGGGGTGTTGGGGTTTCTGCTGTTGCACACACGCTGCTGGTGGTGGGGTGGTGTTGGGGTTTCTGCTGTTGCACACACGCTGGTGGTGGGGGGTGTTGGGGTTTCTGCTGTTGCACACACGCTGCTGGTGGTGGGGTGTTGGGGTTTCTGCTGTTGCACACACACTGGTGGTGGGGGGTGTCGGGGTTTCTGCTGTTGCACACACACTGGTGGTGGTGGGGTGTTGGGGTTTCTGCTGTTGCACACACGCTGCTGGTGGTGGGGTGGTGTTGGGGTTTCTGCTGTTGCACACACGCTGGTGGTGGGGGGTGTTGGGGTTTCTGCTGTTGCACACACGCTGCTGGTGGTGGGGTGTTGGGGTTTCTGCTGTTGCACACACACTGGTGGTGGGGGGTGTCGGGGTTTCTGCTGTTGCACACACGCTGGTGGTGGGGGGTGTCGGGGTTTCTGCTGTTGCACACACGCTGCTGGTGGTGGGGTGTTGGGGTTTCTGCTGTTGCACACACACTGGTGGTGGTGGGGGGTGTCGGGGTTTCTGCTGTTGCACACACGCTGCTGGTGGTGGGAGGGTGTTGGGGTTTCTGCTGTTGCACACACGCTGCTGGTGGTGGGGTGTTGGGGTTTCTGCTGTTGCACACACACTGGTGGTGGTGGGGGGTGTCGGGGTTTCTGCTGTTGCACACACGCTGCTGGTGGTGGGGGGTGTCGGGGTTTCTGCTGTTGCACACGCGCTGCTGGTGGTGGGGTGTTGGGGTTTCTGCTGTTGCACACACACTGGTGGGGGGGGTGTCGGGGTTTCTGCTGTTGCACACACACTGGTGGTGGTGGGGGGTGTTGGGGTTTCTGCTGTTGCACACACACTGGTGGTGGTGGGGGGTGTCGGGGTTTCTGCTGTTGCACACACGCTGGTGGTGGGGGGTGTTGGGGTTTCTGCTGTTGCACACACGCTGCTGGTGGTGGGAGGGTGTTGGGGTTTCTGCTGTTGCACACACTCTGGTGGTGGTGGGGGGTGTCGGGGTTTCTGCTGTTGCACACACGCTGCTGGTGGTGGGGTGTTGGGGTTTCTGCTGTTGCACACACACTGGTGGTGGGAGGGTGTTGGGGTTTCTGCTGTTGCACACACACTGGTGGGGGGGGGTGTTGGGGTTTCTGCTGTTGCACACACACTGGTGGTGGGGGGGTGTCGGGGTTTCTGCTGTTGCACACACGCTGCTGGTGGTGGGGTGTTGGGGTTTCTGCTGTTGCACACACACTGGTGGTGGGAGGGTGTTGGGGTTTCTGCTGTTGCACACACACTGGTGGGGGGGGGTGTTGGGGTTTCTGCTGTTGCACACACACTGGTGGTGGGGGGGTGTCGGGGTTTCTGCTGTTGCACATACACTGTTGGGGGGGGTGTTGGGGTTTCTGCTGTTGCACACACACTGGTGGTGGGGGGGTGTTGGGGTTTCTGCTGTTGCACACACACTGCTGGTGGGGAGGTGTCGGGGTTTCTGCTGTTGCACACACACTGGTGGTGGTGGGGGGTGTTGGGGTTTCTGCTGTTGCACACACACTGGTGGTGGGGGGGTGTTGGGGTTTCTGCTGTTGCACACACACTGCTGGTGGGGGGGTGTTGGGGTTTCTGCTGTTGCACACACACTGGTGGGGGGGGTGTTGGGGTTTCTGCTGTTGCACACACACTGGTGGTGGGGGGGTGTCGGGGTTTCTGCTGTTGCACACACACTGGTGGGGGGGTGTCGGGGTTTCTGCTGTTGCACACACACTGCTGATGGGGGGTGTCGGGGTTTCTGCTGTTGCACACACACTGCTGGTGGGGGGGTGTTGGGGTTTCTGCTGTTGCACACACACTGGTGGGGGGGTGTCGGGGTTTCTGCTGTTGCACACACGCTGGTGGTGGGGTGTTGGGGTTTCTGCTGTTGCACACACACTGGTGGTGGGGGGGTGTTGGGGTTTCTGCTGTTGCACACACGCTGGTGGTGGGGGGTGTTGGGGTTTCTGCTGTTGCACACACGCTGCTGGTGGTGGGGGGGTGTTGGGGTTTCTGCTGTTGCACACACACTGCTGGTGGTGGGGTGTTGGGGTTTCTGCTGTTGCACACACGCTGGTGGTGGGGGGTGTTGGGGTTTCTGCTGTTGCACACACACTGCTGGTGGTGGGGTGTTGGGGTTTCTGCTGTTGCACACACGCTGGTGGTGGGGGGTGTTGGGGTTTCTGCTGTTGCACACACGCTGATGGGGGGGGTGTTGGGGTTTCTGCTGTTGCACACACGCTGGTGGTGGGGGGTGTTGGGGTTTCTGCTGTTGCACACACGCTGGTGGTGGGGGGTGTTGGGGTTTCTGCTGTTGCACACACGCTGGTGGTGGGAGGGTGTTGGGGTTTCTGCTGTTGCACAGACGCTGCTGGTGGTGGGGAGGTGTTGGGGTTTCTGCTGTTGCACACACACTGCTGGTGGGGGGGTGTTGGGGTTTCTGCCGTTGCACACACGCTGGTGGTGGGGGGTGTTGGGGTTTCTGCTGTTGCACACACGCTGCTGGTGGTGGGGAGGTGTCGGGGTTTCTGCTGTTGCACACACGCTGCTGGTGGTGGGGTGTTGGGGTTTCTGCTGTTGCACACACGCTGCTTGTGGGGAGGTGTCGGGGTTTCTGCTGTTGCACACACACTGGTGGTGGTGGGGTGTTGGGGTTTCTGCTGTTGCACACACGCTGCTGGTGGTGGGGTGGTGTTGGGGTTTCTGCTGTTGCACACACGCTGGTGGTGGGGGGTGTTGGGGTTTCTGCTGTTGCACACACGCTGCTGGTGGTGGGGTGTTGGGGTTTCTGCTGTTGCACACACGCTGGTGGTGGGGGGTGTCGGGGTTTCTGCTGTTGCACACACGCTGGTGGTGGGGGGTGTCGGGGTTTCTGCTGTTGCACACACGCTGCTGGTGGTGGGGTGTTGGGGTTTCTGCTGTTGCACACACACTGCTGGTGGTGGGGTGTTGGGGTTTCTGCTGTTGCACACACGCTGGTGGTGGGGGGTGTCGGGGTTTCTGCTGTTGCACACACGCTGGTGGTGGGGGGTGTCGGGGTTTCTGCTGTTGCACACACGCTGCTGGTGGTGGGAGGGTGTTGGGGTTTCTGCTGTTGCACACACGCTGCTGGTGGTGGGGTGTTGGGGTTTCTGCTGTTGCACACACACTGGTGGTGGTGGGGGGTGTCGGGGTTTCTGCTGTTGCACACACGCTGCTGGTGGTGGGGGGTGTCGGGGTTTCTGCTGTTGCACACACGCTGCTGGTGGTGGGGTGTTGGGGTTTCTGCCTTTGCACACACACTGGTGGGGGGGGTGTCGGGGTTTCTGCTGTTGCACACACACTGGTGGTGGTGGGGGGTGTTGGGGTTTCTGCTGTTGCACACACGCTGCTGGTGGTGGGGTGTTGGGGTTTCTGCTGTTGCACACACACTGGTGGTGGTGGGGGGTGTCGGGGTTTCTGCTGTTGCACACACGCTGGTGGTGGGGGGTGTTGGGGTTTCTGCTGTTGCACACACGCTGCTGGTGGTGGGAGGGTGTTGGGGTTTCTGCTGTTGCACACACTCTGGTGGTGGTGGGGGGTGTCGGGGTTTCTGCTGTTGCACACACGCTGCTGGTGGTGGGGTGTTGGGGTTTCTGCTGTTGCACACACACTGGTGGTGGGAGGGTGTTGGGGTTTCTGCTGTTGCACACACACTGGTGGGGGGGGGTGTTGGGGTTTCTGCTGTTGCACACACACTGGTGGTGGGGGGGTGTCGGGGTTTCTGCTGTTGCACACACGCTGCTGGTGGTGGGGTGTTGGGGTTTCTGCTGTTGCACACACACTGGTGGTGGGAGGGTGTTGGGGTTTCTGCTGTTGCACACACACTGGTGGGGAGGGTGTTGGGGTTTCTGCTGTTGCACACACACTGGTGGTGGGGGGGTGTCGGGGTTTCTGCTGTTGCACATACACTGTTGGGGGGGGTGTTGGGGTTTCTGCTGTTGCACACACACTGGTGGTGGGGGGGTGTTGGGGTTTCTGCTGTTGCACACACACTGCTGGTGGGGAGGTGTCGGGGTTTCTGCTGTTGCACACACACTGGTGGTGGGGGGTGTTGGGGTTTCTGCTGTTGCACACACACTGGTGGTGGGGGGGTGTTGGGGTTTCTGCTGTTGCACACACACTGCTGGTGGGGGGGTGTTGGGGTTTCTGCTGTTGCACACACACTGGTGGGGGGGGTGTTGGGGTTTCTGCTGTTGCACACACACTGGTGGTGGGGGGGTGTCGGGGTTTCTGCTGTTGCACACACACTGGTGGGGGGGGTGTTGGGGTTTCTGCTGTTGCACACACACTGGTGGTGGGGGGGTGTTGGGGTTTCTGCTGTTGCACACACACTGCTGGTGGGGAGGTGTCGGGGTTTCTGCTGTTGCACACACACTGCTGGTGGGGGGGTGTTGGGGTTTCTGCTGTTGCACACACACTGCTGGTGGGGAGGTGTCGGGGTTTCTGCTGTTGCACACACACTGGTGGGGGGGGTGTTGGGGTTTCTGCTGTTGCACACACACTGCTGGTGGGGGGGGTGTCGGCGTTTCTGCTGTTGCACACACACTGGTGGGGGGGTGTCGGGGTTTCTGCTGTTGCACACACGCTGGTGGTGGGGGGTGTCGGGGTTTCTGCTGTTGCACACACGCTGCTGGTGGGGGGGTGTTGGGGTTTCTGCTGTTGCACACACACTGCTGGTGGGGGGGTGTCGGGGTTTCTGCTGTTGCACACACACTGGTGGGGGGGGTGTCGGGGTTTCTGCTGTTGCACACACGCTGGTGGTGGGGGGTGTCGGGGTTTCTGCTGTTGCACACACACTGCTGGTGGGGGGGTGTCGGGGTTTCTGCTGTTGCACACACACTGGTGGGGGGGTGTCGGGGTTTCTGCTGTTGCACACACGCTGCTGGTTGGGGGGTGTCGGGGTTTCTGCTGTTGCACACACGCTGGTGGTGGGGTGTTGGGATTTCTGCTGTTGCACACACACTGCTGGTGGGGGGGTGTTGGGGTTTCTGCTGTTGCACACACACTGCTTTTGGGGGGGTGTCAGGGTTTCTGCTGTTGCACACACGCTGGTGGTGGGGGGGTGTCGGGGTTTCTGCTGTTGCACACACGCTGCTGGTGGGGGTTGTTGGGGTTTCTGCTGTTGCACAGACGCTGCTTGTGGGGAGGTGTCGGGGTTTCTGCTGTTGCACACACACTGCTGGTGGTGGGGGGGTGTTGGGGTTTCTGCTGTTGCACACACACTGCTGGTGGGGGGGTGTCGGGGTTTCTGCTGTTGCACACACGCTGCTGGTGGGGGGTGTCAGGGTTTCTGCTGTTGCACACACACTGGTGGGAGGGTGTTGGGGTTTCTGCTGTTGCACACACGCTGCTGGTGGTGGGGAGGTGTCGGGGTTTCTGCTGTTGCACACACACTGCTGGTGGGGGGGTGTCGGGGTTTCTGCTGTTGCACACACGCTGCTGGTGGTGGGGGGTGTTGGGGTTTCTGCTGTTGCACACACACTGCTGGTGGGGAGGTGTCGGGGTTTCTGCTGTTGCACACACGCTGCTGGTGGGGGGGTGTTGGGGTTTCTGCTGTTGCACAGACGCTGCTGGTGGGGGGGTTGTCGGGGTTTCTGCTGTTGCACACACGCTGGTGGTGGGGGGTGTTGGGGTTTCTGCTGTTGCACAGACGCTGCTGGTGGGGAGGTTGTCGGGGTTTCTGCTGTTGCACACACGCTGCTGGTGGTGGGGAGGTGTCGGGGTTTCTGCTGTTGCACACACGCTGCTGGTGGTGGGGAGGTGTCGGGGTTTCTGCTGTTGCACACACGCTGCTGGTGGTGGGGAGGGTGTCGGGGTTTCTGCTGTTGCACACACACTGCTGGTGGGGGGGTGTCGGGGTTTCTGCTGTTGCACACACACTGGTGGTGGGGGGGGGGGGGTGTGTCGGTGCCTCTCCTAGAGCAGGTGGGACTCAATGCTTCTGCAGATTTTGTGCAAAGGGAGGGTGGAGGGGGGCTTTGGGGCTTTCATGTTCCTATCATTCATTCTGTGGGGTCTCTTCATTTTGTGGATGTGGGTGAAGAGAAAGAATTTCAGGTTTTATACTGTACACGTTGAGTGAACCTTTGAGCAACATTAGTCCTGCGTTGTTTTGTGCTTTCATTGTATAATTTCAGTACAATACATTGCCCTGTATTTCTGTGAAATAGTGGCTTGCTTTAATGTGTTAAACTCCCCTGTGCAACGCTCTGTTGTATTGTCAGTGTTTCAGTTTGTTCATTCTTTTAGTGTTCTACATTTAGTCTGAAGTATTACTTTGTGTTTAAATACATTATATTGTCCTGTTATAATACAAAATATTGCTCTGCATTTTACTGCAATGCCCAAGGCCACTAGACAGAGAAGCAGAATTAGACCATTCAGCCCATCTAGCCTGCTCTGCCATTCTATCCTGTCTGATTATTATTCCATCCTTCTGCCTTCTCCTCGTAATCTACAATGCCCTTGCCAATCAGGAACCTGCTAACCTCTGCTTTAATTGTACCCAGTGACTCGGCCTCCACAGCCATCTGTGACAATGGATTCCACAGACTCACCGCGCTCTGGCTAAAGAAATTCCTCCTCATCTCTGTCTGCAGAGGCATACTTCTATTCTGAGGCTGTGTCTTTAATTCTAGACTCTTCCATTATATGAAACATTCTCTCCACATCCACTCTATGCAGGCTTTTCAATATTCGCTAGGTCTCAACGGGATTCTCCTTCATTCAAAGATTCAAAGTACATTTATTATCAATTATGTATACATAACACAAATCTGAGATTCATCCACCCTTAGAAACACCATGGAACTTGTTCAAGAAAACATCAAACACACAATGTACAAAAAAAAGAACAAATTGCACAAACAGCAAAATGCAAGCGGACAACACATCAAATATCAAACATCAAAGCAGGAATCTAATGGAGGACTGAAGACCATGGGAGAAGAAAAGGGAAAGAAGCACCAGAGGGAGGGGACTGGCAGGTAAGAAGATAAGATGAGAGAGGGAAATGGGGATGGGGAATGGTGAAGGGGGGCATTACTGAAAGTTCAAGAAGTTGATGTGGAAACCATAGAAAGGGTGCAGAGGAGAATTACAAGGACGTTGCCGGATTGAGGGAGCAGGCTTTATGAAAACAGGTTGAGTGAATTCTGTTTTTTCTCCTTGGAGCGAAGGAGGATGAGCGGTGACCTGATAGAGGTGTACAAGATGATGAGAGGTATTGATCGCGTGGATAGTCAGAGGCTTTTTCCCAGGGCTGAAATGGTTGCCACAAGAGGACGCACAGGTTGAGAGTGCTGGGGAGTAGGTACAGAGGAGATGTCAGGGGTAAGTTTTTTACTCAGGGAGCGGTGAGTGCATGGAATGGGCTGCCGGCAACAGTGGTGGAGGCAGATATGATAGGGTCTTTTAAGAGACTTTTGGACAGGTACATGGAGTTTAGAAAAATAGAGGGCTATAGGTAGCCCTAGTAATTTCGAAGGTAGGGACTTGTTCGGCACAACTTTGTGAGCTGAAGGGCCTGTATTGTGCTGTAGGTTTTCCATGTTTCTATGATGTTCGTGCCATCAGGTTGGAGGCTACCCAGAGGGAATATAAGCTGTTGCCCCTCCAACCTGAGTGTGGCTTTTTCATGGACTGACACGTCAGAATGGGAATGGGAAGTGAAATTCAAATGGGTGGCCACTGGGAGATCCTGTTTTTTCTGGTGGATGGAGCGTAGGTACTTGGCAAAGCAGCCCCATTGGGTCTCAACAATGTACAGGAGGCCACACTGGGAGCACTGAGCACAGTGTATGTCCCCAACAGACTCACAGATGAATTGTTGTCTCTTCTGGAAGGACTGTTTGGTGTCCTGAATGGTAGTGAGGGAGGAATTGTAGGGGCATGTGTAGCACTTGTTCATCTTGCAAGGATAAGTGCCAGGAGGGAGATCAGTGGGAAGGGACTAAAGGACAAGGGAATCATGTTGGTAGAGATTCCCACAGAAAGTGGGGGGTTGGGAGAGATATGCTTGGTGGTGGGATCCCGTTGAAGATGGCAGAAGTTAGAGAGAAATATGCGCTGGACACAGAGGCTGGTGGGGTGGTAGATGAGGACAAGAGGAACCCTATCCCTCGTGGGGTGGCGGGTGTATAAGGTGAGGGTAGATGTGCACAAAATGGAAGAGATGCAGTTGAGGGCAGCATTAATGGTAGAGGAAAGGAAGCCCCTTTCTATGAAGAAGGAGGACATCTCCATTCTGGAATGAAAAGTCTCGTCCTGAGAGCAGATTTGGCAGAGACGGAGAAATTGAGAGAAAGGGATAGCATTTTTACAAGTGTAATGTGCTGTAAAGTTTCACTGCTAAAGTAATGGCTTCTCTGTAATGTTCCACTGCTGAGGTAATGGTTTCTCTGTGGCAGCAATGTTTGGGTTATGACTAGAGATAACAGAGCATGATAGCCAATGAGCAGAATGTTGTTCTTTTTTGTGTCTGGCAGCCGGGGAGAGATGAGGAGAGAAGACGCGAATGGAGACAGTTGGTAGACCGCTGGATGGAGTGGACTGGCAGTAAGGGTCCGAAGGTCAGTGACGATCGGAGGAGGTCGAACGGCCTTATCAGTGAGCTCCAACATTACGCATTAGACTGTTTCATGAGATTGGGCCCTTTTTCTTTTTCTCATTTTCTTTACTAACCATATAGTCAAAGTAAGAATGATAAAGCTCAGTCATTTAATCACATATTGTGTACTGTTTGTAATTTCAGGGTACTGATTTGTAACAGGGGACACATCACGAAGCATCCACTCAAACGAGATCTCTGGAGTTTGGCCGGGCGGGGGCGATCAGCCCCTATATTAAGCCGCTAGTTGAACCGAGAGTTGCACATGTGAAAAGGGAAAAGGTATTGTCCAGGCAGCTGTGACATCAATGGTTAAGTTGTCTCCAGAGACAAAGACAGAGAGATTGAGAAAAGGGATGGGGTGCCAGAAATGAATTAGGTAAATTTGAGGGCAGGGTGGAAGTTGGAGGCAAAGTTGATGAAGTCAACAAGCTCTGTGTGGATGTGGGAAGCATCTCCGATGTAGAGCAGGAAAAGTTGGGGAGTGATGCTAGTGTAGGCTTCCATGTAACCAACCAACAGGCAGGCATAGCGGGGACCCATGCCAGTGCCCGTGGCTGCACCTTCTGTTTGAAGGAAATGGGAGGAGCCAAAGGAGAAATTATACAGAGTGAGGATGTTCGCCAGACGGAGGAGAGTGGTGGTGGAGGGGAACTGGTTGGGTTTGGTTTCCAGGAAGGAATGGAGAGCTTTGAGACCTTTCTGGTGGGGGATAGAGGTCTCTAGGGACTGGCCATCCATGGTGAAAATAAGATCATGGGGGCCAGGGAACTTGAAATCATTGAAAAGATTAAGAGCATGTGAAGTGTCACGGATATAGGTAAGAAGGACTGAACCATGGAGGAATGCAGATTAGGAGTTATGTGGGGCAGGAACAAGCAGAAAGAATGGGTCTACCTGGACAGGCAGGTTTGCAGGCCTTAGGCAGGGGGTATAAATTGCAGGTGCAGGGTGAGGGAACTTTGAGGTTGATTGCAGTGGATGGGAGATCCCCAGAGTTAATAAGGTCAGTGATGGTGTGGGAGTCAATCGCCTCAGTAGGATCCTGCTTGAGGGGGAAGTAAGAGGCGGTGCCTGGCAGGTGTTGCCTGGCCTCAGCAAGGTAGAGGTCAGTCTGCCATTCTACTACAGCACCCCCCCCCCCACTTTATCTGTGGGTTTAATGGTCAGTTTAGGATTAGCGCAGAGGACAATGAGTTTAGCATTAGTGCAGAGGATGGGGAGGTTAGGATTAGAGCAGAGGATGGGGAGGTTAGGATTAGTGCAGAGGATGGGGAGGTTAGGATTAGAGCAGAGGATGGGGAGGTTAGGATTAGTGCAGAGGATGGGGAGGTTAGGATTAGTGCAGAGGATGGGGAGGTTAGGATTAGTGCAGAGGATGGGGAGGTTAGGATTAGTGCAGAGGATGGGGAGGTTAGGATTAGTGCAGAGGATGGGGAGGTTAGGATTAGAGCAGAGGATGGGGAGGTTAGGATTAGTGCAGAGGATGGGGAGGTTAGGATTAGTGCAGAGGATGGGGAGGTTAGGATTAGAGCAGAGGATGGGGAGGTTAGGATTAGTGCAGAGGATGGGGAGGTTAGGATTAGAGCAGAGGATGGGGAGGTTAGGATTAGTGCAGAGGATGGGGAGGTTAGGATTAGTGCAGAGGATGGGGAGGTTAGGAATAGAGCAGAGGATAGAGAGGTTAGGATTAGTCCAGGAGAAATCAGTTTCGTTCAATGCCATGCCGCTAGCACACTGCTGAGCCGATCTTCACTGAAGCACCCAGACCACATCAATCGGTTCAATCTTCTAAATTCCAATGAACACAGGACCGCAGCCATTAATTACTTCTATCTCCCCTGTTTTAATGCAATACACTGCCCTGTGTTTTTTAGTGATGTTGTTAATGTAATATATTTCCATTGTATAATCTGATACATGGCTATGTGTTTTATTACGGTGCATCCCACAAATGCAATACATTGTGCTTCTGGATTAATGTGATAAATAGCCATAATCCACTCTACTCCACAGTCCTGTTCCACTGTGATACACGGCTCTGTTTCACTGCGATACACGGCCCTGTTGCACTGTGTACACGGCCCTGTTTCACTGCGATACACGGCCCTGTTTCACTGTGATACACGGCCCTGTTCCACTGTGATACACGGCCCTGTTGCACTGTGTACACGGCCCTGGTCCACTGTGATACACGGTCCTGTTCCACTGTGATGGACGGCCCTGTTTCACTGTGATACACGGCCCTGGTCAACGGCGATACACGGCCCTGATCCACTGTGATACATGGCCCTGTTGCACTGTGTACACGGCCCTGGTCCACTGCGATACACGGCCCTGTTCCACTGCGATACACGGCCCTGTTTCACAGCGATACACGGTCCTGTTTCACTGCAATACACGGCCCTGTTTCACTGCGATACACGGCCCTGTTTCACTGCGATACACGGCCCTGTTCCACTGCGATACACGGCCCTGTTTCACTGCGATACACGGCCCTGGTCCACTGCGATACACGGCCCTGTTCCACTGTGATACACGGCCCTGGTCCACTGTGATACACGGCCCTGTTTCACTGCGATACACGCTCCTGTTCCACAGCGATACACGGCCCTGTTTCACTGCGATACACGGCCCTGTTTCACTGCGATACACGGCCCTGTTTCACTGCGATACACGGTCCTGTTCCACTGCGATACACGACCCTGTTTCACTGTGATACACGGCCCTGTTGCACTGTGTAAACGGCCCTGGTCCACTGTGATACACGGCCCTGGTCCCTGTGATACATGGCCCTGGTCCACTGTGATACACGGCCCTGTTTCACTGTGATACACGGCCCTGTTTCACTGTGATACACGGCCCTAGTCCACTGTGATACACGGCCCTGTTTCACTGTGATACACGGCCCTGTTGCACTGTGTAAACGGCCCTGGTCCACTGTGATACACGGCCCTGGTCCCTGTGATACATGGCCCTGGTCCCTGTGATACACGGCCCTGTTTCACTGTGATACACGGCCCTGGTCCACTGTGATATACGGCCCTGTTTCACTGTGATACACGGCCCTGTTCCACTGTGATACTTGGCCTTCTATCACCGCAATTTGTATCCTTGTTTGAAAGTGACAGACAGTTCTGTTTCAGAACTGGTTTGTAAATGATTCAATCTACTGTTTTGACAGGAGAATGATTGTTCTTCAGAGGGATACACTACAGCCTGGAAACAGGCCTACAGAGTCTACACTATCCTCCGATCAATCTTTACAGTATTCCTACCCTCATCCAGTTTATTCTTCCTGTTTCCTGAGCCCCTCCAGATTCTGACACTCAGTTGTGCATGACAGACACGTAACCGTGTGCTTTGGGATGTGGACGGAAACCAGAGCACCTGGAGGAAACCCATGTGGTCAGAGAGAAATGAGCAATCTCCATGCAAACAGCACCAGAGATCAGACTGAACGTGGAACTGTGAGGCGTCGTCTCTCCGAGCTGTGCCACCGTGCACCATGTCCCCAAGCTTGTTTAACATATCGCGAGGAATGCTCAGAAAATCAAACATTCTTTCTAATTTTACTTTAGAGAGACAGCATGGCACCAGGCCCCTCTGGCCCAATGAGCCAGTACCGCCCATGTGACCAATCATACTACTAACCCGAATGCCAGAGGAGACTGGGGCATCCGGAGTGAAGCCCACATGGTCACGGGGAGAATGAACAACCCCCTTATGGGCCGTGGTGTGAATTGAGCCCAGTAATTGTGCCACTCAGTCAGTACTCCCCCCTCCAGAGGGTAGCTCAGTGAGCCTCTCCTACATCTTGTAACTTCAAAACATTAAACCAATTCAAAGGAGGACACGGGAGACTGAAATGTGGGTCTAACTTTGTGTTTACTTTAAGCGAGGTGTGCAGATATCATGTGGTGGCACGACGACATACGTAATTCACATATTCATGCATATAACCCGTAATAAGTTATTTAAACAAACAAGAATGCATAATCAAACAATATATTTACAAGATTACTCAAATATAACTGAAATATTAAATACACAACAGTCTGCTCCTGTTCCTGCTCGTTCCTGGACTGTTTCTGGGTTTCATGGAAATTCACAGATATAGAAACATAGAAAACCTACAGCACAATACAGGCCCTTCAGCCCACAAAGCTGTGCCGAACACGTCCTTACCTGAGAAATTACCTAGGGTTACCCATAGCCCTCTTTTTTTCTGACCTCCTTGTATCTGTCCAAGAGTCTCTTAAAAGACCCTATTGTATCTGCCTCCACCACTGTCGCCGACAGCCCATTCCACACATTCACCACTCTCTGTGTAAAAAACTTACCCCTGACATCTCCTCTGTACCTACTTCCAAGCACCTTAAAACTGTGCCCTCTCGTGCTAGCCATTTCAGCCCTGGGGAAAAGCCTCTGATTATCCACACGATCAATGCCTCTCATCATTATACACCAGACCATCAGATCATAAAACATTGGAGCAGTATTAGGCCATTCAGCCCATCAAGTCTGCTCTGCCATTCCATCATAGCTCATTTATTGTCCCTCTCAACCCAATTCTCCTGCCTTCTCCCAGTAACCTCTGATGCCCTTACTAATCTGGAGTCTATTAACCTATCCTTGAAATACACCCAATGACTTGACCTCCACAGCTCCACAGATTCAATGCTTTCTGCCTTGAGAAATTCTGTTGTAAAGGAACTTCCATGTATAGCATCAATATCATTCACACACCTTGCTAATGTCCTGATCTCCCATTCGTTATTACACTTGGATGGTCCCTGCTCAAGTAGAACAGACTCCATTAATCCTCCACTGTTAGTAAATTGGTTTATCATTGTCACATGCCCTGAGATACAGCAAAAGGCTGTTTTGCCATCTAAACAGATCACTTCATCAATTCAGGTCATTCAGCAAGTACCTCTGTGGCCATTTCATCTCACAGCTCCCATTGGGCAGAAGCCTGGATAGTCATGAGACAGTAAGGGTATCCTTCAATTGAGTAAAATGACGATGATTGGTGTTAGTTCCCTCGTGTCAGCTGGAGGTGCCTCTATGGACTTCACTGGAGGAGAATCCAGGGCAGTGACAAGGAACTGCAAGATGAGAGAGGTAGGAGGAAGGGATTTGGGGAGGGAATCAAAGAGCCAACGCCTTGGCAGCCGGGGAGCAAAGCTGCAGCCAGCACACGTTACAACCAGTCCAGGCAGTCATGGAGTCCTAAGGCAAAGAAACAGGTCCCTCACGCCTCCTCCTCCATCTAAACTATTTAAACCGTAGAACATAGCCGATCCTAGCTTCCATAGCTGAACAAAGCCAGTCCTATTTAAACCGTAGAACATAGCCGATCCTAGCTTCCATAGCTGAACAAAGCCAGTCCTATTTAAACCGTAGAACATAGCCAATCCTAGCTTCCATAGCTGAACAAAGCCAGTCCTATTTAAACCGTAGAACATAGCCAATCCTAGCTTCCATAGCTGAACAAAGCCAGTCCTATTTAAACCGTAGAACAGTACAGCACAGGCCGGGCTGTTCACCACAAAACCTTTGAGTCTACTCCATGATTAGTTTAACCTCATTTTTCATACACCCATGTGCCTTTCTCATGAGTCTCTGATGCATCTGACAGTGCCACCACCCTTGACAGAGCCTCCCAGGCATTTACAACTCTCTGTGTGACAAACAATAACTTTAACATCTCCTCTATACTCTCCTCCTAACACCTTTAAAACGTGTTCTCTATTATTAGCCATTGCCTCCCTGATGGAAATGTGCTGGCTGCCCACTCTACCTGTGCTGCTGATAATCATATACACCTCTCGTGTCACCTCTCATCCTCCCTCATTCAAAGAAAAAAGCCTTGGCTCGCTCAGCCTCTCCTCATAAGATGCGCTCTCCAGTCCAGGCAGCGTCCTGGTAAATTTCCTCGGTACCCTCTCTAAAGCTTCCACATCCCTCCTATAATGAGGAAACAAGAACTGAACTCAATACTCTAAGTGTGGTCTAAGCAGGCTTCGTAGAGCTGCAACATTACCTCATGAATGTGCATTTCATTGCCTGCACTGGCCTCATATCCCTCTGAACTTTTCCTAATCCGTAAGACCATAAGACTATAGACATAGGAGCAGAATTAGGCCATTTGGCTCACTGAGTCTGATCCATTTTTCCTCTCAGTCCCAATCTTGTGCCTTCTCCCTGTATTCCTACCCCGGCCAGTCAAGAATCTGTCAACCTCTGCCTTAAATAAGTATAAAAGCTTGACTTCCACAGCCACATGTGGCAACAAATTTCACAGATTCACCACGCTCTGGCTAAAGAAATTCCTCCTCATCTCTGTTCTAATAGGACACCCCTCCATTCTAAGGCTGTGTCCTCTGGTCTTAGACTCTCCCACCATAGGAAACATCCTCTCCATCTCCACTCTTTTGAGGCCTTTCACCATTCGATAGAAATCAATGAGGTCACCCCTCATTCTTCTGAATTCTAGTAAATACAGGCCCAGAGCCATCAAACGCTCTGCATATGACAAGCCGCCCAATAATTTTTGTGAACCTCCTTTAAATCCTGTCCCATGTCAGCAATCCCGATGTCCATGAGGACTTTACATTCAGTAATATAATCCCAGCTGCTTTTGGCACCAATGGAAAACAGAGAATTGGCCTGCCGACCCCTCATTCCAAGCAGCATCACAGCTGTCCCTGCCCCATCCACATCCACATCCTATCCCAATATTATCTACTCCTACAAGACCCAAATCCCACACTGATCCCAGTCAGAAACATGCAATGAAGAAGCCTCGGAGGTGGATTCACAAGTAAGAAACATCTCCTCATCTCAGTCCTGTGGTGGTCCTATTTCCCGAGACTGTGGACTTCGCTGGGCAGTGCAGCAGGGCAGGCCGACACCTCACAGCTGCTGTGACCCCTAGTTCGATCCCGGCCTAGGGTGCTGTCCATATGAGTATGCACGTTCTCCCTTTGACTTCACATGCTCCCCCACCCAGTTCTTCTCACTTCCCAGAACTGTTGTGGTTAATAGTTTCAGGAGTTTCTCTAAGCTGTCCCTGGTGTTGGTGAGTGAACAGTGAGACAGGGTAGGTTCCAGGGTATAGGATTGATGGGATTGCTCAGAGACCTGGCAGAGACTTGAGAGCCTGAATGGTGACCCTTATCATATGAAGCAAGGCAGTTTAATTTTAATTTTATTTTAATGAGACACAGCAGAGAATAGCCCCTTCCGGCCCTTTGATCCATACTGCCCAGAAACCCCTGATTTAAACCTAGCCTTTTTGCATAGTAGGGGAATTAAGGGTTATGGGGAAAAGGCAGGTAGGTGGAGATGAATCCATCACCTGATTAACCATAATCTTACTGAATGGCGGAGCAGGCTCGACGGGCCAAAAGGCCTACTCCTCCTCCTATTTCTTATGTTCTTAGCCTAAACACAGGACAATTTACAATGATCAATTAACCTACCAACAGGTACGTCTTTGGACAGTGGGAGGAAACGGGATCACCTGGAGGAAATCCACAAGATCACGGGGAGAATGTACAAATTCCTTACAGTTAACGGCGGCAGGAATTGAACCCAGGTCGCCGGTCCGATAGTGTTATGCTAACCGCTATGGTACTGTACCGCCCCAGTTCTTTTGAGTAGCGGGGAAATCTACTGTCCTTATGGATTCAGAATCGGAATCAGGTTTAATATCACCGGCGTTGTGACATGGGATTTGTTCACTTTGCAGCGGCAGTACAATGCAAAACATGATAAATATAGAAAAATAAACTGAATTGCAGTGAGAATATGTATAATAAACAGTTATATTAAAAAGTAGTGCAAAAACAGAAATTAAAAAAAAGTGAGGTACTGCTCATGGGACCAATGTCCACTTAGAGGGGAAGAAGCTGTTCTGAATCACTGAGTGTGTGTCTTCAGGCTTCTGTACCTCCTTCCTGATAGTAACAATGAGAAGAGGGCATGTCCTCGGTGATGGAGGTCCATAATGATGGACGCTGCCTTTTTGAGGCACCGCTCCTCGAAGGTATCTTGGATACTACAGAGGCTAGTATCCATGACGGAGCTGACTAATTTGACAACTCTGCAGCTTACTTCAATCCAACACAAATATTTTATTCTTAGTGCTGTGTCGAACGGAACTAGTGTACCTCAGAGATACAGGAACATCTGTATATTTTTAGCAGTATGGAAAGGAATGAAGCAGAGGAAACAAGAGAGGATTTGGACTGACTTGGATGTTGAAAGGGGACCAAATTGGGGTATTTCAGAGGAACCCAAGGAGGGCTAAAAATATTTTTCTCCTCACAAGAGAGTTCAGAGAAAGGGAACGTGCCTCTAACGTTAAAGGCAGAAATGTAAATTTGCCCAGAGAATATCAGAGGTACAACTCTCTCTGAGTTACAAACTAAACCATAATTGTTATCTTTACTGTTGACCAGGAATGTTCTGGAAGGAAATCAGAGAAAGTTTACAGATCAACCATGATATAGTCCAGTGGAATGTCCTTCTCTCTGCTATTATCCACAGACCAAACTCTGCTGACGGGATCTGCTCAGTAATACCATGGCCTGTGGTAGGGTCTGGCCAAGGGTGTTAACATGCTCCGCGATGTGGGAGAGTATTCCCCACCCCTAGGCCGACCAGCCCAAATGAGAGTAAAACTGAGGCGAAGGTACCTACCTGGGACATCTGCGGTCGGAGGTTGATCTCCTTGAGATTGATAGAATGAGGCTGAAGGTTGTTAAGAAGCTGGCACAGGAGGACGCCATCCCTCAGCGCCCAGGCAAGGTCACAAACTTGAGCGTTCTCCCAGGTCACACGGTGATTCGGGGGCAGCACCTTACAGTCGATCAGCCAGTTGGCACATTGTCTCCAATTCTCCATCTCCCAACAACATGCGTGCGTGGGTTCAAGAGAAAAGGAGAATGAGAGAATTCAGCTGAAGCAAGCTCCGGAGACACCAGTCACCTGCTCATTATATTTCCGTTGTTAATTCTTTCCTCCAGAGAGCAACAGCTTGCTAAACCACTAGTTCCTTCCTCTTCCAATGCTTGAATAAAGATCTCACTTACACTGCCTCAAAGCATTTTGGGACTTGTAGTCAGCAATCACTGCCTGAACCTCAACTTCCAGAAGGCTTTGCAATGAATGAAGTTGATTCCTGATTCACTCCATTTCACACTGCATTGGGCAAACAACTTGTGCTCATGGAGGAAAACTGTATTTTCCTTACTGATACTTTTGTGTGTTTCTGTTTCACTGAGACCTTCTCACGTACTTCCCTCTTCCCACAGTCTTAGCAATAAAATGTCTCCCTGCCCCTTGTGCCCCTGTGTCTCAATCTCGGCTCCTGCCAAAGCACAGCCGCTGAGGTTGCTGCTGAAGTAGGGGCCTCTGCCCCAAGGAGGTCATGGGAACTAGATGTGTGTGCAGAAAGAAAGGAAGAAAATCTGGTTTTGCAGGAAGAGAGTAGTTGGTTAAAACCTTCGATCATCCTCCGGCATACAGTAAGACCATGGTCGATCTGTATATGGTCTTCCATGTTGTGTGGAAATTGCGTGACCTTCCTGTGGGCACTTTGGGCTTCTCCAGTTTCTTTCCTCATTCCGAAGTGGAGTGGATTGCTGCAGGATTGATGGGAATGTGGGGAGAACAAAAGACTTAGGTCAAGGTAAATGTAGTGAGAATGGGGGGTGATGGCCGGTACCAACTCAGTGGGCTAAAGGACCCTGTTACTCTACTGGATCTCTCTATGACTGTGACCATCCTGCCCGTTCTGAATTCCACGTGGGAGACTTTGTTTAATAATTCACCCAAAAGATAACAACTCAGGTGACGTGCACTCCCTTGACAATCCACTGCAGGTTCCGGCCTACATAGGATTGCCGGGAATGCCGGCACCTGCGGCGCGATTATCGAACCTTCAAGGTTGTTTTCCCAATCTTTAGCGACAATTGCCTGAGGCCCGGTAATGATCAAACTCAGCAATGGCTGTGTACTTGGTTTCAAACGGATACAAGGGGTTTGAAGGTGATGGAGTAACCACTTCCTGGTGCTGAAGGAGCTGATAAGGCCTTTGGGAGTACCTTTCACCCAGTGAGTGGGACCAGGAGGTGCTGTGTTATTATGGGGCAACAACTCTCATGCATCTTCACTGCCCAAACCCTCGGCAAACTCACCTGAATTCAGAGTTCACATTTCACAGTTCAGGTTCATTTAGTTATCACATATCACATGCATATCCAAACACGCAAGGAAATGTGTTGTTTGTGCGCAGGCAGCAGCCTGCAAGGGCTTTTAACAATGCTGCCCTCCCAACCGCACCCCACCATACCACCACCTCACCACCTTCTGAACTCCCCTTTGCTGGCCTCTTCCCTTTCCTCATTCTCTAACCATCAAAGTCAAAGTCAAGTTTGCTGTTGTCTGCACCAGTACTTGTTTGCACAGTTGCAATGAAAAACTTAATTCCAGCAGCATCCCAGACACAGAGCATCCCATGCGCAACATTCACAAAAAAAGCATAAGTTATATCCAATTTTACAAGAATAAACATTACAACAAATAAGAAACAAAGTCCATTCGAGTGCAAAGTATTATACTGATCACGTTGTGCCCACAGACTCAGGAACTGAATGGTTGAGGGGAGTCTGAACTCAAAAACACTCAGCTGGTCGGCAGCATCCATGGTTAAGGAAGCAGAACGTTTCTGAGTGAAAGATGGTTTCTGGACCTGAAACGTTGACTTTGTTTCCCGTTATGCAGTTGCTGCCTGATCTACTGAGTACTTCCAGCATTTTCTGTTTGTGTCCATGGAAATACTCATCCCTCTGCCATGATGTGTACTCTACACCCATCTAGTGGTGAGCAGAAGAATGTCAACTAATCCCAACACTGGTACAAAATAAATCCACTCACTGAATGCATGCCCCTAAAATTTACAAGCATTTTTCCACAATTCAAGGGCCTGGGTTATAAGGGGAACCTTGGTAAACTAGAAATTTAATCCCTGGAGTTTGTGAGACTGAGAGGTAATCTTACAGAACAGTGTGTATGAAGTATTGGACTATCTGTATATAAAAATAACAAAAAGAAAAAAGGTTAAAAGAAAAAAAACACAAAGCAGAAAAGAGCATTATAATTACAGAATCAGCCCTGATGGATAAAGTCCCGTAATCGGCAAGTCTTGGAGTTGAGGCCCAAAGGTTAAAGTCTCACAATCAGTGAGTCCTGGATTTGACATCTGAAAGTTAAAGTCCCATGGTTAACATGTTGTGGGGTCGAGTGAGGCCTGGAGGGTAAAGTCCTGTGATCTGGGAGTCCTGCAGTCAAGACGTGAAGGTTAGAGTCCCATGATCAGTGAGTTCTGGGATTGAGGCCTGAAGGGTAAAATACCGTTACTGGCGAGTCCTGTGGCCAAGGGCCAAAGGTTGAGGTCCCATGATTAGCTAGTCCTGGGCTGGAGGCCTGAAGGTTAAAGGTCCATGATTGGCGAGTTCTAGGGGTGAGGCTTGAAGAGTAGTGACCTGTAATGGGTGAGCCCTGTGGTCGACGCCCAAAGGTTGAAGTCCTTTTGTAGCCTGGGGAAAAGTACACAAGCAGGACAACAAATACTTTTTTCAGGTCTTTATTTTCTTTATCCGTTTTAGATATTTTAATGCAGAAAGAAGGTATCAAAATAAAAACAATGAAATATATTTTTTAAATAAATTCCCGCTGTTACAATCTCAGTTTAATTTCAGACCACACCCTTGTTACGTATGCAGAGTGAAAATAATTACAACAAAATATACAAACTGTCAATTCTTTAAAAAATACAAATATTAGAATCCCACCAACACTGTAGCTTCTACACAACATCAAAAATATGAATAAATACATCTCATCTGAAGTATTCACATTGGCACACACGTGCTTAACCTCGAAACGCATATAGGCTAGCCACTGAAATGAGCTCTCCTCGTGTGAACAGAGATACACACATTCACATTACTCCTTTACATTCACATTCGGACATGAAACAATTCAGACAAAGATAAACTTGTACTGTACAATATATTGCCTTGTAGTTCAATTATTAAAAAGGCTAACTTTTTAGGCCGATAATAAAATTCGCACAACTACGCTATTCCAGCATTGATCAATTTACTTGCAAAAATCTTTCCTCACCCAACCTGGGAAAAGCACTCGAGCATCATTCTCTCTAGAACATGACAACTCTTTGTTCTGCTCCACATGTGCAAAATGCTGTCACCGTTTCCTCTTACAGGCACAGGCAGCTATTTTAGCATTATCAAGGTGAATACATAAGTGCACTTTAACAAAAAGAAGATTTTCAATGGTCACCTGGTCACAGTCCCATGATTGGCAAGTCCTGGGATCGAGACCCAAAGGTTAATGTCCTGTGGTCTCTGAGTTCTGGGATCGGGGCCTGAAGGCTAAAGTCCTATAATCGGTGACTCTCGAGGACCTGATATCTACAAGTCTGGGAGTCCAGAGCCAAGTCCTGAAGGCTCAGTGGTGGTCTCTCTAGGGGTTGGTGGTCTGCCTGTCTGTGTGAATGAGTGTCTGGGAATTGGACTTGTTTTGGTGGTCTGCCTGTCTGTGTGAATGAGTGTCTGGGAATTGGACTTGTTTTGGTGGTCTGCCTGTCTGTGTGAATGAGTGTCTGGGAATTGGACTTGTTTTGGTGGTCTGCCTGTCTGTGTGAATGAGTGTCTGGGAATTGGACTTGTTTTGGTGGTCTGCCTGTCTGTGTGAATGAGTGTCTGGGAATTGGACTTGTTTTGGTGGTCTGCCTGTCTGTGTGAATGAGTGTCTGGGAATTGGACTTGTTTTGGTGGTCTGCCTGTCTGTGTGAATGAGTGTCTGGGAATTGGACTTGTTTTGGTGGTCTGCCTGTCTGTGTGAATGAGTGTCTGGGAATTGGACTTGTTTTGTTGCCTGTGTTGATTTGCTGAATATTGTGGCATGCCACGTTGGCTCTGGTATGTTGCGGTGTGTTGCTTGTTACAGCAAATGACACGTTTCACTGTTTGTTTCTCTGACGGTACCTGTGATAAATAAATAAATCTGAATCTGAATCCTGAGGGACAGAGCAAGGATGAACACACAGTCTTGTTCGCAGCGTTAGGGAATCATGAACTAGAGGGCAGAGTTTAGGATGAGAATGACGGATTTAATATTGAGCAACTTTTTCACTCAGAGGATGGTCAGTATTGTCTATTTAATATTTCAATAATATTTGAGTGATCTCGTATATATTAAACATTCTTCTTTAAATAATTAATATGCATAAATACATGAGTTGCATACATTGTCATGCTACCACGTGATAGATGTGCTCGTCGCTTAAAGTAAACTCGGATTTAGACCCACATATTGGACTCCTGTGCTCTTCCTTTGAATTAGTTTAATGTTTTGAAGCTACAAAAGATAACAAGCATTTCAACAAGGTGCCATTAATAACATTTAAAATGTGCCTGGACAGGTCCATGGATAGGAAAGGTTCAGAGAGATATGCGCCAAATGCAAATAGTGGTGACTAGCTCAGGTGGAAGCCTTGGTCAGCATGAATATGTTGGGCCAAAGGGGCTGCTCCATACTTAATGACCCCATAACCCTATATGGTTGCATTAGTGGAATTGAATTTCAGAAATACTATGCAGAACTGATAGCTTGAACAGAGCATATGATGGCTCTGGGCCTGTACTCATTGGAATTCAGAAGAATGAGGGGTGACCTCATTGAAACCTATCGAGCGATAGAGCGGATGTGGAGAGGATGTTTCCAGTGGTGGACGAATCTAAGACCAGAGTTTACCTCAGAATAGAGGGACATCCATTTAGAATGGAGATTAGGAAGAACTTCTTCAGCCAGGGAGTGGTGAATCTGTGGAATTTGTTGCCACAGGGAGCAGTGGAGCCCAAGTCTTTAAGTATATTTAAGGTAGAGGTTGATAGATTCTTGGTTAGTCAGGGCATGAAGGGATATGGGGAGAAGACAGGAAATTAGGGCTGAGAGGGAAATGATGAAATATCGGAACAGACTCGATGGGCCAAATTGCCTATACTGCTCCTATTTCCTATGGTCTTTAATGGCTACAACATCCAGAGGGCAAGTTATAAGTGTTGGTTATATAACAACAGAGGGAATGAGCCACTTCCTGGTGCCTTTCCCTGTTGCTGCTTTCCAAGGCCTACTCCTATCACACTGGCCGAGACTGAAGGAGTGTGGCCTGTTCCTGAGTGCCAGCTCTTACTGAACTTCAACTCCGCTTGCTTGCATGGGGATGCCTCAGACCCCCACAGCAGAGAATATTTCCCTCCTGCCCCAAGGTCGTTTTTAACTGCCAGTTAAGCTGCCGGCAATGAAGTTTGTCATCTTTGACAGTGTGTAAGGCTTCCTTCATCATGTCAGTGGCTTCTTCTCAGGTTTCACCTCTTCGGTCACAGAAGCCCCTGGTGGAGACTCCAGAATATCACCACACTCAGATGTAGAGTAATTTTTCATTGCCATTTCCGTAAAAGTTTGTTTTACCACTCAGGGTTGTTAGCCCTGAATCTGGAGGATTGGTGGACCACTCTTAGAATGACCTCTACCCTTTGACTTTTTTTTGGCATGGGTGCCCCTACAAAGAGCCAAAGCATAAAGCTCTGACTCCAGCCATCACTGCTCTCTGGGTCATTGAGGCACGCAAGTCTCTAAACCCTAGGACAAGGTTGTGATCTCCTAAGTGGTAGTACTGTTGTACAGCTTCAGAAGCCTGGGTTCGATCCTGGTCCCCAGTCTGGAGTCTGCACGTACTCCCTCTATTTCCCCCGCGTTGCTCTGTTTCCCTTCAAGACCCACAGATATCCTTGCTGCTAAACAACTTGGCCATTGTAAATTACTTCTAGTGTAGGCAGATAGCAGAAAAATCAGGAAGAGTTGATAGATATGTGAGCAAGAATAGGGTACAGGGAAATAAGTGGGGCAATGGTCTAAGCTTTGAAGGCCAGCATAGATTATGGGCCAAAAGGCCTCTTAAATTGTATAATTTTACAATGTTGACGTGATGATCGTAAGTAGTCACCTTCCTGAATAATATGCTTTAGTCAGTGCTTTCAAAGCAGTCTTGCAGTGTTGAGGTGGCACCTTCTGACTACATCTTGATCTCCTCTGGCTAAACAAGTTAAACTGGTTTGACTCACTTAACCAGTGTCCAGGATGCAGGCATTCGCAAAATGAATACATGGTCTGAGTATCCGATGTGAGGGTGGAGGGTTAGCCTTGTAGACTCCGTGAGTGTCGGTATTAACCAAGTCTAATATATTCTCTGCTCCAGTTTTGTTGGACATGCAGGTAGAACTATCTTTGGCAGGACAGCTTTTAAGTCGGCATGATTGATGTCACCAGCATCAAGGAAGACACTAACTGGGTGAGTGGCTTCACGCTGAAAAATGCACAGCAGAGCTCTGGCAGCACTAACACCTGCGGGGGGTGGGGTTTGTAAACAACAGTAATAACAATGGCAACTCCCTGAGGTAAGTAGAAAGACCTGCACCTCTCCATGAAAACCTCTATCTGTGGTGAGCAGTGGGCCATTCCCACCAAAGTGTTCACACACCAGTTCTTAGTGATGTAGATACACAAACCTCCTCCACAGGTCTTGCTGGAGATTCCTGAAAGGAGATTGGGCCTTCCAGCTGGAACGGTGTCTTAAAGCCATGTTGCTGGTAGGTCAAGTGTACACAGTCTCTCATCTCCCTCTGGTTCAGACACAGGTAATCCAGGTCATTTTCCAGTGACTACACATTAGCAAGTAGAACCGACTGGAACGCAGGGCTACGGGGATCCACTTTAAGTTTTGCTTTAATACCGGCATGCTTACTGCGCTTCTGTGTTTGAGCGCACCTCTTCCCGGGTAGCTAGAGTAGACCATGGAGTTGAGCAAGAGCACGCTCCCTGCAACTGCACAGCACTTTCATTATTTCACTGCACTAGGGAGATAGATTTGTAGATTTTGGTGTTCTTGATGTTATCGGTCATAGACAAGACAAACAGGACAGGAAATTCCCCCGCTGGTTAGAGCTACTGCTATGTGCTTCGCCATCTTGTAGACGGGTTCCCAATCTTTTTTATGCCATGGACCCCGACCATTAGTTGAGGGATCTGTAGACCCCAGGTTGGGATCCCCTCTTGTAGACTACCTGGAGAATCCATCCTTATGTGTTTATATACACTTTGGTTTTCTTTATGCTTGCCGTGTGTTACTTTTGCTCTGTGTCATTCTCCTTTACACTTGTGTACTGACAAATGATGATAAACAATCTTGGATTTTTAATTTTTAAGATAGGCGAAGAGATATCAGTCCCTGAAATTTGGAAATCTTTTTCTCAAATGGTATTAGAAGCAAAGTCTTTGATCAGTCATAGTTTTATTAAAGTGCGGAATGGGCCAGAAGGTCTCTGTGATCTACTCCTGTCACCCCTGTATCTGATGTCTGCGCTCGTAAAGGGTCAAACAACTGTACTAAAAGAAAAGAGTTGAAGATGCTGGGGATCACAAATGAAAGCAGATAATGCATGAAATACTCACCAGATCAGGCAGCATTTGCAGGGGGAGAGGCAGGTTGATAGCCCTTTACTAAAACCAGTTCAATGGAATTTCATGCATGTTTGATATTCTCGTGAGAAGATTTAACATTCATGATTGTCATCTTTCAGTCCCCAAGTGTAAAGGAGAATGAAACAATTGTTACTCCGGATCTGATGCAGCAAGAAAAAACACAATAAGCATCAAATACACAATCAATATAAATGCATAAGATTATTTTATATCAAGGACCAATTGTACATACATAAAGTAATGCTAGGTACAGGAGTGTCTGTACTGTTACGATACAGCAACAACGAATATAGAATTGTGACAGGTTTTTTATAAACAATTTAAACATTTATTTAAACTCAGCCCAACAACAAATGAAAAGTAAACAAACGACTAACTTAACCGGAAGTTAACTGCTATACGGCAACTCGAACGGATCCTAAAGCGATAAATGCGAACACAGTTCTTAAAGCGATAAATGTAAAAGTCCAAGTGATTTAGACAGTCAATTAGGAGAGACTTTCCTGAAGTAACAAATTCCTCGACGACGTGATGTTACTGCTGATCCCAGACAAAATATGCCTTGCCTGAAGGATTTACGATGAAGAAAAGAAAAATGGCTTAAAGGAACTGACCTTTTCCTTGGCGAATAACACTGCCCCAATCCTTTCTGGTCTTATAGCAGGGATTATCTCGGATGCAGGTTACTACCTCCTTGAACGAGGTCGACCCTGTATTATCGCCGACGACACCAACTTTACTCGATCCTTCGGGTTTTCCGTACCAGTAAATTCTTCACTCTCTGACTGGACTAAAACTGGCAGCATTGTGGCGAGACTGCCGGCAATAACCTTTGAGATAGAAATTAAAACTCCACTTTAAAACAAAAACGTGTCATGAGACAAATACGCAGCATAATGGAGTACCTGACGAATTAAATCATGAACTGACCTGCGTCACAGCAAGGCTTTCCCGTTTTATACCTGTTGGAACAGGCCATCACATGACCTCTCGCTGGCAGGAAAATTACATCATGTGACCTCACACTGGCGGGAAATTACATCACCCCACCATCACGAGACCATTACATCATGCTCAATAGATAACTCAATTACATCATGGTCATAAGACAGTCACAAGATACCCACAGGGTATGTAACTGTACATGAAGTGACTCTGACAGGAAATGATGTTAGTGGTGGTGAGGTGTGGTGGATGGGTTGATGGGTGAAGGTGCTGATCAGCCTGAGGGCTGGGAGGAAGGAACTATTTTTGTGTGCAGTGGTCCTGGTGCGAATATTACATAGCCCCTTCCCTGACAGGAGTGTGACAAACAGTCCATGAGCAGGATGGGTGAGATGTTACCATGATAGGGGGGCAGGGGTTTGGTAAGCTGATACCGGTGATGCACTGGGGCAGTTTAATTACAGTTAATGACCTGTTGTAGAACCCTCCTGCCCACTGCCAAATGACACAGCGATGGAGTTTGTCAGGATTCTCTCTGTAAAAGGTCATAAGGATCGATGTGCAAAGTCCAGCTCTCTTCAGCCTCCTCAGAAAACAGAGGCACTCATGAGCGTTCCTGATTGTGGAGGATGAGAAGCGATACGAGACGTGTGCTCCCAGGCTTACTGTGAAGCAGGGTGTTGGAGAGAACAAGGGGATCAAAGATGAAAACCAAGACAGACAAAAGACGTTGACCGGAGAGAACTGAAAGCAGACGATGAAGACTGGTTAACTTAATCTGTCTGAGGGAAGTGAAATTAGAGGCAGATGCGTACAACAGTATATCAAAAAGTCCTGGAACTCCCAGATACTAAACGTAACATTTGCTGAAGACTATGACAATGCTTGAAAAGGTCAGCATGTTTGTGGAGGGAAATCTGAATTAAACGATGATGGTTTACATTGAAATGACTAGCTCTGATAAAACAAGAAAAGCTGGTGTGGGGACAAACTGAAAGGCCACATGGATTTGGCTGTTTGAGATAACTGATGATTTAATAAAAAGAATTGTGCACAGCAGGAGACCAGTCAAAGCTGATCTACTCGAGCGTGAATTTGATTTGATTGTTCATTATGCGTCACGTCATGTGACATGGGCGACCATGGTCTTTCCACGACCACGATTGTTCTTGGCAGATTTTACTACAGAAGTACTTTTCCATTGCCTCCTTCTGAGCAGTCTCTTTACAAGGCAGGTGATCCCAGCCCAATCATTATCAGAGATTGTCTGTCTGGAGTCAGAGGTTAAATAACCAGGACGTGATATGCCCCACCTGCTCATACGACCATCCACCACCTGCTCCCATGGCTTCACATGACCTGATCAGGGGTAAGCAGGTCCTTCACCATGTCCAAGGGTGACCTGCAGGCTACTGGAGGGAAGGAGGATCTTCCACCTCCTTTGGTGGAGATGTATCTCCACTCCACCCACCCTGAACTGGGTACAGCTTTAACACTCTCAGTTATCACGGTTATCAGTAAAACTACACTTAGATAATGGAATGGTAGCTACAGGAAGACTTAATTCAGTAACAGACTAGATCCTGATTACAAAGTAAAATGATTATCCACAGGTTAAACAACAAATCCAGTTTTCTATTGCAACAATGGGTGCACATTATAACACAACTTGTGAAGTTCCTGAAACGTGGATGATATTGCTTCTGCACTCTGTGCCTTTACTTCCAGGATTTGTCTGCGGTTCGCTGTTACCACTTTAACACAATCCACATCCCTGTTTACTAGTGATGAGCCATCACTATTCTTCCCCCACAACTGCTGGTTGTCCAATATTATTGTAGAAATACTCACAAGAGCATGGTACATCTGTGGAATTCTCTCCAGCTGGTCGAACCTAAGGTTACAATGTCATGCTGATAGGTTTTCTTTTGCTGATGCACACTATCGCTGGAAATTTAGAAATGATAATATATCAATTTCAAGTTCCTGGGTGTCATTATCTCTGATGATTTATCATGGTCTGAGCATATCGATAGACAGTGGTTATATTTTATTAGGAGCTGAGAAGATCTGATATGCCTGAGAAAGAACTCGAATTTTTTTACAAAGATACCACAGAGAGCATTCAATCTGGTTGCATCAGTATCCGGTATGGGGAGTGGAGTGGGCTACTGATCAAAATAAGCTGTAGAGAGTTGTAAATTTAGGTCTCATGGGGACTAGCATCCATTGTATCCAGGACATCTCCTAGGAGAGATGCCTCAAAAAGGTGGTGTCCATCATTTAGGACCACCATCAGCCAGGACATGTCCTGTTCTCCTTGCTACCATCCGGAAGGAGGTACAGAAGCCTGAAAGAACACACTCAATGATTCAGGAACAGCTTCTTCCCCTCTGCCATCTGATTTCTGAATGGTTATTGAACCCGTGAACACTACCTCACTACTTTTTGTGCCCTCTTATTTAGTTTAACTACTATGTATATTTAAAATGTAAATTTTTTTTAAAGGAGTGTTTGGTAAATAACCAGTCATTTCCTATATACCATGACCCAGTACCTTCACAAAAGCAAAGGTCGCAGATTTCCCACAATCTCAATGATCAAGGGTCAACTTTATTTGCCATTTACATGCTGTAGTACTATCTCTCGAGTTAAGTATGATATTCCCTTAAAGGGTTATTCCCTTATTGAGGAACTCCTGTGTGTGACTTTGTTTAATGCATCCTGGCCAATGCGTGGGCAGCCACCACACAGTCCTTGAGAGCTGGGGGTCAGGGCCCAGTGGCATGGAGTGTAAGACGGCTGGGGATTCTTCACTGCCTCAGAGCTCCTCCACCTTTGTGGTGAACTACATATACCTGTCTGGACACCCCCCCCCCCCCCCGCTGCCCGCTGACTGCTCCTGTGGCTCCTCCCACGGACCCCGGTATAAAGGCGATTGGAGACAGCCCCGGCCTCAGTCTCCAGGATGTAGTGTGGTGGTCAATTGCTGCTTGTTCTTTCTTCCAGCCAATAAAAGCCTATATCTCGCCTCACGTCTCCGAGAGTTATTGATGGTGCATCAACCTTCACTGCCATTGTGATGTATCATCACCCTTTGCCAGCTCCACCACTGAGATCTTGGCTTGATCACCTTTCCCCTTGACCTTACCACAATGGGTGAAGCTACAAAGAGCTAAATACCAGACAGCGTCGTTATTGGGATATCAGGAACATTCAAACCTCTCCATCATGATGGTCCACAAAGAAGACATTTACATGAATCAGGAATTTGTGCAGCACGCAACAAAAAAACAACAGCATTCAACAATTTTAAAGAATATAGAACTATACAAAAAATCAGTATAAAATGGAATGAAATGGACATAAATACACAAACACAAGCATGTGTTTACAATGAAAATATCACGATAAAAAGTGGTCTAAAGTGTTTACAGTGCAGTGCAGTGATGATGGTATAGAGGGGGGTGGGAAGGGCTAACTAGAATGGTTGATCAGATCAAACTTCAAAGGAAATTTATTACTGACGCACATAAATGACACCGTGTAGAACCCTGAGATTTATTTTCTTCTGGGCATACTCAATAAGTTTATAGAATAGCAACTGTATGAGAATCAATGAAAAAAAACACATCACTCGGGTGTCTAACCAGAGTGCAGAGGACAACAAAGTGCACAAATACAAAAAGAAGAAAAAACAACAATAAATAAATAAGCAATAAATATCGAGAATCAGGGTAATGAATGCGATTTCATTGAGACGTACAGAATTGTGAGGGTCTGTAGTTGTTTTTTCATGTTTAGAAAGCTCCTCAGTAAGGAACATAAAAATAGAAGAAATGCAAGCAGGAACAGTCCACTTGACCATTACCACTCATATTCTGTGCTAAAATCTCCCATTCTCCCTTTGACTTCATGCAATGTTATAATAATATCCAAAGGAAGCTTACATAAGCAAAATGATGTGAAGATGATCCATAATTCCTTGTGGAATTAGTAGCATCATGGAGCGATAGTCCTCCATTTTTCTATTATCCATTAGCCTATCTAAGATTTCTCAAATGCCCTTTGTGTAGTTGCCTCTACCACCATCCCCGGCAGGGTGTTCCACACACCCACCACTCTCTGTGTAAAGAATTTACCTCTGATATCCACCCTAATACTTACCTCCAAACTCCAACAACCTCTCCCTCAATGTCCAACACAGGAGGAATGGAGACAGGCTAACTCCTATTAACATCAATGGATCTGGGGTTGAGAGGGTGAAGAACTTTAAGTTCCTCGGCATAAGCATCACCAAGGATCTCACGTGGTCTGTACACACCAGCTGTGTGGTGAAAAAGGCACAACAGCGCCTCTCTCACCTCAGATGGTTGAAGAAGTTTGGTATGGGCCTCCAAATCCTAAGAACTTTCTCCAGGGGCACAATTGAGAGCATCCTAACTGACTGCATCACTGCCTGGTATGAGAACTGTACCTCCCTCAATCGCAGGACTCTGCAGAGAGTGATGTGGACAGCCCAGCGCATCAGTAGATGTGAACTTCCCACTCTTCAGATTCAGATTCAGTTTATTGTCATTTAGAAATCACAAATACAATGCAGTTAAAAAATGAGACAACGTTCCTCCAGAATATTATCACAAAAACACATGACAAAACAGACTATACCAGAAAATCCACATATCATTTGGCAATCCCCCATCCAGACTCCGGAGAGGCTGCTGCGTATTAATATCGTGCTACCATCTAAGCGCGTTCCCCAGAAAGGAGCTCCAATCCCACCAGACAAACCAAGACCAAAAACTAAAGCTACAAGACCTGCACAATACCTCATAGTTACAACATATAGTTACAACAGTGCAAACAATAGCATAATTGATAAAAAACAGACCATGGGCACAGTAAAAATAGGCCAAAGATGTTAAAAGACTATAAGTTTGAAAGAAACCACCACACAGTTTCCAGAAGTCCTCAGGGTCCCGATAGACTCGTCATCTCACGCCGGTGGCAGAAGGGAATACCCCCGTAATGGACTTCCACGGCGCCGCCCGATTCAGCCTCGCAGACGCAGCACACAATGAAAGCTCCATCGAACCCAACCTCGCAAACGCAGCACACACTGAAAGTGACCTGAATGCAGTGGACTCCAAATCTGTTGAACCTCCGAGCCTCCGAGCATCCCTCTGGCACAGCTTCTCCGAGCACCATCCTCTGCTGAGCGTATTAAGATGCCCCTGCCAACGGCCATCGGCAACGCGACCCCGAGGACTGGGGGCCTGTTCTTCCCAGCAGAGACCCAGACCTCACAGCAGCAGCAGCAACGAAGAAGGTCTTCCTGGAGATTTTCAGACATTCCTCCGTGCTCCCACGTCCGTTTTTCATCCAATTATGATTGCGCACGGCACCCCGCTTCACAAATAACAAATAACCAGCTCTGGAGTGGCCGCTCCAGAGCTGCGTCGTGCCGCCATCTTGGTGAGAACATTTTCAGGACGTTTACAAAGACCGTTGTGTAAAAAGAGCCCGAAGGATCACTGGGGACCTGAGTCACCCCAACCACAAACTGTTCCAGTTGCTACTATCCAGGAAAGGCTGCTGCAGGATAAAAGCCAAGACCAACAAGCTCCCGGACAGCTTCTTCCACCAGGTCATCAGACTGATTAATTCATGCTGATACAATTATATTTCTATGTTATATTGACTGTCCTGTTGTACATACTATTCATTATAAATTACTATAATTTTCACATTTACAGAGACGTAACGTAAAAGATTTGTACTCCTCATGCATATGAAGAGTGTAAGAAATAAAATCAATTCAATTGAATTAAAATTCTACCCCCTTCTATTAGCCATTTCCACCCTGGGGAGGAAAAGTGCCTGGCTGTCCACTCTATCTCTGCCTCTTATCATCTTGTACACCTCTATCCCCCTTCACTCCAGATTAAGTTGTTTGGTGGAGGGGGAGGAGTACAAGCTGGCAGGTGATAGGTGAGGTGAAGTGAGGGGGAAGATGGGCGGAGTGAAGAAAGAAGCTGGGAGGGAATCCTCCATCAGATCCTTTGTTGATCACTTACTGAAAGGCTGGTAGAAAGAGAATATATGAGCACTTGTAAATCTAAAATTCAAGATTCAAGACTGTTTATTGTCAGTTGTTAGTACATGACTATAAAGGAGAATGAAATGATTGTTACATTGGATCTGATGCAGCATGATAAAACACAATAAAGAAAATAACACAATAAAAACAATATATATAAATACATAATATTGACTGATGTACATATCCTTACTGCATGTATATAAAGAGACACTAGTTATCCGTACCTGAGGGTGATCGGTTGTAGGGAATGATAGGGTTGAAGAAGTATGTTTAGAATTCCATCAGAGCTTCCCACAGCTCCAGAATTTTCTGCAGATAAGCTTTTTAATCCAGTTTGTTCTTTTTTTGTTTCATCTGTGTACTTTTTTCAGAAAGAAATTAGGCACACGATTTTATTAGGTGATGGAGAAGGCTTCAGGGGCTTAGTGGCCTATTTCTGCTGCTGATTCGTTGATTTGAATGAAGCTGCCCGCCAATCAGCTTGCTCCTTGAGCTGTGGTTCAGGGGATCCACCTTTGATTCGACAGGTCACGGGGTTCAAATCCCACTCCACAGTTGGGGTTTTGAAGGAAAGATTTGTGGATTTGGGGATTGGTTGGTTTTAGTCATAAAGAGAGACTGTCTGACCTGAGGTAGTTTTCATTAGAACTTAAGAAATGAAAGGAGATTTAATCAAAGTGATAAAACAAAATAAATAAAAACCAAAATAAACTAACACAGCAGCAAAAGTGATTACAGATTACAAGAATAGATGGTTTACAGTTCATCATGTTTAGATATAGTGCCTTGTGTGTTTAAACTATGTTAATCAAACTATAAACTATGCAACAGTTTAATGATCATTATTTGTTAGATATACTGCAGTGTTTTTAAACTACATTAATAAACTATTAACTATATACTGCTTTGCATTTCCTTTGCTGTTAGATGTAGTATTTTGTGTTTTTAAACAGCATTAATTTAAGTGCATGTAAATATCTACATGTCCCATCATTTTGGTTTTGCACTCCCTTTCTCTATATTTCAACAAATAAACATTAAAAATTGCTAAAAATAGTTGAATTTTGATTAATTTCTTTCCAGCACCAGGGGTAAATAGTAGTAAATAGTAGGGATACTAAGGGGTGTGTATGGAGAGTTGTAGCATCATACAGCACAGAAACAGGCCATCTCTGCTGGTCAATATAGTTGGAACAAATAACTACCCCAGATTTTTAGCCTTCGAACAGAAAATTCTGGAAGTGTGCGTGGAGTCGTGGAATAGCTCATCAGTGCTGTAGGAAGTGCTGCTCCACGGCTCCAGACACCCAGCTTCAATCCCAGCCTCAGGTGATGTCCATTTAGACTTTGCATGTTCTGTCTATGTCTCTGAAGATTTTCTCCAGGTGTTCCGGTTTCTTCCCACATCACAAAGATGGGCCAGAACATTGATTCTCCAATTGAATGGCTACTGATGTCAGTAGGTTGCTGCAGAATGTGCTGCGAGTGTGTGTGTGTGTGTGTGGGGGGGGGGGGGGGGCGGGGGGAAGGTTAATGGACATATGAGGGGAAGTGAGTGGGAGAATAAGACTGGCAGGATTGCTCTGTGAGCCATCATCGACTCAGTGGGCCAAATGGCCTTCTTTGATATCACATGGTTTGAAGTGGTTGCAGCACAAGGAAGGAATTGGTACAAAGAATGTTACTGGAAGGCAAGATAAAGATGATAAGGATCACACTGACTAGCAACAGTGTATTAGTATGCAGAATAGAAACCAAACAAGGTTAGCAGCTGAATTTTTAGTTTTGTTGTAGTTAAATTTGAACTCTGAGAGTTTAACTATTGGAAGGAATTGACAATGAGGTGGTTGGAACACTGACCTCAAATAAATTCTGAAAATATTTTTTATTGATCGATTTGCTCCAAAGAAAATCAAATTTTCTATTTGTTAGGAAGAGACTTTGATTACATAGGGAAGAGAAGCAGGAATAAGACATTTGATTGGTTGCTTCTGGTAAGGCAATTTGAAGGTGTGGAACCTAATAATCTGCAAAGAGTATTGGTCCCAATGCAATACATCCCTCTGTACCTTTGGTAGTATCTACAGGAGGCACTTCCTCAAGAAGGCAACATCTATTATCAATGATTCCCACCGTCTGGGCCACGCCATCTTCTCACAGCTACTTTTGGGCAGGAGGTGTGGAAGCCTGAAGTCCCACAGCACCAGATTCAAGAACAGATAATCTGCACAAACTTGAATCACTACCCAGTTACCAAGTCAAGTCAAACACGAGAAAATCTGAAGATGCTGGAAATGCAAGCAACGCGCACACACCACCAAAATCCTCCAGCATTTTGTGGGTGTTGCTCAAGCCAAGCCAAGTCAAGTTTATTGTCATTTATTGTCATACATGTATACTGTCAAACGAGACAATGTTTCTCCGGTTCAGAGTGGAAAGCACAGCAGTTCACATAACACACAATAACGTAGGAAAGTAAGAATTAATTCTACAAAATGAATTATGCATAGATAAACTAAAGTGCATAAATTAAGTATTGTAGGGTGCCATGCAAATTAACCAGTGACACTTTGAATGCTATGCAGCGGGGAGTTCAGAAGCCTAACGGCCTGAGGGAAGAAGCTGTTTCCCATCCTGACCGTTCTTGTCTTTATGCATCACAGTCTCCTGCCTGATAGTAGAAAGTCAAAGAGGATGCTGAATGAGCGGGCAGGATCCTTAATAATACTGAGGGCCCCGCTTACACAGTGCTCCTGATAAATGTCCCTGATGGATGGTAGGGAGACCCCTGTGATCCTCTCAGCTGTTCTCACAGACCTTTGTATGGACTTCTGGTTCAATGCTTGGCTGCTGCCATACCAGGCGGAGATGCAGCTTGTCAGGATAATTTCAATGGTGCTCCTATAAAATTCATTTAAGATGGGGGTAGGGGAGCCTTGCTTGCCTCAGTCTCCTTAGGAACTGAAGGTGCTGTTGTGCTGTTTTGTTCTGGGAGGTGATATTAAGGGATCAGGTGAAGTTATGTGTAATATGAACTCCCAGGAAGTTGGTGCATTTAACTTTCTCTATAGAGGATCCATGTATAGCAACACTATGGTCATTTGATCACTTTACACTACAATCAATTTTTAAAATTGTGTTCTTCCTTGTCAAAATTATAAATAATCTATATTATTCTTGTGAATGCTGTTATCTGATGCTGTGTTTTGGCAATGCTGTGCAAGTAAGTTCCCCATTGCACCTGGGAACAGCTACTTCCCATCAACCAACCTGTGCAAACTTTAATCACCATAGCAACACTTTGACCATTTTGATCACTTAAAAAATTGTGCATAATTTATGTTTATGCTTTTTACTATGAATGCTGCAGTATTTACATTTTCCATTTCATCTGTGCATACATGCACCTGTACATATGAGAATAAATTCAAATTTGTCTTTGGCCCTGCGGTCCTGTCTTTGTCAGTTCAGGAAGTTCCCATGAAGCTGAATCACTTATCAACACTCAGTATGAGACCCTGCAGGTCACAGACCATGTTCCAGGAATTATGTAAATGTGGAGAGAGTTACTGCCTCTCCCAAGCATAAGTTCCAAAACTCTTTTGTCAAGAAAAAGAAGTCAAATCAAGTTGAGTTTATAGACATTTGCACAAATACGGTAAGATACAGGTACAATGATAAACTCGCTTATAGCAGCACCACTTGCACGTAGGTACAGATATTGATAGATTGATCGGTAGTCCATTTTATCCAACTGTGACAGAATCCTGTGTGGGAGAGTTTTTAAAGTGGAAAAACCATTGCACTGGGGTAATTCCACTTTCTTGACCTTGGAAATCTGAGTCCAGTGGTATAGGCAGTCATGTTCACCACACACTTAAGATTATGATTTAAAAGACTGTAAATAGAATTCAGCATTAAAGATGCATAGTCCACAGTAATGCATGAAACGGTTCATAGAACTTCATGGCTAACTCAGGACTAGGGTTGTGCAGGTTGATTCAAGGATCTGATGGTTGTGGAAAGTAGATGTTCCTGATCCTGACAGTGTGTGACTTCAGCCTTCTGCACCTCCTGCCTAACAGTATCAGCGAGAAGAGGGCGTAACCCAAACAACGGGGAATCTTGACGATGGATGCCATGTTCCTGAGGCAGCACCTCCAGTCAGTGGTGGGAGGGTTGTGCTGTGACTGGCTGATCTGTGTCCACTACCCTCTGCAACTAGTTGTGCTCCTGTGCATTGCGATTCTCCTACCGGGTAATGATGTAATCAGTCAGAAAATGATCCTCACCAGCCCCCAACCACTCCACAATCAACTTAAGTCCTTTTCTCCTTAGCTACTGGTCCATGATTTTTTTTTTGGATAAGGTTGAGGGAATGAAGGGACAAGGAGAACAACATTTTAGAAAATACACAACCAGCCTTACTTTGGCATGAGGAAATAGGAGAAAAGTTACTTGTTTAAGTTCCAGAGAAGGGAAGAGGTTAAGAGGTCAAGGAGATTGTTTGCAGCTGGGCAGGGATGCAGGTGACAAATGTCAGTACTGCCTGCCCGAGGGAGGTGATATGTGACCTACCCGAAGAAGGTATAAGTGGATGCAAATCAGTGAGAATGCATGAGAGAGAAAAGTGCTGGAACTTCTCAGATGCAGAACCCAGCAGGTAACACACAGAAATAGCAGGAGGAACTCAGCAGGTCAGGCAGCATCTACAGAGAGGAATAAGAGCCTACGTGTCCTGGTGAAGGGTCTCGGCCCAAAATGTCAATTGTTAATTCCTCTCTATAGATGGTGCCTGATTTGCTGAGTTCCTGCAAAGTTTTGTGTCTGGGTTGATCATGGTTTCCAGCATCAGCATCATCTCGTCATTTATCATCTGCTGGCGGACGTCAGCAGCTTGGGCAGCATCTGTAGGGGAACAGGAGCTGTTGGTGTCTTGGGTCAGGGCTGAGAGCGGAGAGAGAAGTCAAATATAAAGAGGCGTGTAGGACATGGGAGGGGTGAAGGATGATGTAGACAGATAGAGTCATGATGAGAGAAGGTGAGCAGTTTTGGGAGACAGAGGCAGGTGGGTGATAGATGGAGGCAAATAAAGGAAAGAAAAAGGGGCAGTCGCTTCTTTAGCTCACCCCCTCCCCCATCTACTCCCCCATCCTTCTTCACCTGCCCGTTTCCTTCAACTCTCCTGTCTAGCAATCACCAACAGACCTCGTGTTTCACTCCATCCCACTCACCTCTTTATACCGGCCATCTCTTCTCTCCACTGTCAGTCCTGATGCAGGGTTTCTACTTGAAACATTGAAAATTCCTTTTCCTCTCTCCACGGTACCTATCAGCCTCCTTTTTAAATATACCAAGTGACTTTGTCTCCTCAGTACTTTATGGCAATAAATTTCATAGGGTCACCACACTCTGACTAAATAAATTGCTCCTCATCTTTGTTCTAAAGGGGTATCCCTCTACTCTGAGACTGTGTTCTCTGGCCCCAACCTCTCCCACTATGGGAAACATCCTCTCCACATCTACTCTTTCTAGTTCTTTCAATATTCGATAGGTTTCAATGAGATCCTCCCTTATTCTTCTAATCTGCAGCGAGTGTAGTCCCAGAGCATGAAACGTTCCCCATTTATTAACACTTTCATTACCAGGATAATTCTCATAAACCTCTTCTGAACCCTCTCCACTACAAAGCCATCCTTAGATATGGGGCCCCAAACTGCTCACAATACTCCAAACATGAGGAAATCTCCAGATGCTGGAAATTCAAACAACACACACAAAATGCTGGTGGAACACAGCAGGCCAGGCAACATCTATAGGGAGAAGCACTGTTGACATTTCAGGCCAAGACCCTTCGTCAGGACAATACTCCAAATGTGGTCTGGCGAATGCTTTATAAAACCTCAGCATCATACCTTTGTTTTCATGTTCTAATGAATTCTAATGAGAGGGGGGAAGTTGAAAGGAGATTTACGAGGCCAGTTATTTTATACTGCTTCAGTATTCACAAGTGAAAAGGATCTTGATCAGGATGAGGTCGAAGTAGAGTGGGCCTGTGTGCTGGACAATGTGGAGATTAAGGAAGAAGAAGTGCTGGATCTCCTTAAAAACATTAAGACTGATAAATCCCCAGGGCCGGTTATGATACACTCCAGGTTGTTGTGGGAATTGAGAGAAGAGATCGCAGGAGCATTAGCTATGATCTTTGAATCCTCTTTGGTTGCAGGGGAAGTGCCGGAGGACTGGAGAATGGCAAATGTAGTTCCCTTGATTAAAAAAGGTAATAGCGAGAAACCCGGGAACTATAGACTGGTGAGTCTTACGTTGGTGGTATGCAAACTACTGGAAAAGATTCTTAAGGATAGGATCTACGAGCATTTGGAGAAGTACAGTCTACTCATGGATAGTCAACATGGCTTTGTGAAGGGAAGATCGTGCCTCACGAGCCTGATTGAGTTTTTGAAGAGGTAACAAAAGAAATTGATGAGGGTAGGGCAGTGGATGTGGTCTACATGGACTTTAGCAAAGCATTTGACAAGGTCCCTCATGAGAGACTCATCCAGAAAGTCATGAGGCATGGGATAAGTGGAACCTTGGCTGTTTGGATAAAAAATTGGCTTAAAGGAAGAAAGCAGAGGGTAGTTGTGAAAGGAAAGTATTCTGCCTGGAGGTCGGTGACTAGTGGAGTGCCGCAAGGATCTGTCCTGGGACCCCTGCTATGTGTGATTTTTATAAATGACCTGGATATAGAGGCGGAAGGGTGGGTGAGTAAGTTTGCGGATGACACGAAGATTGGAGGAATTGTGGATGGAGCTGTAGGTTGTCGAAGGTTACAAGAGGATATAGACAGCTGCAGAGTTGGGCAGAAAAATGGCAGATGGAGTTCAATCCGGACAAGTGTGAGGTGATGCATTTTGGAAGGACAAACCAGAAGACTGAGTACAGGATTAATGGTCAGTTACTTAAGGGTGTGGATGAACAAAGGGACCTTGGGGTTCAAATCCATACATCCCTCAAGGTTGCTGCACAGGTTGATAGGGTAGTTAAGAAGGCCTATGGGATGCTAGGCTTCATTAACAGGGGGATTGAGTTCAAGAGTAGAGAGGTCATGTTGCAACTCTACAAATCTCTGGTGAGACTGCACTTAGAGTATTGTGTTCAATTCTGGTCACCTCATTATAGGAAGGATGTAGAAGCTATGGAAAGGGTGCAGAGGAGATTTACCAGGATGTTGCCTGGTTTGGAGAACAAGTCATATGAAGCAATGTTAGCAGAGCTGGGACTTTTCTCTTTGGAGCGTAGAAGAATGAGAAGGGACTTGATAAAGGTCTACAAGATTATGAGAGGCATAGATAGGGTGGATAGTCAGTACCAGTTTCCCAGGGCACCAATAGCAAACACCAGAGGGCACATGTACAAAATTAAGTGAGGGAAGTTTAGGGGAGACATCAGGGGTAAGTTTTTTACACAGAGGGTTGTGAGTGCCTGGAATGACTTGCCAGGGATGGTGGTGGAGGCTAAAACATTAGGGGTATTTAAGAGCCTCTTGGATAGGCACATGGATGAAAGAAAAATGGAGGGTTATGGGGTAGTGTGGGTTTAGTACTTTTTTTTAAGGATTATATGGGTCGGCACAACATGGAGGGCTGAAGGGCCTGTACTGTGCTGTAGTGTTCAATGGTTCTATGGTTCTAAAGAGTGCGGTAGGTTTCTGGAATGATATATAAGGGAAAGAGGTGGAGGCCGATACGATTGCAATGTTAAAGTAGCTTTTTAAGACAGGCACATGAAAGGGTGGGGAATGGGGGGTGCGGGATACAGATCATGTGGGGGCAGATGGGATTAGCTTGACTTGACATATAACCATATAACAATCACAGCACGGAAACAGGCCATTCCGGCCCTCCTAGTCCGTGCCGAACTCTTAATCTCACCTAGTCCCACCTACCCGCACTCAGCCCATAACCCTCCACTCCTTTCCTATCCATATACCTATCCAATTTTACCTTAAATGACACAACTGATCTGGCCTCTACTACTTCTACAGGAAGCTCATTCCACACAGCTATCACTCTCTGAGTAAAGAAATACCCCCTCGTGTTTCCCTTAAACTTTTGCCCCCTAACTCTCAAATCATGTCCTCTCGTTTGAATCTCCCCTACTCTCAATGGAAACAGCCTATTCACGTCAACTCTATCTATCCCTCTCAACATTTTAAATACCTCGATCAAATCCCCCCTCAACCTTCTACGCTCCAATGAATAGAGACCTAACTTGTTCAACCTTTCTCTGTAACTTAAGTGCTGAAACCCTGGTAACATCCTAGTAAATCGTCTCTGCACTCTCTCTAATTTATTGATATCTTTCCTATATCATGGCTGGCCAAAGGGTCTGTTCATGTGCTGCACTATTCTGTGTTCCGGGTTCTCTGCTTGTTTGACAGATCCTGCATCCAGGATGAAGATGACAAACACCTTCACCTGAGGTTTGTCAGGTCAGATTGTCATTTATGTTGCTTGTTTTGCTTTGTAGGAGATGATAGCATTCAAGCTCTGTTATAGCTGTCAAGCATTCTTCTGTGATTGAAGTTTTGTCTGGAACTGCCACTTTGCATGTGAGATGACTTTCTGGATGTCATACCTGGACTTCTTGTACTTACCTGCATCTCCAGTCCTGAACACCAATCTAGCCCTCAGCAGACAGTAGATCTAATAGTCAATATAGGGCTTCTGATTGGGAATACTATGAATGATTCTGTGGGACCACACTTGTCCATGAGTGTCTCTATAAAATCTGTGATAAACGTGGTATATTCATTCAGGTTCTGAACACCCCAAACACACCACTCCCTGCCTTTCTAGAGACGGGGCCCAAAACCGTTCACTATCATACAACTGTAATCTGACTAATGCCTTGTACAGTCTCAGCATGAAATTTCACCTCACTGCTGTTGCAGTTCATGAGGGGGGACAAGAGAGAAATATCACTGAGGATACCCACAAAATGCTGGAGGAACTCAGCAGGCCAGGCAGCATCTATGGAAAAGAGTAGAGTTGATGTTTCGGGCTGACGTCCACATTTCCAACATCTGTGGATTTCCTCTTGTTTCTGAGGATACAGTCGCAGCCACAAGATAAAGAACATCAGATCAATCACCTTTATTTGGAGTTTACATATCTGGTGCTTCAGTTTTGGGAGGTGTAACTAAATCCCCAGAGCTCTGATTGGATGCCCTGCTGGGTTTCTAGAATTCTGCCGAGTCACTAACAGTGGATCATCCCAGAGTGAATAAATACTGGGTGGAGACGGGTGCAGAATTCTGCACTGTCATTATATTTACAGATTAACCAACAGTGACTCAGCAAGATCTCCGCCCAACATCTCTGATTGGATGTATGATTTAGGCAAATACTTCATTCTGATTGGTTCATATTTATGCTTCGTATGTATCCTGGTGCAGAATGTCTCTGTAGATATATTACAGCAGAGATTGGTATCAATGATCATCACATTCTGAGGATATGCTGAGGGTAGCCTGTAAATGTCGCTGTGATTCTGAATGCTAACATACCATGCCCAGGGCTGGATTAACCTAGTAGCAAAAGTAGCATATACTACGGGCCCCACATTTTCGAGGGCCCCGCCCGCACTAAATGCTCGCAAGTTGCAGTCTGGTGAAATCGGCATCTCACCGTATTCTCATGACCGTTAGAGTGAGTTTTGGGTAACCGATTCATTTCGGTAGCTGAGCGAAGGGCGCTGAGTAGGCTACGGTCAATTATGGATAACTCTGAACATCCTCTACATAGCACCATCCAGAGACAGAGAAGCAGTTTCAGCGACAGGTTACTATCGATGCAATGCTCCTCAGACAGGATGAAGAGGTCAATACTCCCCAATGCCATTAGGCTTTACAATTCTACCGCCAGGACTTAAGAACTTTTTAAAAGCTATTATTAATGCTTTTTGAGATGGTGATTTAGATGCATATCATATTTTTTTACTGAGTTAAGTATTGTATGTAATTAGTTTTGCTACAACAAGTGTATGGGACATTGGAAAAAAAGTTGAATTTCCCCATGGGGATGAATAAAGTATCTATCTATCTATCTATCTATTTACACTTAAATAAATTACTTCAGCCATCAGTCTCCTGTTCTCCTGTACTGTGGGTTGAGTTCATAACAATGCTTTTCCTAAAAGCTGTGAACCCAGTTTCATTTGTAACAATGCATCTCTGGCACCTCTGAGACAAGGCAGTTGCGAAGACACCATATCTATGCTGTTTGAATATGAATTGTCCTCTGTGTTAGCACGTAACATACCAAATAATGTATTATGGATTTTAATTTGCATTCCTAAAGGCCATTTTTAGAATGCCAGTTTAGGCATACTGGTGCCAGTAGAATGAATTTTATCAAAAGATGTGAAAACTTCAAAGAATTCTCTATACTTGTAGCTATGAACTGTCCTTTGTATTTAGCAAATAGATATCGAGCATCAATCACAAGGCAGTTAGACCTGTTCTGCCAGGGGTCTCTGCCTGCTGCAGCCTTGTTTTGTCGAATAAAGAAACTGCCTTGTACCTGCTGGTAACGCAACCATTCCATCCACGCCACATCAATGATGATCTGGCCACGCTGTTGTTTTCATGGCAGGGGAGCTGCATGCTGCACGGTACAGTAAGTGTGCGCAGGCGTGTGTTGGCTCCTTGCTGTGTCGTGGTGATCTTTGTGCTATCCCCCACGCTCCCGAGCTGCTGAAGGGTGCGCCGCCGCAGTGAGCCTGTGACAAGGGATGTTTATGTGACCCAGTTCATGATTCCTCATTTTTTCCTGATTTTAGGTAGTCCGAACCAGCTCAGGAATATACAAGATCGGATTAGATTGTGAGTTTCAACCTGTATGTGGTGAACTACATATACCTGTCTGGACTGCTCCTGTGGCTCCTCCCACAGACCCCTGCTGACTGCTCCTGTGGCCCCTCCCACAGACCCCTGTATAAAGGCGATTGAGGCCGTTGTTCATTCTTCCAGTCAATAAAAGCCGATATCTCACTTCTTACGTCTCAGAGTGAGTTATTGATGGTGCATCACTGTATTTCCCAATTGAAATAATTGAAGTGGTATACTGAGTCTGGTGCTCCCGGTGCGGCCTTCTATATATTGGTGAGACCCGATGCAGACTGGGAGACCGTTTCACTGAACACCTATGCTCTGTCTACCAGAGAAAGCAGGATCTCCCAGTGGCCACACATTTTAATTTCATGTGCCATTCCCATTCTGGTATGTCTATCCATGGCCTCCTCTAGATAGATAGATAGATAGATAGATAGATAGATAGATAGATAGATAGATAGATAGATAGATAGATAGATAGATAGATAGATAGATAGATAGATAGATAGATAGATAGATAGATACTTTATTCATCCCCATGGGGAAATTCAACTTTTTTTTCCAATGTCCCATACACTTGTTGTAGCAAAACTAATAACATACAATACTTAACTCAGTGAAAAATATGATATGCATCTAAATCGCTATCTCAAAAAGCATTAATAATAGCTTTTAAAAAGTTCTTAAGTCCTGGCGGTTGAATTGTAAAGCCTAATGGCATTGGGGAGTATTGACCTCTTCATCCTGTCTGAGGAGCATTGCATCGATAGTAACCTGTCGCTGAAACTGCTTCTCTGTCTCTGGATGGTGCTATGTAGAGGATGTTCAGAGTTTTCCATAATTGACCGTAGCCTACTCAGCGCCCTTCGCTCAGCTACCGATGTTAAACTCTCCAGTACTTTGCCCACGACAGAGCCCGCCTTCCTTACCAGCTTATTAAGATGTCTACTGTCAAGATGAAGCCATACTCAGGTTGGAGGAACAACACCTTACATACCGTCTGGGTAGCCTCCAACCTGATGGCATGAACATTGATTTCTCTGACTTCCGTTAATGCCCTTCCTCCCTTTCTTACCCCATCCCTTATTTATTTATTATTCCCCCCTTTTTTCTTCTCTCTTTTTTCTCTCTCTGCCCTAATCACTTCTTGTTTGCTCTCCATCTCCGTCTAGTGCTCCCTTCCCCCTTTCTTTCTCCCTAGGTCTCCCGTCCCATGATCCTTTCCCTTTTCCAGCTCTGTATCCCTTTTGCCAATCAATTTTCAAGCTCTTGGCTTCATCCCTCCCCCTCGTGTATCCTCCTATCATTTCAGATTTCCCCCTCCCCCTCCCACTTTAAAATCTCTTAGTATCTTTCCTTTCAGTTAGTCCTGACAAAGGGTCTTGGCCCGAAACGTCGACAGTGCTTCTCCCTATAGATGCTGCCTGGCCTGTTGCGTTCCACCAGCATTTTGTGTGGGTTGATCAATTCTTATTAAATCATATCTGGAAGATCTGAAAGAAAGTCTTAATGAAGAATTTGTGCAGTTTACTGACCTGTTGAAACCTGATCTTTCTTCTCATATTGGCACCAAACAAGAGCTTGTACAGTTACAGTTGTACTGGTTGATAACTGACAATTCTTTGGAGTCATGTTTTCCAAATGTAGAAAATGCCATGTGCATCTAGTTGTCACTCATGGTTACCAACTGCAGTGGAGAACGCTCATTTTCAAAACTGAAAAGGATTAAAAATGAACTAAGGAGCACAATGGATCAAAACAGATTGAACAATCTCACTCTAATGAGCATTGAACATGAACTTCTGTGTGAAATAGACACTTCCAGTATCATCAACAAATTTGCTCATGCTAGATCTACAAAATCTAACCTCTAAATTGTAGTTTTGTTACTTCTGACATTTGAAATTGATACCTACATGTAAGTAATACTATTAATGAAGTGTCAGACATTTGTCGTATTATCTGGCTGGATAGTAAATGAAACAATTGAATTACTTTACTATGCAAGTAAATAATTTATGTTTTAATAATTATGTGCATTTTTAAAATTTAGGGCCCCTTTATAACATATGCTACTGGCCCCGCGCTAGCTTAATCCGGCCCTGCCCATGCCCACAGGACCATAAGATATAGGAGCACAATTTGTCTATTTGGCCAATTGAGTTTCCTCTGTCATTCCATTTTGGATGGGTTATTATCTCTTTCTCCTGCTTTCTCTCCATATCCTTCAAAAATCTATCAACCTCCTCTTTAAGTATACACAATGACTTGGTCCCCACAGCAATCTGTGACAATGTATTCCACAGATTCACCACCCTGTGGCTAAAGAAATTCCTTCTTATCTCTGTCCCAAAGGAGTGATGGTTATGTGAGCAAGAACAGGGTTCAGGGAAATAAGTCGCAGAATAGTCTTTGTATTGAGAGGCTGCATAGGCTCTGTTTGCTTTGAAAGCCAGCACAGATTATGGGTCCTCCTGTTACATTGTATAAAATATAAAATATTTTCTTCAGATACCTTCTAACCTGAAGTCAATAGAAACTATTTTCTGATTATTTCTGGTAACAGGAGATTGTGTATGAAACATCTCTGTCTCCTTCCCTATATTGTACACCGACTACACTTTAAAAGTATTTAGTTGATTGTAAAGCTCTTTGGAATACCCTGGATTTATGACTGTTGCTATGGAAATATGATTCCTTTTGTTCTATTGTGGTGCACCAAAACCTTCTACTGGTTTTACCTCCCCCTGGATGAGCCAGGCTGAGCAACACTTCGAAACTTGTCCAGTGAGTGTTAATCTTATTGAATGTTTAGTACTTTGACAAGAGACAGCTTCAACTGTAAATGACATATCATTTTCCTGTTGAATAAATTACGCCCATATTGCTGGGAGTTTGGAAGAGTATCAGATTACATCTTGGAACATATTGATCCAATCATCAGAGAGGCACAGCAGCAGCTCTACTTATCTAGGAAGAGATTTCTCCTGGCCACCAAATACTCCGGCAAGTTTCTACAGACGTAGAGTGAAGAACATTCTAACCGCTTGCATTACCGACAGGTATGGAGGTTCCTATGCACAGGATCACAAGAGGTCACAGAGAGTAGTAACTCCATCATTAAGGACCACGTTGTGCCCTCTTCTCTCTATTATTATAGGGAAGATGTACAGGAGCTTAGACTCAATAATTCAAAAGCAGCTTCTTCATCTCCTCCAGCACATTTCTGAATGGTCCATAAACCCATAACACTCTCTTGATATTCCTTTTGACTGCATTATTTATTATTTTGTAAAGATAGCAATTTTATGTCTTTACAACATGCTATTGCCACAAAACTACAAAATTCACATCATATAAGACAGTGAAAATAAACCCAATTCTGATTCTCAATTTGGAGCTGAGAAGATCCATCACCTGCGCAGGGAACACAGAGTGACAATTGTCTTAGGTTAAAGGATTTCCCACTTAACATGGAGATGAAGAGGAATTTTTTCTCTTGATATACTCATCCCATTTCATGTTTCCTTATGGCGGAGAAAGAGGAGGTTTGGTCCATCAAGTCTGTGCCAGCTCAAAGAGTTACCATGGCAACCAACCCACCTCCTAACACTAATGTTTTCTATAACTTACAATCTCCACTTTTCCATTAAATCCCCCCAAATTCTACCATTGACCTACACAATTACAGTGGCCATTTAATTCACCAACCCATTGTTGCTGCACACTCGAGCATCAGCCCTCTCTCGTGTCTCCGATGATAAGTCTTTGGGATGTGATAGAACATTGAAGCTCCTGGAGGAAGCCAACACAGAGAAGGCATGCAAACTCCAGGCAGACAGCACCAGAGGGTTGAACCTGAGTCTCTGGGGATAATAATTAACTGTTGTACTACTGTACAAAAGGCTGTTGAAGGATTGTTGGACTGCAAGAAAGTAAAGAGTGAGGAGACTGGGCAGTGCAGATGAAGGATTAGTTTATTGAATTGGTAGTGAGGATTTGAGGTGCTGAATGTCCTTCTCCTTCTTCTGCTTCTCCTTTCATTAAAGCATCGCAAGAAGCTCATAGACATCTAATCGGACATCTAATCTAATTGATAAAGAGAGGAGAGAGCTGAGGACGTTCAGGAATTTCAGAGCACTGGGTCATTCAGTAGTGGAGGAGTGTGTGTGGGACTAGGAATGATGGAGTGTGTGAGAGACCAGAACCGATAGAGTGTACGCAGGACAAGGACTGATGGAGCGTGTGAGAGACCAGAACTGGTGGAATGTGTGAGAGACCAGAACCGATAGAGTGTACGCAGGACCAGGAACGATGGACTGTATGAGAGACCAGGACTGATGGAGTGTGGGAGAGACCAGGACCGATGGAGTGTGTGACAGACCAGGACTGGTGGAGTGTGTGAGAGACCAGGAATGGTGGAGTGTGTGAGAGACCAGGAATGGTGGAGTGTGTGAGAGACCAGGACTGATGGACTGTGTGAGAGACCAGGACTGATGGACTGTGTGAGAGACCAGGACTAGTGGAGTGTGTGAGAGACAAGGACTGATGGAGTGTGTGAGAGACAAGGACCGATGGAGTGTGTGAGAGACCAGGACTGATGGACTGTGTGAGAGACCAGGACTGATGGACTGTGTGAGAGACCAGGACCAATGGTGTGTGTGAGAGACAAGGACTAATGGAGTGTGTGAGAGACCAGGACTGATGGAGTGTGTGAGAGACCAGGACTAGTGGAGTGTGTGAGAGACCAGGACTGACGGGATCTCTGAATTATTTTATACAGAGTGCAATAAGGTTTCTGGAATGATTTAGAAGGGGAAGTGAGTAATGCAGAAATGAGTGCAATATTCAAGTGGCTTTTAAACAGACACATGAATAGGTGGGGAAATGGGGAAATTCAGATCGTGTGGGGGAGTTTACAGATCTGGTGCTTCGATTTTGGGAGATGTAACTAAATCCCCAGAGCACTGATTGGCTGCCCTGCTGGGTTCCTAGAATTCTGCTCCGTCATTCCTATATTACTGATGAACAGTGGATCGGCTGAGAATGAATAAGTGCTGGGTGGAGACGGGAGCAGAATTCTACACAGTCATTATTTACAGATTACCCAACAGTGACTCGGCAGCTCAGCAAGATCTCCGCCCAACAAATCTGACTGGATGTATAGTTCAAACAAATACTTCTTTATGATTGGTTGCTACTTATGTTTTATGGTGCAGAATTTCTCTATTTATGCATTACAGCTGGTAGTCCGATGATAATTTGTGTGCATTAATCATCAGAAGCTGAGTGGAAATGAAACTATACTCAGCTTAAAAGCGTGGCATTTTGCTATTGAGTTTGATAACTTGTTCCATGGAAGTTCAGGTCTCTGAAATGACTTCTTTGAATTCCTGGGTGTCTGACATCAGCACAGTGAAATCGATCCGTGTGTACACTGGTAACGCTGTGAGATGGTGCGGCTCATCACGAACACCTCCAGGGACACAACAGCAAGAGGTAATGTATATGGTCAGTGGTAAGGCAAAAGCTCTTAGACGCTGGAACTGTTATTATCGCTACATGTGCTGGATACTGTGAAAAGCTTGGCTTGCCTACCGTTTATTCAGATCCCGTCATTACACACTGCATTGAGGTAGAACAAATAGAACAATAACAATGCAGAATAAAGTAACAGCTACAGAGAAAGAGTATTTTATGTAAAAAATAAAGTGCAAGATCATAACAAGGTAGGTTGTGAGGTCAAAGTCTACCTTATTATACTAGGGAACTATATAATAGTTTATTACCATGAAATAGAAGTTGTCCTTGTGCCCAATGTTATCAAGCTGACCAGCTCTTTTGTATTGCTAACACTGAGGGTAATGTTGTTGTCATATCATGTGGAGGGCTGAGATTAACCATGTGTATAGGTTGTAACTGGGTTAAATGTCTGAACATGCCTGGTCACGTCCCTCTGCTGACTGCTCCTGTGGCTCTTCCCACAGACCCATGGTGTCATGGGCCATGGTGTCACAGCTCCTCCCACTGTCCAGGACAGACCAGCATGGACGTGGATGCATTTTACTGTTAATTAAAGCCTTTCAGTATTTACTCTACTTCCAGTCTTTTGGAGTAATTGATAGTGCATCAATAAGGTCCCTCTGTGTGTGTCCTAGCCTCTGGTGGATGGGAAAACCTCTCTACTTTGTCCCAAACTCCAAGTTTCCTGTGCACTGGGTTTCCCCACAAGATCTGTTCAAGTATCAGCTGGGACCTCTGACTTAGAGTCTGAGTTCCAGCTCCTGGGAAAATATTGCACTTTCTTCATCCTTTTCAAACTAAAAAGACATGTCAACAATGTAGATGAATCAGTCATTCAAGGCAGAAATCTAAGGCTGTCATGGTCCGGAATGTGTTCCCTTTAAATTTATCTTGTTTGTGTTACGATCCGGACTGCTGACTCCTTGTTTCTCTTTACTTCCCTGTTTTCCCGTGTCCCTCAAGCTTGGTGATTAAAGGCAATTTACTCTCAACCGAACTGACAGTTTATAAGTCTCCAGCTTCAGCCTTTCGGGGCGAGAGCGTTATGGAGCGTTAACGAAGTCACTGAAGCTAGTGCGAGCCTAAGTCATCTAGCTGGAGCCAACTAAGTTTCTTGCCGAAGCGAGCCGAGTCTCCTCCCGAAGCAAGGGCCAGCAAGCCACCTTCCCTTGCCAGAGCGGGTCCAGCAAGGTTAACCTGCCAGGGTGAGTCAGGAGCTCACCACTGCTTGGAGCAAACTTGTGCCCAGTTATAGTACCGTCTATCGTTGTGTGGTCTTCATATCTGTGTCCTGTGTTTAAAAGGGGTCCCAGCCCTATACCTTGGAAGGGTCCTGACCCTGTGTCAAGAAGAGTGCCGACTCCATCATGTGTCTAAGGAAGATTCCCAGCTCAGTGTTTTATGTCCTGTGTCTGAGTCTGTACCATAAATAAGAAGAGTCCCGACTGTGTCCTGTGTCTAAGGAGGAGTCCCGGCTCAGCGTTCTATGTCCTGTGTTTGAGTATCATGTCCTGGCTCCGAGGTTCCAGTATCAAGTCCTGGCTCTGAGGTTCCAGTATCAAGTCCTGGATCTGGTGTTCAAGTATCAAGTCCTGGCTCTGAGGTTCCAGTATCAAGTCCTGGCTCTGAGGTTCCAGTATCAAGTCCTGGATCTGGTGTTCAAGTATCAAGTCCAAGTTCTGGTGTTCAAGTATCAAGTCCTGGCTCTGAGGTTCCAGTATCAAGTCCTGGCTCTGAGGTTCCAGTATCAAGTCCTGGCTCTGAGGTTCCAGTATCAAGTCCTGGCTCTGAGGTTCCAGTATCAAGTCCTGGCTCTGAGGTTCCAGTATCAAGTCCTGGCTCTGAGGTTCCAGTATCAAGTCCTGGATCTGTTGTTCAAGTATCAAGTCCTGGCTCTGAGGTTCCAGTATCAAGTCCTGGCTCTGAGGTTCCAGTATCAAGTCCTGGATCTGGTGTTCAAGTATCAAGTCCAAGTTCTGGTGTTCAAGTATCAAGTCCAGGCTCCAAGGTCTGTGTTCTGAGTTCTGGCTCCAAGGTCCGTGTTCTGAGTTCTGGCTCCAAGGTCCGTGTTCTGAGTTCTGGCTCTGAGGTTCGTGTTCCGAGTCCTAGCTCCGATCCTCGAGCTCCAAGTCCTAGCCCAGACCCTGAGTCCTTGTGCATTATACCTATTCCCGTTTCCACTTTGCTCTCCTTGATTTCTCTCTGTTTTATCCTTGCGTCACGGCTCTCCTTGTAACTAGTAATAAACTCTATTTAGTTAACCCCACAAAACAGTGTTTTGTGTCCTGCATTTGGGTCCTCTGCCCAGCACCCTTGCTCACACATTGTGACAAAGGCAGAGGAATGAACGCTAGTACATCTCATGTTTCCTTCATGCTTCATGATGTTCCATTCCTCATTCCTAATAAGCCTGAATTGTTGTCTTCATTTATACATTTTCTTTGCCACTTGGGTAACTTTATACACAGAGATATTTCCTCAGATAAACTTTTTACACAAATGATCTAAGAGCTTCTTTGAAGCACAGTTCCCAGCTACCTACAATTAATGTTGTCAAGCTAACTTGTCCGAGTACGGAAATATTCCAACTTATTAATAGATCAGTTATTGATATTCTATGTAATTGTTTCTATCTGGTCTGCAAATTTCCTTGTGTTAAACAATTTAGCCAGTGTTGTCCATTTTCACATAAACCTAATTAAATATCCCATTGTCTTATTATGCACCTTTTGAACAGTTAGACTCGTGCTACGAGCCAGAAAATCTGTGGCTCTATACAGTTATTGTCTTTGTAAAGCAGTGCTTTCCCAACATAAAACTGATTATTGCTTCCTATTTACATTAAGAACTAAATTCTGGCTCCTGTTTACAACCAGAAGCTAAACAATGAATATTAATTGGACGTTTAACTTACAACTGTTAGAGATTGTTACAAGTGACAGCTGTCCTGTTTAAAAAGTCAAGCTTAGCAAAAAGTAGAGGCCCCCTGTTTAAAATTCACCTGGCTTCTCTAACCAGAATGAACAGGAGATATCTGCACTAATTACTGCAAGCAGTGGACTTCAGCACAAATCAAGGGACAAGGTAATGCTTGATGGTATCTAAGAGCTGAGGTCCAACAGAATACCCAGGCTCTCATGTACAGATGGTAGGTAAGGAGAGGGACATGTTGATTGCCAAGGCAAGTATACATTCTTTGGCACTGTCAAGGTTCAATGACCCAAGACTCTACCCCATAAAAAGCCAAGATAAAGGAGTCTGTGTGGTAAGCACACACAAAATTCTGGAAGAATTCAGCAAGTCAATCAGCATTTATGGAGAGGAATAAAAAGTAAATGTTTCGGGCCAAGGCCCTTCATCAGGACTGCAAAGCAAGGGAGGAGATGCCAGAACAAGAAGGTGTGGAAAGGGGAAGGGGTAAGTAGGTGGGGGAAGAAATAACTAAAAGTTAGAGAAATCAGTGTCCATGCCATCAGGATAGAGTCTACCCAATCAAATGCAATACGTACTGTTGTTACTCCAACCTGAGAGTGGCCTCATTGTGACATTAGAAGAGGCTAATGGACAGACATGTCAGAATGGGAACAGGAAGTCAAATTGAAATGGGTGGCCACCGGTACATCCTGCCTCTTACAGCGGACAGGGTGAAAGAGCTCAACAAACTATTCCACCAATCTGTGTCGGATTTCACTAAGGCTGCAGCAAGGGCACTAGATTCAATAGATGACTTGTATCTGCAGATTGATACTATGGTCCAAAATATTCAAAGAATCTCATCGAGCAGGTGATCTGATGACATTTCCAATGAACAACATCTGACTGAACTTGTTATTGATAAGTTTGAGGCGATATCAATCTGTACAACAATGTTGGCAATGAATTGGTATGTTTTCTAGAAAATTCTGCTGCTAATTTTAGTTCTTTGCTGTCTCTGCATGAATGTCCAATCCACCTATGTCCCTCAGTCACCCTTCTGAGCTGTCACCAAAACTGCAGTGTAATTCTTGCCCTTTCATAAACGTTCATTTTGACAACAGGATTCCATGCCTTGCCTAACCTGACACATTCATGGGGAGAAATTGGCACTGTGACAACAACATCTGCCTCAACCTGTCCTTCCAGCCTACTTCATACTTCATCTCCACCTAATGACGGGGAGGGAGAAGTTGGTCCTGAGTCATTAATTGTGGGTTTTCAGTGTCCTGTATCTCCTCCCTGATGGTAGTAACAAGAAGAGGAGATGCCCCAAATGGTGAGGGTCGTTAGTGATGGGTGCTGCCCTCTTGAGACTCTGCAGTTTGAAGAGGTCCTTGATAGAGGGACAGGTTGTGTCTGAGTCAAAAACTCTCTGCAGCCTCTAGTGCCCTGTGCATTGAAGCCTCCATACCAGCTGTGATACAATCAGTCAGAAAACTCTCCACTGTATATAGAAATTTGCAAGAATATTTGGTTACATACCAAATCTCCTGAGATTCCTAATGACATAGAGCCTCTGCTGTGTCTTCTTTGTGATTGTATCACTGTCCTCATTGAGAGGTCATCACAGACCTAGCAATGAGGACTAGGGCACCTTCTTCTATCCTCAGATTCTCTGCTGTGATAGTTTCCCATGACCCTCAGTTCTCGGTCTTTTGAAGAGATATTCACCTCCACCTTAAATATATTAAACAATCACAGCTGAGAGTTCAGGTGGGATGTGCATTATGCCCATTACATCCGGATGTTGGTGCTCTTCCCTTGGAGTCCAACAGTACATCAATTAAATTGGCTTTGGCCTCCTGATATACCTGACTTGCAATGTGTAGGTAGTGACATCCGAGACATAAATATCTGAGAAAGATCACTTCAGCACAGGTAACCACAGTCAACCCATCACTCTAGTCTGAGATACATAAGGCCATAAAACACAGGAACAGAATTATGCCATTTGGTCCATTGAGTCTGCAGCAACATTCCATCATGGCTGATTTATTATCCTGGTCAACCCCGTTCTCCTGTCTTCAAAGTTTCAAAAAAATTTTATTATCAAAGTACATATATGTCACCACATACAACCCTGAGATTCATTGTCCATGAGCATACCAAGCAAATCTTTAGAATAGTAACAGGATCAATGAAAGATCAGCCAGAGTGCAGAAGACAACAAACTGAGCAAATGTAAATATAAATAAATAGCAATAAATAACAAGAACATGAAATAACCTGATAAAGAGTACTTAAAGTGAGATAATTGGTTGTGGGAACATCTCAATGGATGGGCACGTGAGTGTATTTAACCCTTTGTTAAAGAGCTTGTTGGTTGTGGGGTCGGCTCCCCGTAACCTTTGATGCTCTTACTAATCTAGAACCCATCAACCTCCACGTTAAATGCTCCCAAAGACCTGGTCTGCACAGCAATGAATTCCATGAGAAAGGCAATGAAATTCACCTTCAACTCTGTTCAAGTCAAGTCACTTTTATTGTCACTTCAACCATAACTGCTGGTACAGTACACAGTAAAAATGAAACAACGTTCCACCAGGGCCATGGAACTATATGAAACAACACAAAACTACACTAGATTACTGAAACAACACAAAACTACACTAGACTACCTGAAACGACACAAAACTACACTTGACTACCTGAAACGACACAAAACTACACTAGACTATGTGAAGCAACACAAAACTACACTAGACTACCTGAAACAACACAAAACTACACTAGACTACTGGAAACGACACAAAACTACACTAGACTACCTGAAACAACACAAAACTACACTAGACTACCTGAAACGACACAAAACTACACTAGACTACCTGAAACGACACTAGACTATGTGAAGCAACACAAAACTACACTAGACTACTGGAAACAACACAAAACTACACTAGACTACTGGAAACAACACAAAACTACACTAGACTACTGGAAACATCACAAAACTACACTAGACTATGTGAAGCAACACAAAACTACACTAGACTACCTGAAACAACACAAAACTACACTAGACTATGTGAAGCAACACAAAACTACACTAGACTATGTGAAACAACACAAAACTACACCAGACTACAGACCTACATGGGACTACATAAAGTGCACAAAACAGTGCAAGACAGGACAATAATTAATAAACAAGACAATAGGCACAGTAAAGGGCAACTTACAACATAATAATAAATAATGTAAATGTAAACAATGTCTTAGTAGGAATTGAGAAAGAAATGAGCAAAAATTGCAAAGGGAGTGGAGTGGTGTTCAGTTGAGTGTGTGTGTGTGTAGGTTGGTGTCAGACTAGACTCTGAGAATTGAGGAGTCTAATGGCTTGGGGAAAGAAACTATTATACAGTCTGGTCGTGAAAGACTGAATGCTTTGGTAACTTATGCCAGATGGCAGGAGGGAGAAGAGTTTGTATGAAGGGTCTGTGGGGTCCTTCACAATGCTGTTAGATTTGTGGATGCTAAAGGGCTGTCCTTATAGGGAGTAAAGGGAAATATCAATACCATTTGTAAAATCAATTTCTCCACACATTCTACTAGCCTATCTTTCTAGCTAGTTTGTGGACTGAATATCTAATGCATGATGCCAAAACATTTTTTTCAGATTCTGCACTGTCTCAAGGCTGCATTGGTGGAATGGGTTTCAAAGTTCAATCCAGATCAAGTTAAATCGAAGGTATGTAACTGCCCCATGTTACTACTTGAACTAAATTCCAACAGAGATGCTCTTCTGCACACCACTGATATAATACATGGTTATTTGAGTTACTGTCAACTTCCTGTGAGTTTGAACCAGTCGGCCATTCTCCTCTGACCTCTTTCATTAACAAGGCATTTTCACCTATGGAACTGCCACTCACTAGATGTGTTTTTGTTTCTCGCACCATGTTCCTGTAAACTCTGGAGACTTATGTGTGAAAGTTCCAGGAGATCAGCAGTTTCTGAGATACTCAAAGGAACCTTTCTAGCACCAACAATCATTCCACAGTCACTCACTTTGATCACATTTCTTCCCCGTTCAGATGTTTCGGCTGAACAACAACTGAATCTCTTGACCACGTCTGCATACTTTCATGCACTGAGTTGCTGCAACATGATTGGTTCATTAGATATTAGCATTAACACTATGTACTTACAGGCGTATCTAATTAAATTGTCACTGAGAATAGAACAGTAGCAGAAAACAATACAACAAAAAATAAACAACACACAAAGAAAACAACTAATATGCAAAAGAAGACAAACTGAAAATACAATAATAGTAATAAATAAATGTACAGAACTGTACCTACTAAATGTTTACCATATAACCATACAACAATTACAGCACAGAAACAGGCCACCTCGGCCCTTCTAGTCTGTGCCGAACGCTTACTCTCACCTAATCCCACTGACTCGCACTCAGCCCATAACCCTCCATTCCTTTCCTGTCCATATACCTACCCAATTTTACTTTAAATGACAATACCGAACCTGCCTCTACCACTTCTACTGGCTCATTCCACACAGCTACCACTCTCTGAGTAAAGAAATTCCCCCTCATGTTACCCTTACACTTTTGCCCCCTAACTCTCAATTCATGTCCTCTTGTTTGAATCTCCCCTACTCTCAATGGAAAAAGCCTATCCACGTCAACTCTATCTATCCCCCTCATAATTTTAAATACCTCTATCAAGTCCCCCCTCAACCTTCTATGCTCCAAAGAATAAAGACCTAACTTGTTCAACCTTTCCCTGTAACTTAGGTGCTGAAACCCAGGTAACATTCTAGTAAATCTTCTCTGTACTCTCTCTATTTTGTTGATATCTTTCCTATAATTCGGTGACCAGAACTGTACACAATACTCCAAATTTGGCTTACCAATGCCTTGTACAATTTTAACATTACATCCCAACTCCTATACTCAATGCTCTGATTTATAAAGGCCGACATACCAAAAGCTTTCTTCACCACCCTATCCACATGAGATTCCACCTTCAGGGAACTATGCACCATTATTCCTAGATCACTCTGTTCTACTGCATTCTTCAATGCCCTACCATTTACGATGTATGTCCTATTTTGATTATTCCTTTTATTATTTTGAAAATGTAGCACCTCACACTTATCAGCATTAAACTCCATCTGCCATCGCTCAGCCCACTCTTCTAACTGGTCTAAATCTCTCTGCAACTTTGAAAACCTACTTCATTATCCACAACACCACCTACCTTAGTATCATTTGCATACTTACTAATCCAATTTACCACCCCATCATCCAGATCATTAATGTATATGACAAACAACATTGGACCCAGTACAGATCCCTGAGGCACACCACTAGTCACCGGCCTCCAACCTGACAAACAGTTATCCACCACTACTCTCTGGCATCTTCCATCCAGCCACTGTTGAATCCATTTTACTACTTCAATGTTAATACCTAACGATTGAACCTTCCTAACTAACCTTGTCAGATGCCTTACTGAAGTCTATATAGACAACATCCACTGCTTTACCCTTGTCAACTTTCTTTGTAACCTCTTCAAAAAATTCAATAAGATTTGTCAAACATGATCTTCCATGCACAAATCCATGTTGACTGTTCCTAATCAGACCCTGTCTATCCAGATAATTATATATACCATCTCTAAGAATACTTTCCATTAATTTACCCACCACTGATGTCAAACTGACAGGCCTATAATTGCTAGGTTTACTCCTAGAACCCTTTTTAAACAATGTAACCACATGAGCAATACGCCAATCCTCCAGCATCATCCCCGTTTCTAATGACATTTGAAATATTTCTGTCAGAGCCCCTGCTATTTCTACACTAACTTCCCTCAAGGTCCTAGGGAATATCCTGTCAGGATGCAGAGATTTATCCACTTTTATATTCCTTAAAAGCGCCAGTACTTCCTCCTCTTTAATCGTCATAGTTTCTATAACTTCCCTACTTGTTTCCCTTACCTTACTTAATTCAATATCCTTCTTCTTAGTGAATACCGAAGAAAAGAAATTGTTCAAAATCTCCCCCATCCCTTTCAGCTCCACACATAGCTGTCCACTTTGATTCTCTAAGGGACCAATTTTATCCCTCACTATCCTTTTGCTATTAATATAACTGTAGAAACCCTTTGGATTTATTTTCACCTTACTTGCCAAAGCAACCTCGTATCTTCTTTTAGCCTTTCTAATGTCTTTCTTAAGATTCTTCTTACATTCTTTATATTCCTCGAGCACCTCATTTACTCTATGCTGCCTATATTTATTGTAGCTATCTCTCTTTTTCCTAACCAAGTTTCCAATATCCCTTGAAAACCATGACTCTCTCAAACTTTTAACCTTTCCTTTCAACCTAAGAGGAACATAAAGATTCTGTACCCTCAAAATTTCACTTTTAAATGACCGCCATTTCTCTATTACATCCTTCCCATAAAACAAATTGTCCCAATCCACTCCTTCTAAATCCATTCGCATCGCCTCAAAGTTAGCCTTTCTCCAATCAAAAATCTCAAACCTGGGTCCAGTCCTATCCTTCTCCATAATTATATTGAAACTAATGGCGTTGTGATCACTGGACCCAAAGTGCTCCCCAACACATACCTCCGTCACCTGACCTATTTCATTCCCTAACAGAAGATCCAACACTGCCCTTCTCTAGCAGGTACCTCTATGTATTGCTGCAAAAAACTATCCTGCACACATTTTACAAACTCCAAACCATCCAGCCCTTTTACAGTATGGGCTTCCCAGTCTATGTGTGGAAAATTAAAATCTCCCACAATCACAACCCCGTGCTTACTACAAATATCTGTTATCTCCTTGCAAATTTACCAATATTAACAAAAACTTAAGACTCACAGATATTGCTCTTTCAAGGGCAAATAAAGAGAGGATGGAGACAGATGCCCTTCCACCATCTGCTTCAAATCAAAACAAAATTATATTTAAAAAAAATACACACACACACACACACACACACACACACACACACACACACACACACACACACACACACACACACACACACACACACACACACACACACACACACACACACACACACACAATAGGAGTAGAATGAGGCCATTTGGCCCACCGAGTCTGCTCTGCCATTTCATCGTGGCTGATTAATTTCTCTCTTAGCCCCAGTCTCCTGCCTCCTCCCTGTATCCCTTCATGCCCGGACTAATCAAGAATCTATCAACTTCTGCTTTAAATATACTCAATGATATGGCCTCCACAGTGGCCTGTGGCAACAGCTTCCACAGATTCACCACTCTCTAGCTAAATAAATTGCGTCTCAGTTCCGTTCAAAGGCAGTATCCTCTGGTCTTAGACTCTCCCATCATAGGACACATCCTCTCCACTTCCACTCTATCAAGGCCTTTCAATATTTGATAGGTTTCAATGAGGTAACCCATCATTCTTCTTAATTCTAGTGAATACAGGCCCAGAGACATCAAACACTCTTCATATGACAAGCCATTCAATCTTGAAATCATTTTTGTGAGTGTCCTTTGAACCCTCTCCAGTTTCAGCATATCCTTTCTAAGATAAGGGGCCCAAAACTGCTCATTGGCGAAACTTGCCGGAGTATTTGGTGGCCAGGAGAAATCTCTTCCTAGATAAGTAGAGCTGCTGCTGTGCCTCCCTGATGATTGGATCAATATGTTCCAAGATGTAATCTGATACTCTTCCAAACTCCCAGCAATATGGGCGTAATTTATTCAACAGGAAAATGATATGACATTTACAGTAGAAGCTGTCTTTTGTCAAAGTACTAAACATTCAATAAGATTAACACCCACCGGACAAGTTTCAAAGTGTTGCACAGCCTTGCTCATCCAGACGAAGGTAAAACCAACAGGAGGTTTTGGTACACTGCAATAGATCAAAATGAATTATATTTCCATAGTAACAGTCATAAATCCAGCGTATTCCAAAGAGCTTTATAATCAACTAAATACTTTTGAAGTGTAGTCAGTGTTCAATATAGAGAGGGAGAGAGAGAGATGTTTCGCACAGTAATCTATTATCAGAAATAATCAGAAAATTGTTTCTATTGACCTCAGGTTAGAAGCTATCTGAAGAAAATATTTTATATTTTTATGCAAGAGGACTGTATGTACAGGTAGGGTACTGTAAATATATAAATAGTACTGAAATCATGAGCTGTAGAGACCTTGAAAGTGTACTGAGCTCCTTGGGCATGTTGGGGCAGTGGAGAGCATTTGGCTCTGAGAGTTTTCAGTATTGAATTAGTTAATTGTTGTTTAACAAGAGTCGTTAATCGTTTAACATTCCTTGTGTTTTTCTCGAGTGACTTGCTCTTTGTATCCGGTCTCTTGGTGTCTCCTGTTTAAGCTTGTTAAGTTTATTCTGATAGGCTCAGAGATAACACGTTACTTGTATTATTTGTGATGCTTGATTATCGCAAGGTCCTGGTTTTGAGAATGTTACTTCTTGCTGTGTGACTTGGCCAAGTCACCGATATTCTTTTGGAATTATTAAGACTAAACTCTCGTCACTGTCTCTGCATCAGAGCCTGTCTTCCCTCTGCACTTGTGTTCCGATGTTGCCAGTTCATACTACGACAGAAAGTGGGTCTGTATGCCGTGCAATCAGTTCAGTGTTGAGGTGTGTGAAGTTGTCGATGCTGGTTCAGGAGCCTGATAGTTGAAGGGGAATAACTGTTCCTAAACCTCGTGGTGTGGGACCCAAAGATGCTGTTTCTCTTTCCCTATGGAAGCAGCGAGGGAGAGCATGTCCTGGATGGTGTGGGTCCTTGATCTTGCTGCTTTCTTATGGGACACGAGTTCCTCTTTGAATGTTTTCTTCCACATTTTTTTTCCGAACATCAACACAAGAACTTCCTTTATGGTGTATCAACACAATTCATTGCAACAGAAGACTGTAGAGGCTGTAGTTAATGCAGTGATTGATAGATTTTTGATTGGTAAGGGGGCTAAAGGTTATGGAGAGCAATTGGGAGAATTGGGTTGAAAAAAATCAGACGCTTGAATGTCAGAGCAGCCTTAATGGACCACATGACAAAATTCTGTTCCTGTATTGAATGGTCTTATGATCTATTTATATGACTGTTCATTTTATTATAACTCTGCCAGTAACATTATATTGTCTTATATAAACATGCACCTCACACTTTATGTCAACCTGTCAATCTTCGCCATGCCACTCATGCTAATAGTATTTTGTGACTTTATGTGCTAGATTGTAATTAGATGTTGTGTATGTGACTATATGTACTGTATTCTGCACCTTGGCTCCAGAGGAATGCTCTTTCATTTAGCTGTAGATGTATGTGTGGAACTTGAACATGAGAAAATCTGCAGACGCTGGAAATCCAAGCAACACGCACAAAATGCTGGAGGAACTCATCAGGCCAGACAGCATCTATGGGAAAGAGTTCAGTCGATGTCTCACGCTGAGATCCTTCAGCAGGAATGGAGAAAAAAGATGAGGAGTTAGAGTTCCCAACTTTCCTACCCTTTCTCGATCTCACTGTCTCTATCTATCACTCCCCCCCCCCCATCCACTTTCTGTTTTCCGCAGGGATCACTCCCGAAATGATTCCCTTGTTCATTTGTCCCTCCCCGCTGATCTCCCTCCTGACACTTATCCTTGCAAGCGGAACAAGTGCTACACCTGCCCCGACACCTCCTCCCTCACTACCATTCAGGTCCCCAAACAGTCCTGATGTGAACTGGGAGACTGATTCGTCAAGCACCTACGTTCCATCTGCCAGAAATGTGTGATCTCCCAGTGGCCACCCATTTTATTTCCACTTCCCATTCCCATTCCGATATATCCATCCATGGCATCCTCCACTGTCGTGATGAGGCCACACTTAGGTTGGAGCAATAGCACCTTATATTCCATTTGGATCGCCTCCAACCTGATGGTGTGAGGGTTGATTTCTCAAACTTCTGGTAATGCCCCTCCTCTCTTCCCTCTCCTTCACCATTTCCACCCCCTTTCCCCTATCTCATCTGATCTCCTGGCCTGCTCATCGCCTCCCTCCAGTGTTCCTCCCCACTTGTCTTTCTTGCATGGCCTTCTGTCTCTTTTACCAATTTATGCCCCAACTCTTAATCTCATCCTTCCCCCTCCAGGTTTCACCTAGCACCTTGTCTTTCTCTCTCCTCTCCCTCCACCTTTTAAATTTACTCCTCAGCTTCTTTTTTCCAGTCCTGCTGAAGGGTTTCGGCCCAAAACGTCAACTGCACTCTTTTCCTAGATGCTGCCTGGCCTGCTGAGTTCCTCCAGCATTTTGTGGGTGTTGCTTGGATTTCCAGCATCTGTAGACTTTCTCTTCAAGTTCAAGTTCAAGTTCAAGTCACTTTTATTGTCATTTCAACCATAACTGCTGGTACAGTACATAGTAAAAACGAAACGATGTCCCTCCAGGACAATGGTGCTACATGAAACAACACAAAACTACATTAGACTACAGACCTACACAGGACTACATAAAGTGCACAAAACAGTGCAAGGCAGTACAATAATTAATAAACAAGACAATAGGCACAATAAAGGGCAAATTACAATATAATATGTAATAAATAATGTAAATGTACACAATGTTTTAGCAGGAATTGAGAAATAACTGAGCAAAAATTGCAAAGGCAGTGAAGTGGTGTTCAGCAGAGAGAGAGAGAGAGAGAGAGAGTGTGTGTGTGTGTGTGTGTGTGTGTGTGTGTGTGTGTGTGTGTGTGTGTGTGTGTGTGTGTGTGTGTGTGTGTGTGTGTGTGTGTGTGTGTGTGTGTGTGTGTGTGTGTGTGTGTGTGTAGGTTGGTGTCAGACTAGACTCTGGAAATTGAGGAGTCTTATGGCTTTGGGGCAAGAAACTGTTACACAGTCTGGTCGTGAGAGCCCGAATGCTTCGGAGCCTTTTCCCAGACGGCAGGAGGGAGAAGAGTTTGTGTGAGAGGTGCGTGGGGTCCTTCACAATGCTGTTTGCTTTGCGGATGCAGCATGTGGTGTAAATGTCTGTAATGGCGGGAAGAGAGAGACCCCGATGATCTTCTCAGCTGACCTCACTATCCGCTGCAAGGTCTTGCGATCCGAGATGGTCAATTTTTGAACCAGGCAGTGATGCAGCTGCTCAGGGTGCTCTCAATACAACCTCTGTAGAATGTGGTGAGGATGGGGGCGGAGGTGGGAGATGGACTTTCCTCAGCCTTCACAGAAAGTAGAGATGTTGCTGGGCTTTCTTGGCTATAGATCTGGTTGTCAGTGTTTGTGAGGTGTCAGTGTTAGAAGGTGGGGGAAGGGGAGATAGAAACACAGGGTGATAGATGAAACTGGGAGGAGGATATGGTGAAGCACAGAGCTGGGAAGTTGATTGCTGAAAGAGATACAGGGCTGGAGAAGGGGGAATATGATAGGAGAGGACAGAAGGCCATGGGTGAAAGAAAAGGGGGAGGAGCACCCGAGGGAGATGGGCAGGTAAGGAGATAAAGTGAGAGAGGGATAAGGGAATGGGGAATGATGAAGCGGGGTGTGGGGGGGAAGCATTACCGGAAGTTTGAGAAATCGAAATCGATGTTCATGCCATCAGGTTGGAGGCTACCCAAACAGGATAAAAGGTGTTGCTCCTCCAACCTGAGTGTGGCCTCACTACGACTATAGAGGCCATGGACTGACATATCAGAATGGCAATGGTAAGTGGAATTAAAATTTGTGGCCACTGGGAGATCCCGCTTTCTCAGGCGGATGGAATGTAGGTGCTTAGTGAAGCGGTCTCAGCGATATACAAGAGACTACACCAGGAGCACCGGACAGAGTAGATGACCCCACGAGACTCACAGGTGGAGTGTCGCCTCACTTGGAAGGACTGTTTGGGTACCTGGATTGTAGTGAAGGAGGAGGTATAGGGGTAAGTGGAGCACTTGTTCTGCAAGGATAAGTGTCAGGAGAGGGACGTGGGAAGGGACGAGTGCACAATGGAGTCACGTAGGGAGTGATCCCTGAAGAAAGCAGAAAATGGGCGGGAGGGAGGGTGACTTGCTTGGTGTGGGATCCTATTGATGATGGCAGAAGATTTGGAAAATCATGTGCTGGCCAATGGATGCAGAGGCTTCAACTTGATTTGGAAAGTTACAGAGAAAATCTGGACAATGGGACTGGCAGGCTGTTTCTCCCAAGAGCTAGAGGCAGACTAGATGGGCTGAATGTCCTCCTTCACTGTTTCTGCTCTGGTTGCTATTTTGACATCATTATATTAAATCCTGGAGCAGCACTTTGGAGGCACCTTCACTAAACAGATTGCTTTGGTTCCAGAAGTCTGATCAACATCGCCTTCCCCAGGGCAATGAGGGATGGACGGTCAATGTAGGCTTTGTCAGCATTGACCCCATGAGCAATTAGACTCTGTAGAACCCTCAACTAATAAAGCTGCTCTTCCCTTTAATATTTAACATCATCTCATTTCTCTTGTTAATTTTGCCAGAGGCTAGCAGAACATGTTGTTTGCAACCTCACGCAGGATCATGAGAAGATTAGACCTGAAGAGAGAGAAGATATCAAAATAACAGGTAGGTCTCTCTGACAAGGAGCTCTTGGTGGATTTATGAGATCTGGGCAGAGTTCTTCTGACTGCTTGTAGTTTATGATAGGCCTTCCTAGCATTGGTTCAGAGAGAGTCCTTTCCATCCAGTCATAAAGAGTTCATCACCATTCAGAGGACGGTGAGAGTTTGGAATGAGCTGCCAGTGCATTCGATTGTAATTCAAGTGTGATTTTGATTTCAACAAGTAAGAGAGATTTGGATAGGTACACAAATGGTAAATGGTAGGGCATTACATGGTAAATGGTAGGGCATTGAAGAATGCAGTAGAACAGAGTGATCTAGGAATAATGGTGCATAGTTCCCTGAAGGTGGAATCTCATTGTGGATAGGGTGGTGAAGAAAGCTTTTGGTATGCTGGCCTTTATAAATCAGAGCATTGAGTATAGGAGTTGGGATGTAATGTTAAAATTGTACAAGGCATTGGTAAGGCCGAATTTGGAATATTGTGTACAGTTCTGGTCACCGAATTATAGGAAAGATGTCAACAAAATAGAGAGAGTACAGAGAAGATTTACTAGAATGTTACCTGGGTTTCAGCACTAGTTACAGGGAAATGTTGAACAAGTTAGGTCTTTATTCTTTGGAGCGTAGAAAGTTGAGGGGTGACTTGATAGAGTTATTTAAAATTATGAGGGGGTTAGATAGAGTTGACGTGGATAGGCTTTCTCCATTGAGAGTAGGGGAGATTCAAACAAGAGGACGTGAGTTGAGAGTTAGGGGGCAAAAGTTTAAGCGTATCACAAGGGGGAATTTCTTTACTCAGAGAGTGGTAGCTGTGTGGAAAGAGCTTCCAGTAGAAGTGGTAGAGGCAGGTTCGGTATTGTCATTTAAGGTAAAATTGGATAGGTATATGGACAGGAAAGGAATGGAGGGTTATGGGCTGATTGCAGGCCAGTGAGACTAGGTGAGAGTAAGCGTTCAGCACGGACTAGAAGGGCCGAGATGGCCTGTTTCCGTGCTGTGATGGTTATATGGTTATACGATATGGAGGGCTATGGTCAAGGAGCAAATTGATGGGACTAGGCAGTTTAAATTGTTCAGCATGGACTAGATAGGCCGAAGGGCCTATTTGTGTGGTGTAGTTTTCAAAGACTCTATGGCCAACACTATTCAGCTAGGGGTGGGGGGGGCAGTCGGGGGGTAGAGCAACATTGGTTAAAGCTATGATTTGAATAATTATCACCAATTAAGGTGCAGTATGGAGAATGCTGTATGTTTGGGTATCTGGTTACTGTATCCTAATTGTGGTTTTAAACAAATCCGTTAGGATGGAAGCTCGAAGATATCTGTTCTGAAATTTACTCATTAAAATAACTTTTAATTGGACTTGTGCAGCGAAGCCAAGCTGATCCCAGAATTACTTTAATCAGTGCAGGAACTCGTTACCTTACATCATTGCATCTACACCGGGAGTTGGTGATCCCTAAGTATCTGTGTAAAATATAGTGACTACCCCATACCAGGGGTCAGTGATCCCTTAGTATTTGTGTACGATATAGTGACTACCCCATATCGGGGAATAGTGATCTCTTAATATCTGTCTAGTTTCTTCTGTATAATTTAAATGCATGCCTGGCTGGTGGAGGTTAGATCATAGAACATTATCGCACAGTACAGACCCTTCTTCAAACCATGTTGTACCAACTCTTTAATCTACTCTAAAATCAATCTAACAATCCCCTCCCCTCCGTTATAGTCCTCCATCTTTCTATTATCCATCTGCCTACCTAAGGGTTCTTTTACCTATCACCTTCCAGCTTGTACTCCTTCCCATGCCCCCAGCTTCTTATTCTGGTTCCTTCTCCCTTTCTTTCTAGTCCTGATGAAGTGCCTCAGCCTGAAACATCAACTGTTTATTCCTTTCTAGAGACGTTGCCTGACCTGCTGAGTTCCTCCAGCATTTTGTGTGGGTTACTCTGGTTCTACAGAATCTCGTGTTTAGAACTAATCGCTGTGCTGCCTTAATAGATTATTCCCATTTCCCACCCCATTGTTTCCCAACAACCATCCAGCATTTACCTTTGCCTTAAACATATTGAAAAACCATGACCACCATTCTTTCAGAAAGACTTCAAACCTTCGGGGGGGTGGGGGGGCTAAAAACTCCCCCATCTTTGTATTAAATTGCCATGCCTTACCTTTTAAACAGGTCCCCAAATCTCTAAGTTTAGTAGCAAGACCATCAATGATGGAGCTGGAAGGTCCTGAGGGATACTGGAATCAATGAGATCCATGATGGAAGAGAGTCCATTCAGCCCATTGTTTTCAATATGGCCAAAAGAAGAAGTATTTTGTTCATCTCATTTCTCAGGTGTCAGATAGGGTTTGGAGAACTTATGACAGTAGAGCTTGTTTGTATGAATAACCACTGACCTTCTTGTGTTTTTCAGCCAAACTATTCATCTACAGATATGAACCTGGAATCATCAAAGAGGCTGCAACTGAAGGTAGGTGGGACCAACTTTGACACTCCAAGAGAAGAACAAGTAAATCTTATTGTTGAATGGATTGGGACTCCTAATACCAGGGGAATTACAAGTTAAATGGCTTCAGCATAGACTAGATGGGCTGAAGGGCCTGTTTCTGTACTGTACTCTATGGCAATGAATTACACTGAGACTGCTGTGCCCTACAGAGCTGGTCCTTGAAGCTGAGACTCAGATGGGTGGCTGTTGACTGGGGCAGATGGAGATGATGGGCTGAAAGATTTTCTGCTGCATTGTAAGCTTGGTAAGATTTGAAGCAGGCAATTGGACACCATGGAGCCTTGTTTCCTGCTAAAGATACTGAAGAGCTTGTGGCCTTGTGACCCCGCCTGTGGAGAACTTGGGGTTAAAACAGCCTTTCTTCATTCAGGATGTGTGCTCCCCTGTTGTGACAGAGAACTCCACTAGTAGCTTGGTTTTACATTAACCTGAAATCGATTCCTGGCCATTGTTAACTCCATTTCACAACAGACTGTGTGTTCACACTTTTGTAAATCTTTCCAACACAGATTTTTTAGCCTGCCAGATCCATGCCTACTCCCATGGAGCAATCTCTCCTTCTCCTTGTATCCCTCCTAACTATTCACTCTCTCATATTCCTACCGACTCCTTTGGGTGTTCCTTTTTGCCGGCTGCATACCGAAAGGACAATTTACCACAGCCAATGAATCTGCCAGCTCATCCGTGACAGAGGGGAAGCAAGTGAAACCCACACAGCCGCGGTGAGAAGATGCAAACAGCCCTCAAGGTCGGGGTCAAGCCCTCCAGCCACGAGGCCGCAGCACTCGCTCCTCTGGCACCATGCTGCCCTGGCCCAGCTTCCAGTATGGCTGAAGACAGATTTGTGGGGGCTTGGCATGTTTGTGGGAGCTTTCTGTGCACATTTACTCTTGCAGCCGTGCCCTCATCCATTCCTACATTCGTCCCACATCATCACCCCTCTGTGGCCATGCACCAAATCCTCAGAACTATAGTCAGAAGTGGGAGTAAGCTGTTTGGCCCCACATGCCTGGTTGTTCCTGCACCTCGGCCTACTTCACTTCACAAAGATTCAAACTTCAATCACTTACGGCTGCTCGACAGCTGAGTCAGGGCTTGAACCTGTCATCTCTTACAGTGAAACTAGGCGACACAGGCGACAAGATTTTGCTCCCAGATGAGCTTTGTGCATGTTTTGATGATCAAAACTTGGAGGATCCTTCACAAACGCCCACAGCCCTCATGACACTGCAATTTCAGTCCCTGAGGCCAAAGTGAAAGCGTCCTTCAGGATGGTGAATGCTTGGAAAGCATCCGGCCCAAACAGGGATCTAGCCGATTTCTAAAGACCTGTGCTGATCAGCTGGAGGGTGAGGTTTACCGATAGCTTTAACCTCTCACTTTGGCAGCCTGAGGCACCCATTTGCTTCAAGCAGGTTTCAATCTTGCCAGTGCCTAAGAAGAATATGGCAACCTGCCTCAACAACTATCATTTTGTAGCACTTACATCCACTGCGATGAGTGCTTCGAGAGGGTGGTGATGAAGAAGCAACTTGGATCCTCTTCAATCACCTAATGGATCATCAGGTCCGCAGCAGATGCCATCTCAGTCAACCCTGCAGCATGTGGACATCTGGATGCACTTTATCAACTACAGCTTGGCACTCAATGCCATCATTCCCTCAAAACTAATCAATAAGTTTCAAGACCTCCTTGTGCAGTTGGATCCTCAATATCTTCACTTGCAAGCCTCAGTCAGTTAGGATTGGCAACAGCAGCTCCTCCACAATCACCATCAGCACCAGTGCACCACAAGGCTGTGAGCTTAGACCCCTGATTTACTCACTGAATACTTATAACCGTGAAGCTAAGCGGAGATCCAATGCCATATCTAAGTTTGCTGATGACACCACTGTCAAAGGCTGAATCAAAGATGGTGACAAATCGGCATATAGGAGGGAGATTGAATATCTGGCTGAGTGGAGTCACAACAATGTCAGCAAGACCTATGAGCTGATTATTGACTTCAGGAGGAGGAAACTGGAGGTCCGTGAGCCAGCCCACATCGGAGGATCAGAGGTGGAGAAGGTCGGCAACTTTAAAATCCTCGGTGTCATCATTTTAGAGGTTCTGTCCTTGTGCCAGCACGTACTTCCTTAGAAATTTGCGAAGATTCAGCATGACGTCTAAAATAAACTTCTGTAGATTTGTGGTGGAGAGTATATTGACTGAGTGCATCACAGCCTGATATAGAAACATCAATGGCCCTAAAATGTAGTGGATATGGCATAGTCCACAGGTGAAGCCCACTGAGCGCATCTGCACAGATCACTGTTGCAGGAAATCAGCATCTGTCTACAGAGACCCTGCTACCCAGGACATGCTCTCTTCTTGCTTCAGTGAAGGCCCTTTCCAGCACAACAAGACCACGCCACCCAATTACATCCATGTGACTAATTAATCCATTAATCCGTACATCTTTGGACTGTTGGACTTCATCTTTTGTCCTATTCCCCTGCATCCCTCTGAGACATATTCTCTCCCTCAATGGCCCAAAACTGTCCCCTGATTCCCTTGCCCCCATCCACACCAGGCTCAGTTTACAGTGGATGTTCAAAGCTAAGCACAGGTTCATCTCCTTGATCTGCTGTCCATAACCATTGACCCTAAAGCTGCACGAATTCCATTGATTATGCCCAAAGTTCCCAGATTCTGCCTCTCACCTACAATCCAGGCTTATTAACCTACCAACCCAGTGGGAGGAAACGGGAACACGGGGTGGTCATGGAGAAAACTTCACACTGACAGCTCCAGAGCTCAAAACTGAACACACGTCACTGGAGTCATGAGACGGCAGCTCCACTGACTGTGCCACTGAGCTCCTTGTCTTTCAATTAGACAATTCTCCATGTACATTATGGTACGATTCACTGCCAGAGATTTTATCCACTTGTTTCCTTCCACTCCTCCACCCACTCCATCTGTCCATCACCAACACGCTCCTCCCACTGATCCCATCTGATCTCCCCACCTCTCTCCTCTGAATCCATGCTCCATCTTTCTTTCCTATTTGATTTCATCATCGACAGCCCTTTGTCATCTCCACATTTCACCTCTCCCCAGCCTCTGTCACTATCAAGGTTAAGTCAAAGTAAATTTACTGTCAAGGTTCATATAGAATACATTACCACATACCACATTACCACATTTTGATTTACTAGGATGTTACCTGGGTTTCAGCACTTAAGTTACAGAGAAAGGTTGAACAAGTTAGGTCTCTATTCATTGGAGCGTAGAAGGTTGAGGGGGGATTTGATCGAGGTATTTAAAATGTTGAGGGGGATAGATAGAGTTGACGTGGAATAGGCTGTTTCCATTGAGAGTAGGGGAGATTCAAACAAGAGGACATGATTTGAGAGTTAGGGGGCAAAAGTTTAAGGGAAACATGAGGGGGTATTTCTTTACTCAGAGAGTGATAGCTGTGTGGAATGAGCTTCCTGTAGAAGTAGTAGAGGCCAGTTCAGTTGTGTCATTTAAGGTAAAATTGGATAGGTATATGGACAGGAAAGAAGTGGAGGGTTATGGGCTGAGTGCGGGTAGGTGGGACTAGGTGAGATTAAGATGTTTCCATGCTGTGATTGTTATATGGTTATATGGTTATACAGTACTAGCTTGAGATTCATTTTCCTGCAGGCATTTACGAAAAATAAAGAAATGCAATAGAATTTGTAAAAAGCTATACGTAACCGGTAGTGTAGTGGTTAGCACAATGCTTTACAGTACAGGCGACCCAGGTTCAATTCCCTCACTACCTGTAAAGAGTTTGTACGTTCTCCCCGTGACTTCATGAATTTCCTGCGGGTGCTCCGGTTTCCTCCCACAGTCCGACTGGTGGGTTAATTGGTCATTGTAAATAGTCCTGCGAATAGGCTAGGATTAAGATCAGTGGATTGCTGAGTGCCAGGGCTTGAAGGTTAGAAGGGCTAATTCTGTGCTGTATCTCAATGAAATAATAAAATATGAAGACTGGAAAATCACCAATATGATAAAGAAGAAAAATTGTGCAAATCAAAAGAATACCACTGAGAAAATAACTCTGTTGTTAAGAAGGTGCATTGGCCTTCATCAATCGTGGGATTGAGTTTAAGAGCTGAGAGGTAATGTTGCAGCTATATAGGACCTTGGTCAGACCCCACTTGGAGTACTGTGCTCAGTTCTGCTCACCTCACTACAGGAAGGATGTGGAAGCCATAGAAAGGGTGTAGAGGAGATTTACAAGGATGTTGCCTGGATTGGGGAACATGCCTTATGAGATTAGGTGGAGTGAACTCAGCTGTTTTTCCTTGGAGCGACGGAGGATGAGAGGTGACCTGATAGAGGTGTATAAGATGATGAGAGGCATTGATCGTGTGGATAGTCAGAGGCTTTTTCCCAGGGCTGAAATGGCTATCACGAGAGGGCACAGTTTTAAGATGCTAGGAAGTAGGTACAGAGGAGAATTCAGGGGTAAGTTTTTTACGCAGAGAGTGGTGATTGTGTGGAATGGGCTGGTAGCGATGGTGGTGGAGGCGGATACAATAAGGTCTTTTAAGAGACTCCTGGATAGATACATGGAGCATAGAAAAATAAAGGTCTATGGGTAACCCTGGGTAATTTCTAAGGTAAGGACATGTTTGGCACAGCTTTGTAGGCTGAAGGGCCTGTATTGTGCTGTAGGTTTTCTATTTTTCTATGTTCTAAAATGATTTGTAGACTCCTTGAAAGTGAGTTTGTAGATTGCCGAATCAGTTCACATTTGAGGTGAGTGAAGCTATCCGTGCAATTCAGGACCCACTCACCCCTCCTCCATCTGCCCGTCACCTCACTATCACCTCTCACCAGCGGTCTTGTGCCACTCCTTTCCTCCATCTCTTTATATTGGCTATTGCATCTTTAACTTTCAGTCCGGTATTAATCTGAAACGTCGACTGTCTACTTCCTTCTCAGATGCTCTCTGATCTGCTGAGTTCCTCCAACACCTCATTTTTCACTCAATATTTCAAATCTGCAGTCTCTTGTATCTCCATTATTGTATTGGAATACAAAGTTGAACAGCCCCATAGGGGAAGGAACATGCAGTAAGTTCAGCAGAGAGCAGATATCTTAAGGCACTGCTTAGAAAGCCAGAATGAGGAAGTGGGATAACCAGGGAGGGGGGAATTCACAGCTGAGAATTTTCAAATCGATACCTGAAGTCCAACTAATCCATCCTCCTTCAGATCAGAATGGAGAGAGTAGAGGATGAATTGACGTGCTTCTCCCTTCAATCACAGCCTGCTTACAGCTGGGAGTGTCCCAACTAGATTCCGTAATCCTGGCTCTGCCACAACTGCCAGGAGGGAAATGCCACTCCCTGGAAGTCTTGCTGCCCCCTTGGGAGGAGCTGGAGTCCCTGGTCCAAGAGCAGATGGTCACATCAATCGGAGTGTCAGACATGGACCGGGAGATGCTGGAGACATTTTGCCTAAATGTACAGGTGCGAACCCCCAAATTCTCCTTCTTACCTTGCTCAATTGTTGACACCACACTTCCACACACAGGGAAACATGTTTCTTAACACTACATGTCCCTTCCCATCTCATTCATTCTTTCTTCTCCCTTCTCCCATTGGGCAGAAGATACAAAGACTTGAGAACATGTCCCACTAGGCTCCAGGACAGCTTCTGTCCAGCTTTTATCAGATTCATGATCTATTTATCTATCAATCTCTCTCTCTATCTATCTATCTATCTATCATAACTGATAGCAGTTTTCATGTCCTGCACTGTACTGCTGCTGCAAAAAAACAAATTTCACATGTGAGTGATAACAAACCTGATTTTGATTCTGATTCTTGAATGCTCGTACACTGAAGATGAATTCTTGATTTCCCAGTCTACCTCATTGTGGTTCTTATCTGACTCCCTGCACAGTAGTTTCTCTGTAACTGAACCACTATGTTCTTCATTCTGTTTTTGTTGTTACTAACTTGATGCACGGAAAAAGCATTTCACTCTGTCTTGATGCATGGCATGATAATAAACCAGTTCCAATCTGCCACAGTGTGGTGGATAAATTTCTTCCTATGTGCCTAGAAATCTTGAACATTAATCTGTTATCAGAAGTTTGAATGGCAACTCTGGACATTTAGTAATCAAGTAAGATTAGAATAGATATAAAAAAGTAGTATCAATCATGCCAAAGTGCACTGATGATCTGGGGGAAGGAAATTTTCATCCTTACCTGGTCTGGCCAGGTACGCCAATAACATTGACTTTTAGCTGCCATTCATTTGATCATTCATTTGGTGATAATCTGTGGCAGTATCTGCTGTTGCAGAATTACTGTTGCTTTAAGGCTGACACAGAACCCTGAAGTCCCAGGCTGAGGATTAGGTACTTCCTTTCAACCACTCAGTTCATGAACCAACCATCATAAACTCTAATCTCTACCACACTATGGCAACACTATGATCACATAACACTAAAATAGACCTTGTTTCCTTTTTTATAAATTCTAATTGTGTTCTTTCTCGTATAAATTGTGTATAACTTATGTTTATGTTTTTTCTTGTACTGTAAATGTTGCTTATCTGATGCTGTGGTTCTATGATACTGTTGCAAGTTTTTCATTCCACTAGTGCTCGCATATTATTGTGCTTATGGCAATAAGCTCAATTTTGACTTTCATTACATCTATAAGAGACTGCTCTTTTGAAGGCTGCTAGTCCAGGCTGTATTGGCGCATGGTCTAGTGGATAAGGCATCAGTCTAGTGATCTGAAGGTCATTTGCTCGAGCCTCAGCTGAGGCAGCATGTTGTGTCCTTGAGCAAGGCACTTAACAACACATTGCTCTGCGACGACACCGGTGCCAAGCTGCTTGGGTCCTAGAGCCCTTCCCTTGGACAACATCGGTGGCGTGGAGAGGGGAAGGCTTGCAGCTTGGGCAACTGCCGGTCTCCCATACAACCCTGCCCAGGCCTGAGCCCTGGAAACCTTCCAAGGCGCAAATCCATGGTCTCATGGGACTAATGGATGCCTATATAAAGTCCAGGCTGTAGAGGCCCTTTATGTGAAAGAGGAGCTGAGCTCCTGACGCATTCCTTCAGTGAGGCTGCACTCAGGGAGGTGGAGTACAGACACTTACAACACTTATGATGCACCAAGAGGAGTACTTGAACCACCAGTGCTTCTGTGCTGTGTGCCCTCACGAGGCTCATGATTCCCAGTTCCCTCCCTACCCAGGATGATGCCCAAGCAAACCAGATCCCAGGTGTCCTGCCAGGGGTAGCTGTGAAGGCCAGCATGACAAGGGTTTAAGAGGCTCTTAGATTGGCACAGGAACGTGCAGAGAATGGAGGGATATCACTCATGTGTAGGTAGAAGGGATTTGTTTAGTTAGATGTTTAATTACTGGTATAATTATTTCACCACAGCATTCAAAGATTCAAAGTACATATATACAGAATACAACTCTGAGATCCATCCTGCCGCAGCCAGCCATGAAACAAAGAAACACCATGGAACCCGTTTTGAAAACATCAAACACAATGTGCAAAAAGCAAGGGGACAACACACAGAGTAGCAAACATCAAACCAGGAGTCCAGCGGTATTCAGTTCAATTCAGCACTGTGTCGCTAGCCCACTGCAGGCTGCACACACTGGTGCCCCAGTCCAAACTGCTCAAAAACAGCAATAAAAAGAGTAAACAGAATCTAGGAACACCTTAAAGTCCCTCAAAATAAGTCCACATCCTCGCCAATCAATCATTATCTAGTGAAGGGCCTGTTCCTGTGCTGTACTCTGCTATGTTCTGTGTCCTGCATTCTTCGCTCTGTGTTCTATGTTCTGCTACACTAACGATGCACAATAATTGCTGAGCTTGTCAGTACAAGCCACCTCATATCGTAGCTGGGACTTTACCTTCTTCTAATCAATGCCAAGAATGTCCACTTCCCAGGACTCAGAAGCATGAGAGACCATTTCTATGATGGTCCCTCATACAATAAGATGGACTCTTGACCTCATGATCGACCTTATTATAATCTTGGACCTTTTTTTCTACCTCCTCCACACTTTCTCTGTAGCTTTGACACTTTATATTCTCCATTGTTATAATTTTACCTTGTTCTACCTCAATGCACTATGTAATGATTTGATCTGTAGAAAGAGTATGCAAGACAATTTTTTTCACTGAATCTTGATACATGTAATCATAATAAACCAAATCTTATTCCAATTAGGCTATATTCCTGTATCATTACAGTTCACGTGTTTAGGTCCCATTCTAGTTTGGAGGAATAAGAAGATCTCATCAAAGCTTAGACATTTCTTAAAGCACTTGATAGGAAAAATCATTCCATCAACTGAGGGGTCTAGAGCAGGAGGAACAGTTTCAGAAACAAAAAGCAAAGAAAAATGCTGGAAATACTCAGCAGGTCAACCAGCATCCGTGAAGAGAGACAGAGTTAACATTTCAAGATTAAGCCCCTAGTCAACACATTCAGAATAAGCGGTAAGCGATTTCAGTATGAATCGGGGAGAAGGTTCTTCATGAAAAAAGAGCCCATAATTGGCTGGGTAGTAGGAGGGAGAGAGGTGTGGTGAATGAGTTGATAAGCATGTAGGGGTGGCAGTAAGGTTGTAGATGACACAATGATCAGTGGAATTATAGATACTAAAGAAGGTTGTTTGAGGATACAGTGGGTCATAGATCAGAGGGAAGGTTAGGTGGAGCATTGGCAGATGGAATTTAGTACAGATATCTGAGATACTTTGGGAGGGGAAATTCCACTAGGACGTGCTGTAAATGGCAGGATCCTTCGGAGCATTTAATTAAAGAGAGGCCTTGGAGAGCAATTTCATTGTTCTTCATAATGATGACGTGTGTAGACAATGCAGTAAAAATGCCATTTGGTACTCTTGCCTTCGTAGGCCAAGGCATGGAGTATAAGAGGTGTGACCACATGTTGCAGTTGTAATCTGAATTTAGGAGCATTATGCACAGTTCTGTTTGCCACACCACAGAAAGGATGTGGTAACAATGCAGTGCAGAAGAGATTCATCAGGAATGGCGGGCTAGAGGTTGTTTATGTTGGGTTGTTATTCACTGGAGTCTAAGGGGTGACTTTACGAGGCTTATAAGATTATGAGGGGGATAGATAGGGTAGGTAGAATCTTTTACGCAGGGCGGGTGAGTCTAGAACTGGGGAACAGGTTTAATATGGAGAGGAGCAACATAAATGAGATCTGATGGGTAAGTTTACACATGGAGGATGGTAAATGCCTGAATCAAATTGTCGACGCAAATGATTGAGGAAGATACAATTACAGTTTTTGAAAGGAATTTAGATCGAAATGTAGGGGTATATGGACAAAATGCAGGCAAATGGGAACAATATCATGCCTGCATGGATGGGATAGGTTGTAAGGGATTATTCTTGTGCTGTACAATGCAATGATCCTGTGATAAAAACATCCCCAAGCAAATCTGTACATACAAAGCAGCTATAGCTTCCATCATTATGTTGGCAAACATTTCCCATGGGTTTACGTTATCAAATGATGCTTGGTCAGTGAGGTGGGTTTAAGAAGCATCCTACAGGAGGCAAAGGCAAAGATTTATAGGAGAAAGGTTGCAGTCCGAGGCAAATGAAGCATGGCTGCCTATGGGGACCAGTTTTGTTCATGTATGGAGCTAGAGAATTTAGTACAGATTAAACACAAAGTAGGCAAAGACCTCAAAGCTAGTTACCACCTTCATTTTGTGAATTCACGGGGAGCTAATCCGCACGTCTCCCAAATGCGAAGTTACATTTCCAATTTATACAGTAAATCTAATCACACTAGGTTAGCCGGTCTCCAGACATTGTTTCCGGAATTTAAACATTAGCACAATACAATTGGTTCCTCATTGCTCAGAGTACCAAACAATCCTCTCAAATGCCTCACATTGCCTCTCAAATGATTCAGATGATTGGCACCTATACAATCGGGGGACTTTACTGATCTACTGTATAAAGGGGTAGACCCATTCTGTTTTTTTTTAAATCATGCTCTCCTCATGATTCTAACACCCACCCCCCCCCCCCCCCCCCCCCACCATCCTCAAGCTTAATCCCTTTCCTCGACATATGGCGAAGGTCAGGGCTGGTATAGGAATTATATGGGAGATTGCAAATGTGGGGAAATGGCTGAAACATAGGATGGTGGAGTCACAGAGTCAAACAACACAAGATATGCTCTTCAGCCCAACTCTTCCATGCCAGCCAAGAATTCCATCTCAGCTGGTCCCATTAGCTCATCTTTGTCCCTCTAAATCTTCCTATCCAAGTATCTAACAGCTTTTAAACTCAACTTAATAGATGTGCCTTGTCCACTTAGTCTGGCTGTTCATTCCATGTACTTACCATCCCCTGAGTGAAAAAGTTGACTCTCGGGCTGATAACCAAATTTCTCTACCCCCATTTTAAACCTATGCCCTCTAAATTACTGGTTCCCCAGCCATGTTAAAAAGACAGCTCACATTCACCTAACTATGTGCCAAATTACATAGAGCATGCAGGAGTTTTAAAGTTTCCTTTTATCAGATCAGTACTTGTAGGAGTTTTCAAATTGCCCGTTGAATTGCTGACATAAAATGAAAAGAATGCAGGATCAGGAAGGAAACCATGAAGATCTAAATCTCATGGGTTAATTGATGGGTCAGACAAACTAGCTTCCAGTAAAGCTGCAGAGAGCTCACACTACAAGGATGTGATGATGAGGCTTTACAAAGCATTGCTCAGACCACACTTGGAGTATTGTGAGCAGTTCTGAGCCCCTTATGTAAGAAAAAACATAGAAACATAGAAAACCTACAGCACAATACAGGCCCTTCAGCCCACAAAGTTGTGGCAAACATGTCCCTACCTTAGAAATTACTAGGCTTACCCATAGCCCTCTATTTTTACCTATCTAAAAGTCGCTTAAAAGACCCTATCGTTTCCGCCTCCAACACTGCTGCCGGCAGCCCATTCCATGCACTCACCACTCTTTGCGTAAAAAAACTTACCCCTGATATTTCCTCTGTACCTACTCCCCAGCACCTTAAACCTGTGTCCTCTTCTGGCAACCATTTCAGCCCTGGGAAGAAGCCTCTGACTATCCACGTGATCAATGCCTCTCATCATCTTATACACTCCAACGTGAACACGTTGGAGAGGGTCCAGAAGAGGTTTACGAGAATGATTCCATGAATGAAAGAGTTATCATATAAGGAACTTCTTACAGCTCTGAGCCTGTACTCATGAGAGTTTAGAGGAACGGGGGGGGGGGGGGGTGGATTGCATTGAAACCTATCACATATGGAAAGGCCCAGGTAGACTGGATGTAGAGAGGATGTTTCCTAGAGTGGAGGAGTCAGCTTCAGAATAGAGGGCTGTCCATTTTGACCAGAGATGAGAAGGAATTTTTTTAGCCAGATGGTGGTGAATCTGTGGAATTCATCACCACAGATGCCTGTGGAGGACAAGTCACTGGATATATTTGAAATGGAGGCTAATAGATTCTTGATTTGTCAGAGCATCGAAGGTTATGGGTCAAAGGCAGGAGGATGGGGTTGAGTGGGAAAATCAGTCAGCCATGATGGAATAACAGAGCAGGCTCTATGGGTCAATGGCCTAACGTTGCTCCTATTTCTTATGGCTTTATGGTCTTATTGTCAACATGTGCCTGAAATTGGCTGGAGATGTGGATGAGTTTTGGTCTACATCCATGGTCTGGTCTGACCAGATGGCCTTTACAGTGGAACAGCTTGTCAGCTAAAGAGTGGCCACTTGGACCAGGTACCAGATAGTTAGAATTTCCACCAACTGATAGTTCAAAGTCATACAGCGGAGAAGCAGACTATTTGGCCCATTATTCCCATGCTGACCATGTTAGCAGAAGGGTAGGTGAAAAACTGGGAAGAGAATTGAAATGAATGGGAAAAAAAGCAAGTGTGAATCTCACTGTTGCCAGCTGTCTTTTACAACTGTTCTAACCAAGGTTGTCTCTGCAGCAGGTCCAACCAAGCAGTTGCCAAGTCAACCTTGCTTCTTGCTGTGTAATACCACCTGAACTGACTGCATTCGCCAATGAAAACGGCATCCAATTGTTGACTCACAATGACCCTCCAGGTGAAATAACTAAAACTCTTCCTATTTGGCATCCTTCTCATTCTGCTCTGCTGTGTTGTCACTTTTGGATCAACTTGACAGAAGCAGGAGCACACTGTGGTCCAGGAGTTCATTGGTTCAAGCCCCACTTCAACACAGGGGTGGACGTACCCATGCACGATAAGTGAATTTGTACATTTCCTCTTGGAGGTGACATTGAGATTTTCAATTGACTCTGCATCTGCTGGGTCTACGGGATGCAGGGAATCCCACAGAAACTTGTGGAAGTCCACCATGATATCCTGGACAACATTCATAGAACATAAAGCAGTACATTTCAGCACTACAATAGTACACCACTGGCCCATGACTTAACACTATACTAATTCATCCAGCAACTAAATGCCTAATCTAAAGTAATCTCTTTTGCCTACACAATGTCTACATCCCTACACAATGTTTCTGCTTAGCTAAGAACCTGTTAAACACCTCTGCATATTTGCCTCTACACCAGTAACTCACCACCCTCTATGTGAAAAAATCTGCCCTACACACCTCCTTTGAATTTACCCCCTCACACCTTAAATGGGCATGCATTGGAACTGGACATTACGCCTCTGCTGTAAAGGGTTTAATCAATGTGGCTTGTGGATTAGACTCTGTAGTTCACACTGTGATGTGCTTCTGATTTCTGGTCACTCCTTTTTTTGTTGCTATTTGGGGCAATTTTGAATCAGGTCAGGCTGCAGATAGCCAACACTGAACTGAACTGAATATGCATGGACTCTTGATTCTGTGTTTTATATTCTATGTTTTTCACTCATCTTTTGTTGCTGTTTATGCAATTTCTTTGTGTGGGGTGTCAGCTGATGTTTTTCTTTGAACGGGTTCCTCTGTTTTTCTTTGTTTTGTGTGGGGAAGATGAATCTCAGGGTTGTATACTGCATACGTACTTGGATAACAAATATACTTTGAACTTTTGAATCTTTTAAAACTACTAGCTTTGTACGCTATGTGTTAGGTCTCCCTGCAGCCTTTAATGATCCAGGAAAAACTACCCAACCTCTTCTTGTAGCACAGGCCCTTTAAACCAGGCAGTACCCTGGTGAATCTCCTCTGCACCCTCACCGCACCTTCAGATCCTTCCTCTAGTGGGGCAATTATATACTCAAGATGTGACGTAACTGCAATTTAATGAAGCTGCAATGCAACCGAATGCAGATTAATCAGGCTGATTATCCTTTCAAGTTTACAGTGACCAGCAGCAACAGTGTAGAAGTGCCGATCAATCACGCTAGACTATATTATTGGAGCTTAGCCTTCTGCCTCTGAATCTCCCACCACTGCTCACTTAACATGTCCATCCCTGATTCACATGCCAAATCAGAAAGGCAATAGCCTCTTCATTCTTGAATTCATAATTCTGTACAACTTTTCTAAGTGAGGTTATCTCTGCTGCAGGTTCAACCAAGCAATTCCCAAGTAAACCTTGCCTCTTGCTGTATAATGTCACCTGAATTATCAACTTTATTAGTGAAAACCCATTTTTTTCTGGTGGATGGAGTATAGGTGCTCGGCAGAAAAAATGAAATCTCCCAGTGGCCACACATTTTAATCCCTCTTCTCATTCCCATTCCAACATTTCAATCCACGGCCTCTTCGACTGTTGTGATGAGGCTACACTCAAGTTGGAGGAGTAACAACTTATATTCTGTCTGGATAGCCTCCAACCTGATGGAATGAATTTTGATTTATCAAACTTCCGGTAAAGCCCCCCCTCACTTCTCTATTCTCCATCCCCTTTTCCCTCTCTCACCTCATCTCCTTGCCTGCCCGTTGCCTTCCTCTGGTGCTGCTCCCCCTTTTTCTTTCTTTCGTGGCCTTCTGTCCTCTCCTATTAGACTCCCCCTTCTCCGGCCCTGTATCTCTGTCACCAATCAACTTCTCAGCTCTTCATTTCACCCCTCCCCCCTCCCAGTTTCACCTACCACCTTGTGTTCCTTCCTACATCCCTCCCTCCCCCATCTTCTACCTCTGACTCATTATCTGTTTTCCTCCGGTCCTGCTGAGGGGTCTCGGCCCGAATCGTCGACTGTACTCTTTTCGGTAAATGCTGCCTGGCCTGCTGAGCTCTCCAGCATTTTGTGTGTGTTGCTTATTAATTCTTTCCATTATTTATATCATGGGTTAGGAGATTGCAATAATCTCTTAAATTTCTACAAAGTCCATCAATGTTAGAAATGATAATCTGCACCTGTTAGTATCAAATTTATATGATTATGTAGCCATTATTAAAACTGATATAAAATATTTTTATTCATTGAGTTATAGAGTACTACAGCATAGAAACAGCCTATTTGCCCCATGTTGTCCACACTGAGCTGATCTTCTGTCTCGTCCCACCTGCGTGTGGCAGGAATAGTGGGCCCCAAGGTTCAGTCATGTAGTACTAGCTGGTTTATATGGGAAACAATATTTCACTGAAGTTTTTCCCATAAGATATAGGAGCAGAAATGGGCCATTCAGCCCATTGAGTCTGCTCTGCCATTCAATCATGGGCTGATCCAATTCTTCCAGTCATCCCCACTCCCCTGCCTTCTCCCCATAACCTTTGAAGCCCTGCTATTCATCTCTGCCTTAAATACACCCAATGACTTGGCCACCACAGCAGCTCATGGCAAAAAATTCCACAGAGTTACCACCTTCTGACTAAAGTAATTTATCTGCATCTCTGTTCTAAATGGACGTCCTTCAATCCTGAAGTCGTGCTTCTTGTCCTAGAATCCGCGACCAAGGGAAATAACTTGGCCATTTCTAATCTGTTCAGGCATTTTAATATTTGGAATGCTTCTATGAGATCCCCCCTCATTCTCCTGAACTCCAGGGAATACAGACCAAGACGTTCCTCACATGGGAACCCTTTCATTCCTGGAATCATTCTTGTGAATCTTCTCTGAACTCTCTCCAATGTCAGTATATCCTTTCTAAAACAAGGAGCCCAAAGCTGCACACATTACTCCAAGTGTGGTCTCACAAGTGCCTTATAGAGCTTCAACATCACATCTCTGATTTTATATTCTCTACCTCTAGAAATGAATGCCAACAGTGCATTCGCTTTCTTCACAGGTTAACCTTTAGGGTATCTTGCACAAGGACTCCCAAGTCCCTTTGCATCTCTGCATTTTGAATTCTCCCCCCCATCTAAATAATAGTCTGCCCGTTTATATCTTCCACCAAAGTGCATGACCATATACTTTCCAACATTTTATTTCATTTGCCACTTCTTTGCCCATTCCCCTAAACTATCTAAGTCTCTCTGAAGGCTCTCTGTTTCCTCAACACTACCTGCTCCTCCACCTATCTTTGTATCACCGGCAAACTTAGCCACAAATCCATTAATACCATAGTCCAAATCTTTGACATACATCATAAAAAGCAACGATCCCAACACCGACCCTTGTGGAACTCTACTGGTAGCCAGCCAGAATAGGATCCCTTTATTCCCACTCTCTGTTTCCTGCCGATCAGCCAATGCTCCACCCATGCTAGTAACTTCCCTGTAATTCCATGGGCTCTTATCTTGCTAAGCAGCCTTATGTGTGGCACCTTGTCAAAGGCCTTCTGAAAATCCAAATACACCACATCTACTGTATCTCCTTAGTCTACCCTGCTTGCAATTTCCCCAAAGAATTGCAGTAGGTTTGTCAGGCAGGATTTTCCTTTCAGGAAACCATGCTGGCTTTGGCCTATCTTGTCATGTGCTTCAGGTACTCTGTAATCTCATCCCTAACAATCGATTCCAACAACTTCCCAACCACTGATGTCAGGCTAACAGGTCTATAGTTTCCTTTCTGCTGCCTCCCACCCTTCTTAAGTAGTGGAGTAACATTTGCAATTTTCCAGTCATCCAGTACAATGCCAGAATCTATAGATTCTTGAAAGACCATCATTAATGCCTCTGCAATCTCTTCAGCTATTTCCTTCAGAACCTGAGGGTGCATTCCAGCAAGTCCAGGAGATTTATCCACCCTCAGATCATTAAGCTCCCTGAGCACTTTCTCAATCGTAATTTTCACTGCACAAACTTCACTTCCCTGACACTCTTGAATATCCGATATACTGCAGGTGTCTTCCACTGTGAGGACTGATGCAAAATATGCATTCAGTTCCTCTGCCAGCTCTATATCTCTCATTACAATATCTCCAGCGTCATTTTGTCTTGGTCTTATATCTACCCTCGACTTTCTTTTACCCTTTATATACTTAAAAGAGCTTTTGATATTAGTCATCAGCTTCTTTTCATAATTCATCTTTTCCTTCCTAATGACCTTCTTAGTTTCCTTCTGCAAGTTTTTAAAAGCTTCCCAATCCTCTATTTTCCCACTACCTCTGGCTTTCCTGTATGCCCTTTCTTTTGCTTTTACTTTGGCTCACTTGTCAGCCACGGTAGTGTCCTTCTTCCCTTTGAAAATTTCTTCTTATTTGGAATATATCTGTCTTGCACTTCCCTCATTTTTCGCAGAAACTCCAGCCATTGCTGCTTTGCTGTCCTTCCTACAGATATCCCTTTCCAGTCAACTTTGGCCAGTTCCCCTCTCATGCCATTGTAATTCCTTTCATTCCACTGAAATACCGACACATTGGAATTTAGTTTCTCATTCTCAAATTTCAAAGTGAACTCGGTCATATTGTGATCACTGTTCCCTAAGGGTTCCTCCAGCTTAAGCTCTCTTATCACCTCCAGATCATTGCACAACACCCAATCCAGCACAGCGATCCCCTAGTGGGCTCAACAACAAGCTGTTCTAAACAGCTATCCCTTAGACATTCTACAAATTCTCTCTCTTGAGGTCCAGTACTGACCTGGTTTTCCCAATACACTTTCATGTTAAAATCCCCAACGATTATTATGACATTGCCCTTCTGACACGCCTTTTCTCTCTCCTGCTGTAATTTGTAATCCACATCCCGGCTGCTGTTCGGACGCCTGTATACAACTGCCATTAGGGTCCTTTTACCCTTACCATTTCTTAACTCAACCCATAGAGACTCTACATCTTCCAATCCTATGCCATCCCTTTCTAATGATTTAAGATTATTTCTTATATACAGGGCCACACCACCCCTCTGCCTACTAACCTATCTTTCCAATAATCCATATATCCTTGGACGTTCAGCTCCCAATGGCAGCCATCCTTTAGCCAAGTTTCAGAGTTTTATATTAGCCAATCTGTAGCTGAATTTCAACATCATCTATTTCTTCCTTATGCTGCGTGCATTCAAATACAAGGCTCTCAGTCCAGTATTTGTTGCTTTCTGTTTTAACTGCCCCACACCCCTGTTGCCCTGTAACTCATGTCACTTTCTGTGATTAAATCTCATCTTCTGCCTGTTCTTTCTATAATGTCTGTTGCCTGCTATCTTTGATTTATTTGTTTTCCCCTTCCTCAAACTTATCACTGGTTCCCATCCCCCTGCCAAATTAGTTTAAACCCTCCCTTACAGCTCTACTAAATGTGCCCACTAGGATATTGGACCCCTTTGGGTTCAGGTGTAACCCGTCCTTTTTGTACAGGCCGTACCTTCTCTAGAAGAGGCTCCTGTGATCCAGGAATCTGAATCCCTGCCCCTACTCCAATCTCTCAGCCACACATTAATATGCCTAATCATGCTACTCTTTCACTTGCTAGCACGTGGCACAGGCAGCAATCCTGAGATTACTACCCTAGAGGTCCTGCCTTTCAGCTTCCTACCTAACTCCCTAAATTCTCTCTTCTGATCTGAGAGATCCTATACCCTGGGACCAGGCATCTCTATCAGGCTGATAGAACCTCTTGTTTGTTCCCCTCGCTATGGAATCCCCTTTGAATAACGTATTCCTCATCTTCCTCTTTCCCTTCTGCACCATGGAACCAGGCTCGGATAACAATATTTTACAACACACACAAAATTCTGTGTTGTAAATGGGCTAAAAATTCTATATCTGAATGCACGAAGTGTCAGAAATAAGGCGGATGAGCTTGAAGCCCAGGTGCGAATGGGTAACTATGATGTTGTTGGGATAACGAAGACATGGCTGCAGGGAGATCAGACCTGGGAAATGAATGTACAAGGGTATACGTGCTATCGTAGGGACAGAAATGTGGGCAGAGGGGGTGGGGTGGCCCTGTTGGTGAGGAATGAGATTCAGTCCTTTGCAAGGGGGGACATAGGATCAGGAGAAGTAGAGTCTGTGTGGATAGAACTGAGGAACAGTAAGGGCAAAAGGACCCTAATGGGTGTTGTCGACAGGCCACCAAACAGTAGCATGGATATTGGGTGCAAGTTGAATAGGGAGTTAACATTGGCATGTGGCAAAGGTAATGTCACAGTAGTTATGGGGGATTTCAACATGCAGGTGAACTGGGAGAATCAGGTTGGTGCTGGACCCCAGGATAGGGAGTTTGTAGAGTGCCTACAGGATGCATTCTTGGAACAGCTTGTACGAGAGCCGACCAAAGACAAGGCTATTCTGGATTTAGTGTTATGTAATGAACAGGATTTGATAAGCAATCTTGAAGTAAAGGAGCCATTAGGAGGTAGTGATCATCATATGATAAGTTTTTATCAGCAATTTGAGAAGGATAAGGACAGATCGGAGGTGTCAGTGTTGCAGTTGAACAAGGGAAACTATGGAGCCATGAGGGAGGAGCTGGCCAAAGTTGACTGGACGGATATCCTAGCAGAAAAGACAGTGGAACAGCAATGGCAGGTATTCTTGGGAATAATGCACAAGGTGCAAAATCAGTTCATCCCCCGGAGAAGGAAGGATTCAAAGGGGGGAAAGGGGCCACAGTGGTTGACAAAGGAAGTCAGAGATTGCATAGCATTAAAAAAAGGAAGTATGACAGAGCTAAGGTGAGTGGGAGGACAGATAATTGGGAAATTTTTAAGGAACAACAGAACTTAACTAAAAAGGCAATATGGGGAGAAAAAATGAGGTACGAACGCAAGCTAGCCAGGAATATAAAGGAGGATAGCAAAAGCTTTTTTAGGTATGTGAAGAGAAAGAAGATAGTTAAGAACAATGTTGGGCCTTTGAAGAATGAATTGGGTGAAATTGTTATGGGAAACAGAGAAATGGCAGAAGAATTTAATAAGTAATTTAGATCTGTCTTCACTAGGGAAGACACAAGCAATCTCCCAGATGTATGGATGGGCCAAGGACATAGGGTAACAGAGGAAATGAAACAGATTGACATTAGGAAGGAAACGGTGATGAGTAGACTGATGGGACTGAAGGCTGACAAATCCCCAGGTCCAGATGGTCTGCATCTTAGGGTATTAAAGGAGATGGCCCTGGAAATTGCGGATGCATTGGTAATCATTTTCCAATGTTCCTTAGATTCAGGATCAGTTCCTGAGGATTGGAGAATGGCTAATGTTATCCCACTTTTTAAGAAAGGAGGGAGGGAGAAAACAGAGAACTATCGACCTGTCAGCCTGACATCGGTGGTGGGGAAGATGCTAGAGTCCATTATTAAAGATGAAATAGTGGCATATCTAGATAGCAGTGATAGGATTGGGCCGAGCCAGCATGGATTTACCAAAGGTAAATCATGCTTGACTAATCTATTGGAGTTTTTCGAGGATGTAACCAGGAAGTTAGACAAGGGAGATCCAGTGGATGTAGTGTATCTCGATTTTCAGAAGGCATTTGATAAGGTCCCACATAGGAGATTGGTGGGTAAAATCAAAGCTCATGGCATTGGGGGGAAGGCATTGACATGGATAGAAAACTGGTTGGCAGATAGAAAGCAAAGGGTAGCGGTGGATGGGTGTATCTCGGAATGGCAGGTGGTGACTAGTGGGGTGCCACAGGGCTCAGTATTGGGACCACAGCTGTTTACGATTTACATCAATGATTTAGATGAAGGCATTGAGAATAACATCAGCAAATTTGCTGATGATACTAAGCTGGGTGGCAGTGTGACATGTGATGAGGATGTTAGGAGAATTCAGGGTGACTTGGATAGGCTGGGTGAGTGGGTGATACTTGGCAGGTGACGTTTAATGTGAATAAGTGTGAGGTTATCCACTTTGGGAGTAAGAACAGGAAGGCAGGTTATTATCTGAATGGTGTAAAGTTAGGTAAGGGAGAAATACAAAGAGATCTAGGAGTTCTTGTTCATCAGTCACTGAAGGTGAATGAGCAAGTGCAGCAGGCAGTGAAGAAGGCTAATGGAATGTTGGCCTTTATTACAAAGGGAATTGAGTACAAGAGCAAGGAAATCCTCTTGCATTTGTACAGGGCCCTGGTGAGACCACACCTGGAGAATTGTGTACAGTTATGGTCTCCAGGGTTAAGGAAGGACATCCTGGCTATAGAGGAAGTGCAGCGTAGGTTCACGAGGTTCATTCCTTGGATGTCCGGACTGTCTTACACAGAGAGGTTAGAGAGACTGGGCTTGTACACACTGGAATTAAGGAGATTGAGAGGGGATCTGATTGCAACTTATAAGATTATTAAGGGATTGGACAAGATAGAGGCAGGAAATATGTTCCAGATGCTGGGAGAGTCCAGTACCAGAGGGCATGGTTTGAGAATAAGGGGTAGGTCATTTAGGACAGAGTTAAGGAAAAACTTCTTCTCCCAGAGAGTTGTGGGGGTCTGGAATGCACTGCCTCGGAAGGCAGTGGAGGCCAATTCTCTGGATGCTTTCAAGAAGGAGCTAGATAGGTATCTTATGGATAGGGGAATCAAGGGATATGGGGACAAGGCAGGAGCTGGGTATTGATAGCAGATGATCAGCCATGATCTCAAAATGGCGGTGCAGGCTCGAAGGGCCGAATGGTCTACTTCTGCACCTATTGTCTATTGTCTAAAATATTGGAGGAATCCAACCATTTAGGCAAGATCCTTAGAGGGGAATAACCACAGGAAGGGCTTCTGCCCAAAACATCGACTATTTATTCCCTTCCATTCCCAGCCGCCCGACTGCTGAGTTCCTCTGGCATTTTGTGTGTTTGCTCAAGAATTCCAGCACATGCAGAATCTCTTATCTTTAGCAATATTTCACCATGGTTTTCTCCCCCGCCCAGATATCCTTCCAGTGGAAATGCTCCAGGAAGCCCTCAGTGCCAAGCTGCAAGACCCTGGCATCTCTGAGTGGGTGCCAAGGTGGATCCTTCGCTACTCGGCAATTATTAAGGACAGAGGGATCATCAGATCAAAAGGATATATGGTGAAGGCTGAGAGAACAGCAACACATCACCGAGTCTGCCCTGAACCATAGGTTATTGTGGTTGGATTTATGATTCTATCTCATGTTCTTGGAGAACTCCGGAATGAGCAAATGTAAAGACATTGACTCAGAAGGGATTCAGGACTGGGTATTGAGTTGCAAAACAAGCAGAGTTGTCCACTGCAATATCTTCATTATGTTCTTCTCTGATCATATGCAGTTAAGTATTCTTCCTCATTCATCCCTTTGGAACAGATGAGCAGGAATTTCTTTAGCCAGATGGTGGTGAATCTGTGGAATTCTTTGTCACAGGTGGCTGTGGAGGCGAAGTCATCGGGTATATTTAAAGTGGAAATTAATACCTTCTTTATTAGTAAGGGTATCAAAGGTTATGGGGAGAAGGCAGGAGAAGGGGGTTGAGAGGGATAATAAATCAGCCATGATCAAATGGTGGAGCAGACTTGATGGGCCAAATGGCCTAATTCTGCTCTTATGTCTTATGGTCTTAATCATGAGAAAATATGGAGCAGTTAATGATAATGGGCTCCATATCAGTACAAAGTTGCCACCTTGCCAAGAAGCCCTTAGTGTGGTCACTGTGAGTTACCAAAATAATGTACATTTCTGTAGAGCCACAGGCGTTCCCATAGTGTGCTACAGACACTCTGGGGAAGTAACACTGCCTTATATTGCAACACTCCACCAATCAACCTCTCTGACCCACAATGTGAACAACTTTAACCCTTGAGTGTCATTTATACAGATATCTTTGCAGGATTTAAACTTCTATGTAAGTTTTCCTTCTCTATTTTTCTTTGTTAGTCCAATTCTTTTTCCTTACCATGTAACCAGGCATTTGAGCTTTGAGGGAAAGAGTTAATGTCAGAATCACGTTTATGATCACTGACACATGTCATGAAATTTGTGGCTTTGTGGCAGCAGTACATAAAAAAGTTACAATCAGAGAAATATAGAAAAAAAATCAAAGCATAAAAAGAGAGCAAAAAAGTGAGGTAGTGTTCATGGATATATTATCTGTTCAGACTTCTGATGGCAAAGAGAAATAAACTGTTCCTAAAATATTGAGTGTGTGTTTTCAGGCTTCTGTATCTCCTCTCTGATGGTAGTAATGAGAAGAGGGCATGCCCTGAATGATGGGAGTCCTTAATGATGTATGAGGCCTTCTTGAGACACCGTCATTTGAAGATGTCCTCAATGGTGAGAAGGATGGTGCCTCTGATGGAGCTGGCTGAGTCTACAACTCTCTGCAGCCTCTTTCAGTCTTGTGCATTGGAGGCTCCTTACCCAGCATCGACGTAACAGTCAGAATATATTGGTAGAAATTTGCCAGTGTCTTTGGTGACATTCCAGTCTCCTCAGACCCCAAATGAAGTATAGCTGCTGGTGGTTATGGTTCTGTTCCTGAAATATTTCTCCCTCTGTAGATGCTGCCTGATTTGTTGGGCATTTTCAGCAGGTTTCCTTTTATTTTAAACTTTAATTTTTTAAAAATTTTCAATGGTACATGGAGAGGATCGTAGCATAGGGAAGAGTTGGTATATAAATGCCCAGAACAAAATAAGTGCCAGGTCCCTTTTGTCACCTAGGTACCCTGAAGGGCACAAGTTGTGGCTGATTTGAACATCCTTGTTACAATCCACAACCAGACAGGACTCTGAAATTGTCTCCAACCAGTGCCGAACTTTTAAGGGAGGAATGGAAACTTTAATCACACCAGAAAGTTGCTGCTATTTTTCGGCTCCTTTGCGGTTTCATGCTAAGTTGGTTCTAAGTCTTTCCAAGCGAGGTGTGCAAGAGCGGCGTACTGATAAAATCTGCTGCATGTATTTTATCTTGCGACAGAGGAGCCATAACGTACGGAAGTAGTCAGCTCTCTCGCTTGCCGCAGAGCGATCGCCGAGCTGCCTGCAGCCTCTAAGTTAATAAGTGGGTCAACCGTCAGTTCCCCATCTGGCTTTCAAACCACTTTCGCCCTTGCGTCGTAAGTGAAACTGGCTACTCACGCCCTCCCTGAGTAATTGCTACCTATTTGCAGACTTCTACAGGCATCATGAAATGTGATGGTTTGACAAGCTCACGTCAGAGTTCAATAATCCTAGAGTCTTAGCCACACAATGTGGCAAAATGGCCTTCGACTCTAATTGGCCCCATGCCCATCTGATCAGGTTGCAAATTGTATAGATTCTCTGATATTAAATGGAACCATTTTCAAGTTTTTGGCCCATGACCTTCTAATCATTACAGTAGTATGGTAGGGGGTGGTAAATTCATAGCAGGGAGGATTGGATTGCAGTACAACAGAGAGATGGGGGGAGAGTGGTTGAGCACGTAGTAGAGAAATAAAGGGGGTCGCTACAGGGTTGGAAGTCTGTAACAGGCTCAACTCACCCAAGCCAGAAACTGTAGGTTACAGTGAACTACAGTGAACTTATGCTCAGCCTAATGACAGCTTCATAAAACTCCAGGACAGAAGTTTGCCTTTGTACTATATACCATGTAAGGTAAAAGCGGAACTGCACACCGCTGACACGGAACATAGAACTGAAGCCTGGCACTGCAAAAGGCTTACCTCACTCTCTGTATACACAGTGCACATGGGGCAGAGATAGTGAGGGAGAAGTTGATAAGAAATAGTTTAAGAATAATAAAACTTCAGATTGGGGAGCTTTCATTCTTGGATGAGCATCTTTCCTGTCGGTGTCAGCTTGTAATAAAGAGAAAATTCGTTCTGAAGGTGAACCCAGACTTAGTGTGAATTCTTTCTGTCTACAATTTCCTATGTGTGTACCTGTCCAATTGTAGGATGCCTAGACGTGACCTTGTACACTCCAAGGAATAAAGTCCTATCCTGTTCAACCAATTTTCTCTCAGTGCCTTGTCTGATGAAGGTCAGTGTGCCAAAAGATACCTTTAGCAGCACCCATCCCCACCCCAATCTGCCATCACTCCATTTTCAAGGAGCCACATATCTGAAATCTAAGGTCCCTCTGCTTTGCAACACTTCCCATAGCCTGGCTATTCACTGTGATGTCCTACCTTGACTAGACTTTCCAAAATACAACCCTGTCATTTTTCAAATTTAATTCAATATCAGCAGTTAAAAGAAATTTAGAATGGCAAATGGAATGGAAAGCTTTGGGGGAGGGGATGTGGGCCAAACACAGACAGATGTGACTAGCTTAGGCAAATTTGTCCTGATGGAGACTCCTGGCCCAAAGCATTGACTGTTTATTCCTCTCCATAGATACTGCCTGACCTGCTGAGTTGTATGGATGAATTTGGACAAAGGGCCTGTTTCTGTGCTGTATTGCTATATCACAGGTCAAGTGTTAGAAGCTGAACTTGAAGCCTTTCTTGTCAATTCCATCACTCTAATGCATGTAAAGGTCCAGGAGATTAGAACCTGAGGGCCTGCTTTATCACCCACTCAGTCTCCCCGCCAAGACCAAACCCAGGTGGATAGGCACCAGAGAAGGCATTTATCTTGCTTACCTTTTTAGGTAAGTGTATTGAGTATAAGAGATGTTGAATGTTACAGCATGTTGCAGCTGTACAAGGTTCTCTAACAAGTTCTAGTCACCTACGTCACAGAAATTTTTCATTTGCACAAGAACGGATATAGAAGGGATTTACCAGCATGGTAGATTTACCACCATGAACCAGTAATCATTGGAGGGTCAGTAACGTTAACTTCCTGGGTGTCACTATCTCAGAGGACCTGTCCTGAACCCATCATTTAAATATAATTGTGAAGAGAGCACAACAGTGCATCTGCTTCCTCAAGTGTCTGTGAAGATTTGGCATGCTATCAAAAACTTTGGCACACTTCTAGACGTGTGGTGGAAAGTGTGCTGACTGGCTGTGTTATGGTCTGGTATGGCAACACCAATGAATTTCAGTGGAAAATCCTACAAAAGGTAGTGGATTTGGTCCAGTACATCAGGGGTAAAACACTCCCAACCATTGGGCACGTCTACATGAAATGTAGCCGTAGAAAAGCAGCACCCATCATCAAAGATCCTCACCACTCAGGCCACGCTCTGCTCACCGGTGCCTCAGGATTCGCACCGCCAGGTTCATGAACAGTTACTACCCCTCAACCATCAGGCTCTTGAACAAAATGGGATAACTACACTCATTTAAGGACTTTTTTAACTTGTTATTTCATGCTCGTTAGTTATTGCCATTTATTTATATCGGCATTTGCACAGTTTGTTTACAGTTTACTGATCCCATTTGCAGTTTGCTTCTATGGATTTGCTAAGTAAGCCTGCAGAAGAAGAATCTCAAGGTTGTATGTGGTGACGTGTACTGTATGTACTCTGATAAGGTTTTACTTTGAACTTTGGAATGAAGGGAGGTCTTTATTTACAAGGAGAGATTGGAGGCTATTTTGCAACTTTATGAAACTCTGGTGAGGCCACACCTGGAGTATTGTGCACAGTTCTGGTCGCCCCACTATGGGAAGGGTGTTGAGGCTTTGGAGAGGGTGTAGAAGAGGTTCAGCAGGATGCTGCCTGGTTTAGAGGGCATGTGCTATCATGAGAGGCAAGGTAAATTTGGTTTATTCTCTCTGGATCACGGGAGGATGGGGTGGGGGGTTCTGATAGAGGTTTACAAGATTATGAGAGGCATAGATAGAGTGGACAAAGAATATCTGTTTCCCAGGGTTGAAATACCGAATACCAGCGGGCATGCATTGAAGGTGAAAGTAGGTAGGTTCTAAGGGAATGTGAATAGTAAGCTTTTCTCAGAGACTGGTAGATACCTGGAGTGAGCTGCCTGGTATGGTGGTAAAGGCAAACACATTAGAGGTTCTTAACAGATGTCTAGATAGTCACATGTATGCAATAGAGATGGAGGGATGTGGAGATGGTGTAGTTAGGAGGGATTAGTGTTTGGGTGTTTTTGATTTGATTTTCAGCCTGTTTGGCACAACATTGTGGGCTGAATGGCCGGTTCCTGGCCTGTTCTAGGTTTGGTTTCCTCTCACTGGAGTGTAGGAGAATGAGAGGTGACCCTATAGACGCTTATAAAGTTGTGAGGAAATACTGTGTGTGTGTGTGCATGGAAGCAAGTATCTGTGTAAGCGTGTCTGTGTGTGAGTGAAAATTAGTCACAATAACTGAGTCAGTACTGTTTGAAATCCCCTGAGTCATTTAATGAATTGCACTTAATGATGCTTAAAGACTCAGGGGGTTCCTAATGATTTGTGTGGTTGAGCTTCATATTTTCTTTTCATTAAAAGCAATTACTTTATTAAAAATTCTTCAGCTGCAAGCAAATTATGCAAAGATAATCTAGAGATGCTTCAGTACAGAAAGAGCCATCAGTCTTGCTAGCTATTCTTCAGATCCTTGTTCCATCAGTAACCAAACACTAAACGTTCATCACACACACACACACACACACACTTGAGAAAAAAGCATAATTAATTTAAACACACTCAGAATGTAATTGAGGAAGAACATAATATACATCATTGGATAATTTCCATAAAGCAATCAGAAATATATGCACATTTACTGAAGAGTTGAGTACATCATGGCCAAATTAGTCCAAAGAGACAGATTGTTCTCCATTACTATAATATTGTATTTATAACATATTTTAATATAATGAAGTATTCGAAGGAGCTTTAGGAAAAGAGCTGGAAATATTTGAAAGCTTGAATCTCATCCTCAGTTCCTACAATCTTGGCATTGAGTCCAACAAATGGCGACGCATTCAATCACAGCGGCTTCTACAGGGCCTTCCAAAGGTGTTATTGTCCTTTTCTGAAAAATTGGAGATGCAAAGGGACTTGGGAGTCCTTGTGCAGAACACCCTAAAGGTTAACTTGCAGGTCAAGTCAGTGGTGAGGAAGGCAAATGCCATGTTAGCATTCATTTCAAGAGGTCTAGAATACAAGAGCAGGGATGTGATGCTGAGGCTTTATAAGGCACAGGTGAGGCCTCACCTTGAGTATTGTGAACAGTTTTGGGCCCCTCTTCTTAGAAAAGATGTGCTGACATTGAAGAGCATCCAGAGGAGGTTCACAAGGATGATTCCAGGAATCACGGGTTATCATACGAGGAACGTTTGATGGCTCTGGGTCTGAACTCGCTGGAATTTAGAAGGATGAGGGGGGGGGATCTCATTGAAACCTTTTAAATGTTGAAAGGCTGAGACAGAGCAGATGTGGAAGGGATGTTTCCCATGATGAGAGAGTCTAGGACAAGAGGGCACAGAATCAGGATAGAGGGGCGCCCTTTCAAAACGGAGATGTGGAGACATTTCTTTAGTCGAAGGGAGGTGAATTTGTGGAATTTGTTGTCACATGCATCTGTGGAGGGCAGGTTGCTGGATGTATTTAAGGCAGAGATTGATAGGTTCTTGATTAGACTTGGCATCAAAGGTTACAAGGAGAAGGCTGGGAACTGGGGTTGAAGAGGAGAAAGAAAAGATCAGCCATGATTGAATGGCAGAGCAGAGTCAACAGGGCAGATTCTGCTCCTATATCATATGGTTTTATGGTCTTCCTAAACATTTTTTTGTAATCGCAAAACCCCTACTGGACATTAATAGTTTAAAGTACTGCAGGTCTACCCCATCAGTGAGTAGCTCGTTGGTGGAGAAACTGGTGTGGGTTGTGCTGCTGTCTGCGTCAGAGAGGCGTCGGTGCGTGAAGGCGGGGTGCAGTCCACTAGCAGGGGATCATCCTTTGTGATCACAAGACCCTATTGGGCATTGTTAATCTGGGTTGCTGCAGGCCCAAGTCATTGACTTATTGGCAGGTGGCAGGAGTTGTCGGCAGAGGAGCTGCGTGGCCTTGGTTGCAGCCCCAAACTATGGTGTTGCTGCCTGGTTAGAGCCACCCAGGAGAGAGGCATCAGAGTCCGTGAACTCGACCAGAGGCAGTGTGGTGCACCGTCCAAGCTGTTGACCCCAGTGTTCGCTCAGCAGAAAACAGACCGCATTGTGTTCATCTGCTGATTTCTGCAACATTCATGTACTCAGGGTCTTGGACAATATTTTTTGTGTATCTGTATTTTACTGATATCTGTGTTTGCTATCGTAGGTGTGCTATACGATATTCGGCACGGACTAGGAGGGCCGGAATGGCCTGTTTCCGTGCTGTGATTGTTATATGGTTATATGTACTTTGTGCAGTGTGTGACTTTGTGACTGTGGTACTGTGGTTTGCTCCTTGGCCCTGGAGTAACGCTGTTTTGATTGGCTCTATTTGTATGGTTGAATGACAATTAAATTTGAACTATGAACAGCATCAGTTTTAAGTATTTTGCATCAATATTCAGAAACAAGAGCATGTCATTTACCCCTGAATAATGGCTCCAGGAGCTGTGCAGTGCTCTTTCTGTGAGATGTGGGAATTCTGGGAGACCTCCAGCCTCCCGGATAACCATGGCTCTGAGCTTCAGCTCCTCAGCGAACATGTTAAGGAACTGGAGCTGCAGCTCAATGACCTTTGGCTCATATGGGATACTGAGGAGATGATAGGCATAAGCCACAGGGTGCTCGTTTCCCCTAAGTTACAAGAGACATAGCTAGGTGACTGTCAGTACAGTGTTTCCCTGTGGTCATTCCCCTCAATAATGAGTGTACTGCTTTGGGTACTGTTGGGAGCAACAACCTACCGTGGTGGTGGTGGGGGCGTTGCTGAGGAGCCACAGTGACCAGGCCTTGAATCTGGTGCAGCAGCTGAGAAGGGAAGAGGGGAGAGGAGGATTGCAGTAGTGACAGGAGATTCCATAGTTAGAGGAGTAGACATGAGATTCTGTGGATGCGATAGAGACACCCAGATGGTATGTTGCCTCACCAGGGTCAGGGAGAGTGAGCAGCCAGAATTCTTAGCACATGTTGGCACCAATGACAGGTAGAAATGGGAGGAGGTCCTGGAGAGAAAAGTTAGGAAGTTAGGTTAAAATCTGAAAAGCAAGACTTCCATGGTAGTAATTTCTGGCTTGTAGCCTGTGTCGTGTGGCGGTGATGATTCAGCAGATGAATATGTGGCTGTGAAACTGGTGCGGGGGGCAGGGGTTCCACTTTCTGGATCATTGGAATCTCCTCTGGGGATCTCTTCTGAATTGTATAAAAGGAATGGGTTGCACCTGAACCCAGGAGGACCAATATCCTTGTGGGCAGGTTTGCTAGAGCTGTTGGGGAAGGTTTAAATTGATTGGACAGGGGTCTGGGAAGCAGAGTGATAGGGCTGAAGATGGGGCAGTTGGTGTACAACTAGATGCAGTGTGCAGTAAGATGTCAGGAGGAACAGGCAGATGATAGAGTCATAGAAAAGTACAGCACAGAAACAAGCCTTTTGGCCCATCAGGTCTGTGCTGAACCATTCTATCCACCTATTCCCATCGATCTACACTGGGACCATAGCCTTCCATACCCCTACCATCCATGTACCTATCCAGACTTTGCTTAACCGTTGGCATGGAGCTTGCATGCACCACTTGAGCTGGCAGCTCAGTGAACCTTTCAACTTCAAACCATAACCTCTGGTTTACACTCACCCAACCTCAGTAGAAAAAGTCTGCTTGCATTTACCCTGTCTATACTCCTCAGAATTCTCTGTACCTCCATCAAATCTCTTCTCAATGCAAGGAGTAAGTTCTGACCTATTCAACCTTTTCTTCTAACTCAGGTCCTCTAGACTCGGCAACATCCTTGTAAACTTTCTCTGTACTCTTTCAACCTTATTTTCATCTCTCCAATAAGTAACTGACCAAAACTGCACACCATTCTCTAAATTAGGTGTCGCCAATGTCATATACAAGTTCAACAGAACGTTTCCTCTCCTGTACTCAATACTTTTATTTATGAAGGCCAATGTGCCAAGAGTTTTCTTTATGAGTCTATGGACCTGTATTCCCAACTCCCTTTGCTCTACTCCACTTCTCAGTGCCCTAGCGTTCACTATGAAGACCTACCCTGATTGGTCTTATTGAAGTGCAACACATCGCACTTGTCTGCCTTTTTTAAGCCCATTTTTCCAGATCCTTCTGCAAGCCGTGATAGCTTTCCTTGCTGTCCACAGCACTCCACCAGCCACAGGCCTCCAGTCAGAGAGGCAACTATCTACCACCACTGTCTGATTTCTCCCACAAAACCAATGTCTAATCCAATTTACCACCTGTTCTTCAATACTAAGCAACTGAACCTTCCTGGCCAGCCTCCCATATGGGACCTTGTCAAAGGCCTTACTAAAGTCCATGTAGACAACATCCACTGCGTTGCCTTCATCCACTTTCCTGGCCACTTCCTTGAAAAACATTATAAGGTTGATTAGACATGACCTACCACAAATGATGCCATGCTGACTATCCTTAATCAGTCCATGCCTATCCAAATACTTATATATATCCAGTACCTCAGAATACCTTAGGATGATATAAATATCTCTGCCACGGCAAAATTGCAGTCAGTGGGATGAGTTGCAGAGTAACTTAGGGACAAAATTGAGAAAGGGTGACAAATCCAGGACTGAAGGTGTTATAATTTAATGCACGTAGTATAGGGAATAAAGTAAATGATGCTGCAGTGCAGTTAGAGATTGGCAGGTATGATGTTGTGGGCATCACTGAGTCGTGGCTGAAAGAAGATCATAGCTGGGACTTTAACATCCAAGGATACACATTCTAATAAAGGGGCAGGCAGGTTGGCAGAGGGGGAGGGGTGGCTCTGTTGGTAAAAAATGAAATAAAATCCTTAGAAAAGGTGACATAGGATCAGAAGACGTAGAATCCTTGCAGATAGAGATAAGAAACTGCAAAGGTAAAAAGGTTATGGGCAAGAAGTGGCAGATAGAATGCAGTATCATGCACTTTGGTAGAAGAAATGAAGGTGTAGAGTATTTTCTAAACTGGCATAAAACTTAAAATCTGAGGTGCAAAGAACCTTGGGAGTCCTCGTGGATGATTCAATAAAGGTTAATTTGCACATCAAGTGGATGGTTATGAAGGCAAATGCAATGTTAGTATTCATTTTGAGAAAACTGAAATATAAAAGCAAAGATTGTAATGCTGAGGCTTTATAAAGCACTGGTGTGGTGAACTACATATACCTGTCTGGACATGCCCCCTGCTGACTGCTCCTGTGGCCCCTCCCACTGACCGTGGCTCCTCCCACAGACCCCGGTATAAAGGCGATTGGGGCCTGAGCCCTGCCCTCAGTCTCCAGGATGTAGTATGGTGGTCAACTACTGCTTGTTCTTTCTTCCAGTCAATAAAAGCCGATATCTCGCCTCACGTCTCAGAGAGTTATTGATGGTGCATCAACTGGCGAGGCCTCGCTTGGAGTACTGTGAGCAGTTTTGGACCCTTTATCTAGGAATATGTGCTGACATTGAAAAGGGTTCAGAGGAGATCACAACAATGATTCCGGGCATGAAAGGGTTATCATATTAGGAGATTGATGGCTCTGGGCCTATACTCGCTACAGTTTAGAAGAATGGGGGAGGATCTCACTGAAACCTATCTAACATTGAAAGACCTAGATAGAGTGGAAATGGAGAGGATGTTTCCTATAGTGCAGGAGTCTAGGACTAGAGAGCACAGCCTCAGAATAGAGGGACATCCATTTAGAACAGAGATGAGGAGAAATTTCTTTTGCCCAGGAGTGATGAATCTGTGAAATTCGTTGCTACAGTTGGATGTGGGGGCCAGGTCATTGGGTATATTTGAGGCAGAGGTTGACTGGTTCTTGATCACTCAGGACTTGAGGGATATGGGCAGAAGGCAGGAGATTGGGGCTGTGAAGGAAATTATTCTGCCATGATGAAATGGTGGAGCAAATTCAGTGACCCAAATGGTCTAATTTTGCTCCTTTCTCTTATGGTCTTAATGGAATTAATCCAGCCAACCCCCGATGGTTGCTGTGAAAGGCACTGGAGTAGAGTTTGTAGAGTTAGTGCCTCAGAGATCCAGCAGACCAAGTTCAATCTTCCAACAGTGTCTCCATGGAGCTTACTCGTTGTTCTTGAGACTGGTATTAGTTTTGGTATTGGATACTTATTGTCACATGTGGACCTAAGGAAACAAGACTGAAGGAATGATTAAGTGATGATATAACAGCCGTGAGAACCTTTCCCTTCATCATCAGGTCAGCGGGGAGGCAGATGTAAAGCACTCATAGAAGAGGAGATGAAGAAACTTATTTTTGTTGATTGCATTCGGCAGCTGTGATGTGGAAGGGCAGAGGTTACTCTGATAGTGAGACCAGGTACCGTTTGAGAAGGCAGACTCAAGTTCTGCTGTGTTAAACAGAGAGAAATTTCCTCTGTGGGCATGACACTTTGCAGTGTTAGTTAGGCAACTTCAGCTCTGATTCTTCTCCATCACAATCGGCCCTAATCATCTCATCTCACTTGGGGAGTGTGTCTGTGTCTGCCTGTATTTGTAATTGTGAGTATCATTGTTTTAGTGAATACATGCAACTGTACTCAGGTGTGTACATTGGTGAATGAGTGTTTGCTGTTATGTATGTGTGCATTGTTATGTACTTGACTCAGTGCACATGCATGTGTGTGTGTGTGCATGAGCGTATGGGTGTGCATTCATCTTTGTGTGCAGCTATTTGTGTGAAGTGAGTACGTGGGCATTTTTGCACGGGCAAGTGCATGTGTGTGTGTGTGTGTGTGTGTGTGTGTGTGTGTGTGTGTGTGTGTGTGTGTGTGTGTGTGTGTGTGTGTGTGTGTGTGTGTGTGTGTGTGTGTGTGTGTGTGTGTGTGTGTGTGTGTACACTTACAGAATATATGGATTTGGGTGAGTGTATTTATGTCTATGTTTGCATGGAATGTGAAGCTAGGCTTCACTAAAGACTTCTAACATTTCAGCTCACTTGCTGGATTGGCTGGGAATTTAATGAGTGCGTCTAAACTTAGCCAAGAATAGTCAGGTCACTGGTATGATCATCCTTCTATGGAAAGTGAGCTGGAAATGTAGGTGTGGATAGACCCAATGAACTGGAAGTATACATCTTGATAGAACCGATGCCAAGTGGAGTTGGAATTGACTAGAATATGAACTCATTCACTACACAGCTATTCGTACACCAGCTAGAGGATATATGTCGACACGTTAATCCAATTCTTCCAACAGAGGCTTTCTGGAAGGTCCTCTTGTAATCCATGTTAATCATGTCAATGATTGTGTAGTCAGTAAGCATTGAACCATTTCACAGAACGCATCTCTTTACAGTCTGCCAAAAACCAAGAAAGAAAATACCCATACAATTAGTAGCATTCAGATTATTCCTTCTCACCCTGCCCACCTAGACAGGAGTTTTCTCTTGAATCAGATTGAATTACATAAAGAATAGGAACCACATCTAGTTTGTGTTCATAATTATCCTCAGTGGTGATCCCCCCCACCCCACCCCACGCTCATGTAGCATCGTCTCAGTCTGCCAGCCAGCCATCTATTCCCTTTTCTTTTATGTAATCAAGTTTCTCTTCAAGTGCACCCAAGTGATGTGGTTTCATGTTTCAAGCATTCTCTCGGAAAATACCTTTCTTCCCATTTCTGCTCAGGGGCTTGAGGCTTTTCCCAAAGAGGAAATAATTTTCTTCGTCTTACCCATCCAAGACATAAATATATGTTTAAGTACGTTAACAAGACCATTGTCTGCTTTTCCAACAATTGAAAGAGCATAAAATTATGATTAAATAAAGATTAGCTTTACTTGTCACATGTACATTGAAATGTCAAAACATACAGTGAAATGTGTTGTTCGTGTCAATTCTGACCGGTGAGGATTGTGCTGGGGGAAGCCCACCAGTGCCACCACACTTCCACAACTTGCTAATCCAACCCTTTGGAATGTGGGAGGAAACTCACACATGGTTAGAATGCAGTTTCTTGATTAGTAAGGGAGCCAAAGGTTATGGGAAGAAGGCAGGAGAATGGGATTGAGAGGGATAATAACTCAGCCATGATTAAATGGCAGAACAAACTTGATGGGCCAAATGGACCAATTCTGTTCCTGGGTCTTATAGTTTTATTGAAACTGGAGGACCTGAAGGTCACAGGGAGGAGATAAACTCCATGCAGACAGCATTGGGAATTGAACCCTCGATTGCCGATACTGTAAAGCATTTGTGCTAACCACTGTGCTACCATGCCACCCGTCTCTCACCTGTGTAAATCGTGCAGTTCTTCCAAGGTGATGTATTAATCTCCTTGTGTTCTGGAATTGCCCTGGGAAACAAATCATACAACATAATTGAAAGTCTGTCCCTTTCTTAGTGGTGCATTGAAGCCTAGCCCTTGAGAGGTACTCAGAGATGTTAATCTTCCAATAGTCCAGCTTGCGCTGTCAACTCCAGCAGTTTAGAGCATACACTCAGTGGGCACTTTATTAGGTACCTCCTGTGTATGAGGAGGCAGTTCCCTTATAAGCTGAATGTATGTTTGTGGTCTTTTGTTGCTGTAGCCCATCCAGTTCAATGTTTGAAGTGTTGTGTATTCAGAGGTGTTCTACTGCACACCACTACTGTAACATGTGGCTATTTGAGTTACTGCCTCCTTCCTGTCAGCTTTAACCCGTCTGGCCATTCTCCTCCGACCTCTTGCACTAACAAGGTGTTATCACCCACAGAGCCTCTGCTCACTGGATCTTTTCTTTGTTTCTCGCACCGTTCTCCGTAGAGACTGCAGTGTGTGGAAATCCCAGGAGATCAGCAGTTTCTGAGATACTCAAATCACCTCATCCGGCACCAACAATCATTTCACAGTCAAAGTCACTTAGATCACATTTCTTACCCATTCTGATGTCTAGTCTGAACAACTGAACCTCTTGACCATGTCTGCATGTTTTTATGCATTGAGTTGAGGCACATGATTGGCTGATTAGATGTTTGCATTAATGAGCAGGTGTACAGGTGCACCTAATAAAGTGACCACTAAGTGTACATTAGGTCACCTGTGTTACTCGTAATGCATGCTCTTCTGGTTATCTTCTTGAAGGGGAAGTATATTTGTACTGAAGTCAGCAAAGATACTGTTCACCAGCTGGAATCCTGGAACCGGCTTCCCTTTGAGGAAGGAGACAGCAAGTTGGACTCTACGCTCAATGAGATTTAGGAATCTCTTACAGAAGTAAAAGATTCTGAAGCAGTGGATGTTGGGAGGATCATTCCCCTAGTGGTCAAATCTGGAACTCAGGACATAACATCAAAAATGGGCAACACATTCAAGATGGGGATGTGGAAGAAATTCTTCTCTGAGTTGTGAATTTTAAAGAATTCTCCAACCCGGAAGATCTTTAGATTCTGAGTCATGCTTCAGTTAGATGTTCAGACTTAAAGGGGGCCAAGATGATAGGGAGCTGTAGGAAAGTAGCCCATGAGGCTAAAGTCAGATCAGCCATGATCTTTTTGTAGGGCAGAGAAAGTTTGATCCACTTCCACTCCTATCTCTTACAACAGGGGTCTGGAGTGAACCTCCATAGTTCATTAACACATTGCAATGCTTTCACTCAAAATATGTCCTCCACTGAGGACAACAGCCTCAGTCGACAGGACACTTCACAAGAACATGACTGATCAAGAAATCAGGGCTTCATTTTTAAAATAGCTGAGAGATGAGCACATTCAAAAATCAAAAGAATGTTGTCAATAATTGACTCTGGGAGTGTTTGTATTCAAGTTTTGTCACTATTATTAAAAGATGTTTCATCTGAAATCTTAACCCATTGTTCACCAATTTGCTCTGCATTCCCATTTTTTTCTTTTACACTTCCATCTATCTTCGCCTTCCTTAAATTTTAACCTACTTTAAATCCCCATTCAAAGGTTCATTTTTGTTATCAAAGTATAGAACTTTGAAATTCTTCAATTCTCCGGGTAGCCATGAAACCAAGAAAGAAAAGAAAGGCAGCACGATCATCAACCACCCCCCCCCCCCAATCCCCCCTCCCCACAAAAAAATGAACAAAATGGATCAGGCATGCCGGCCCCCAAATCCCTCCTCCTGCACAAAAACCCAGCAAAACGGACCAGGCACAGAGACCCTTTAATCCCTCCTCCCACACCAAAAAAAATGAACAAAATGGATCAGGCATGCCGGTCCCCAAATCCCCCTCCCCATTGACATGTTAAACATTCTCTCACTCCACCACAGGCGGGCTGTGGCTGAAGGGTGTGCCACTGCCGTTACTCACTCTGACCACTCTCCCAACCCCACTCAAACCCACCACCTCCACCATCAGGTAGGACATAGGCAGCAGGCAGAAGGGAACACCACCACCTGCAGGTTCCCCTCTAGATTACAGACCATCCTTATCATCTAAAACCCCTATCAACAACACAGTGGTACTACCTTCACCAGAAGGAATGCAATCTTTAAAGAAAGCGACACCGTCACCTCCTCACGGGCAAGTAGGGAAATGCAATAAATGCTGACTGTTCCCACAACCTATGGACTCACTTTCAAGGACTTCATCTCATGCATTCAATATTTATTGCTTATTTATTTATTGTTATTATTTATTTCTTTTAGCATTTGCACAATTTGCTGTCTTTTGCACACAGGGTAAATGTCCAAGTTGGTACGTTTCATTGATTCTGTTATGGTTATTGTTATGCATTTATTAAACATGCCCACAAGGCAATTAATCACAGGATTGTATATGTACTTAGATAATAAATTTACTTTGAACTTTGATATCTATCCCGCCTCCAGTCCAGAACAATTCATAAATAAATCTCTGTGGCTCTTTTGATTGGATTCCTCTGGACACTATGTGGAGCAGGAGCTTGGAATCTGGGAGAGAATGATAAAGATAACTCACCTGATCCAAGCTGGTTGCGGTAATGCTACTAACTGATGTTGTATCGACTTGGGTTCCAGTACTGTCAGAGTTACTGTAATCTGTCTTTGAGTAGACCTGTTCAGGGAATTTGTACATAATTACTATCAAACGACTGATAGGAAACAATGGGGCTGAATTTCCACGCAGCAATGCCCCAAGTCACTAATCTCAACGCAAGCTCGGCACACTAGGAATGTTCAACCAGGAGTAGAACTAGACTATTGGACCCATCAAGTCTGCTCCTCCTTTCAATGATAGCTGACTTCTATTTAAACCCCAATCTTCCCCCAACTTTTCTCTCTCTCCTTACATTCTTCCACTTCTTTTTTGACATTACCACTGCCCAAACTTCCACCCTCTCTCACTCCTGCTCCCCAAACTCCTGATCCCTCTTTCACCACCTCCCCATTCTCCTGATCACCACTCCCTTGCCCATTCCTGCTCTCCAACCCTATTCCTATATACTTTCACTTCCCTTACCACTCACACCCTACCCTCCCATTACCCCACAACTAAAGTCCTACGTACTGCACTGCTAGTTTCCCAACTACTGCAGTCAGTGAGCCCCTCCCAACCCTTCCCCGTAACTTTCTACCTTCCAGATCATTATCCTTTCCCAGAGTGAAACTACCCCCAACCCAGATTGCTCTTGTCGGGCATCAATCACTATTGTCACCAACAATGGCACCCAAGATCTCACCCCAGCCATAACAAATCTTCAGATAGCTGCCAACACATGCAAAACACACACAAAATGGTGGAGGAACTCTGTCGACCTTTTGGGTTGTGATCCTTCATCAGGACTGGAAAGGAAGGGAGAGGAAGCCAGAATAAGAGAGGGAGGGGGAGAAGCAGGACAAGCTAGAAGATGATTTAAATCTCAGCAAGAGGCGGAGAGGGAAGAGGTAAAAGAAGCTCAGAGAGGATCTGTTTTTTTTTACTGATCGGGGCAAAGAGAAGTTTAGTTAGGTACGTGATAGTAGGCATATGGACAGCTATGCTCCTGGTGCAGGTCGATGGGAGTAGGAAGTTTAAGTGGTTTTGGCATGGACTAGATGGGCCAAAGAGCCTGTTTCTGTGCTATACTTCTCTATGAGTCTAATAGATGGTCTATGTACCAAAGAAGGTAGTGGCTAGGAGAAATATGTGGGTCAACCAAATAAACACAAGAGATGCTGAAAATCCAGAGCACACACACACACACACAAACAAACGCTGGAGGATCGCAGCAGGTCAGACAACATCTATACAGTCAAGGATTTCCGGCCAACACAATCATCGGAATTGGAAAGGAAGAGGGAAGAAGCCAGAATAAGAAGATGGGTGGGGTGAGGGTTGAAGGGTAGAACTATAAGCTGCCAGGAGAGACGGGAAGGTAGACGTGTGGAAGGGAAAGTGGATGTGTGGAGGGGAAGGAGGATATCTAGAGGGAAGAAGTTGAAGTGAGTAACTGGGAGGCTCCTGCTGCTCATGTAATGAAACCCAGTGCTGTCAGTTAACATCCACTCCCCGAGTTGTGTTGTTTGTGCACACCAATGGCCCAGCTGTACTCAGTGGAGTAAGGCGTGTAATGCCTATATGTTGGATGCACTCTCACCCCATCAAGCCCCGTTGCTATGGGCACTTTTTTTTGCAGTCACCAGGTTAAGAGCTGCTCGGTGCGCCAGAATAGGATATATTACCACATTATCTACAGGAGATTCAGCAAATACTGGAAATCCAGCCAAATGCACACTGAAACCCTGAAGAACATAGCATGTCAGGCAGCTTCTGTGGAGAATGGACATTTCAGGCTGAGTTTTGGGTCAGTCCTGATGAATGGTCTCGGCCAAAATTATTGACTACTTATTCGTCTCAGTAGTTGCTGCCTGGCCTGCTGAGCTCCTGGTAGTATTTTGTGTGCATGTTCATTTGTATAACAGCTCCATACCTTTGCCCGCCCTTTGTTGTCCACCGCAATCTGAAGCTCGATCAATGTGCACTGTTTGTCAGCATTGTAGCAACCCGACTTGTCTGATGAAAAGCAGCATTTCCCGCTGAAGGTGCTCACATTTTGATACAAATCATTGCATCCTGAAGCAAAAAAAACCCACAACGAATATGAAGGAAGACACCCTGAATGACAGACAGGTTGAGGGACAGGAGCCTCATGCTCATACAGCCCAGCTCTCAGGCTTGACTCTCTGCTCTCACTGTCCCATCCCAGCCTTCCCTTGCTTTTGAGTTGTGGACACAGCTGAGAACATCACAGAAACCAGCCGCCCCTCTGTGGACTCTGTATACACTTTTCAGTCTCTAAGAAACAGCCACCATCATCAAAGATCCCAGCCACTCCATACATTCTCTCCTCTCCTATTGGACAGAGGGTGCAAAAGCCCGAAAGCATGGCCCACCACATTCAAGGACAGCTTCTACCCCACTGTTATCAGATCGCAAACAAGAGAAAATCTGCAGATCTGGAAATCGGAGCTGAAGGTGAGGGGAGGTGGGAGGTGGGGGGAAGTGGGAAGAGGAGGATGAGGAGGAGGTTTTGATGGTTTGATGAGTTGCTTTTGCTTGTGTGTGGGAGAAGTGAGATGGGAGCTTTGGGGTTCTAACATTTTTTACTGTCATTCATTCTTTGGGTTACTCTTCTGTTTTTCTGGATGTCCACAAAGACCAGGAATTTCGCGTTGTATATTGTTTACACTCTCTGATATTGAGTGGAACTATTCAAATAACAAATATGGGCAATTTCAAAAAATAGTGCATGATAGTGAAATTTCAGGGTGATTTTCATGATCAGCAGCCCAAGGTCCATAAGATACACCCCAAAGTATTCAGGAAGCAAAATATTTTTTGTCCAGAGTTAACAAATAAACACCAGTCGAGCAGCAAGATCGAAAAACATGGACAAACAATTGAACACTTACCGGTACTTCTTAATGAATTCCAAACCAGATAATCAAACACAAAGCAACCACTTACCTTCAGGGGAATGTGCAAACATTGCATTGTCAGTGAACTTTCTTGGCATCAGTTTTCTGGGGCTCAGATTCAGTTATAGATGGTGACTGCTCGGCTTTGTACACTAACTAAGCAAATGGTTAGACAGATGGTGCAGTTTGGGAAGTCAAACCATGTATAACTGGTAGGGCACGAAGGAGTGTAATGGAACAGGGAAACACAAGTGCAGAGTTTGTTGAAAGTGGCCTCTACATGAAAAGTTGATCTTCAGATCTCTTTTAAAGGTATCCCTTCTCACCATAACCCAATTCTGGTTTTGGACTCACCTACCCTGAGAGAAATAAGAGTTCCTGTCCACCTTACTGATACATCTCACAATTTTGAAAACTTATCTGAGGTTGTACCTCAGTCTCCTACTTTCTAAGGAATGTCCCTTGCAGCAAAGGAGGAAGTAGCCAAGAAAGCAATCATGTGCCTACCCTGCCAGTCAAAGAAACATTCTGTATTATTAAACTGGAGGCCTGTAACTTGTGGTGTTCCCCAGGGGTGGTGATAGGCCCATTTCTACTTGTCATCTGCGTCAATGATTTGGATGAGAATGTACAAGGGATGTTTATTAATGGTGATGAAAAAGATGTCGAGCGCACTGGCCGTCATTCAGTACAGGAGCTGTGGAATTAGGTCACCATCTCTATGGAGATTGTAGATTCTCCCCATGTCCAGAGGTTTCTACTTTCCTCTCACATTCCAAAGACATATGGGTCAGTAGGTTAATTGGTCAGATGGGTGTAGGTAGGTGATGTGAACTCATTAGGGCTCAAAGCTACTCACCACTGCTGTTCAAGCGTTTCACCTCTTCCCTCAGCTGGGAAACTGAAACACAAATATTACATTAACCACTATGTTAGACTTCAGAAGGTGGTACTGTCTAGTGACATGTTCACAAAGGTTTGCAGGGCACAGTTTGTGGAAGGAAGGGCAGAGGGAGTGAGTGAAATATTCCCTTTGTTGGTAGTGACAAAATAATCACAGTCATGGGTTGAACAGAGTTATATCTATTTTTCAATGAACGCATTTACAAGGATCGCAGCCAGAAACAGCTTTTCCCCCTCTGCCATGCGATTTCTGAATGGACATGGAACTCATGAGCACTCATTTTCAAATTTTATTGCTTTAAAACATTAAGTAACAATGGATTTAATTTGACTTTTTTTTACACTGATCCACAGAAAAACTGAAAATAAATCTCCACAAAGTGATTTTAATTAATTACAAATATAAAACACAAAATACTTGACTCCCTAAGTATACAACCCCTTCAAATCAGTATTTATTAGACTCATCTTTGCAGCAGTTACAGCCTTGTGCCCATGGGTCTCTATCAGCTTTGCACATTTTGCACTGCAATTTGTCCTCATTCTTCTTTAAAACAGTCTGCATGAGGATCATGAGTGAACAGCCCTGTAAAAGTCCAGCCACAATTTCTCAATTCGATTGAGGTCTGGACTCTGACTTGATCATTCCAGGATATTAACTTTGTTGTTTTAAGCCATTCCTGTCTAGCTTTGGCTTTATGCTTGGGGTTGTGGTCTTGCTTGAAAACAAATCTTCTCCCAAGTCACAGTTCTCTTGCAGACTGCAACACATACAAAATGCTGGTGGAACGCAGCAGGCCAGGAAGCATCTATAAGGAGAAGCACTGTTGATGTTTCGGGCTGAGACCCTTCGTCAGTCCACCAGCATCTTTGTATGTGTTGCTTGAATTTCCAGCATCTGCAGATTTCCTTGTGTCTTGCAGACTGCTTCAGGTTTTCCTCCAGGATTTCATTGTGCCCTCTACCTTCTCAAGCTGTCCATCGCCTGCTGCAGTGAAACATCCCTACAGCACGACGCAGACACCACCTTGCTTCACGAGACCATAGTGCCTTCTTCCAGCTGACTTCAAAGTCTCCCACATGCGTTCTGACAAACTCTGGCCAAGCTTTCATTAAGGTCTTTTCAACAGTGGCCTTCTCCTTGCCAGTCTCCCATTAGTCTGTGACTGGTGAAGCATCTGGGCACCCGCGTTGTATGCCCAGTCTCTCCCATCTCAGCCACTGAAGCTTGTAACTTCTCCAGAGTTGTCAGAGGTCTCTTGCTGGTCTCCCTCACTAGTCCCCTTCTTACACAGTCACTCCGTTTTTGAGGACGGTCTGCTCAAGGCAGATTCACAGCCATGTCATATTCTTTCCATTTCTTGATGGATGAATTAGCTGTACTCAAAGGGATATTCAGTGACTTGGAAATTTTCTTGTTTCCCTCTCATGATTTGCACTTTTCAATAACCTTTTTGCAGAGTTGCTTGGAGTGTTCCTTTGACCTCACGCTGTAGATTTTGCCAGGATACTGACTCACCAGCAGTTGGACCTTCCAGATCCAGGTGTATTTTTACTACAATCAATTGAAACACCTTGACTGAACACAGGTGATCTCCATTTAACTAATTATGTGACTTCAAAAACCAATTGGCTGCAAAAGTTATGATTTGCAGTCTCATAATAAAGGGGTTGAATACTTACGCAATCAATTATTTTGTGTTTTATATTTGTGATTAATTTCGATCACTTTGTAGGGATCTGATTTCACTTTGACATGAAAATGTATTTTTCTGTTGGTCAGTGTAAAAAAGGGCAAATTAAATCCATAGTGGTTCAGTGTTGTCAATCAGTAAACCATGAAAACTTCCAAAGGGGCTGAATACTTTTTACAGGCATTGTATGTGAAAATACATATGCTATTTGTATAATACATATATTTCTGATTCTAATCATTTGCAGAACTTGTCTTTTTCACATTAGTTGTTTGTCAGCTTTTGTTTGTGTTTTGCTTTTCATATTTCTTTATTTTTCCATAGTTGCCTGCAAGAAAATGAATCTCAAGGTATAGTGACGTATACGGACTTTGATAATAATGGTCCTTTGGCCTTGACTTTGAGTTAAGGACCAGGAAGGGGGTACAGGGCAGGTCACCAACTACTTAGTGAACGTTACTGAACAAAAAGGACTCGAGGGACTGCGTTACAGAGAGAGGATGAGTGGATAGGGACTTTAATCAGTGGTACGTAGGAGAATGAGGGGTGATTTTGTAGAGATGTATAAAATAGTGAGGGACATAAATAGAGTAAATGCGCACAAGCTTTTCCTCAGAGTAGGAGGAATCAAGAAGTAAAGAGCACAGGTTTAAGTGGAGAGGAAAAAAATTTATTAGGAACCTGAGGGGAAACTTATTGACCCATAGCTTGGTCCTTATATGAAATGAGCTGCCAAAGGAAGTGGTTGAAGCAGGTACAATAACACATTTAAAATCATGTGTCCCAGCTATGCCTGCATGTTTGTTGGCTACATGGGACAGTCTATGTTCCAAGCCTGCACTGGTGACCGTCCCGCAGTTTTCCAATGCTACATCAACGACTGCATTGGTGCTGCTTCCTGCACCCATGCTGAAATCATCAACTTCATCCATTTTGCTTACAGCTTCAACCCTGCCCTCAAATTCACTTAGTCCATTTCCAACACCTTCCTTTCCTTTCTCGAACTCACTGTCTCTATCTCCGGAGACAGCTTATCCACCGATGTCTACTACAAACCCATGGACTCCAACAGCTAACTGGATTATACCTCATCCCACTCTACTACTTGTAAAAATGCTATCCCCTTCTCTCAATTCCTCCAGCTTCACCATATCTGCTCTCAGGATGAGGATTTTCATTCCAGAATGAAGGAGATGTCCTTTATTTTCGAGGAAAGGGCCTTCCCTTCTTCCATTCACCAATGCTACCCTCAACTGCATCTCTTCCATTTCCTGTGAGTCTGCCCTCAACCCATCCTTCTACCACCCTACCAGGGATAAGGTTCTTCTTGTTCTCACCTACCACCCCACCAGCCTCTGCATCCAGCACATAATTCTCCGTAATTTCTGCCAACCCCAACAGGATCCCACCACTAAGCAAATCCTTCCCCTTCCCTCCTCCACTATCTGCCTTCTGCAGCAACACCCTTGTCCATTCATCACTCCCCACCGATATCCCTCCAGGCCCTTATCGTAGCAAGCAAAACAAGTGCTATACCTGCCCCTACTCCTCCCTCACTACCATTCAGGGTCCTAAACAACCCTTCTAGGAGAGGCGACACATCTCCTGTGAGACTGTTGGGGTCATATACCATGTCCAGTGCTCCCAGTGTGGCCTCCAATATATTGATGAGACGTGCCGTTGACTGGGAGACCACTTCCTCAACCATCTACACTCTGCCCACCAGAACAAACAGGATCTCCCAGTGGCCACCAATTTTAATTCCAGTTACTATTCCCATTCCAATTTGTCCATCCATGGCCTCCTCCACTGTCACAATGAGGTGGCACTTAGGTTGGAAGAACAACACATTGTATTCCATTTGGGTAACCTCCAACCTGATGACATCAAGATCGATTTCTCAAACTTTCGGTAATCCCCTCCCCCCAACTTCACCATTTCCTACCCCCTTTTCTCTGGCATCTTATCTACTTGGCTGTCCAGCACCTCCCTCTGGGGCTCCTCCCCCCTTTTCTGTCTTCCACGGCCTTCTGTCTCTTTCACCAATCAACTTCCCAGCTCTTGACTTCCTCCCTCCCCCTCCGGGTTTCACCTATCACCTTGCGTATCTGACTCCCCTCACCCACCTTTTAAATCTACTTGGCAGCATTTTTTCTCCAGTACTGTCGAAGGCTTTCAGCCAAAACGCTGACTGTACTTTTTTCCGTAGATGCTGCCTGGCCTGCTGAGTTCCTCCTGCATTTTGTGTGTTTGCTCGGATTTCCAGCATTTGCAGACTTTCTCTTGTAAGTGCCTACACAGCCAGTCAGAGGAACATTCTGTATTATCGGACTGGAGGCCTGTAACTTGTGGTGTACCACAGGGGTGGTGATAGGCCCATTTCTATTTGTCATCTACATCTCTGATTTGGATGAGAATGTACAAAGGATGTTTATTACTGGTGATGTAAAAGATGTAGAGCACTCTGACCAACATTTAAAAGGGCATTGAGTACAGGAGACGTGACATTAGGCCACCATTTGTAAGGAGTTTCTATGATCTCCCCGTGACCGCAGAGGTTCCCACTGAGTGCTCTGGTTTCCTCTCACGTTCCAAACACATATGGTCAGTAGGTTAATTGGTCAGATGGGTGTAGGTCAGTGATGTGAGCTCATTGGGCTGGAAGGGCTTGTTACCATGCTCCAAATATCTCTCAATAATACACCACGATGAAATGGCAGAGCAGACTTGATGGGCCAAAATGGCCAATTCTCTTCCTATGACTTATGATCTTACAGTCTTGTACATTGAGGAAAGGTGTCTGGGGTCAAGGGCATGGTATCTGCAGGTTCCCATGGAATTGGGAGGATGGAACAGTTCCAGACAAGATGGCGGACTGATCGAGCACTGAGGCACTACGGCTGCACGAGAGGTTGTTTTCCTTGAAGTAAAGGCAATTGCAAGGCAATTCTTTGTACACGGCACGAAGATCAAGAGAAGCTTTTCTCATCAGCTGGTGGTTCAAGGATCAGGGAGACCAATTCAGAATGATGGGGCAACATGGTAGTGTAATGGTTAACACAACGCTTTACAGTACCGCTGACCCAGATTTGACTCCCACTGCCGCCTATAAGGAGTTTGTACATTCTCCCTGTGACCACGTGGGTTTCCTCCGGGTGCTCCGGTTTCCTCCTACAGTCCAAAGATGTACAGGTCCTTGGTAATTGACCATTGTAAATTGTCATGTGATTAGGCTGCGGGTAATTCGGGGGATTGCTGAGCACCGTGGCTCGAAGGGCCAGAAGGGCATATTCCACACAGCATCTCAATAAATAAATAAACAACGATTTTGTGAGGAAGATCCCCTCTACACAGAGGGGAACGATACACTCACTTGCACTGGCTGAAATTGCCAATGAGGGCATTTTTAAAACTGGGAAGAGGTGCAAAAGGAAATAATTTCTCCGGAAAATGTCGGAGGAATGGGACAGAGGATAATTTGAGAAAGTCAGCATGGATCCAATGGGCTGAATGGTCTCCTGACAGTAATAATTCTGTGATTCTGTTCTGCTATGACTCGACTGATTCAACAGAGCTACTCACCAGTACTGTTCAAGTGGTTCACCTCTGTCCGAATTGTCTGCGGAAGCTCGCTCAACTGGGAAACTGAAACACAAATATTACATTTACCCACTGTGTTAGACTTGAGAATGCAAACGAGGCTGGCGGCAGTGTGCAATCTGAAAAGGAATCCCCTCGTTTTTACTCCAACAGAGTATTACCCAATGCCAGGTATCTACAGCAACAAATTCTGTCTAGTGACATGTTCACAAGGGTTTGCAGGGCACAGTTTGTGGAAGGAAGGGCAGAGAGATGGAGTGAAACTTTCCTTCCGTTGGTTGTTGGTGACAAAATAATTGCAGTCATGGGTTGAACGGAATTAAATCTATTTTTCAATGAACACATTTACAAGGAGCAGAGCCAGAAACATCTTTTTCCCCTCTGCCATGCGATTTCTGAATGGAAACGGAAAACTTCAGCACCACCTCAGCACTTTCGTATTTCTGTATTTGCACAACTTATTTCATTTCACTATGTATATAACAATATTGAACTGTATAACTGTTTTACAACCTTGAGTTACAGTGGAATTTCTTTGGCTTTTTATTGACACTGATCCTCACGAATAGTGAAAACAAATCTCTACTAAGTGATCTAAATTTGTATAAAACACAAAATAATTGATTGCATAAGTATTCACCCCTTTCAAATCAGTATTTAGAAAATGCACCTTTGGTAGCAACTACAGTCTTGGTTCTGTGTGGATAGGTCTCTGTCAGCTTGGCACATCTGGACACTGCAATTTTTCCCCATTCTTCACAAAACTGCTCAGGCTCTGTCAGATTGCACAGGGATCGTGAGTGAACAGCACTTTTCTTGATCGTGAGTGAACAGCTTTGGCTTTATGCTTGGGGTTATGGTCTTGCTGGAAAATAAATCTTCTCCGAAGTCACAGTTCTCTTGCAGACTGCATCAGGTTTTCCTCCAGGATTTCATTGTATCCTTTATCTTCACAAGCCGTCCATCACCTGCTGCAGTGAAACATCCCCACAGCACGGTGCAGACACCACCTTGCTTCACGAGACCATAGTGCCTTCTTCCAGCTGACTTCAGTGTCTCCCACGTGCTTTCTGACAAACTCTGGCCAAGCTTTCATTAAGGTCTTTTCAACAGTGGCCTTCTCCTTGCCAGTCTCCCATAAGTCTAAGACTGGTGAAGCACCCGGGCACCCGCGTTGTATGTGCAGTCTCTCCCATCTCAGCCACTGAAGCTTGAAACTTCTCCAGAGTTGTCAGAGGTCTCTTGCTGGCCTCCCTCACTAGTCCCCTTCTTACACAGTCACTCAGTTTTTGAGGATGGTCTGTTCAAGGCAGATTTACAGCTGTGCCATATTCATTCCATTTCATAATGATTGAATTAGCTGTACTCCAAGGGATATTCAGTGACTTGGAATTTTTCTTGTATCCCTCTCCTGACCTGTGCTTTTCAATAACCTTTTCGCTGAGTTGCTTGGAGTGTTCCTTTGTCTTCATGGTGCAGTTTTGCAAAGATACTCAGAAGTAGTTGGATGTTCCAGATAGATATATTTTTACAACAATCAATTGAAAACCTTGACTGCACAGGGTGATCTCCATTTAACTAATTACGTAACTTCTAAAATCAATTGGCTGCACCAGTGACAATTTGGCGTGTCATATTAAAGGGGGTGAGGACTTATGCAATCAATTATTTTGTGTTTTATATTTGTAACTTAGATCACTTTGTATGGATCTGTTTTCACTTTGACATGAGTCCTTTTCTGTTGATCGGTATAAATTAAAGCCAAATTAAATGCATTGTGATTCAATGTTGTCAGTCAATAAAACATGCAAACTTCCTATGGGGCTGAATGTTTTTTACAGACAGACAGACATACTTTATTGATCCCAAGGGAAATTGGGTTTCATTACAGCCAAACCAACCAAGAATAGTGAAGAAATACAGCAATATAAAACCATAAATAATTAAATAATGATAAGTTAATCATGCCAAGTGGAAATAAAGTCCAGGACCAGCCTATTGGCTCAGGGTGTCTGACACTCCGAGGGAGGAGTTGTAAAGTTTGATGGCGCTGTATATGTGCTATTTTTACTATATATATATATATCTCTATCTATCTCAAGGTATAGTGACAATTACGGACTTTGATAATAATTGTCCTTTGGCCTTGGCCAACGGAATCCCACCACTAAGTACATTCATGCACACCCCCAACCCCTCAATATCAGCTTTCAGCAGGGATCACTCCCTACGCAACACCCTTGACCCTTTGTCCCTCCCCACCAACTTCCTTCCCAGCACTTATCCTTGCAAGTGAAACAAGTGCTACACCTCCTCCCTCACCACCATTCAGGGCCCCAAAACAGTCATTCCAGGTGAGGTGACACTTCAACTGTGAGTCTTTTGGGGTCACATAATTTCTCTTGTGCTCCCATTGTGGCCTCATATATATCGGTGAGACCCGACGTAGATTGGGAGACCGCTTTGCCAGTCATCTATGCTCCATCCACTAGAACAAGTGGGATCTCCCAGTGGCCACCCATTTAAATTCAACTTCCTATTCCCATTCCAATATGTCCATCCATGGCCTCCCCCACTGTCATGATGAGGCCACACTTAGGTTGGAGAAACAACAGATTATAATCCATTTGGGTACCTCCAACCTGATGGCATGAACATCGATTTCTCAAACTTCCAGTACTGCCCCCCACACACTTCACAATTTTGCATCCCCATTTCCCTCTCTCACCTTATCTCCTTGCCCGCCTCTCCCTCTGCTGCTCCTCCCCACTTTTTCTTTCTTCCCTGCCCCCCGTCTCATTCACCAATCAACTTCCCAGCTCTTCACTTCCTCCCTCCCCCTTTAGGTTTCACCTATTACTTTGAGTCTCTGTCTCAACTCCCCCCACTTTTTAACTCTACTGCAGAGCTTTTTTTCTCCTATCCTGTTGAAAACCAGTGTGAAGCGTCGATTGTACTATTTTCCACAGACGCTGCCTGGCCTACTGAGTTCCTCCAGCATTTTCTGTGTGTTAGCTCGGATTTCCAGCATTTGCAGACTTTCTCTTGTAAGTGCCTACACAGCCAGTCAGAGGAACATTCTGTATTATCAGACTGGAGGCCTGTAACTTGTGGTGTTCCACAGGGGTGGTGATAGGCCCATTTCTATTTGTCATTTACATCAATGATTTGGATGAGAATGTACAAGGGATGTTTATTAATGGTGATGAAAAAGATGACGAGCACTCTGACCAACATTTAAAAGGGCATTGAGTACAGGAGCTGTGACATTAGGCCACCATTTGTAAGGAGTTTCTATGTTCTCCCCATGACTGCAGAGGTTCCCACTGAGTGCTCTGGTTTCCCCTCACGTTCCAAACACATATGGTCAGTAGGTTAATTGGTCAGATGGGTGTAGGTTGGTGATGTGAGCTCATTGGGCTGGAAGGGCTTGTTACCACTCTCCAAATATCTCTCAAAGATACACCACGATGGAATGGCAGAGCAGACTTGAATCTGTCCCTATGACTTACGATCTTACAGTCTTGTACATTGAGGAAGGGTGTCTGGGGTCAAGGGCGTGGTATCTGCAGGTTACCATGGTATTGGGAGGATGGAACCTTTCCAGACAAGATGGCGGACTGATCGAGCACTGAGGCACTTCGGCTGCAGGAGAGGTTGTTCTCCTTGAAGTAAAGGCAATTGCGAGGCAATTCTTTGTTCACGGCACGAAGATCGAGAGAAGCTTTTCTCATCAGCTGGTGGTTCAATGATCAGGGAGACAAATTCAGAATGATGGGGCAGCACGGTAGTGTAATGGTTAACACAACGCTTTACAGTACCGCTGACCCAGATTTGACTCCCACTGCCACCTATAAGGAGTTTGTACATTCTCCCTGTGACCACGTGGGTTTCTTCCGGGTGCTCCGGTTTCCTCCTACAGTCCAAAGATGTACAGGTCCTTGGTAATTGACCATTGTAAATTGTCATGTGATTAGGCTATGGATAATTCGGGGGATTGCTGAGCACCGTGGCTCGAAGGGTCAGAAGGGCATATTCCACACAGCATCTCAATAAATAAATAAACAACGATTTTGGGAGGAAGATCCCCTCTACACAGAGGGTAATGATAAACTCACCCGCACTAGCTGAAATTGTCAATTACAGCATTTTTTTTTAATGGGAAGAGGTGGAAAGGCAAATAGTTTTTCTGGGAAAATGCTGGAGGAATGAGACATAAGATAGCTCAAAAAGGAGTCAGCATGGATCCAATGGGCTGAATGGTCTCCTGACAGTAATAATTCTGTGATTCCATTGTGCTATGACTCGACTGATTCAACAGAGCTACTCACCACTGCTGTTCAAATGTATCATCTCTGCCTGAATAGTCTGCCGAAGCTCTCTCAACTGGGAAACTGAAACACAGATATTACATTTCAGACTCAGATTCAGTTTATCATCATTTAGAAACCACAAATGCAATGCAGTTAAAAAATGAGACAACATTCCTCCAGAATGATATCACAAAAGTACATAACAAAACAGACTACACCAGAAAATCCACATAACGTTTGGCAATCCCCAATCCAGAGTCCGGAGAGGCTGCTGTGTATTAATATCACACAACCATCTTAGCGCATTCCCCGGAAAGGAGCTCCAAATCCATCAGACAAAACAAGACCAAAAACTAAAGCTACGAGATCTGCACAAAACCACATAGTCACAACATACAGTTACAACAGTGCAAACAATAGCATAATTGATAAAAAAAAAGACCATGGGCACAGTAAAAATAGTCCAAAGATGTTAAGACCAAGTTCAAAAGAAACCACCACACAGTTTCCACAAGTCCTCAGGGTCCCAATAGACTCGCCATCCCACGCCGGCGGCAGAAGGGAGTACCCCCGCTATGGACTTCCACGGTGCCGCCCGACTCAGCCTCGCAGACACAGCACACACTGAAAGCAACCTGACCGCAGCGGACTCCGAGTCTGTTGAACCTCCGAGCCTCTGACCATCCCTTCCGGCACAGCTTCTCTGAGATCCATCCTCTGCCAAGCGTATTAAGACGCCCTTGCCAACGACCATCGACAACGTGACCCTGAGGACCCGGACCCCACAGCAGCAGCAACGAAGAAGGTCTTCCTGGAGATTTCCCGATGTTCCTCTGTGCTCCCACATCCGATTATGATTGCGCACGGCATCCCGCTTAACAAATTTACCCACTGTGTTAGACTTGAGAATGCAAATGAGACTGGTGGCAGTGTGCAATGCGAAATGGAATCCCCTCGCTTTTACTCCAACAGAGTATTACCCAATGCCAGGTGTCTGCAGCAACAAATTCTGTCCAGTGACATGTTCACAAGGGCTTGCAGGGCACAGTTTGTGGAAGGAAGGGCAGAGAGAGGGAGTGAAATATTCCCTCTGTTAGTTGTTAGTGACAAAATAATTGCAGTCAAGTCAAGTCGAATCGCTTTTTATTGTCATTTCGACCATAGACTGCTGGTACAGTACACAGTAAAAACAAAACAACGTTCCTCCAGGACCATGGTGCTACATGAAATAACATGAAACTACACTAGACTGTGTGAGACAGCACAAGGCTACATTGGACTACGTAAAACAACATTAAAAACTGCACTAGACTACAGACCTGCACAGGATTACATAAAGTGCACAAAACAGTGCAGGGCAGTACAGTAATTAATTAATAAATAAGGCAATAGGCACAGTAGAGGACAAATTTCAATGTAATAATAAATGATGTAGATGTTAGTCTTGATTCTGGGTATTGAGGAGTCTGATAGCTTGGGGGAGAAAACTGTTACAGAGTCTGGTCGTGAGAGTTCGAATGCTTCGGTGCCTTTTCTCAGATGGCAGATGGGAGAAGAGTTTGTATGAGGGGTGCGTGTGGTCCTTCCTTATGCTGTTAGCTTTGCGGATGCAGCGTGTGGTGTAAATGACTGTAATGGCGGGAAGAGAGACCCCAATGATCTTCTCAGCTGACCTCACTATCTGCTGCAGAGACTTGCGATCTGAGACTGTGCAATTCCCGAACCAGGCAGTGATGCAGCTGCTCAGGACGCTCTCGATACAACCCCTGTAGAATGTGATGAGGATGGGGGTTGGGAGATGGACTTTCCTCAGCCTTCACAGAATGTAAAGACCCTGCTGGGCTTTCTTGACTATGGAGCTGGTGTTGAGGGACCAGGTAAGATTCTCCACCAGGTGAACGCCAAGAAATTTAGTGCTCTTAACGATCTCTACCGAGGAGCTGTCAATGTTTAGCAGAAAGCAGTCGCTCCGTGCTCTCCTAAAGTCAACAACCATCTCTTTTGTTTTGTTCACATTCAGAGACAGGTTGTTGGCTCTGCACCAGTCCGTTGGCCGCTGTTCCTCCTCTCTGTATGCTGACTCATCGTTCTTGCTGATGGGACCCACTATTGTCGTGTCTTCGGCGAACTTGATGATGTGGTTCGAGCTGTGTGTTGCAGCACAGTCATGGGTCAGCAGAGTGAACAGCAGTGGACTGAGCACACAACCCTGGGGGGCCCCCATGCTCTGTGTGATGGTGTTGGAGATGCTGCTCCCAATCCGGACTGACAGAGGTCTCCCAGTCAGGAAGTCTAGGATCCAGTTGCAGAGGGAGGTGTTCAGGCCCAGCTGTTTCAGCTTACCAATCATGTTGAATGTGGGTTGAACTGAGCTAAATCTGTTTTTCAATGAACGCATTTACAAGGAGCACAGTCAGAAACATCTTTTTCCCATCTGCCATGCAATTTCTGGAGATCATAGTGCCTTCTTCCAGCTGACTTCAAAGTCTCCCACATGCTTTCTGGAAAACTCTGGCCAAGATTTCATTAAGGTTTCTTCAACAGTGGCTTTCTCTTTGCCAGTTTCCCATAAGTCTGTGACTGGTGAAGCACCCGGGCAGCAGTTGTATGCCCAGTCTCTCCCATCTCAGCCACTGAAGCTTGTAACTCCTCCAGAGTTGTCAGAGGTCTCTTGCTGGCCTCCCTCACTAGGTTGGTGATGTGAGCTCATTGGGCTGGAAGGGCTTGTTACCACGCTCCAAATATCTCTTAATAATACAGCCATGATGGAATGGCAGAGCAGACTTGAATTCATCCCTATGATTTATGGTCTTACAGTCTTGTACATTGAGGAAGGGTGCCTGGGGTCAAGGGCATGGTATCTGCAGGTTACCATGGAATTGGGAGGATGGAACGGTTCCAGACAAGATGGCGGACTGATCGAGCACTGAGGCACTTCAGCTGCAGGAGAGGTTGTTTTCCTTGAAGTAAAGTGTTATGACCCCAGCCCCCTCCTTTGTGAGAATCGCAAGAGAGAGAGAGAAGCCTTACGGTTTGGAATGTGGGCTGGCCTCTCAGCCAGACAAAAGCCACGGACATGGCCATTGTCTTGGGAGACACCTTTGTGGAATAAGGGACTGGACTACGTGCAAACCCTCAGGGCAACGTGGGCTGGGTGATGGGGGAAAGATTGCCTCACCCCCACCCTGATTGACATCTACAACCCTGCCAGTCCAGATAAAAGGTGGGCTGCCGAGGCGGGGCCTGAGACGCATCAAGGAGACACACGAAGAAGACACGATAGCGCTTCCCGTCGGAGCGGGAAGCCATTTTGAAGGAAGCCACGTGCGTTAGATTCCGGATCGGGAGTCTGTGGCTGAAACCAAAGGAAAACCGTTTTAACTAACAACAGGGATTTGCTTCGCAAAGACGACGGGCAAGTGTTCCTTCTTTCTCACCACTCTCTCTCTCCAACACGTGAAATGCCAGCGGTTCCCAAAACGGGAAAGCCTGCAGATTTTGAATGACTCTTATATTCCATTGGACTCAGTATTATCCCCTAGACAACGAGAGAGCTTATTTCTGATTGATTATTACTATACCTGTGCTTTAGATTGAGTTTTGACGATGTATATGATCTGAATGTTTTGTATTAACCATACATTTGTGTCCCTTTATAAATAAAAACGTTTGAAAATAGTACCATCAGACTTCAGCGGACCTCTCTATCTTTGCTGGTAAGTCACCCGGTTACTGGGAACATAACAAAAGGAAATTGTGAGGCAATTCTTTGTACACAGCACGAAGGTCGAGAGAAGCTTTTCTCATCAGCTGGTGGTTCAATGATCAGGGAGACAAATTCAGAATGATGGGGCAGCACGGTAGTGTAATGGTTAACACAACGCTTTACAGTACCGCTGACCCAGATTTGACTCCCACTGCCACCTATAAGGAGTTTGTACATTCTCCCTGTGACCACGTGGGTTTCTTCCGGGTGCTCCGGTTTCCTCCTACAGTCCACAGATGTACAGGTCCTTGGTAATTGACCATTGTAAATTGTCATGTGATTAGGCTATGGATAATTCGGGGGATTGCTGAGCACCGTGGCTCGAAGGGTCAGAAGGGCATATTCCACACAGCATCTCAATAAATAAATAAACAACGATTTTGGGAGGAAGATCCCCTCTACACAGAGGGTAACGATAAACTCATTCGCACTGGCTGAAATTGTCAATTACAGCATTTTTTTTTTAAATGGGAAGAGGTGGAAAGGGAAATAATTTTTCTGGGAAAATGCTGGAGGAATGAGACATAAGATAGCTCAAAAAGGAGTCAGCATGGATCCAATGGGCTGAATGGTCTCCTGACAGTAATAATTCTGTGATTCCATTGTGCTATGACTCGACTGATTCAACAGAGCTACTCACCACTGCTGTTCAAATGTGTCATCTCTGCCTGAATAGTCTGCCGAAGCTCGCTCAACTGGGAAACTGAAACACAGATATTACATTTCAGACTCAGATTCAGTTTATCATCATTTAGAAACCACAAATGCAATGCAGTTAAAAAATGAGACAACATTCCTCCAGAATGATATCACAAAAGTACATGACAAAACAGACTACACCAGAAAATCCACATAACGTTTGGCAATCCCCAATCCAGAGTCCAGAGAGGCTGCTGTGTATTAATATCACACAACCATCTTAGCGCATTCCCCGGAAAGGAGCTCCAAATCCATCAGACAAAACAAGACCAAAAACTAAAGCTACGAGATCTGCACAAAACCACATAGTCACAACATACAGTTACAACAGTGCAAACAATAGCATAATTGATAAAAAAAAACAGACCATGGGCACAGTAAAAATAGTCCAAAGATGTTAAGACCAAGTTCAAAAGAAACCACCACACAGTTTCCACAAGTCCTCAGGGTCCCAATAGACTCGCCATCCCACGCCGGCGGCAGAAGGGAGTACCCCCGCTATGGACTTCCACGGTGCCGCCCGACTCAGCCTCGCAGACACAGCACACACTGAAAGCAACCTGACCGCAGCGGACTCCGAGTCTGTTGAACCTCCGAGCCTCTGACCATCCCTTCCGGCACAGCTTCTCTGAGATCCATCCTCTGCCAAGCGTATTAAGATGCCCTTGCCAACGACCATCGACAACGTGACCCTGAGGACCCGGACCCCACAGCAGCAGCAACGAAGAAGGTCTTCCTGGAGATTTCCCGATGTTCCTCTGTGCTCCCACATCCGATTATGATTGCGCACGGCATCCCGCTTAACAAATTTACCCACTGTGTTAGACTTGAGAATGCAAATGAGACTGGTGGCAGTGTGCAATGCGAAATGGAATCCCCTCGCTTTTACTCCAACAGAGTATTACCCAATGCCAGGTGTCTGCAGCAACAAATTCTGTCCAGTGACATGTTCACAAGGGCTTGCAGGGCACAGTTTGTGGAAGGAAGGGCAGAGAGAGGGGATGAAATATTCCCTCTGTTAGTTGTTAGTGACAAAATAATTGCAGTCAAGTCAAGTCGAATCGCTTTTTATTGTCATTTCGACCATAGACTGCTGGTACAGTACACAGTAAAAACAAAACAACATTCCTCCAGGACCATGGTGCTACATGAAATAACATGAAACTACACTAGACTGTGTGAAACAGCACAAGGCTACATTGGACTATGTAAAACAACATTAAAAACTGCACTAGACTACAGACCTGCACAGGATTACATAAAGTGCACAAAACAGTGCAGGGCAGTACAATAATTAATTAATAATAAGGCAATAGGCACAGTAGAGGACAAATTTCAATGTAATAATAAATGATGTAGATGTTAGTCTTGATTCTGGGTATTGAGGAGTCTGATAGCTTGGGGGAGAAAACTGTTACAGAGTCTGGTCGTGAGAGTTCGAATGCTTCGGTGCCTTTTCTCAGATGGCAGATGGGAGAAAAGTTTGTATGAGGGGTGCGTGTGGTCCTTCATTTTGCTGTTAGCTTTGCGGATGCAGCGTGTGATGTAAATGACTGTAATGGCGGGAAGAGAGACCCCAATGATCTTCTCAGCTGACCTCACTATCTGCTGCAGAGACTTGCGATCTGAGACTGTGCAATTCCCGAACCAGGCAGTGATGCAGCTGCTCAGGACGCTCTCGATACAACCCCTGTAGAATGTGATGAGGATGGGGGTTGGGAGATGGACTTTCCTCAGCCTTCACAGAATGTAAAGACCCTGCTGGGCTTTCTTGACTATGGAGCTGGTGTTGAGGGACCAGGTGAGATTCTCCACCAGGTGAACGCCAAGAAATTTAGTGCTCTTAACGATCTCTACCGAGGAGCTGTCAATGTTTAGCAGAAAGCAGTCGCTCCGTGCTCTCCTAAAGTCAACAACCATCTCTTTTGTTTTGTTCACATTCAGAGACAGGTTGTTGGCTCTGCACCAGTCCATTAGCCGCTGTTCCTCCTCTCTGTATGCTGACTCATCGTTCTTGCTGATGGGACCCACTATTGTCATGTCTTCGGCGAACTTGATGATATGGTTCGAGCTGTGTGTTGCAGCACAGTCATGGGTCAGCAGAGTGAACAGCAGTGGACTGTGCACACAACCCTGGGGGGCCCCCATGCTCTGTGTGATGGTGTTGGAGATGCTGCACCCAATCCGGACTGACTGAGGTCTCCCAGTCAGGAAGTCTAGGATCCAGTTGCAGAGGGAGGTGTTCAGGCCCAGCTGTTTCAGCTTACCAATCATGTTGAATGTGGGTTGAACGGAGCTAAATCTGTTTTTCAATGAACGCATTTACAAGGAGCACAGTCAGAAACATCTTTTTCCCATCTGCCATGCAATTTCTGGAGATCACAGTGCCTTCTTCCAGCTGACTTCAAAGTCTCCCAAATGCTTTCTGGAAAACTCTGGCCAAGATTTCATTAAGGTTTCTTCAACAGTGGCTTTCTCTTTGCCAGTTTCCTATAAGTCTGTGACTGGTGAAGCACCCGGGCAGCAGTTGTATGCCCAGTCTCTCCCATCTCAGCCACTGAAGCTTGTAACTCCTCCAGAGTTGTCAGAGGTCTCTTGCTGGCCTCCCTCACTAGGTTGGTGATGTGAGCTCATTGGGCTGGAAGGGCTTGTTACCACGCTCCAAATATCTCTTAATAATACACCACGAATATATAGGCCCTTTGAAGATAAAGTTATTAGCAATTTGGGGAATGTAATAAATATATATATTGTTACGAATGTGACGCAACTCTGAGGGGCTGAAGGGTACAAAGTCGCCCCCTCCTTTTTGAGAATCGCAAGATCGCTATTAATTCGGGTCTGAGACCCAGGAAATGAGAGAGAGACGTCCAGAATACACAAGGTTTGGAATGTGTCCTGACCTCAGCGAAACGGAACCACTGATAACGGCCATTGTCTCTTGGAGAAGGAATTGTGTATTGAGTACTGTATTATTCATTGAAAACCCTCAGGGGACAACCAGAGTGGGCTGGTTGAGGGATTGCATCATCCCAACCTGATTGACATCTGAGACCCCGTGAGTAAGGATAAAAGAGGGTCTGGGGAACAACCCCTTTAGACGCACCAGGAGAAACGCTGGAAATCCAGTGACAGCGTTTTATAGCAAAAGCCGGTGGGGGGGCTCGTGTGCGTCCTCCCTTGCCAGGGTGGCGGGCTCATCACGGAAGAACTGTTTAGCTAAAGGAGAGGCCACAAGTGAACGGCCACACCAACGAGACTCCGACGGGTCAAAATCATAAAAGGAAAGCCGGCAAGTTTCTCAAAATCAATCTCTCTCTCTCTCCAACAAATTGCAACCCAGCGGTCCCCAAAGGCTGCAGCCTGCATGAACTGAGTGAACTTTATATTTCCCTCGGACAATACATTATCCCCTAGACAATGATAGAGCTTATTTCTTATTGGTTATTATTATACCAGCACTTTTAGATTTAGTATTGATGACGTATATTATCTGTATATTCGCATTGATATTATTTTTGTGTATTCTTACTAATAAATACTGTTAAAAATAGTATCATCAGACTTCAACAGACGTCTCCATCTTTGCTGGTAAGTTACCCAGTTATGGGGTTCGTAACAACGTGGGGCCTCGTCTCGAGATTTGATACCAAATTGGAGGGCCAGTAATTTGGGCTTTTAAGTCCAAACTTGGATCTGGTTGCGCGGGAAACCAGACGAGAAACCAGCAAAGATGGACGTAGATGAATTCATAGAAAACCTGACTCTGGAGGCGCTAGAGGCTGCCACAAAGTCAGACATGATAAATATTGCGAAAGGACTAAATCTCGCAGAGGTGAGGGTGTCGATGAAAAAGTGGGAGGTGTGGAGGGCCATAACTCAGTATTATATTGTGAAGAATGTGTTTTCGGCTGAGGTATTGGAAAATATCCCTGAAAAAGCACCAGCTAGTGGGATGGCTCAGTTAGAGTTGGAGAAATTAAGGTTGGAACATGAAATTAAGTTAAAACAGCTGGAAGCAGCTGAAAAGGAGAAGGAAAGAGCTGAAAAGGAAAATAAAGAGCTGAAAAGCAAAGGGAGCATGAGCTCCAGCTAAAGGAGTTAGAGGTGAAGAGGGAGAAGGAAAGAGCTGAAAAGGAAAAGGAGTATGCGCTCCAGCTAAGGAGTTAGAAGTGAAAAGAGAGCAGGAAAGAGCTGAGAAGCAGAGGGAGCATGAAATTAAGTTAAAACAGTTGGAAGCAGCTGAAAAAGAGAAGGGAAGGGCTGAAAAAGAGAGGGAGTATGAGGAGAAGGAGAAACAGAGGCAACATGAGATGGGCCTGGAGAAGTTAAGGCAAGAGCGAAGAGCTCAAGGGTAAGACCGAGAGGAGAGATTTAATGTTAGTAGGGAGTTTAGGTTAGTACCTCCGTTTGAGGAGACGGATGTTGATAGTTATTTCTTGCATTTTGAAAAGGTGGCAGTGAGTCAGAAGTGGCCCAGAGATCAGTGGGTGGCGTTGTTACAAAGTGTGTTAAAAGTGAAGGCACAACGGGCATATGCGGCGTTGTCCATGGAGGAGGAGTCTGAGAATTATGAGAAAGTAAAGAAGGCCATTCTTCGGACCTACGAATTGGTACCTGAGGCCTATAGACAAAAGTTCAGAAATTTAAAGAAAGGGTGGAATCAGACGTATGCAGAGTTTGCCTATGAGAAGGGTGTGCTCTTGGATCGCTGGTGTGTGGCAGAAAGGGTGGAAGAGAATTTTCGGCGTCTCAGGGAGTTATTCTGATTGAGGAATTTAAAGGTTGTGTTTCGGATGATATCCGGATGTATTTGAATGAGAAGCCAAATAAGTCCATATCCAAATTTGCTAGGTTCGCAGATGAATATGCCCTAACCCACAAGACAAAGTTTTCCTCGAATAAGAGTTACCAGAAAGACCGTGGGAATGGTAGAGAAAGCCCGCCGGCTGAGGCAAAGATCCAGCCGGGAGCTAGTGGTAAAAAGGAGGAGGGGGAAAGGTAAGATGGCAGGAGGGGTCCTGGCTTGACCTGTTTTAATTGTGGAAAGGTGGGTCATATTGCATCTAAGTGCCTTGCTCCGAGGAAGGAGACAGGAAAAGGGAAAGCAGCAGTCCCTATAGGATGTATTGTGGTGATCAGTAAATCGACGAGAAAGCCCCAGGTAGACAGAATACGAGAGGGGCCTGAGAAATTTATTTCAGAAGGAACCGTGTCTGTGAAAGAGGGAGACACACCAGTTCCAGTGCAGATCTGGAGAGGCACTGGAGCTGAGCTGTCACTGATTCGCAGTACGGTACTAGATTTTGGTCCCGAGACTGGAGAGGTAGCTTTGAGAGGCATAGGAAAAGGGACAGAAGCTGTGCCTTTGCATAGGATCATTATAAATTGTGAGCTGGTATCTGGACCAGTTGAAATAGGGGTGCGATCAGAATTCCCGAGAACTGACGTAGACCTCCTTCTGGGTAACGATTTAGCTGGTGGTGACGTTTGATCAGCCATGGAGCTGACAAGCCAGCCTGTAAGTGTTGAGGACCCGCCCCTAGATTCCAAGATCTATCCCACATGCGCGATCACTCGCAGCATGTCGAAAAAGGCAGCTGAGAACGAGACCAGTTTAAATCCGGCCAGTATTGATTTGGCCGAGATGTTTTTACCGACCCTGTACCAAGAGGGGTTAGGGAATGGTAAAACAGAGAATAGGAAAGTGAACGAGAGTAAGGGAGAGGAGGTAGTCCTGCCCTTAGCCAGGAGGAAATTTATAGAGGCACGGAGTAAAAATGAGAAACAGATAAGTCTGTTAGAAGGTCCAGGGTTGGACATGGATGATCTGTCTGGTTTGACAGAACTGTTTGAAGAAGTTGAAAATTTTAAATGTGTTCCCGATAATGAAATGAGGGCAGTCCTATATGAAAAGGATGCCATTACCTTGAAGAAGTCTGCTGGGTTGGCAGATGAGGTTGTTTCAGCCCGCAGGGTTGAGGTTACTCCGGAAGGGAGTTGCCCAGAGAGTAACTGGGAGGATCAGGGGAACTTAGAATTTGAAAAGGGGACGGGTATTGAAAGCCTGGAAGAGGCAGATGTCCCGTTTAAGTGTGTTCAAGATGTAATGCATGTGGTACTGAACCTAGTAATGGAACTCAGAAAAAGTCTGAGGTATTTGATTCAGTTGAAAAGGAATGCAGTCCTTTTGGGTTAGATGGACTTAGTTCAGTGAAGAAAGGGTTAACCGTGGTACTAGTGGGAAGTGAGAATTCCCAGTTGTTTGTGTTCGAAGGTGTGTTAAACGTTAATGAGGAGATAAAAGGTGGTGATGTGAATCTTATTATTGAAGGAAAAGGAAAAAGTGTAGTTCTTAAATTGAATGAAGAAAATTTAAAGTCTGGATTGATGTCAGAAGCAGTTACCAGGCTGAAGGGACAATGGCTTGGTAACACGGTGCCTGTGAATCAATTACAGGTTGATTTGGAATGTAAAGGTGCCCCACGCGCTATTGTTATTCAAGAGTGTGCTGTGAAGAGGCAGAATTTGAAATGCTGTTTGGACAAAGAGAGATCGCTTGCAGATCTTAAATTGAAAACTAATAGAATGAAGGATCCTGAAGATAAAATTAACGACTTGCTTAAAAATAAAGAATTGTGTGGAAATTCGGCAAATGGGCTATGTTTGGAAAAAATTGTTGATAAAATAACTCCTATGAAAGGAGCATGCAAAAGCCTATTCCACACTGGTGCGCAAGCTAACCACGTGGGAGTTAACTGGGAAAGGGGCAAGGGTTGACGGGATGCCACTTTAAATAACACGATCTGGTTTTAAGGGATTTCGACAAAGCATGTGAATAATAACGACAACCCCCATGGAAGATTGACTGTTAAGTTTGAAAGTAAAATTAAGATTAGTATTTGCATGAACTTTTGTAATATACACGAAAGTTAAGATCACAACTCTTTAGTTTTTGTTTGCTGAAGAAAAGGAATAAAAATAGGTGGTTATTAAATTGGAGTCTGATGCTACAAGAATTTATTAAGGTACAAGATGTTAAGATATTAAAGGAAGTGACAATGTAATCGCTAACTGTTTGGATGCTGAATTGAACGTATAACTGTATTACTCTGTAGTGAAAAAAAACTTTTGTATTGTGTTAGATTCTGAAATCCTGTAAGACTCTGTATTAATTAATTTTTACCTGTGGTAAAAATCTTAGAAGAAAAGGGGTGTTACGAACGTGACGCAACTCTGAGGGGCTGAAGGGTACAAAGTCGCCCTCTCCTTTTTGAGAATCGCAAGATCGCTATTAATTCGGGTCTGAGACCCAGGAAATGAGAGAGAGAGAGAGATGTCCAGAATACACAAGGTTTGGAATGTGTCCTGACCTCAGCGAAACAGAACCACTGATAATGGCCATTGTCTCTTGGAGAAGGAATTGTGTATTGAGTACTGTACTATTCATTGAAAACCCTCAGGGGACAACCAGAGTGGTCTGGTTGAGGGATTGCATCATCCCAACCTGATTGACATCTGAGACCCCGTGAGTAAAGATAAAAGAGGGTCTGGGGAACAACCCCTTTAGACGCACCAGGAGAAACGCTGGAAATCCAGTGACAGCGTTTTATAGCAAAAGCCGGTGGGGGGGCTCGTGTGCGTCCTCCCTTGCCAGGGTGGCGAGCTCATCACGGAAGAACGGTTTAGCTAAAGGAGAGGCCACAAGTGAACGGCCACACCAACGAGACTCCGACGGATCGAAATCATAAAAGGAAAGTTGGCAAGTTTTTCTCCAAAATCTCTCTCTCTCTCTCTCCAACAAATTGCAACCCAGCGGTCCCCAAAGGCTGCAGCCTGCATGAACTGAGTGAACTTTATATTTCCCTCGGACAATACATTATCCCCTAGACAACGATAGAGCTTATTTCTTATTGGTTATTATTATACCCGCACTTTTAGATTTAGTATTGACGACGTATATTATCTGTATATTTGCATTGATGTTATTTTTGTGTATTTTTACTAATAAATACTGTTAAAAATAGTATCATCAGACTTCAACGGACGTCTCCATCTTTGCTGGTAAGTGACCCAGTTACAGGGTTCGTAACAATATATTAAAGTTATTTTGAATTCCATGGAGCATGTGGGGATCTTCCAATATCCAGGCAGTCTTTCTTTCTTTTTCTCTTTTTTTTTCTTTTTATTTAAGATAGGGATGTTGGGGGGGAGGGTTAAGGGGAGGGGGAAAAGGGTGATATTATACTCTATTATTCTATTCATTCTATGTAATTATCTAAAAAATTTAATAAAAAATATATTTTAAAAATACACCACGATGGAATGGCAGAGCAGATTTGATGGGCCAAATGGCCTAATTCTGTTCCTATGTCTAATGGTCTTTCAGTCTTGTACTTTGAGGAAAGGTGACTGGGGTCAAAGGCATGGTATCTGCAGGTTACCATGGTATTGGGAGGATGCATTACGGCTGCACTCCTTGAAGTAAAAGCAATTGTGAGGCAATTCTTTGTTCACGGCACAAAGATCAAGGGAAGCTTTTCTCATCAGCTGGTGGTTCAATGATCAGGGAGACAATTTCAGAATGATGGGGCAACACGGTAGTGTAATGGTTAACACAACGCTTTACAGTACCGCTGACCCGGATTTGACTCCCACTGCTGCCTATAAGGAGCTTGTGCTTTCTCCCTGTGACCACGTGGGTTTCCTCCGGGTGCTCCGGTTTCCTCCTACAGTCCAAAGATGTACCGGGTCCTAGGTCAATTGACCATTGTAAATTGTCCTGTGATTAGGCTGCGGATCATTCGGGGGATTGCTGAGCACCGTGACTCGAAGGGCCAGAAGGGCATATTCCACACAGTATCTCAATAAATAAATAAACAACGATTTTGGGAGGAAGATCCCCTCTACACAGAGGGTAATGATAAAATCACTCACACTGGCTGAAATTGACAATTGCGGCATTTTTTTAAAATAGGAAGAGGTGTAAAGGGAAATAATTTCTCTGGTCATATGTCGGAGGAATGGGACAGATTGATAACTCAAAAAGGAATGAGCATGGATCCAATGGGCTGAATGGTCTCTTGACAGTAATAACTCTAGGATTCAATTGCACCATGACTACTGATTCAACAAAGCTACTCACCACTGCTGTTCGTCTCTGCCTGAATATTCCGCCAAAGCTCCTTCAACTGGGAAACTGAAACACAAATATTCACTGTGTTAGACTTGAGAATGCAAACGAGGCTGGTGGCAGTGTGCAATGTGAAAGGGAATCCCCTTGCTTTGTATCCCAACAGAGTATTAGCCAATGTCAGGTATCTGCAGCAACAAATACGTAGAAACAAGCTGGATGAACTCAGCAGGTCGGGCAGCATCCATTGAAATGAGCAGTCAACGTTTCAGGCCGAGACCCTTCGTCAGGACTGAAGAAGGGAGGGGGCAGGGGGAGGGTGGAAAACCAATCAGAGGAAAGATCAAAGGGTGGGGGAGGAGAAGCAGGGAGGAGATAGGCAGGAGAGGTGAAGAAGGAATCCAAGGGGAAAGCTGTCAGGAGCGGGGACAGGAAAGGACTCAAGTGCAGGACGCAGGCACTGAAGTACTAGGGGTTGGACAGGAGGGGGATGCCATGGCATGCAAGGGGTAATGCTGGGGTTCAGGCAGATAGAGAGTCTTAGTCGGGCAGGCAGAGCAGGATCCCAGAGTTCAGACAGGCGGAGCAGGATCCCAGAGGTTGGGCAGAAGGCGGGGTCTTGAGGTACATGGCTGGAGGAGAGCCCCCCCTGGGCGGGCAGCATTTGTCCCAGGTAGGGCCACCTCCCAGGCAGAAACACGGAGGCCTGGGCAAGATGCGGACTCCTAGGCGGGTGTAGGGCACAACCCATTGGAAGTGGGGGGGGGGGGGGGGAAGGGGCAGAACACCCCACCGGGCAGTGGCAGGCCAGCCGGACCTGCCCAACGAAGGCAACGAATAGGAAAGGGCAGAACGCCCCATCAGGCAGCAGCAGTCCAGCCAGACCTGCCCGACAGAGGCAGAGGGGTAGAACAGGGACTAGGTCCAGGGTGACCAGCACGGCAGCCATGATCCCCAGGTAATTCGGGAGAGGCAGACAGACAGCACCACAGCGCAAGCAAGGCAAAACGGGCAGAGCAGCAGGACCAGCGCATACAAGAAAAAGCAGGGGAACAAGACCAACCTGGACAGAACAAATACAGAGCAGGTCAGAACCCGGGCAGGGTAAACAGGATACAGAGCAGGTCAGAACCCGGGCAGGGTAAACAGGATGTGGAGCAGGTCAGAACCCAGGCAGGGTAAACAGGATGCGGAGCAGATCAGAACCCGGGCAGGGTAAACAGGATGTGGAGCAGGTCAGAACCCAGGCAGGGTAAACAGGATGCGGAGCAGATCAGAACCCAGGCAGGGTAAACAGGATACAGAACAAAATGACCACCTGCCTGGTCTCAGTCCCAAGGCCCCTTATAAACACCTGCAGCTGAATTGGCCACAGGTGTGCCTCCTTAAGACAGGAGGATCCTAACTGGTTCAATGGTTCAAGGGTGACGGGAGGGACAGCTGCAAGACCCGGAGTCCAGAGTCCACGGACTGGATCAAGACCCGGAATGCGGTCTTCGCACCGGAACGGACCCTGACAGAAAGCACTATGGGTAGTAGAAGAAGGCAGAATCATGAGAGAGGTGACAGGCAGCTAGAAGGGGAAACAGAGTGAAAGTGGGATGGTGGAAGGGAGAGGGAGGGAATTACCAGAAGTTGGAGAATTCGATGTTCATAACAAAGGGCTGGAGACTACCCAGAAGGTATATGAGATGTACTTTTCTGCAGTGTACTTTGTGTTTGCAGCAACAAATTCTGTCTAGTGACATGTTTACAAAGGTTTGCAGGGCACAGTTTGTGGAAGGAAGGGCAGAGAGAGAGGGAGTGAAATATTCCCTTTGTTGCTTGTTAGTGACCAAAGAATCACAGTCATGGGTTGAACGGAGTTCAATCTATTTTTCAATTAACTCATTTACAAGGAGCATAACCAGAAACAGCTTTTTCCCTCTGCCATGCGATTTCTTTCTTTATTAATCTTTTTATTAATTTAAAAGAAGAGTGTATATATATACACAAGAGGAGAATTATCCCAAATATCTATATCAATAACAATTCATATAAAGGTAAAATAAACATTATCAAGATCATACAGAGTATTAATTTAATAGTATGTAATAAAGAATAAGATAATCGATTCTCCTCTTATCATTCCATGAAAAGAAGAAAAAAGACAAAGAAACTTTTAAATTTTAATATACATAAAAAAACCCCACTAAACAAAAAAAGAGAGAAAAATAAGAGAACTGGGCAGCTCAGACTGAGAGTGAAAGCAAGAAAAAAGAAAAACTTTCTGATCAAATACAACATTTCGAGGAGGTAACTGGAAGAGCCGTAAATCAAAGCATATGGAAAAATTGAATAAAAGGTCACCAGGTTTCCTCAAATTTAAAGGACGTATTAAATGTCCGACTTCTGACATAATGGAAGTAAGCCAATAAAAAGCAGAAGGTGAATCCTTCCATTTAAGCAAAACGGCTCTCCTAGCCAATAAAGTTGTAAAAGCCATCATCCGTTGAGCGGAAAAAGGAATATATCCTGCTCCTGATTGAATAATCCCAAAAATTGCTGTAAGTAAATTTTATTTCTGTATGTACAAGGAACCCATGAGCGCCATCACTACTTTTGTATTTCTATTTTTGTACAAATTATTTAATTTAACTATATAGACACACACACACACACACACACACACACACACACACACACACACACACACACACACACACACACACACACACACACACACACACACACACACACACAAAAGAACCTCTCTCTGCCCATCACTCTGCCTGTTCTCCATCTCCCTTTGGTGCTCCCCCCTACCCCTTTCTTTCTCCTGAGGCCTCCCGTCCCATGATCCTTTCCCTTCTCCAGCTCTGTATCACTTTCGCCAATCACCTTTCTAGCTCTTAGCTTCATCCCACCCCCTCCGGTCTTCTCCTATCATTTCGCATTTCCCCTCCCCCTCTCACTTTCAAATCTCTTACAATCTTTCCTTCCAGTTAGTCCTGATGAAGGGTCTCGGCCCAAAACGTCGACAGTGCTTCTCCTTATAGATGCTGCCTGGCCTGCTGTGTTCTACCAGCATTTTGTGTGTGTTGCTTGAATTTCCAGCATCTGCAGATTTCCTCGTGTTTGTTCTGTATTATCGGACTGGAGGCCTGTAACTTGTGGTGTTCCACAGGGGTGGTGATAGGCCCATTTCTATTTGTCATCTACATCTCTGGTTTGGATGAGAATGTACAAGGGATGTTTATTAATGGTGATAAAAAAGATGTCGAGCACTCTGACCAACATTTAAAAGGGCATTGAGTACAGGAGCCGTGACATTAGGCCACCATTTGTAAGGAGTTTGTACGTTATCCCCCGTGACCGCAGAGGTTCCCACTGAGTGCTCTGCTCTCCCTTCACGTTCCAAACACATATGGTCAGTAGGTTAATTGGTCAGATGGGTGTAGGTCGGTGATGTGAGCTCATTGGGCTGGAAGGGCTTGTTACCATGCTCCAAATATCTCTCAATAATACACCACGATGGAATGGCAGAGCAGACTTGATGGGCCAAAATGGCCAATTCTCTTCCTATGACTTATGATCTTACAGTCTTGTACATTGAGGAAAGGTGTCGGGGGTCAAGGGCATGGTATCTGCAGGTTACCATGGTATTGGGAGGATGGAATGGTTCCAGACAAGATGGCGGACTGATCGAGCACTGAGGCACTACGGCTGCATGAGAGATTGTTCTCCTTGAAGTAAAGGAAATTGTGAGGCAATTCTTTGTACACAGAACGAAGATCAAGAGAAGCTTTTCTCATCAGCTGGTGGTTCAATGATCAGGGAGACAAATTCAGAATGATGGGGCAACATGGTAGTGTAATAGTTAACACAACGCTTTACAGTACCGCTGACCCGGATTTGACTCCCACTGCTGCCTATAAGGAGCTTGTACATTCTCCCTGTGACCACGTGGGTTTCTTCCGGGTGCTCCGGTTTCCTCCTATAGTCCAAAGATGTACAGGTCCTTGGTAATTGACCATTGTAAATTGTCATGTGATTAGGCTACGGATCATTCAGGGGATTGCTGAGCACCGTGACTCGAAGGGCCAGAAGGGCATATTCCACACAGTATCTCAATAAATAAATAAACAACGATTTAGGGAGGAAGATCCCCTCTACACAGAGGATAACGATAAACTCACCCGCACTGGCTGAAATTGCCAATTACGGCATTTTTTAAAATGGGAAGAGGTGCAAAGGGAAATAATTTTGCTGGAAAAATGTCGGAGGAATGAGACAGAGGATAATTTGAAAAAGAGACAGCATGGATCCAAAGGTCTGAATGGTCTCCTGACAGTAATAATTCTGTGATTCCATTTTGCCATGACTCGACTGATTTAACAAAGCTACTCACCAGTACTGCTCAAACTTGTCACCTCGTCCTGAGTAGTCTGCGGATTCTCCCCCAACTGGGAAACTGAAACACAAATATCACCTTTAACCGTTGTGTTAGACTTGAGAATGCAAACAAGGCTGGTGGCAGTGTGCAATGTGAAAGGGAATCCCCTTGCTTTGTATCCCAACAGAGTATTAGTCAATGCCAGGTGTCTGCAGCAACAAATCCTGTCCAGTGACATGTTCACAAAGGTTTGCAGGGCACAGTTTGTGGAAGGAAGGGCAGAGAGAGGGAGTGAAACTTTCCCTCTGTTGCTTGTTAGTGACCAAAGAATCACAGTCATGGGTTGAACGGAGTTAAATCTATTTTTCAAAGAACACATTTACAAGAAGCACAGCCAGAAACAGTTTTTTCCCCTCTGCCATGCAATTTCTGAATGGACATGGAACTCATGAGCACCTCCTAACTTCTTTTTGTACAAGAGCCGTGACATTAGGCCACCGTTTCTAAGGAGTTTGTACGTTCTCTCCGTGACTGCAGAGGTTCCCACTGAGTGCTCTGGTTTCCTCTCACATTCCAAACACATATGGTCAGTAGGTTAAGTGGTCAGATGGGTGTAGGTCAGTGATGTGAGCTCATTGGGCTGGAAGGGCTTGTTACCATGCTCCAAATATCTCTCAATAATACAGCCATGATGGAATGGCAGAGCAGACTTGAATCTGTTCCTATGACTTACGGTCTTACAGTCTTGTACATTGAGGAAAGGTGCCTGGGGTCAAGGGCATGGTACCTGCAGGTTACCATGGAATTGGGAGGATGGAACGGTTCAGACAAGATGGCGGACTGATCAAGTACTGAGGCACTACGGCTGCAGGAGAGGTTGTTCTCCTTGAAGTAAAGGAAATTGTGAGGCAATTCTTTGTACACAGAACGAAGCTCAAGAGAAGCTTTTCTCATCAGCTGGTGGTTCAATGATCAGGGAGACAAATTCAGAATGATGGGGCAGCACGGTAGTGTAATGGTTAACACAACGCTTTACAGTACCGCTGACCCGGATTTGACTCCCACTGCTGCCTATAAGGAGCTTGTACATTCTCCCTGTGACCACGTGGGTTTCTTCCGGGTGCTCCGGTTTCCTCCTACAGTCCAAAGATGTACAGGTCCTTGGTAATTGACCATTGTAAATTGTCATGTGATTAGGCTATGAATAATTCGGGGGATTGCTGAGCACCGTGGCTCGAAGGGTCAGAAGGGCATATTCCACACAGTATCTCAATAAATAAATAAACAACGATTTTGGGAGGAAGATCTCCTCTACACAGAGGGTAATGATAAACTCATTCGCACTGGCTGAAATTGTCAATTACAGCATTTTTTTTAATGGGAAGAGGTGGAAAGGGAAATAATTTTTCTGGGAAAATGCTGGAGGAATGAGACATAAGATAGCTCAAAAAGGAGTCAGCATGGATCCAATGGGCTGAATGGTCTCCTGACAGTAATAATTCTGTGATTCCATTGTGCTATGACTCGACTGATTCAACAGAGCTACTCACCACTGCTGTTCAAATGTATCATCTCTGCCTGAATAGTCTGCCGAAGCTCGCTCAACTGGGAAACTGAAACACAGATATTACATTTCAGATTCAGATTCAGTTTATCATCATTTAGAAACCACAAATGCAATGCAGTTAAAAAATGAGACAACATTCCTCCAGAATGATATCACAAAAGTACATGACAAAACAGACTACACCAGAAAATCCACATAACGTTTGGCAATCCCCAATCCAGAGTCCGGAGAGGCTGCTGTGTATTAATATCACACAACCATCTTAGCGCATTCCCCGGAAAGGAGCTCCAAATCCATCAGACAAAACAAGACCAAAAACTAAAGCTACGAGATCTGCACAAAACCACATAGTCACAACATACAGTTACAACAGTGCAAACAATAGCATAATTGATAAAAAAAAAAACAGACCATGGGCACAGTAAAAATAGTCCAAAGATGTTAAGACCAAGTTCAAAAGAAACCACCACACAGTTTCCACAAGTCCTCAGGGTCCCAATAGACTCGCCATCCCACGCCGGCGGCAGAAGGGAGTACCCCCGCTATGGACTTCCACGGTGCCGCCCGACTCAGCCTCGCAGACACAGCACACACTGAAAGCAACCTGACCGCAGCGGACTCCGAGTCTGTTGAACCTCCGAGCCTCTGACCATCCCTTCCGGCACAGCTTCTCTGAGATCCATCCTCTGCTAAGCGTATTAAGATGCCCTTGCCAACGACCATCGACAACGTGACCCTGAGGACCCAGACCCCACAGCAGCAGCAACGAAGAAGGTCTTCCTGGAGATTTCCCGATGTTCCTCCGTGCTCCCACATCCGATTATGATTGCGCACGGCATCCCGCTTAACAAATTTACCCACTGTGTTAGACTTGAGAATGCAAATGAGACTGGTGGCAGTGTGCAATGCGAAATGGAATCCCCTCGCTTTTACTCCAACAGAGTATTACCCAATGCCAGGTGTCTGCAGCAACAAATTCTGTCCAGTGACATGTTCACAAGGGCTTGCAGGGCACAGTTTGTGGAAGGAAGGGCAGAGAGAGGGAATGAAATATTCCCTCTGTTAGTTGTTAGTGACAAAATAATTGCAGTCAAGTCAAGTCGAATCGCTTTTTATTGTCATTTCGACCATAGACTGCTGGTACAGTACACAGTAAAAACAAAACAACGTTCCTCCAGGACCATGGTGCTACATGAAATAACATGAAACTACACTAGACTGTGTGAAACAGCACAAGGCTACATTGGACTACGTAAAACAACATTAAAAACTGCACTAGACTACAGACCGGCACAGGATTACATAAAGTGCACAAAACAGTGCAGGACAGTACAGTAATTAATTAATAAATAAGGCAATAGGCACAGTAGAGGACAAATTTCAATGTAATAATAAATGATGTAGATGTTAGTCTTGATTCTGGGTATTGAGGAGTCTGATAGCTTGGGGGAGAAAACTGTTACAGAGTCTGGTCGTGAGAGTTCGAATGCTTCGGTGCCTTTTCTCAGATGGCAGATGGGAGAAGAGTTTGTATGAGGGGTGCGTGTGGTCCTTCATTTTGCTGTTAGCTTTGCGGATGCAGCGTGTGGTGTAAATGACTGTAATGGCGGGAAGAGAGACCCCAATGATCTTCTCAGCTGACCTCACTATCTGCTGCAGAGACTTGCGATCTGAGACTGTGCAATTCCCGAACCAGGCAGTGATGCAGCTGCTCAGGACGCTCTCGATACAACCCCTATAGAATGTGATGAGGATGGGGGTTGGGAGATGGACTTTCCTCAGCCTTCACAGAATGTAAAGACCCTGCTGGGCTTTCTTGACTATGGAGCTGGTGTTGAGGGACCAGGTGAGATTCTCCACCAGGTGAACGCCAAGAAATTTAGTGCTCTTAACGATCTCTACCGAGGAGCTGTCAATGTTTAGCAGAAAGCAGTCGCTCCATGCTCTCCTAAAGTCAACAACCATCTCTTTTGTTTTGTTCACATTCAGAGTCAGGTTGTTGGCTCTGCACCAGTCCGTTAGCCGCTGTTCCTCCTCTCTGTATGCTGACTCATCGTTCTTGCTGATGGGACCCACTATTGTCGTGTCTTCGGCGAACTTGATGATATGGTTCGAGCTGTGTGTTGCAGCACAGTCATGGGTCAGCAGAGTGAACAGCAGTGGACTGAGCACACAACCCTGGGGGGCCCCCATGCTCTGTGTGATGGTGTTGGAGATGCTGCTCCCAATCCGGACTGACTGAGGTCTCCCAGTCAGGAAGTCTAGGATCCAGTTGCAGAGGGAGGTGTTCAGGCCCAGCTGTTTCAGCTTACCAATCATGTTGAATGTGGGTTGAACGGAGCTAAATCTGTTTTTCAATGAACGCATTTACAAGGAGCACAGTCAGAAACATCTTTTTCCCATCTGCCATGCAATTTCTGGAGATCATAGTGCCTTCTTCCAGCTGACTTCAAAGTCTCCCACATGCTTTCTGGAAAACTCTGGCCAAGATTTCATTAAGGTTTCTTCAACAGTGGCTTTCTCTTTGCCAGTTTCCCATAAGTCTGTGACTGGTGAAGCACCCGAGCAGCAGTTGTATGCCCAGTCTCTCCCATCTCAGCCACTGAAGCTTGTAACTCCTCCAGAGTTGTCAGAGGTCTCTTGCTGGCCTCCCTCACTAGGTTGGTGATGTGAGCTCATTGGGCTGGAAGGGCTTGTTACCACGCTCCAAATATCTCTTAATAATACAGCCATGATGGAATGGCAGAGCAGACTTGAATTCATCCCTATGACTTATGGTCTTACAGTCTTGTACATTGAGGAAGGGTGTCTGGGGTCAAGGGCATGGTATCTGCAGGTTACCATGGAATTGGGAGGATGGGACGGTTCCAGACAAGATGGCGGACTGATCGTGCACTGAGGCACTTCAGCTGCAGGAGAGGTTGTTTTCCTTGAAGTAAAGTGTTATGACCCCAGCCCCCTCCTTTGTGAGAATCGCAAGAGAGAGAGAGAAGCTTTACGGCTTGGAATGTGGGCTGGCCGCTCAGCCAGACAAAAGCCACGGACATGGCCATTGTCTTGGGAGACACCTTTGTGGAATAAGGGACTGGACTACGTGCAAACCCTCAGGGCAACGTGGGCTGGGTGATGGGGGAAAGATTGCCTCACCCCCACCCTGATTGACATCTACAACCCTGCCAGTCCAGATAAAAGGTGGGCTGCCGAGGCGGGGCCTGAGACGCACCAAGGAGACACACGAAGAAGACACGATAGCGCTTCCCGTTGGAGCGGGAAGCCATTTTGAAGGAAGCCACGTGCGTTAGATTCCGGATCGGGAGTCTGTGGCTGAAACCAAAGGAAAACCGTTTTAACTAACAAAAGGGATTTGCTTCGCAAAGACGACGGGCAAGTGTTCCTTCTTTCTCACCACTCTCTCTCTCCAACACGTGAAATGCCAGCGGTTCCCAAAACGGGAAAGCCTGCAGATTTTGAATGACTCTTATATTCCATTGGACTCAGTATTATCCCCTAGACAACGATAGAGCTTATTTCTGATTGATTATTACTATACCTGTGCTTTAGATTGAGTTTTGATGATGTATATGATCTGAATGTTTTGTATTAACCATACGTTTGTGCCCCTTTATAAATAAAAACGTTTGAAAATAGTACCATCAGACTTCAGCGGACCTCTCTATCTTTGCTGGTAAGTCACCCGGTTACTGGGAACATAACAAAAGGAAATTGTGAGGCAATTCTTTGTACACAGCACGAAGGTCGAGAGAAGCTTTTCTCATCAGCTGGTGGTTCAATGATCAGGGAGACAAATTCAGAATGATGGGGCAGCACGGTAGTGTAATGGTTAACACAACGCTTTACAGTACTGCTGACCCGGATTTGACTCCCACTGCTGCCTATAAGGAGTTTGTACATTCTCCCTGTGACCACATGGGTTTCTTCCGGGTGCTCCGGTTTCCTCCTACAGTCCACAGATGTACAGGTCCTTGGTAATTGACCATTGTAAATCGTCATGTGATTAGGCTATGGATAATTCGGGGGATTGCTGAGCACCGTGGCTCGAAGGGTCAGAAGGGCATATTCCACACAGCATCTCAATAAATAAATAAACAACGATTTTGGGAGGAAGATCCCCTCTACACAGAGGGTAACGATAAACTCATTCGCACTGGCTGAAATTGTCAATTACAGCATTTTTTTTAAATGGGAAGAGGTGGAAAGGGAAATAATTTTTCTGGGAAAATGCTGGAGGAATGAGACATAAGATAGCTCAAAAAGGAGTCAGCATGGATCCAATGGGCTGAATGGTCTCCTGACAGTAATAATTCTGTGATTCCATTGTGCTATGACTCGACTGATTCAACAGAGCTACTCACCACTGCTGTTCAAATGTATCATCTCTGCCTGAATAGTCTGCCGAAGCTCGCTCAACTGGGAAACTGAAACACAGATATTGCATTTCAGATTCAGATTCAGTTTATCATCATTTAGAAACCACAAATGCAATGCAGTTAAAAAATGAGACAACATTCCTCCAGAATGATATCACAAAAGTACATGACAAAACAGACTACACCAGAAAATCCACATAACGTTTGGCAATCCCCAATCCAGAGTCCGGAGAGGCTGCTGTGTATTAATATCACACAACCATCTTAGCGCATTCCCCGGAAAGGAGCTCCAAATCCATCAGACAAAACAAGACCAAAAACTAAAGCTACGAGATCTGCACAAAACCACATAGTCACAACATACAGTTACAACAGTGCAAACAATAGCATAATTGATAAAAAAAAAACAGACCATGGGCACAGTAAAAATAGTCCAAAGATGTTAAGACCAAGTTCAAAAGAAACCACCACACAGTTTCCACAAGTCTTCAGGGTCCCAATAGACTCGCCATCCCATGCCGGCGGCAGAAGGGAGTACCCCCGCTATGGACTTCCACGGTGCTGCCCGACTCAGCCTCGCAGACACAGCACACACTGAAAGCAACCTGACCGCAGCGGACTCCGAGTCTGTTGAACCTCCGAGCCTCTGACCATCCCTTCCGGCACAGCTTCTCTGAGATCCACCCTCTGCCAAGCGTATTAAGATGCCCTCGCCAACGACCATCGACAACGTGACCCTGAGGACCCGGACCCCACAGCAGCAGCAACGAAGAAGGTCTTCCTGGAGATTTCCCGATGTTCCTCCGTGCTCCCACATCCGATTATGATTGCGCACGGCATCCCGCTTAACAAATTTACCCACTGTGTTAGACTTGAGAATGCAAATGAGACTGGTGGCAGTGTGCAATGCGAAATGGAATTCCCTCGCTTTTACTCCAACAGAGTATTACCCAATGCCAGGTGTCTGCAGCAACAAATTCTGTCCAGTGACATGTTCACAAGGGCTTGCAGGGCACAGTTTGTGGAAGGAAGGGCAGAGAGAGGGGATGAAATATTCCCTCTGTTAGTTGTTAGTGACAAAATAATTGCAGTCAAGTCAAGTCGAGTCACTTTTTATTGTCATTTCGACCATAGACTGCTGGTACAGTACACAGTAAAAACAAAACAACGTTCCTCCAGGACCATGGTGCTACATGAAATAACATGAAACTACACTAGACTGTGTGAGACAGCACAAGGCTACATTGGACTATGTAAAACAACATTAAAAACTGCACTAGACTACAGACCTGCACAGGATTACATAAAGTGCACAAAACAGTGCAGGGCAGTACAATAATTAATTAATAAATAAGGCAATAGGCACAGTAGAGGACAAATTTCAATGTAATAATAAATGATGTAGATGTTAGTCTTGATTCTGGGTATTGAGGAGTCTGATAGCTTGGGGGAGAAAACTGTTACAGAGTCTGGTCGTGAGAGTTTGAATGCTTCGGTGCCTTTTCTCAGATGGCAGATGGGTTATGGAGGGAAGTTGAATAGATTTGGACTGTATTCACTCAAAATAATTAGAATGAGGGATGATTTAATAGAGATATATACAATCATATGAGACAAATATTGGGTGACTATAAACAACATTCAGAATAAATTTGATCAACTTACATGACAAAGTTCCACATGGAAGGTTAGTTAAGAAGGTTCAGTCGTTAGGTATTAATGCTGGAGTAATAAAATGGATTCAACGGTGGCTAGATGGGAGATGCCAGAGAGTGGTGGTGGATAATTGTTTATCGGGATGGAGGCCGGTGACTAGCAGGGTGCCTCAGGGATCTGTTTTGGGCCCAATGTTGTTTGTAATATACATAAATGATCTGGATGATGTGGTGGTAAATTGGATTAGTAAGTATGCCAATGATACTAAGGTAGGAGGTGTTGTGGATAATGAGGTGGGTTTTCAAAGCTTGCAGGGAGATTTATGCCGGTTAGAAGAATGGGCTGAATGTTGGCAGATGGAGTTTAATGCTGAGAAGTGTGAGGTTCTACATTTTGGCAGGAATAATCCAAATAGAACATACAGGGTAAATGGTAGGGCATTGAGGAATGCAGTGGAACAGAGAGATCTAGGAATAACAGTGCATAGTTCCCTGAAGGTGGAGTCTCATGTAGATAGGGTGGTGAAGAAGGCTTTTGGAACGCTGGCCTTTATAAATCAGAGCATTGAGTACAAAAGTTGGGAGGTAATGTTAAAATTGTACAAGGCATTGGTAAGGCCAAATTTGGAATATTGTGTACAGTTCTGGTCACCGAATTATAGGAAAGATATCAATAAATTAGAGAGAGTGCAGAGACGATTTACTAGGATGTTACCTGGGTTTCAGCACTTAAGTTACAGAGAAAGGTTGAACAAGTTAGGTCTCTATTCATTGGAGCGTAGAAGGTTGAGGGGGGATTTGATCGAGGTATTTAAAATGTTGAGAGGGATAGATAGAGTTGACGTGAATAGGCTGTTTCCATTGAGAGTAGGGAAGATTCAAACGAGAGGACATGATTTGAGAGTTAGTTTAAGGGAAAAGTTTAAGGGAAACACGAGGGGGTATTTCTTTACTCAGAGAGTGATAGCTGTGTGGAATGAGCTTCCTGTAGAAGTAGTAGAGGCCAGTTCAGTTGTGTCATTTAAGGTAAAATTGGATAGGTATATGGACAGGAAAGGAGTGGAGGGTTATGGGCTGAGTGCGGGTAGGTGGGACTAGGTGAGATTAAGAGTTCGGCACGGACTAGGAGGGCCGGAATGGCCTGTTTCCATGCTGTGATTGTTATATGGTTATATGGTTATATGTTTGTTGGATCAAAGTCAGATTAGTATGAGTGACCATCATCTTTGTTGACACTGACAACAAATAAAGGGAGAGAAATAATACCATTATCAAATAAACACCAGCCGAGTTTCAACATCAAAAACCATAGTCAAACAGCTGAAGACTCTCTGCTTAATAATGAATTCCAAACCAGCGAATCAAACACAGAGCAACCATTTACCATTCAGGGGAACATGCAAACACTGGATTGTCAGTGAACCCTCTTGATCTTAGTGTTCAGGGACTCAGATTCAGTTATAGACCTTCCCCACTCTGGTTTTGGACAATAACTGAACTCTGATGCTTCTGCTGGGCAGTAATCAATATTGAATGTAACTGATTCACCCTTGAAATTTTCTCCTAAACTTGCTGAATATTTCCTGACATTATGTTTGTGTCCAGCAGAGAATGGGGATGAACTGGAATATTCATGCTCCTAATGGTGCCAGACTCACTGGGCTTTTCCATGGGGAATCCTACAAGTGTAGTGCCTCCCATGTCAAATTCAGGGCAAGCTATCTTACTGTTGTACCGTCACCACCTTTCTGTTGGTAGGAGTGCAGGAGTAGTGTGTTATGGCAACAACTGTAGTCCAGCCAGTTCCCACAATAATGAACATCGCTCAGTCATTCCGAATCCCATTGTGAGCTGTTTATTATTTATACTATATTGTAAAGTATCCTAAAAAGACATATATACTTGTGCCAATGTTAACATTGAAAAAAATACACCCTGCTGATCAGCAGTCTCTCATTCACTCTGAACAGAATGTATTGGACTTAGCAAGAATTAGAACCACGGGCAGATTTCCTCTGTTTGCCTTACTTTCTCTGTGGGGCTTATCCATCTTCTTGTTCAGTTCTTTTACTAGAGAAGACAAAATCAGGGAAGAATTCCATTATCAAATTAAAAAGAAACAGCCATCAACATCAGAAGACAAATGATTGAATACTTACACTTTATTAGGTATACCTGTACATCTGCTCATTAATGCAAATAGCTAATTAGCCAGTCATGTGACTGCAACTCAATACATAAAAGTATGCTGACGTGGTCAAGAGGTTCAGTCTATGCTCAGACCAAACATCAGAATGAGGGAAGAAATGTGATCTAAATGCACTTAACAATGGTGCCAGATGACACGGCCATAGTGGGGTGTGTCAGGAATGGACAGGAGGAGGAGTATAGGAAACTGATACAGGACTTTGTGATATGGTGCAACTCAAACTACCTGTGTCTCAATATCACCAAGACCAAGGAGATGGTGGTGGACTTTAGGAGATCTAGGCCTCATATGGAGCCAGTGATCATTAATGGAGAATGTGTGGAGCAGGTTAAGACCTACAAGTATCTGGGAGTACAGTTAGACGAGAAGCTAGACTGGACTGCCAACACAGATGCCTTGTGCAGGAAGGCACAGAGTCGACTGTACTTCCTTAGAAGGTTGGCGTCATTCAATGTCTGTAGTGAGATGCTGAAGATGTTCTATAGGTCAGTTGTGGAGAGCGCCCTCTTCTTTGTGGTGGCGTGTTGGGGAGGAAGCATTAAGAAGAGGGACGCCTCACGTCTTAATAAGCTGGTAAGGAAGGCGGGCTCTGTCGTGGGCAAAGTACTGGAGAGTTTAACATCAGTAGCTGAGCGAAGGGCGCTGAGTAGGCTACGGTCAATTATGGAAAACTCTGAACATCCTCTACATAGCACCATCCAGAGACAGAGAAGCAGTTTCAGCGACAGGTTACTATCGATGCAATGCTCCTCAGACAGGATGAAGAGGTCAATACTCCCCAATGCCATTAGGCTTTACAATTCAACCGCCAGGACTTAAGAACTTTTTAAAAGCTATTATTAATGCTTTTTGAGATAGTGATTTAGATGCATATCATATTTTTTACTGAGTTAAGTATTGTATGTAATTAGTTTTGCTACAACAAGTGTATGGGACATTGGAAAAAAGTTGAATTTCCCCATGGGGATGAATAAAGTATCTATCTATCTATCTATCTATCTATCTATCTCAGAAACTGCTTATCTCCTGGGATTTTCATGCACAACAATCTCTATAGTTTATACAAAATGGTACAATAAACAAAAGGAATCCAGTGAATGGTAATGTAATCACCAGTTATATTGCTATTAACTAATATCATTAACATTACTATTATCTGTAAGTTACATGCCTTCATTGCTAACTAGCAGCAAAATTACTAACACAATTTCATACATGACAACATTTCTGTTGATTTCCCCAGTGGCTCTGATATTTTGAGCGGCTGTTATGTGTCATCTCCTCAGTATGGTCCCAGTAGAATGGCGGTATCGACAATTAAGAAAGCGGGGATGGGAAAGGAGAGAGGGAGGGAGAGAGGGGAGAGGGGATGACCAGGGGCAAGGTCTGTGAGATGTTGGAGGAAGTATAGACCTGGGCATACTCTCATTGGAAATAAGACTGAGAGGAGTTTTGACATAATTAGAAATGATCACGCTGGGTTTAGAGAGGTTAAATGGTCAAGCAACAAAATAAACATGGAGGTATAAGTGGGATGGGTGGGAGAACATTTACAAACGTCAAAAAAATGTGAAAAATGATGATCATCTTCAATCTCTCACTGCTGCTGTCAGCCGTTGCCATCTCCTTCAAAAGGACTACAGTCATGCTCGTGCCCAAGAAAAGCAGGGTGAGCTGCCTTAGCTACTGAGGTGAAGTGTGTTAGAGTGATTTTTGGGTTTAGGACATATACATTTAGCAATTGACTTTGGCTACTGCTCTTCATATCGGAAACTGTATTGTGGATTCAATTTGGAGTGCAGCTCTGAACAATGGAATCCCAGACCAGACAATGCTGATTAAAATTAATTTGGATGTCTGTGGTGTGGATGGGAATGGGGGAGTGTGAAGGTTGTATGCAGTTTCAAAGAAAGCATTGTATACATTGTAAATATAGAATAGGCCTTTGATGTTCACGTAAAAATATCAGCCCCACGTCAGGCCAGACAGACCTCAATATGATGCCTGCTGTACCCTGTTTTGTCGAGCAAAGTCACTTGTCTCCAGACTTCATGAAACCACATTTGGTATCCGGAGTGTGATACCTTTGTGCGACCCATCGAGTGGCCAGCCATCTTGGCAGTTTAAGTGGGTGAGTATTTTTAGAAATCAGCACTCACACTTGGATCTGTTTGGGTTGGTGGTACACGGGAACATGAGGTATCACGAACACGGAGAGCTGAACTGGTTGATATTAAAGTGTGTTTATGTAAGAGACGAAACTTTGCGTGTTAATTTTGTGAGACCGAGCCATCAGTAGCAAAGGGTAATTACCGACAGTTTGGGTCACCAGATTGGGGGCGTGTATTCTCGTTTGGGGAACTCCATTTTAGCTTATGCGTTTTGTGAGTGTAATGCTCAGGAATACAGCAGGCATCATGAGTTCAGGTGCTCAAAAGTGGCAGATTGAGGAGTACATACTCTGTGGGTTAACTGCTATCCGTCAATTTTATACTGCGTAGTGTGAAGATAATTTAGGGAGAGTTTTGCCCAAATATATCTGTCAGGATGGCACCTATTGAGGTCAGCCAACATCAGGTCAAGAACCCTGATGATCTGAGCCAGCTCATGACTCTGATTATAAGCCCTTCTCCCCCGCGGAGAAACAGAGAATTTTGTCAGAGTTGCCCTCACTTAAGGTCGCATGTGGGAATTTGGAATTCTGGCGTAGGCTAGAGGAAATGGTTAATATTCACCAGATGCACCCTAAAGTTATATACGTGTTGGTAAAAGCGTAGTCCCCGAGGAATATGTCGGACAGTATGGCATGTGGTGCAAGATGGTACCTGGGCAACTGGTGGGAATGCCAGCAGTGAGGAAAGGGAAAGGGAAAGTGAGGCAGTGACTGGGGGTGGTGAGAGTAACTGGGGAACGATAATGTCAGTGATTTCAAGAGCTGATGAGATAATGGATTATGCAGAACATAGATATCGAGTGTATGAGACGTATTTATAGTTGGATAATCCAGGGAGGGAAAACCCAGTCTTCCTGAAAGGCCTGAGCTCAGCCCACCAGGAAGTTTCGGATTTAGGGATAACGGTGGGGTCAACCTACTCTGCAAGAGTTTCATGGGCCAGTGAGATAGACCAAAGAAAGTGTAAGAGAAATCGTAACATGGCTATAGTGAATGCAGCTGCTGTGATGTCCCAGAGGGTTTGATTTGTCAGCCGGCAGCTGGGGCACATAGCAAGGAATAGATGTGGGAGAGTAAAGGAGTTAATACGCTACAGCTGTGGCTTATCAGGTCATGGTTAAGGGCAGCATCCAAAAAACCCAGCAACCTCTCACCCTATCAGTGCCCAGTCTGACCAATCTGACTGTTGATCATAGAGCTGGTGACAACTGCTTCTGGGTCAGGAAAAGATGTGGCTGCCACCCCCATTGCCAACACTGGTGACCTGCGGATATACACAACAGCTTTGTTAGGGGCTCAGCAATGTGATATGTTAGTGAACCCGGGCATCTGAATCGATAACTGACCCACCCTTGCCAACAACCGGAAAGGCTATTTATATTATGGGTGTGGGAGGGGAAACAGTGAAAGCAGAAAGAAACAAGTCACAAGTACTTGAAATCGGTGGGGTGCAGCTTCCAGTACATTCCTGGGGGGTCTGTCCAAATAATGAGGGCACTATCCTTGGAATAGATATCCGAATGGAAGCAGGGGCCATTATCGATTCAGGGAAGGGAATAATAATACGGACAAGTCAGGGGCAGCGAACACGTACAACCGATAGAATGCACAACCTGGCTAGCACTGTCGCAGCTGTGCCAATCATCAGAGACTGGAGCCAGGGTGGTGTCTGTAGGTCACTTTGTCAGCAGTTACCACACGCAAGACTGTGGTCGAGAAAAGATAAACCCAGATAAAATAGAGGGGACTTGCATTAACCCCATAAGCTGAACCCTGTAAAAAAAAGCTGATACACTGACCATTGTTCAGGGTATAGGGAAGGAACTAAAACACCAGGGGGACTGCATCAGGTATTAACTCGCCTATATGGCCAGTGAAGAATCCTGATGGGTCATATTGATCAACAATAGACAAGATCGTCAGTAAGACCACGCCAACATTGCATCCCATTCTGGCCAGCCCGGCAACAATCCTGAACGGCCAGTCTACAGAACATAATGCTTTTGCTGTCCTGGATATCGCTAATAGAGTCTGGGGGCTCCCCTTAGCACCTGAATCCCGTGACCCATTTACTTTTGCCTTGGGTGGGTGGGGGGGGGCAGCAATATGCATGGGCCAGATTCCCCCAGGGATTCCACACTAGTCAGCCATTTTTCATAAGGTTATGGTGCAGACTTTGAAAAAGTTCAAGCTAACGCCCTTCCGGTCGACCCGCTTACAACATGCAGATGGTCTCCTAATGCTTTGGAAGATGAAGCAGGTCATTTAGAGGCAATAGTCAGTGTTTTAGATATACCGTGAGACGGGGAGTTTAAAATCAGTCCACTCAGAGAGGAAAGCAAACCGTACAGTACCTAAGCTACCCCATTCCCCAGGGGAGGAGGGACAGACGTTCGGCAATCAGCTGCATGCCCCGACCAGTAAACGTAAGAGGAGTGAGGAAGGTAATGGGTCTATTCAATTTCAGCTGTAATTTCATGCCAGGGTCACTAGTGGCCCCAATGCAGGTCTTGATTAAAGGTGGGAAGCCCCCACCCCCACCCTCCCCAGAGGAAGTAATTTGGGGAGCTAGATGAGGAAAATGCTTTTAGAGATATCACAAAATCCCTGGTCTCTGCACCTACGTGAGGATTACCAAAAGCAAAGCAGTACGGTGCAGGGCCATGGGGACACAGGAAGGCTAGTGGCATGTTATTCAAGGAAACTGACACCATTACAGTAGGACTTCACCGCTGTGTCACAGCTTGGGACTGCGCAGCGCGGGCCGTGTGAGTAAGCGAACCAATTGTAATGGGGAGACAACTCATACAACGCACGCCCCATACCGCTGTAGAGCTCCTGAATACGGGGAGGCTGAGGGCAGTCACAGACAGCCGAAGGGCAGGTATTCGGCACGGGCACCTATTACAACAATTGCTGGAAGCAGTGAGTCTGCCTGTAGACGTGGCAGTGATTAAAGCTAAAGCTCACCAGAAAGGGGAGGGTAAAGAACAGGAAGGGCAGACATCATTGTGAAGAGGGCAGCGGAGGAACAAGAGGCAACTGAAATTGCAATTCTGCAGGAAGAATCGACTGAAGCCAGTTTAGTAAAATTATATGAAGAGGTGGAGGCAGAAGAGAAGGAGAATTGGAGGAGAAAGGAGCAAATGAGGGACCAGATGGGAGCTGGACACACGGGGAGGGGAGGAAGGAGTCCATAAGGCCATCAGACCTTAAGATATAGGAGCAGAATTAGGCCATCTGGCCCACCGAGTCTTCTTCGTCATTCAATCATGGCTGATCTTGTTTCTCCTCCTCAACCCTATTTCCCAGCCTTCTCCCCGTAACCTTTGATGCCATGTCCAATCAAGAACCTATCAGTCTCTGCCTTAAATACACCCAATGACCTGACCTCCACAGCTGCTTCACCATCCTCTGGGTAAAGAAATTTCTCCACATCTCTGTTTTGACTGGATGCCCCTCTATCCTGAGGCTGTGCCCTCTTGTCCTAGACTCTCCCACCATGGGAAGCATCCTTTCCACATCTACTCTGTCTAGGCCTTTCAACATTCGAAAGATTTCAATGAGATCTCCGTCATCCTTCTAAATTCCAGTGAGTACAGACACAGAGCCATCAAACGTTCCTCAAATGGTAACCCTTTCATTCCTGGAATCATCCTTGTGAAACTCCTCTGGACTCTCTCCAATGCCAGAAAATCTCTTGGCACAACCATGTATTAGGAAGATACTACTGAGGTTATCTGAGTTATACTACTGAAGTTCCTTGGGCGATGCATCAGGGAAGGCAGAGCATGGTCAAAACTCTCCCTGCAGGACAGGTGGTGGCCAGGGATGGGCAGGGATGTTGAGAAATTCTGCAGCCGTTGTATCATTTGTGCCCAGCATAACCCCAGGAAGGGCAGAAAGCTGCAGCTGGCAAATCAGGCACGGCCGAGGGGACCCTGGGAAAACATCCAGATAGAGTCCACGGGGTCCTTGCCAAAAAACAAGTGGAAAAGCTACTGTCTAATAATTATGGATCACTTCACCCGGTGGGTAGGGGCTTTCCCAACAAGGGACTGCACCGTCAGCACCGCTGCACGGATTATAGTTCAGGAAATTGCCCCAGGGTGGGGAGTCCAGGTGGACTCGGATCAGGGAGCATGTTTCACAGGGACAGTAATGAAGGAAATGTGCCGACTGTCAGGAATTTGACAACGGTTCCACATACCCTACCACTCTCAGAGTTCAGGAAAGGTAGAAAGGATGAACTGAGCTATCAAGAATGCCTTAGGCAAAGCAATGGCTGAGATGCAATAGACACGGTTGATGTATTACCAGGAATCCTGATGGAATTACTAACAACCCCAACCTGCACACTGGGTCTCAGCCCCTACGAATTATTGATGGGGTGAGCAATGCGACTCCCTTACGGGCTGTGGTGAGCCCGAGGCTTACAGGGTTAAAATGACACAGCATGTGAAAGGTCTTTGTAACCAATTTAAAGTGTTGAAGGAGCAAGCAAAACAGTAGAAGCGCTTTGCTGATCAGAGAGAGCCAGAGGAAAGGAGTTAGTCCTGCCACAGCCGGGAATCAGATCATGGTGAGGGTGCTGTCTGAGAGGGCAGTGTTTGCTCCCAGTTGGACAGGACCACAGATGGTAATTTCAACAAGTGACACTTGTGTCCGTGTGCACTGGTGAGGCAGCCAGTGGAAACACTGGACTCTGGTTAAACCGTATGACTCACCCTCTTGTTGCTCCCACAGATAGAGCAGGGGATGAAGTGTACCCAGTAACCGAGTAATTACAGAGAACCTAAATGATGAATACCAGCCGGCCACACCTGACCACAGAAGATGAAAACACACCCACAGGAAACGTGAAGGAAGGAGACACCGAGAGCGTGACTGAACCCCATGAACAGCATGCTGAAGTGTAATGGTGATTGTACTCTGTAATGAAGGCTGGTTGCTGAAGGTAGATGATTCGTTGAACAGCATAGAACAAATAAGATATTGGGGAAAATACATTCCACAACTTCCAAGGCACGGCAGCCTGAGAAAGTCTGCACACGGCATCTAAAGGCAGTCACCCTCCAGCCTGAATGGGGACCGAATACAAATGAGCTGGGCCCTTTCAGCAGGTGGGCCATGATCGACTGGACAGTTTGGAAAGGGGCTGCCACCGGGGAGAGGTCCTTGCAGTCGTTGGCACAGGACCACCCCAACCCCTTCCTGTACATTGATGAGAGGGTCTGTGGGCCTCGTGCACTCACCTTCCCGCTACCCCTGGAAAGAGAGAGTTATAGCTACCAGAGAATGAAGGGGTGAAGACGAGGAATGTGACTAAGCTGCAATCAGCCAGCAGGCGAACAGTTAACAGGTGTAGAAATGAAGCCTCATTTCTAAAGACTGTTGTTCAAATTTCTGGAACAATCTCTCCACTCAGCATTTTGTAGGTAGAGGTTAGTGACGATAGGGTTGATGGAGATGTACATAAAGTAATTGGGGGGAATTCCAAGGCAGGGTATTTTTGCTCCCCTACTTGAGTGGATCCTCCTTTAGGTTGGCCTTTCTTGGTTCAAATGTATTTTTGCCCAGACAGACCGAGAGGAGAGACTGTTAGAGCAATTTTGGGGTTTAGGATGTATACATTTAGCAACTGACTTTGGCTACAAGTCTTCGCATCTGCAAATGTATTGTGCATTTAACTTGGAGTGAAGCTCTGAACATTGGCTTCCTAACAGCCGTGAATCCCAGACCTGACAATGTCAATTAAAATTCATATGGATGTCTGTGGTGTGGATACAAATCGGGAGGTGTGAAGGTTGTATGTAGTTTCAAAGAAAGTATTGTATACATTGTAAATATGGAATAGTCCTCTGAAGTTTAGCACACGAAAATATTAACCCCCATGTTGAGTCAGCCAGACCTTTCGACCGAAAGCGTCTCCACATGATGTCTGCTGTACCTGGTTTTATCGAATAAAGAAGCTGCTTTCTATCCAACAGTACCTTTCTCCAGTGACTTCTCAAAGAGCTTTGAGAGGTTGGTCATGGCCAGAGTCGACTCTCACCTAAACAAGGACCTGGACTCGCTGCAATTTGCCTATCACCACAATAGGTCTACACCGGCTGCAATCTCACTGGCTCTCCACTCAGCCTTGGATCACCTGGACATCAGCAATACCTATGGAAAACTGCTGTTTATTGATTATTGCTCAGTGTTCAACACAATCATACGCTCAGTTCTAATCAACAAGTTCGAAAATCTGGGTCTTTGTACATTCCTCCGTAATTGAATCCTTGACTTCCTCACTGGGCGACCACGGTCTGTGCGGATCACAAATAATAGCCCCTCCTCATTGACAATCAACACGGGTGTACCTCAAGGATGTATGTTTAGCCCAGTGTTTTACTCTCTCGACATCCACAACCATGTGACTAGGCACAGCTCAAATGACATCAATAAATTTGCTGATGACATGATTATAGGAGGCAGAATCTTAGATGGTGGCAAACAGGTGCACAGGAGTGAGATAGATCAGTTGGTTGAGTGGTGTCACAAGAACAACTTTGCACTCAACATCAGTAAGACCAAGGATTTGATTGTGGACTTCAGAAAGGGAAAGTCGAGAGAACGCAAACCAGTCCTCATCGAGGATCAGCAGTGGAAAGGGTGAGCAGTCTCAGGTTCCTGGGTGTCAACATCTCTGAAGATCTATCCTGGGTCCATCATATTGATGCAATTACAAAGAAGGCAACGCAGCAGAGATATTTCATTAGGAATTTGAGGAGATTTGATATGTCACTAAAGATTCTAGCAAATTTCTATAGATGTCTAGTGGTGGGCATTCTAACTGGTTGCATCACTGTCTGGTTTGGAGGGTCCACTGCAAAGGATTGGAAAAGGCTGCAGAAAGTTCCAAGCACAGTCATCTCCATCATGTGCACTAGCCTTCCAGCATCAAGCACACCTTCAAAAAGACATGCCTCAAAAAGGTCTCATCCATCATTAAGGACCCCCATCACCCAGGGCTTGCCTTTCTCTCATTGCTACCATTAAGGTGGAGGTACAGGAGCCTGAAGACACAAACTCAATGATTCAGAAACAATTTCTTCCCCTCCGCCATCAGATTTTGGAATAGACAATGAACCCATGTACACTACCCCAATATTATTGTACTGTTTAATTTAATTTAATATATGTGTATTTCTTATTATAATTTATAGTATTTTTATGATGTACTGTTGCCATAAAATGACAAATTAAACAACACGTGTCCGTGATATTAAACCTGATTCTGATTCTAATTCTAAGTGACTTTGACTGTGGAAAGATAGTTGGTGCCAGATCAGGTGGTTTGATCAATAGCCATTTTATTAAGTACAATGGGTATCGAATAAAGTGGCCACTGAATGCAGCCAACAACTTTTATACCTCATTCTTGACTTCTGAAGAACCTTTGAATTACAAAATCATCAGGATCCATCAGCTGGTTACAGGCACCACTCCTGCAGTCATGGCATACATAGGGACAAGCGTTTCGGAGACCGCCCTGTGGTTCCGAATGGATTCCAGCTGCTGTAGGAGTGCAGACATTTCCTTTTGGGTGGGGGGAGTGGAACATTCTCTGCTCGTTCGCAAAGTTCTCAAACACCACTGTTACAGTGCGGTACAAAAGTATTACGCTCATATATATAACTAGGGCACAGTACTGTATTTGTCATTGTGGAGCAGAGAGCGAGTTTGTAAATCTGGCGGGAGCAAAGGATGTTGGAAATAGTGAGGGTGGAGTGCCACGGAAGGGGTATGCATGGCACAGGTACAGACAGACTCAGCCCTGAGAGAGCAGGCAAAGTTATTTGATTCCAAACAATTAGTTTATTAATAATTATAGAATGTCTCTCTGGTGCTTCCTGCTCCCTCCCCTCTCCCTTCCCCATTTCCCAACCATGATTCCCCTCTCCCTGCCCCCTTCCCACTCTCTGTCCACAATAGAGACCCATATCAGAATCAGGTTTATCATCACTCACATTTGTCATGAAATTTGTTTTTTTTTACAGTAGTAGTATAGTGCAATGCATGAAATTACTACAGTAATGTGCAAAACTGTTAGGCAGATAAATAGATAGTTAGGGTGCCTAAGACTATTGCACAGTACTGCATACCTGATCCAGCACCACTACTGCTAGCCAGTTCCAGGCATGCACCACCTTTTGTACAAAATCTTTCCCCTCTCATCTACTTTAAACTTTTTAAATACTCCCTTTGCCTTAAACGTAAGGTTTTTTTTAGTTTTTGAAGTCTTATCCCTACGACAAAAATTCTGACTGCCTACCCTAACTTTACAAATTTCTATCAGAATAAACTTCTATAAAGATAATCTTCTCCAAGGAACAGTTTCAACAGTAACACTCTCCGGAACTCTGTTTACTGACTTGAGTTTTTACAAACCCCATTTCCAGAAAAGTTGGGATATTTTCCAAAATGCAATAAAAACAAAAATCTGTGATATGTTAATTCATGTGAACCTTTATTTAACTGACAAAAGTACAAAGAAAAGATTTTCAATAGTTTTACTGACCAACTTAATAGTATTTCGTAAATATACACAAATTTAGAATTTGATGGCTGCAACACACTCAACAAAAGTTGGGACAGAGGCATGTTTACCATTGTGTAACATCACCTTTCCTTTTAATAACACTTTTTAATTGTTTTGGAACTGAGGATACTAATTGTAATAGATCTGCAATTGGAAATTTTGTCCATTCTTGCTTGATATAAGACTTCAGCTGCTCAACAGTCCGCGGTCTCCGTTATCTGATTCTCCTCTTCATGATGTGCCATACATTTTCAATAGGAGATAGATCTAGACTAGCAGCAGGCCAGTCAAGCACACGCACTCTGTGTCTACAAAGCCACGCTGTTGTAGCCCGTGCAGAATGTGGTCTGGCATTGTCCTGCTGAAATAAGCATGGACGTCCCGGGAAGAGACGTTGCCTTGATGGCAACATATGTCTCTCTAAAATCCTAATATACGCCTCAGAATCAATGGTTCCTTCACATACATGCAACTCACCGATGCCGTGGGCACTGATGCACCCCCATACCAAAACAGATGTTGGCTTTTGCACCTTTCGCTGATAACAATCAGGATGGACTTTTAAAATCTTTGGCACAGAGAACTCGATGCCCGTTTTGTCCGAAAACTAGCTGAAATGTGGACTCATCTGACCACAGAGCACGGTTCCACAGTCTTTCGGTCCATCTGAGATGAGCTCGGGCCCAGAGAACTCACTGGCGTTTCTGCATAGAGTTGATGTTTGGCTTCTTCCTTGTGTAATACAGTTTCAATTTGCATTTCTCGATGCAGCAACGGACTGAGTTAAGTGACAATGGTTTTCTGAAGTACTCCCGAGCCCAGGTGGCTGTAATTGTCACAGTAGCATGACGGTTTCTTAGGCAGTGCTGCCTGAGGGCTCAAAGATCACGCACATTCAACAGTGGTTTCTGACCTTGCCCTTTACGCACTAAGATCTCTCTGAATTCACTGAATCTTTTCACAATATTATGTACTGTAGATGTTGAAAGACCTAAATTCTCTGCAATCTTGCGTTGGGAAATGTTCCTTTTGAACTGACTAACAATTCTCTCATGAATTTTGGCACAAAGGGGTGAGCGATGACCCATCCTTGCTTGTAAAGACTGAGCCTTTGATGGACGCTACTTTTATACCCAGTCATGATACCTCACCTGTTACCAATTAGCCTGCTTAATGTGGAGTCTTCCAAACTGGTGTTACTTGAATATTTTGTGCACTTTTCAATCTTATTTTAACTCTGTCCCAACTTTTGTTGAGTGTGTTGCAGCCATCAAATTCTAAATTTGTGTATATTTACAAAGTACAATTAAGTTGGTCAGTAAAACTATTGAAAATCTTTTCTTTGTACTTTTGTCAGTTAAATAAAGGTTCACGTGAATTAACATATCACAGATTTTTGTTTTTATTGCATTTTGGAAAATATCCCAACTTTTCTGGAAATGGGGTTTGTAATTCCTAACTCTAAATCCTATTTTTTTGTAATTTTTTTTATTGAAGTTCATCATCAAACAAACATTTCCATAGGATGTATTTCAGACATTGTACATTTACATCAAATTATCATATATGTCACAAATCTCCACATAGTATTTATCTGAGGTATACACTTATAGAAAAGAGTGGAGAGAAAAAACAAGCAAAAGGAAAAAAACTATGTACAAGTAGGGAGTGATATTTTTTACAACATATTCATTGATTTGTGAGAATAAAATCAGGCCTATGAGGCATTTTGTAGTTAAACCATTTTTCTCAGTATGAATCAAATTGTTCCAGCTTATGATTAACAGATGCTGTTATCTTCTCCATTTTTAAATGTCCATTGTAATTTCCATTCTTGCATTTAAAGTTCTCCTGTGATAACCATTTCCTAGTAAGAATCTTTTTACCAGCCACCAACAGTATATTTATTAAATATTTATCTCTTTTCATCCATTCTTGAGGTATATATCCAAAATATATGGTCTTACTCTCTAAGGGTATTTCACATTTAAAGATGTCTTGTAGGGCATTGTGTATCTCCATCCAATAGTCTTTGATAACAGGGCAGTCCCAAAAAATATGATAATGATTTGCATTTTGATTTCCACAATTTCTCCAGCAAACAGGGAGGTTACTATTATAATGGGATTTCTGAGAGTGTGTAATAAAATATCTTATCAAGATTTTCCATCCAAACTCCCTCCATTTCTGTGAACTGGTACACTTCCATTGATACTTCCATATTATTGTCCATTCTTCCTCAGATATAATTATCCCTCCTTCCTTCTCCCATTTTGTTTTAATGTATGAAGTCAAAAGTGTTTTAAGATTTGACAACCCCTTATACATGCTTGAAATGATTCTACTACCATTATCTGAATAATATGCTTTCCTAAATAGCTCTATCAAGCATGTACTTGCCTTGGTTACATTTTTAAGCATCTTATTAACATATTGTCACATCTGTAAATAATGATAAAAATCTTGTTTTTCTAATAAAAGTTTTTCTTTAAGCATTTCAAAACTGAACAGTGTTCCTTCTTTCATTATGTTGCAAAGAACTGTTATTCCTTTAGCTGTCCAGTCCTTAAATCTAGCATCCAATTTATTTGGTGTAAAATCCGAGTCATATGCACACCATTTAAGAATTGCAATATCTCCCTCTAGATTATATTCTTTTATAGTAGTTTTCCATATTTTAAGAGTCAATTTCACCCATGGGTTATCAATAGTATTTATGTACCTTTGCAGGTTGTTATCAGCCAAAATTGCTTGTATGGAGATGGGAAGTACCCACTCCTCAATGTTTTTCCATTGAGCATCATATGATGGGTTGCACCAACATATCACAGCTCTCAACTGTGCTGCAAAATAATAATCTCTAAGAGAAGGTAAGCCCCATCCCCCCTTTTCCTTTGCTAATTGCAAAGTTTTGAGACAAACTCTAAAGAAGCATTCAGTAGTTGCTAATATGAGTGTGCAAGCTGAGAGGGAAGTTTGCAAAAGTAGCAAGAGAGGCAAACAGAAATCATGAGAAAAGATTTGCAACAAACATAAAAGGGAAGGTAAACATATTCTGTATGTACATGAAGAGGAAGTGGATTGTAAACAGAGAGATGTGGGGCCTGTCAGAGACTGAAGGAAACTTAGTTGAAGAGCAAGAGGGCCTGAATGAGGTAATAATTGGGCACCCAGCACAAATATCAAAGATCAAGGATCGGGGTTTTAAGATGGCGGCACAGTGAAATGTCTGCTTTGCTGAGCTCAGCACCACAACACTGATAATTTCACATATAAAATTATCGGTTTTAACTTCTTTTTTAAATGCCCAAGTGTTGGATTTAATAACATGAACATTGATGAGTATTTTTTTTGAGCTGCTTCAACACCATGTCATCGAAAGGTACTAAAAAGGTGGCAAAGATGAGCTGTACAGAGGGCTCGCCCAGGTCTGAGGAGCTCGCTGCTGCTAGCTCTGCTAACACGTTGGACCCTGCTGTTCGTCAAGTAATTCAGGAAGTTATGGAGAACATATCCAAAATGATGACGAGAAGCTGGGTCCACTCTCTCTAGCACTCCAGAACCACACACTGGAGCTTAAAAATCTTGATACAAGAACGAGCGAGGCCGAGGGCTGAGTCTCCGCGGTAGAGACTGTAGCTGATCAGGCCCAAAGCTGCATCCAGGCACTGGAAAAGCAAGTTCAAAGCCTGTCTGACTATATCGATGATCAGGAGAACAGAGGTAGGAGAAAGAATATAGGAATCATCGATCTACCTGAAGGTACAGAAGGCAGCCAGCCAGTGAAGTGTTTTGAGGGCTGGCTGCCTAATTTCCTTGATTTGGAAACCAAGGCTAAACGCATTAAAGTGGAAAGAAGCAAAACCGGGCCCAGGCCAACGCCCTCGACCCGTTCCATAATTTCGGTGATAAGCAAAGAGTGACGGAGGCTTCGAGGCGCCACGGAACTGATGCCCAGGCTTTAGTATATGAGGGATACAGGCTTATGTTTTTTCAAGACTTTTCGGCAGCCGTTATTTGGAAGCAGAAGGAATTCGACCAGGTAAAGAAGCGGCTGACAGAATCCGGAATCCAATACCTTAAGCTATACCCAGCGGTGCTGAAAATCACCTACAATGGGACCACCAAGATACTTGATTCTCCTGACAAAGCTAAAACTTATGTGGACACGTTAGGCAAAAGAATGTATACAGTATATTGTGTAGCCCTGGTTATGGACGATAACATGCTCGATGGTCACTTTATTTCACCTTTTCATTACTCAACGGCAAGATAGCTTATAGGATGGGTAATAAATTTGCTTTGATTAATACAGTTTCATTATTTGTTTAAATTAGCGGTGCTGCTCCAGCCTGAAGGAGCTTAAACGTGACGGTAACAAATCGGTGTTGTGCTCGCTTCGGCAGCACATATACTAAAATTGGAACGATACAGAGAAGATTAGCATGGCCCCTGCGCAAGGATGACACGCAAATTCGTGAAGCGTTCCATATTTAAAAAAAAAAAAAAAAAAAAACAAATCGGTGGATTGATAAATTATGCCCTGTTTTCATTTTTGACCATGTTAAATGCCATATTGGCAGTGGGGCAGAATATGGGGTGCTGGAAGGTTCAGATCTCCCCTTTAAGTGTGGGGTAAGTCCTCTTGTTCAGCGCTGTTGGCGCTTTGTTTTTTTTTTGTGTTTTTTTAATTTACTTTTTGTTACTCAGCTGATCTTCAGTCGGGTTTCTTCTCCTCCAGAGTCACATGATTGTTATGAAGGGTTATAGCCTTTAACATTAAAATTGTGCACTTGGAACATTAAGGGGAGTCATTCACCAAACAAGAGAAAGAAAATCCTACTAAACCTGAAAAAGGAAGGGGTGGATGTCGCCTTATTGCAGGAGACAAATTTAAATGATAAAGAACATCTAAAACTGCAACAGAGTGGATTTGATCAAGTTTATTTTAATCTTTTAATACCAGGAGTAGGGGGGTGGCCATTTTAATTAGGAAGAACCTACTTTTTAAGTTATTAGACTGCATTAAGGATAAGTATGGGAGATTTGTGATTGTTAAAGCTTCAATATATGGAGAGGAATATGGTATTCTCAATGTTTACTGCCCTCCAGCTCATCCTCTCAAATTCCTAACAGATGCTTTTTCCAAACTTACAAGCTTTCCAATACAAAACATTATTGAAAGTGGGGATTTTAATTGTCTCATGGACCCATTGATGGACAGAGTGCCTAGTGGTCCCCCATTGCTCTCCTCACAGTCCAAACAAATCATGGGCTTTTGTGGAGAATTAGAACTTGTGGATATCTGGAGGTTGTTACGTCCCTCAGACAAAGACTTCACATTATTTTCTAATCCACACAAGTGTTACACCAGAACAGACTTTTCTCTAACCCCCAAAACGCTCCTAGATTTAGTTGTATCCTGCACAATTGGAAATATTGCTACTTCTGACCATGCAGCAGTATATTTAAATATTAAGACCAAAGATAATTCAGCACGACCTAGACACTGGAGGCTGAATCCTCTTATTCTAAAAGATAATAAATTTTTAGACTACTTTTCTTCCAAATTCAAATCTTTCTTATCTATTCATTCCAAATCAGCTAGTAGCCCATCGATGCTCTGGGAAACCACTAAGGCCTATGCAAGGGGATTAATCATCTCCTACTCTGCTAGTAAGAAGCGACAAGCTGCGGAACAGCAGCGCCTAGTGGAAGCAAGGCTTGCGGCAGCTGAGAAGGATTATATTAATAAGCCTTCTGCAGCCAAGTTACAGAATATCACAGCCCAACGCTGTACACTAAACTCTTTACTTACACAAGCAGCCAAAAGAAAATTGACATTTGCTAAACAATTGTTTGACATTTGCTAAACAATTGTTTGACATTTGCTAAACAATTGTTTGATTGTTTGAACATGGTGAAAAACCAGGTAGGTATTTGGCTTATTTAGCTGGAAAGGAAAATGCCTCTCAGACTATTGCTTCAATTAGGGATGGGACAGGAGCACTCACTAGTAATTCTAAAATGGTTAATGTTGTGTTTAAGAATTTTTATTCTAAACTGTATCAATCTGAGCAACGTAATGATGGACAATCTAGGATGGAGTCCTTTTTCAGGAATTTAGATCTCTCAGGCATTTCTTCTGAACAAGAGTCCCTCCTCAATGCTCCATTATCTATACATGAGATCCAGGAAGCTGTGAGACAGCTCCAAAGTGGGAAGGCCCCTGGTCCTGATGGACTCACTAGTGAATTCTATAAAGAGTTCACAGGGTTATTATCAGAGCCTACACTAAACATGTTCAATCATGCATTTAATTGTGGTCTCCCCCCACCATCATTGAGAGAAGCTACTATCTCCCTAATTCTTAAGAAAGGAAAGAGCCCTGAAGATTGTGCCTCCTACAGGCCTATCTCATTGTTAAATGTTGACTTTAAAATCTTATCTAAAACCTTAGCATTGCGATAAGAAATTGTGTTACCTTTTATCATAAAAGAGGATCAAATGGGTTTTGTAAAAGGCGTTAGATCATCTAACAATAACAGAAGATTACTTAATGTGATTCAGGCATGTCAGCAACAGGCAGTGGATGGCTTGGTGGTTTCCTTAGATGCAGAAAAGGCCTTTGATCGTGTCGAGTGGCTGTACCTTTTTTTCACTTCAGAACGATTTGGTTTGGGCAATAATTTTATTAAGTGGATGAAAGTTCTTTATAATAACCCTTTGGCTGCGATTCTCACCAATAGTATTAGGTCGGATAATTTTAGTATTCTGAGGGGCAGCCGGCAGGGCTGCCCTTTACCACCACTACTTTTCACACTGGTGATCGAGCCATTGGCTGAGGCTATTCGACAAGACCCCAAAATATCTGCTCCAGACATAGGACTAAAGTCACATAAAATTACATTGCATGTAGATGATGTTCTAATTTTCTTATCAAACCCTGCTATATCAGTGCACCACCTTATACAATGCATCAGTTCATTTAACACCTTTTCAGGTTATAAAATCAACTTTACTGAATCAGAGGCTATGCCTCTGGGGAATCTGCAGCAGGTACCTGACACTCAGGGTGTTTTCCCCTTTAAATGGTCGCAGACAGGTTTTGTTTACTTAGGCATATTTATCACATCAATTGTTCAAAGCTAACTTTACACAGTTACTTGACAAAATCAAACAAGATCTTGAGTGATGGAGCACTCTTCCCAGTTCTTGGCTTGGCCGAATATCCTTGCTCAAAATGAACATTCTTCCTCGTCTGCTCTACCCAATACGAATGATTCCAGTCATTTTTACCCAACAAATACTTTTTTAAAAATGGCTGTTTTGTTTCTTACATCTGGAACAAAAAAAGACCCTGAATTAAAATGTCTAAGTTACTGCTTCCCAGTAGTCTATGGGGTCTAGATTTTCCAGACATCAAAACATATCAATTAAGTTCCTTTTTATCTAATGTGGTTGACTGGGCTTGCAGGGACCCCTCCTCAATTTGGCTAGACATTGAAGCTTCACAAGCAAAATGCCCTCTTATTAATTTACTTTTCCTCAGTAAGATGAAGCTCGTTAAGGAATATTGTCGCAATACAATAACAATTAATACAGTCAGGGCTTGGAGGGTGGTGCATCAAATTGAGGGCAACACAGCGAAAATATCACCCTTCACTCCAATAATCGGCAGTCCAAATTTTCAGCCTGGCATAATGGATTCTGGATTTAAACTTTGGATTTCTAAGGGTATTTTCCATCCAGGAGATTTGTTTGATGAAGGGACGATGATGTATTTTAGTCAAATAGTACAGAAATTTAACATACCCAACAAGGATCTTCTTTGTTTCTTTCAGATAAGAGATTATATACAAAAAAAACATCATTGTTAACTGATTTCTATAGTTCTAACATAGAAAAGAGGGTGTTTTGTTCTAAGGGTGAAGTCTCCATCAGTACTTTTTACAGCATCCTGAGGGAATGTTCTTGTGGAGAGGCTGAGTGTCTGGGAAGGGTCTGGGAGGAAGAGCTGGGAGTAGAAATTACAGCTGAAACATAGGAAGACATCTGTGATAATGCAAAGAAGATTTCAGTTTGTAATAGAACTAAAGCATTGCAACTCAAAATTCTGCAGAGTGCCCATCTGACTCCAGATCGTCTCTCGAAATTTAATTAGGGGTTTCTCCAATGTGTTCTAAATGTAAAGTAAATACTGGAACTTTCACCCACTGTTTTTGGACTTGTCCCAAACTTCAGGCATACTGGAGTGATATTTTGGGTGAAATGGAAAAGATTCTGAAGATGGAGCTTGAACTGGACCCAGTGTCTTTTCTCGTAGGCTTATCCAGCAGTCGTATTATTAATGCACATCAGAAAAATCTTTTTAATATCCTGACTTTTTGTGCAAGGAAGAACATTTTACTTTGCTGGATATCCGACAGGCCCCTGGACTTTTTGGTTGGCGTAAATTAATCATGGAATCTCCTTTAGATTTTTTGACATGTATGGTACACTCAAAAACAAATAGTTTTCATAAAACATGGCAACCTTTTCTGCAGTGTATAGATGTAAAGCTGTCTGCTATACTAATAAGGGCTTTTGTATAGGGTGTTGTGGTGTTCTGATACCTGATATCCGTGAGGGGAAAAAATATAAATGTAAGTGTACCTGGAAAATGGAAGTTTTTTGTCATGCTGAGCAAAAAAAAAATTTTTTAAAAAGATCAAGGATCAACTTTATTTCCGTTTATACTCAGAGCCTACTTTATTAGGTATGCTCGTTAATGCAAACATCCAGATGGGGCGACTTGAGTGTCTCAACAACTCCTGATCTCCATGGGATTTTCACTCACAACAGTCTCTGGAGTTTACAGCAAATGGCATAAAAAACAAAAAAAGCACTCAGTGAGTGATGTTTCTGTGGACAAAAATGCCTTTTTAATGTGAGGTCAGGGTTCAAAGCCATTAGCCAAACTGGTTCAAGCAGACAGGAGAGGCCTTCCATTGGGTGCAAGGATGTTGCGTCCTAGTGGTCTACATTAGTTGATACTCAAGCTAGTAGGCAATCCAGGCAGTACAATAACTTATAAAGAGCTACATAATAGGTTTGTTAGCTCAGATGGAGTTCATGGACTACAAAGCACTGTATAATCATGGAGAGAAAATTGGATCAGAAACAAGATGCAGGTGCAGAATTAGGACATTTGGCCCATTGAGTCTTTTCTACCATTCCATCATGGCTGATTTATTATCTCTCTCAACCCCATTCACCTGCCTTCTCCCTGTAACCGTTAACACATTTACTTGTGGTCAAAGGTCGTCCACTTTTTTTGCCAAAGAAACTTTCTGTTGTCGTTCTGGTTGCCGTGTGTGCATTTCACTGCAAGCTGGATTACCTCAGAGAGCAGAAGTGAAAAGTTGTTTGTGAACAGGAATGAAGTGAAGTGGAGAATCTCAGAGTGGACACATGGACCTCCACTTTCCTCAGTGTAAATAAGAATGTGGACTTTGATGCACAGGATATAATCTCCAAATTGCCAAATAACACCAAACAAGAATAAGTAGTGAGCTAGAAGGAAGATAGGAATTGATTTCAAGTAGGTATAGATGGATGGTGAAATGGTGAGTGAGCAACAGATAAAGTACAATGCTGAGAAACAGGAAATATCACATGTTAGGAAGAATGAGAAGAGACAATAGAAATTTGTGAGCAGACTTCCAAAAGGAAGACACAAACAGAGATCTGGGAGATATGGGAGACACGGTGGTCAGCAGCACAGGAGCGCCGCAGGGAACCGTACTCTCTCAGGTCCTGTTCACCCTGTACACATCAGACTTCCAATATAACTCGGAGTCCTGCCATGTGCAGAAGTTCGCTGATGACACGGCCATAGTGGGGTGTGTCAGGAATGGACAGGAGGAGGAGTATAGGAAACTGATACAGGACTTTGTGATATGGTGCAACTCAAACTACCTGCGTCTCAATATCACCAAGACCAAGGAGATGGTGGTGGACTTTAGGAGATCTAGGCCTCATATGGAGCCAGTGATCATTAATGGAGAATGTGTGGAGCAGGTTAAGACCTACAAGTATCTGGGAGTACAGTTAGACGAGAAGCTAGACTGGACTGCCAACACAGATGCCTTGTGCAGGAAGGCACAGAGTCGACTGTATTTCCTTAGAAGGTTGGCGTCATTCAATGTCTGTAGTGAGATGCTGAAGATGTTCTATAGGTCAGTTGTGGAGAGCGCCCTCTTCTTTGTGGTGGCGTGTTGGGGAGGAAGCATTAAGAAGAGGGACGCCTCACGTCTTAATAAGCTGGTAAGGAAGGCGAGCTTACTGGAGAGTTTAACATCGGTAGCTGAGCGAAGGGCGCTGAGTAGGCTACGGTCAATTATGGAAAACTCTGAACATCCTCTACATAGCACCATCCAGAGACAGAGAAGCAGTTTCAGCGACAGGTTACTATCGATGCAATGCTCCTCAGACAGGATGAAGAGGTCAATACTCCCCAATGCCATTAGGCTTTACAATTCAACCGCCAGGACTTAAGAACTTTTTAAAAGCTATTATTAATGCTTTTTGAGATAGTGATTTAGATGCATATCATATTTTTTACTGAGTTAAGTATTGTATGTAATTAGTTTTGCTACAACAAGTGTATGGGACATTGGAAAAAAAGTTGAATTTCCCCATGGGGATGAATAAAGTATCTATCTATCTATCTATATTTGTTTATGCAGAGGCTAGCATGGTAACAAGTCCTCCTGCCAGCCAGAGCCACCCAATTACACCCATCTGAACAATTAAACTACTAACCCGTACACCTTTGGAATGTGGGAGGAAACCGGAGCACCTGGAGGAAACCCATGTGGTCAAGGGGAGAACGTACAACCTCTTTACAGACAGTGGTAGAATTGAGCCGGGGTCACTGGCACTGTCATAGTGTTATCCTGACTGCTACCCTACTGGGAAGAACTTCTGTCATCCAGAGAATGGTGAATACCTGGAACACACTACCCGAGAGAGTGGTGGAAGCAGAGTCTCTGACAGCATTCAAGGAATACTGTATCTAGTTGAGCAACTGAATTGTCTAGGTATAAGCGACTATTGGCTAGGTACCGAAAGCTAGGCTTAATATTTATTTATTGAGATACAGCGCAGAATAGGCCATTCCAGCCTTCTGAGCCGCACCGCCCAGCATCCCTGATTTAACCCAATTAGGGGACAATTTACAACAACCTACCGACCAGTACGTCTTTGGACTATGGACAGAAACCGGAGCACCCAGACGAAGCCTACACGGTCATGGAGAGAACATACAAACTCCTTACAGACAGTGGTGAGAATTGAACTCGGGTTGCTGGTACTGTAAGGTAACCATTATGCCATCATGCTGTCCCAAATGGAAACCTTCCACTGGCTGGTATAGACATGGTGGACAGTTACCATACTGTGTGAATCTAGGATCAAGAATCAAATTTACTGACTATATACTTTTCCGTCTATTAGGGATTTGCTGTGGTGTACTTTAAGCCACTTTTATCATGCTGTTTACATTGTAAATACATATTGGTATTTATGTATTTATGCACATTTTATTCCATACCTGTATTTTAACCTTTAACTATTTTATATAATTATTTTTTCTTCATAATTGTTGAACTTTGTTCTTTTTTATTGCATGTCATGACCTGAGCAACAGACCAGAGCACATCCCTAATACATGTAACTGTATATGGTGAAAAGTTGATACTTGATCCTTACTACATTACAAGAGTGTGTAGTAATGAGGGAGGGCAGCCCTATCAGCGGCATAACTGTCACCTGACATCTTAACTGTCTCATAATGCATTACAAATCTCACAGGAGAGCAGGGAAATTCTCTTCAGTCTCCTATCCCTAACCCTCAACCAACACCCTTAGAATGGGATCAGCATCACAATTATCCCCTCGTGGGATCTTAATCTGCACATGTTGGCCACATTATGGTAATGTGGAATTGATTCCATCAGTACTAGCCTTTAGCTTGTTTTGAAGAACTTACCGCTTGCAAGGCAGGAAATGAGCAGGAAGAGTGTGGTGAAGAAAATGATGGCCACAGTGGAGTAGATGATGCAAGCTCTTCCACAGAGAATGGTCCAGCCTCCACACGTAACCTCTCTTCTCCAGCCTTTAAAAGAAAGAAGGAGACAACTGACTGAAGTGTAATATGATAATGTTTACCAAGAAAGTCTATAATTTTGTCACGGACAGGAGTCCTGATACCAGGGGAGCTCGCTTTATGAACTGTGACTGCAGTGATCTAACATTCAAGATTCTATTCTATTTATCATATGTAAATTGAAACATACAGTGAAATTTGTCATTTCTATTATCAACCAGGGTTGACCTGCAAGTGTCGCCACTGTCAGGGGAAAACCTAGTTTGAAACGGGGTCCAGAATAGACCCTATGAACTCTGCTGCTATTGAGAGAGAGAGAGAGGGAGGCGTCCAGCACAATGAGAGAGAGACAGACAGAAACTGCTCAGAAGATTGATGTTATGGTTTCTTTGCCAGCTTGTTTATCTTTTCCCTAAGGTCACTTGTCTGCTTGTAGAGTTCCTGCAGAGAGTGGAGGGTGGAGCTGGTTGATGGACAGCTGGTGTCCAACATGTGGAGATAAAACCCAGATCCGCTGGGACACAGACAGACACACCGAGACACACCGAGACATGCCAAGACACGCCGAGACACGCCGAGACACGCCACGAGACACGCAGTGCGGACACTGGATGAGCTTTGTTGCACCCACAGGAAGGTGGGGTTTTGGAGGATCGATTCGGGGAAATCGATCAGTGGCTCACAGTGTGGAAAAGTGTGACCGGTGGGGAATTATTTGTGTGTCCACCCTTGCCTGACTGAAGAACGGCCGTACCTATCATGGTCATAGTTGGTGACCACAACAGAACTTCGGAAGACAACGGGAAGATCAACAGCATCACCTCTCACCACTCTCTCTCTCTCTCTCTCTCTCCAACGTTACTCAACTAACTACCTCGAACTGAACTGAACTCTCTTCATCACATCCTAAGACTGTACCCATTAACTTCTAGGTTTGAAAGAGTCTAGTTTTGTTCCTATTTCCACACACACATATATATATCATTGCCAACCTGTTCAATATATTTGCATTTATATTACTGTATTGCTTAATTACTAATAAACATTATCAGTTTATAGTAATACTAGACTCCAAAGTGTTTTCCTTTTCTGCTGGTTCTTAAACCCGGTCACGGGGTATGTGGCACCCCCACTCCAATGCCAACATAGCATGCCCACAATGCTCAGCCGAGCAACTCAGAACAAAACAAAACAACAATGGCAAAAATAAGCCCCATCTCTCACTCTCACCTACACATATACACTGACATTTAACCTGAGGGTAGGCGTCCAGCTCCAGCCTCAAAAGAACACAGACAAGGGCTGACAGACACAGGGCTTCGATCTCTCCAGCAAACTTTGAGAGATTCACAGACACGTTTTCAAGCAATGGACTTCAATTTCTGGACTTCTGATCTGTCCTTGGGTCTCAGTTCTCGACATCAATCCCAGAACATGCCAATCACTGAACATCAAGCCTTGAAATCTGGTCTCACCGATTTGCAAACCCAAGGCCTAAGGTTTGCCTCTGTTGACTTACGTCACATCTGGAGACAGACATGAATGACATCCGAAGCTGGAATCTGGAGCAACATATGAGGTGTTGAAGGAATTCAATGAGTCTAGCATTTTCTCTCACATTCCCTATCAACGTACCATCCACTTACACACAGGCTACAACTTACAGAAGCCATTTAACTTACTGCCCAGCACATCTTTTGGAAATTGGGAGGAAACTGGAGCATCCAGTGGAAACCCACAAGGTATCAGAACCATATTTGTTAACACTGACATATGTTGTGAAATTTGTTGTTCTGTAGCAGCAGTATAGTGCAATACTCAAACAGTAAGGTGAAATGGGAAATGATTTAAAAGATAAATAAGTAGTTGAAAAATAGCAATAGTCTCCACAGTCCCAAGGAGAATGTGTAAACTCCACACAGACCAGGGGTCAGCATTGAACCTGGGGCACTGGATCTATGAAGTCACATGAAAGCACCTTTCCCTTCACTGACTCTGTCTGTACTTCCCTCTGTCTACATTTTCCTGGCAACTACAGAGCATCAAAATACGTGCGGCTGGTTGAAAACATGCTTCAAGCATACAGAACCCTGAAGTGCAACATGTCATTGAAGATTGATTTTCTGCATTCTCATTTAGACTTCTTCGTTGCAAATCCTGGTGTTAATAATAGTGAGCACGGTGAAAGAATTCACCAGGACACTGCAGTCATGGAGAAACAATATCAGGGCAACTGGAACCTATCAGTGCTGGCTGATTATTGTTGGAGAAGCCTCAGACACTGAGTACAAACAAAAACCATCATCAAAACATTTTTAGCTTAGTTAAACTATTGCAAAGCGTCAGCACCGTTATGCAATTAAACGCATTATATTTAATAAAAGTAATTTCTTGCTTCTCCAAATTCCCACGTGATACAAGTAGTCTGAAACTATATTTGTGTTCAGCTTCAGGTGGTCCCTCTTAAACAAAAGAAAACTGAAGAAGCAACACTTACGAAAATGTTTGTTGCCCAGCACTATTACTGTCTGTGGATCACAGCCATAGCTTTTGGAGCTTTACAGTTCATAATGCTCAAGTAAAAATGACTTTTATTTGTCGTAGTACACAAAATGCTGCAGGAACTCAGTCGTTCAGGCAAAATCAGTAGAGAGAAACAGACAGTTGACATCTTGGGTTGAGACCGTTCGTCTTTCAGGATGAAATGTCTTGACCCAAAAATGCAGCCTGTCCATTTTCCTCCATAGATGCTGCCTGACTGAGTTCCTCCAGTATCTTGTATGTGGTTCCAAACTCCAACATTTGCATTCCCTTGTGTCTCCAGCATTTGGCTACAGGTCTGATGTCTACAACAGAAATGCATTTGATGCGGTTTGCGGACTTGCAAAAATATATATATCCGGAAAGACACTTAATAGCAACTTTAAAACTGGTCTCAAACTTTTCTCCACCAAAGCTGAGTGGTAGGACATCAACTTTCATATTTCAAAGAAACAGGATGGAAGTGGTATAAATTTGCTGATGATACAAATATTGTTGGCAGGATTTCAGATGGTGATGAGAGGGTGTACAGGAGCGAAATATAGCAGCTAGTTGAGTGGTATTGCCGCAATAAACTTGCACTCAACATCAGTAAGACCAAAGAGCTGATTGTGGACTTCAGAAAGGGTAAAACGAGGGAACACGAACCGATCCTCATAGAGAGATCAGAAGTGGAGTGAGTGAGCAGTTCCAAGTTCCTGTGTGTCAGTAGCTCTGAGGACCTAACCTGATCCTAACGTATTGATGCAGCTATAAAGAAGGCAAAGCAGTGGCTTTGAGGACATTTGGTTTGTCACCTAAAACATTCAACAACTTCTACAGATGGACTATGGAGAGCATTCTGACTGGCTGCATCACCGACTGGTATTGGGGGTGGGGGTGTTAATGCACAGGATCAAAAGAAGCTATTCAAACTTGTAAAATTAGTCAGCTCCATCATGGGTTCTAGGCTCTGTAGTATCCAAATCATCTTCAAGGTGCGGTGCTGCAGAAAGGTGATGTCCATCATTAAGGACCCCATTCACCCAGGACATGCTCTTTTCTCACTGTTACCATCAGGTAGGAGATACAGAAGCCTGAAGGCACACACTCAGCGATTCAGGAACAGCTTCTTCCCCTCTGCCATCCGATTCCTAAATGGACATTGAACCCATGAATACTACCTCACTGCATTTTAATTTCTGTTTTCTCACTATTTATTTAATCTAACTACTTAATAAACATACTGTGTAGATATACTTACTGTAATTTGGCATTTTTTTCTATATTTATCATTTGCTGCTGCAAATTTAACAATTTTCCTGGCATATGCGGGCGATATTAAACCTGATTCTGATTCTGAGAAGAACCCAAGGAAGTAGAGTCATGTGCTAACGACCCAGCCCTCGCTCGCTCCACTGTGGGATGTGAATTGGCTGAATTGTACGATCAAAAAGAGAAGGTTCTTCCAATTAGATTGTCACAGATGTTATTTTTCGATTATGCGTAAACAGGGCACAGCAAGTGGGAGCAACTACTGGGAGTTGTAGATAGATCATCTTGAGTATTGGGCATGGTGAATTCTGTCTAAAATCACCTGGCTATGAGCTTGCAATCAGTCTATGTATAAAAGATAATTATGTGTTTATATTTATTGTTTTTTATCATATTCTTTATGCTTATAGTGGGTTTTTTTAATCCTACATCAGATCCAGAGTAATAACCATTTTGTTCTCCTTTACACTTGTGTACTGGTACGACAATAAACATCTTAAATAAGTTAAATTTTGGTTAAAGAATAACATGTAAAAGAACTGAAACAGAATTGGCCATCTGTACAGAGAGAAAGAGAGGGAGACAGAAAGAGAGTGATTGAGAGAGCGTGGGAGAGGTGAGAGAAAGAGAGAGAGAGAGAGAAAAGAAATGGGAGAGAAAGTGACTCTGTAAGAGTGAAAGAGAGAGAGAAAGAGTGAGAGAGAGAAAGTGAGATAGCAGAAGTTACAGTTAAGGTTGCAGGTATAAGGAACAGAATAGAGAGATCCTATTAAAAGTACAGAGTCTAAGGTACTTTCTAACAAACTTACAGTAAATTTATATCACATCTTAAGGCACTATTTACCATGTTCTCATTTATATTATATTACAGTATTTGTCATCTTTGGTTGGGTTTAATGTGCTTTTTTGCCAAGTGTTTCAAGTTGTACCACTCTGTGAGTTTTAACTGATTACTTCCATTGAGATGTATTCAGACAAAACTTAGAGAATAGCTGTGAGAAAACTCTAATTCACCCCAAAACACATAATTTATTGTTTCACAGCATAGAACATAGAACGTGAAACAGGACTTCACAGGAACAGGTCCTTCAGACCACGATGTCATGCTGAGCCAATTAAACTGATAATTAAATACAAAACCTATCTACACCTACTTCACTGTGTCCATATCTTCCTGTTGTCTGCACACTCACAGGCCTATTTAAGAGCCTCCACAGATGCCTATGATATTTGCCTCCGCTACCATCCCTGGCAACTCATTCCAGGCACAAATGTCACCATTAAAGACATTACTAGCATTTACACAGAGTGGCCACTTTATTTTGTACACATCTACACCTGGTCATTATATCTAATATCCAATCATGTGGCAGCATCTCAATACATGCAAGCATGCAGACATGCGACCAAACATCAGAATTGGGAAGAAATGAAATCTGAGTGACTTTGACCATGGACTGATTGTTGGTGTCAGACGGAGTAGTTTGAGTATTTCAGAAGCTGCTGATCTGCTGGGGTTTTCACACACAACAGTCTCTGGAGTACACAAAGATTGGTGACAATGGGGTGAGAAACAAAACCATCTCATGAGAGGCAGTTCTGCGGGTGTTAATGAGAGAGGTCAGAGGAGAATGGCCAGACTGGTTCAAGGTGACAGTAACTCAAATAACCACACCAACAGTGGTGTGCAGAAGAGCATCTCTGAATGCATAACGTGTCAAACTTTGAAGTATATGGACCACAGCAGAAGACCACGAACATACGCTCAACAGCCACTTTATTGGGAACTGGAGGTAACTAAAAAATGTGACCATATTGTGTATTTTCATTATTATCCTATTGTCTGAAATCTCTTGGATTACACATGATGGCAGAATGTCTTCCCTGAAGAGTATTACTGAGACCAATTGATTACTGTGATTAGAAACATTGAAACATAGAAAAGCTACAGCACAATACAGGCCCTTCGGCCCACAAAGCTGTACCGAACATGCCCTTTTCTTAGAACTACCTAGGCTTACCCATAGCCCACTATTTTTCTAAGCTCCCTGTATCCAACCAGGAGTCTCTTAAAAGACTCTATTGTTTCCACCTCCATCACCGCCGCCGGCAGCCCATTTCACACACTCACCACTCTCTGTGTAGAAAACTTACCCCTGACATCTCCTCTGTACCTACTTCCAAGCACCTTAAAACTATGCCCTCTCGTGCTAGCCATTTCAGCCCTGGGGAAAAGCCTCTGACTATCCACACGATCAATGCCTTTCGATATCTTGTACACCTCTATCAGGTCACCTCTCATCCTCCGTCGCTCCAAGGAGAAAAGGCTGAGTTCACTCAACCTATTCTCATAAGGCATGCTCCCCAAACCAGGCAACATCCTTTAAATCTCCTCTGCACCCTTTCTATGGTTTCCACATCCTTCCTGTAGTGAGACGACCAGAATTGAGCACAGTACTCCAAGTGGGGTCTGACCAGGGTCCTATATAGCTGCAACATTACCTCTCTGCTCTCAAACTCTATCCCACGATTGATGAAGGCCTATGCTCCGTATGCCTTCTTAACCACAGAGTCAACCTGTGTAGCAGCTTTAAATGTCCTATGGACTTGGACCCCAAGATCCCTCTGATCCTTCACACTGCCAAGAGTCTTACCATTAATACTATATTCTGCCATCATATTTGACCTACCAAAATGAATCACCTCACACTTATCTGGGTTTAACGCCATCTGCTATTTCTCAGCCCAGTTTTGCATCCTATCAATATCCCGCTGTAACCTCTGATAGCCCTCCACATTATCCACAACACCCCCAACCTTTGTGTCATCAGCAAATTTACAACCCTTCCCTGCTCTTCCTCATCCAGGTCATTTATAAAAAATATCAAAGAGTAGGGGTCCCAGAACAGATCCCTGAGGTACACCACTGGTCACCAGCCTCCGTGCAGAATATGACCCGTCTACAACCACTCTTTGCCTTCTGTGGGCAAGCCAGTCCTGGATCCACAAAGCAATGCCCCCTTGGATCCCATGCCTCCTTAATTTCTCAATAAGCCTTGCATGGGGTACCTTATCAAATGCCTTGCTGAAATCCAATTACACTACATCTATGGCTCTACCCTCATCAATGTGTTTAGTCACATCCTCAAAAGTATTACTGAATATTTTTCACTGTTTCAGATTTATTTAATTACTTGAATTTAATTTCCCAGCTGACGTGAGGATATGAACTTGTTTCCCTTTTTCAGAAGTCCAGAGTGCCAGCTACACAGCCACAACCATCAGCACAAATATCACATTGCAGCTATGATGAAAAACAAAATATATATAGATATACAGGAAGAGATAAGGATGAAAATAGTGAAGCAGATGTACTTGATTAATCTGCAGATTACAAGATACAAGTTACTCCGCCTTTACTCCAAGCTGAACACCATCCTGCTTGGAAGTTTATTGCTGATCTTTCATCGTCATTGGCTATAACCCCTCACTCAACAGCATTTTCACTTGAAGGAGTACAGAGGTTCAGGAAGGTTCCTCACTACAACTTCTTCAAGCGTAGTCAAGAGAACACTGGCCTTGGCTGCAGCGATGACACTGGGAGGATGAAGTCAGAATTTCTCCGCTCTACGAGTTAATCCCAATGATCCTGGGTTGTGACAGTTTGTGTTACTGCACTAATATCAGAGCCTCGGGCAATTGATCTAGAACAGGGGTTCCTAACCTATGTTCATAGACCCTTGCTTAATGGTACTAGTCCATGGTACAAAAAAGGTTGGGAACCCCCAAACTGGATTAAAGAGCCACACAGCACAGGAACAAAACCTTTGGTCCACAACATCTGTGCTGAACATGATGTCAAATTAAACTAATTCCATCTGAAAGCACATGATCCACGTCCTTTCATTCTCTGTCTGATCATGTGTCTAAGTGCTTCTTAAACATTGCCATCATATCTGCTGTCACCATCTCCCCGGCAGCCATTTTAGACATGTAGAACTCCCAGTCTAAAAATAAACATGCCTTGCACATTCCTTTGAAACTTATCCTTGTCATCTTTATAGAGATCATCGATAGTTAATGAAATTCAGTTTGATACTCTCATGCTTAGAGTCCGTCACCTGTCTGTGTCTCCCTGAATAATTTCACTTTAGTCCCTTTCAGTTCACAGGTTGGGGGATCTCACTGAAACCTCATGAGGAAAGTTTAGGTAATGTGGATATGGAGAGGATGTTTCCAAAAGCGGGAGACTCAAGGACCAAAGGGCACAACCTTGGAATAGAATGAAGTTCTTTTAGAACAAAGATGAGGTGGAATTTCTTTAGCCAGAGGGTGGTGAATCAGTGGAATTCAGTGCCACAGATGGTAGTGGACCAGATTGGGTGTTTTTAAAGCAGAGTATGAAAGATTCTGAATTAGTTAGGGCATTAAAGGTTATGGGGAAAAGGCAGGAGAATGGGGTTGAGAAGGAAAGTAAATCTACCGTGATGGAATGACAGAGGAGGCTCAATAGGGTGGACGGCTGAATCCTGCTCCTACGTCTTATAGTCTTACTGTTTTATGGATTAAGGAAAAGACTCAAGTACACCTTTTCTCCTTGGAGTGACGGAGGATGAGAGGTGACCTGACAGAGGTGTATAAGATGATGAGAGGCATTGATCGTGTGGATTGTTAGAGGCTTTTTCCCAGGGCTGAAACGGCTAACATGAGAGGGCACAGTTTTAAGGTGCTGGGGAGTAGATACAGAGATGTCAGGGGTAAGATTTTATGCAGAGTGGTGAGTGTGTGGAATGGGCTGCCGGCAACAGTGGTGAAGGAGGATACAATAGGGTCTTTTAAGAGACTCCTGGATAGGTACATGGAGTTTAGAAAAATAGAGGGCTATGGGTAACCCTAGTAATTTCTAAGGTAGGGACATGTTCGGCACAACTTTGTGGGCCGAATGGGCCTGTATTGTGCTGTAGGTTTTCTATGTTTCTATGTTTACACCACAAATGCCACCAGAAAGTGACTGAAGCAAATGGGACTCTTTTTATAATAAATTTCCCATATAATCCCATAATCCATAAAAATCTCTCTACATAGCATGACCTGGCTTGTAAATCTCGAGTACTATGTAAGATGGGTGTCTAGATTATTAGACTGGTAAACTGGTTTATTGTACGAACTTACTAATTTAACAGTCTTACTTACTGCCTGTTATGGCACTGTCGTTTAGGGCGGCAATGGAGGTCTTTCATCTCTGGCAGTGTTCAGGCCCTCCTTCATCATGTCATGTAGGTCCCGGGTGGAGACTCAGGGATACCATCACACTCAGGATTCTTCGTTGCTGTTTACGTAACAATTGTGTTTGACCAGTCAGGGTTGTTAGCCCTGAGCTGAACCCCCAACCTGGAGGGCTGGTGGACCACTCTTCATCTGGCCTTTACCCTTTGACCTGGCATGGGTGACCCTACCAAGAGCCAAAGCATAAAGCCATGACTCCAGCCAAAATAGCTCTCGGGGCCTTTGAGGCACACAAGACTCCAAACCCTATGACAAGATCGTGGTTCTCTTGAAGGTTGACAATGTACAACCTATCAATTTACCAATGGTCACATGTAATGGGATATAGTGAAAGACAGACAGACAGACATACTCTATTGATCCCGAGGGAAAACATGTTTTGAATGCCATCCAGACAGATTATCAAGGCAAGAAAAAATAATAACACAATGCAGAATAAAGTGTTACAGAAAAAGTGCAGTGCAGGCAGACAATATGCAAGGCCATTCAAGTCAAGTCAAGTCAAGTCACTCTTATTGTCATTTCGACCATAACTGCTATGTACAGTACATAGTAAAAATGAGACAACATTTTTCAATTGTGAGTTCAAGACTCCATCTTATTGTACTAGGGAAGCATTCAATAGCCTTCCCACAGTGCGATAGAAGCTGTCCTTGAGCTTGGTGGAATGTGCTTTCGGGCCTTTTATCTTCTCCCCTGCAGGAGTATGAAGAAATGAGAATGTTCGGGATGGGAGAGGTCTTTGATTATGTTGCTTTACAGAGATAGTGAGAGATGTAGTATTAGAAAACAAAGACAAAAGATGCGCACAAGATGCTGGAGGAACTCAGCAAGTCAGACAGCATTCATGGAGGGAAATAAACAGTCAATGTTTTGGGCCAAGACCCTTCATCACAGTTCTGTGTGTGTTGCTCAGAATCCCTTGTTAGAATCAGAAAATGCAGGAAGTTCTCAGCTCAGGTCAAACGGTAGAGGCCAGACGACTAAGAGTGTCCACCGGTCCTTCGGGTTCGGGGGTTCAGCTCAGGGCTAACAACCCTGACCGGTAAAACAACATTGTTATGGAAACAGCAAAGAAGAATCCTTCTACATTTGAGTGTGACGATATTCCTGAGTCTCCACCCGGAACTTGAAAGACCAACAATAGTGAAAACCGAGAGAAGCTACTGACATGACGAAGGAAGCCCTGAACACCACCAGAGATGGACCTTCAGTGCTGCCCTAAATACCAACAGTGTAATGGGGAGTAAGTAAGTTCCACTTCCAACGCAGCCTGTCTCATACAACCACCAGTCTGTATGAAAAACCTGCATCTCAGGTCCTCTTCAAATCTTTCTCTTGTCATCTTAAAACTATGACTTCCACTTTATTTTCTATTTTATTTAGAGACACAACGTGGTAACAAGCCCTTTGGCCTAATGAGCCAGTGCTGCCCAATTATTCCACCTGTCCAATTCACCTACTAGTATGTATGTCACCGGAATGCGGGGGGAATGCCAAGCCACCCAGAAGAAACCAATGCAGTCACAGGGAGAATGAACAAACACAGTCCAGACAGCGATGGGAATTGAACCCCGATCGCTGATTGCTGGTGCGGTAAAGCGTTACACTGATCCCCAGACTACTATGCTGCCATTGTTAATCATTTTAACATTTCACATGTCAGTACTCATCTAAGGTTGGGAATCTGGGAAATGTACTGTCTGAGAAGAGACCATTCAGTACACATCATCCTTAATGGTCAAAACATCGTTTTAGATTGAACCCCTCCCAGCCAGGCAAGTCAAGCTCTCCACTTCTCACCCAGATACCGTACATTGAAAGTTTACCCTCCATCAGCTTTTCAGACAATGGTTTCCGGGCACCTAGAACAGTTGGGTGAAAGAATTGCTCCTTTACTGCCCTCTATTGTTCTCTATACTGCCCTCCTGATTTTCTGGTAACAAAAACAGGTGCCTTCTCTGTACCATAATAATACAATTATGTAGTCATCAATTATAGCTCCTTTGAATGTCTTCAATGCTTTAATTGGCAGTTCTGATCTAGTGGAGCCCTATTTCCTCTTCCAGAGTAAAGTGGAATGTTAATATCTTCAATTCAGGCATTCCTTGTCATTTTGCTTAGGGCAAGATTTCTAATGAGTTTTACTGTCTCAGTGATCTGAATGGTTTAGATAAGACAGATGGAAACCATTCCCATGCGCAGATTGATTGATTGTGGGGACTCAGACAAGTGCAGAATGGTACTTTACAGTACCACCATCTCACGTTCAATTCCCATGCTATCTGCAAGGAGCTTGTATGTTCTCCTCATGACAATCAAAAGACATACAGTGGCATGCAGAAGTTTTTCTTCTGATGACTGTTCCACGAAGGTTATATTTGTGTAGGTGTTGCTGCACAGTAGAACAGTGCACCACCACTCCAGAGTCTGCCAAATCTTCCTGAAGGTCCTTTGCAGTCAAACGGGAGTTTTGATTTGCCTTTCTAGCAATCTTACGAGCAGTTGTCTTGGAAAGTTTTCTTGGTCTTCCAGACCTCAACTGTTCCTGTTAACTGCTATTTCTTAATTACATTAGGAACTGAGGAAACGGCTACCTGAAAATGCTTTGCTATCTTCTTATAGCCTTCTCCTGCTTTGTGGGCATCATTTATTTTAATTTTCAGAGTGCTAGAGTCGGCTGGTGGCGTAGTGGCATCAGTTCCGGACTTCGGAGCGAAGGCTCCTGAATTCAAATCCAGCCGGCTCCCTTGCACACTTTCCATCCATGCTGGGTTAAGCATCGAGCTAGCAACTCAGCCTCGTAAAAACAAGAAATCCTGCCAGAAAAACATCGTTACAACAGTGTCCCAATGACTCTTCTTCTTCTCAGCTGCTTAGAGGAGCCCATGGCTGCTGATTGTTGGGACAAGTTTTGAGGAGTCAGGGTATTTATAAAGCTTTGAAATTTGCATCACCTGGCCTTTCCTAATGATGACTGTGAACAAGCCAAAGCCCTAACAAGCTAATTAAGGTCTGAGACCTTGGTAAAAGTTATCTGAGAGCCCAAATCCCTTGGGGTGCCCAAACGTTTGCATGGTGCTCCTTTCCTTTTTTTTCACTCTAAAATTGTACAAAACAAAAATAATACACTAATCTTGCTTAAAATGTTGAAAAGAATGTTTCATCTTTAATTTTATGACTTTTGGAGATCAGTTCATCTTTTACTCACTTAACCCAGGCAACCTGTTCATATTCTGTACCTTCACAGTATAGTCCAGGTCAATTTTGACCCGGCCCAAGAATCCCCTCATAACAAGTGTCTATACCAAATTTTGAACCACAGATCTATTTAGAATGTATAAATAGCCTATCTGACATTAATAAATGAATGATTAATCCTTAATTAATGTTTCAGAGATCTAAAATCCATTTCAATAGATACGGGTCAAATTTGACCCGGAACAGCCTCAACGTACAAAAGTTTATAGCACCTGTACAAAAGTATAAAATTTTTAAATATTTTCATTTTCACACATTTTGGGTCACTTCAGGAAATTTTCAGCTAAAAGAAATGGCATTTAGGGTGTTTTTACTGCTGTGAAATGTCAAAATGAGTCAAATTTGACCCGAACAGTATGTAAAGGTTAACTATTTACAGTAACAGAAATTTTGACCAGGGTTGGTAGTTTAATTGGTCATTGTAATTTGTCCTGTGATTAGGCTGGGGTTGCATCATGGGATTGCTAGGGGATGTGTCTCAAAGTGCCAAAAGGGTCAATTCTGTGCTGTATTTCAATAAACTAAAGTAAAACCTTCTAAAAATTGAGTGCAAAATACAAGAAAGATGCACTTATACAGGCAGAGGCTATATTGTGGAACTCACCTTCTCTAGAAATGATTGGTGGAAATGGATTCGGTCAGAGAATTGAATATACATTGGGATACACAGTCAGGGAACTGGATATACATTGGGATATACACAGCCAGGGAATTGTATATATACAGGGATAGTCAAGATGGCGCTATGCAGTGACTCCTTTGCTTGCATCTTCAGAAACAGTTCTATTTCCATCTTTAATATCTCTATTTTTCCCGTTCAGGGTTCTTTTGAAGACCCTAACCTGGAGTTACACGCTGACTGCAGTTCTTTGCAGGAATGGGACCCGCTCTTGGGGTGTCACGACTGGTCATTACCCTACATGCCAAGGAAGCGGCCTAAGAGTTCGGCTCACCTTTGATGGCCTACGATCGTGGGGTTCTGGAGACAGGTGGATCAAAGGTCGGTGTCCCAGACCGGTGTGTCGTGAGAGCTGGAAGGTATTTGGCTGTGCGCCCAGAGACGTGAGATCTTTGGACACAGAGCTTGGAAAAAGTGATGCAATGGACCTTTAAGACTGTGAACCAGCGAGTTGTTTGTTATGTCTCCCCTCTCGCTGTGAAATGGAGACATCTCTTTCTCCCTTATTACAGAGAGAGAGAGCCTGTGGTGAACGCGTTGTCTTTGGAGTGCTGCAAGTCTGTGTCTTTGCTCATGCTTGAATGCTTGGCGGCGGGGGCCGGTGCTTTCTTTTGCCAGTGAAAGGGAAGGAGGATTGTCGCTTTCTGTCGCTTACACACTGGAGGGAGGGGAGTTGGGGCGGGACATTAGGGTTCCAACATTTAACTGTCATTAATTCTTTGGAGCACTCCTCTGTTTTCGTGGATGGCTGTGAAGAAAAAGCATTGCAGGATGTATATTGTATACATTTCTCTGACCTTAAATGTACCTTTGAAACCTTTGATATACACAGTCAGGGTATTGGATATACATTTGATAGGGCCGCACGGTTGCTCAGCCAGTGGAGCCGATGCCTTGCGGAGCCAGCAATCCAGTTTCCATCCTGAATTCAGGTGCTGTCTGTGCAGAGTTTGCACGCTCTCCCTGTGACTGTGAGTTTCTCCTCCTCCCACATCTGAAGAGTGGCCAGCTAATTAGCCACTGTAAATTGCCCCAAGTGTGGAGGTGAGGGGTAGTATCTAGGAACGCAGGGAGAATAAATTGGGATTGATGTGAGTTTGGTGTAAATGGGTGGTTGTTGGTCGGCCGGCAGGGAAGGCTATTTCCATATTCTATCTCTTTATAGTTCTGTTTGAGGAAGAATACTTTTCAGGATTGTGTGTAAATGCATGGAATAGAAAGACCAGGACGTTCTTCTATGAACCAGTGTACACATGACAGGCTAACGTCTTGACTATGTGTTGCAACAATTCTCAACTCCATGGCAACCAAGGAAAAAGATTCCCAAACTTTACCTATCAACGTCTCTGTGTTTTATTATTTTGAACACGTGGGATGTAAACTGAGAGACTTTAAAATCCACCAGGCATTTTTATTTTTAATCCTATATCAATTTTCTTTTATTGAGAAGCGCTTTGAATAATGAACTCAATCCCAACTGGTGAGCAGCGATTCCCGTGGCTTACTTGTGCAGAGCAATTAGTTTTCAAATGCAAATGGGGATACAACCTTTAAGAGTCTCCCCGGTTTCATCCCACATGTTAAAGTTGTATGTCTTAGTAAGAGTTTCCTTCTACATCTGAAGTTGTGGGTGTACTATGTTGATTCCAGAAGCATGGCTGCCCACTGTATATCGTCATTGTCACAAACAATGCATTTTGCTGTCTATTTCAAGGTTTTGATGTATAAATGACAAATAAAGCTAATCTTTATCCTTAGCTTTATAACATTTAAAAGGCATTTAGACAGGTACTTAGTTAGGAAAGACATAGAGGATAATTTCCTTGTGCTGTGGAATGGGACTACCATTGATAGAAATTACAATCAGTACTGAGGGCTGAATTTCTACACTGTGCGATTTGATGATTTCAAATATTTTATAAATGTTTTAATCTGGGTTGCAGACTTGGGAGTTGTTGTTGAAACTAATGTTTCAAAGTACATTTATTATCAAAGAATGTATATATTATACAACCTTGAGATTTGTTTGATTACAGCTAGCCACAAAGAAGACCGAAAGAACCCAATTAAAAAAAGACCAACAAGGTTCTGAAAAAGGGGAAAAACATAAATCGCACAAATAATTGAAGCGAGCAACCAGTATTTTCAGCCCATCTTTGAATGTATATCCTTAGATCGCAAATCAAAAACATAGCGTCTTCAGAACTGAGGACTGTGCTGAATTTTGGATTTTTCCTGATTTTGAACAATGTGCATAGAGTGGGATTTGCTGATACAAAATAAATCTTACTTCAATACCAATTAGGTTGTTGGTTATGCTGCTTATTCATACTGCGATGTCGACCAATTCCAAGCCATGGCACTGGAGTTACTTATAAACTAGTCCAGCCCTGAATCACAACTATTATTCCAATAGATTTGTGGATACCATTACTAAAGCCAGTTGTTCTTTTGTATACATGTACATATATATGTGGGTACAGTATTTAATTAATTGTATCAAAGTTCCCCAGCTGCTTTAACTCATCATTTCATTTAAGGGTAATATAATTATTGTGCTTCTGTGCCTCCCATTTGAAGATTCTGTGAGATTGTTAGTGTTAGTTTAAATGTTATTCAGTTAAAAATACCTCAGTCCCTGGTAAATATATTTTTCAAAATCTTATTTGAAAGTAAGATCATCATCTGTGTCGCAGGAACAAAGGCAAATTTATACGATATCGTACATATTTGTGACCATTCAGCCCATCAAACTTCATCTTCTGCTGTGCTATATCTCACCTTTTCCCGGCAGCCTTGTTTTTATCTTTGAAAATTCTCTTTCCAACAGAATCTCCTCAGATCCCATCAAAAACAAAGCACCCTTATAACTGATGGTGGATTTTGGATTGCTTCTGGACTTTGGACAATGTGCATAGGGAGGTAGGGTTGGAGGATTTGAGAAAAAAAGAAATAACATTTACTTCATTACCAAATAAGCCATTGGTTATGCTTCTTGTCTGTAGTGCTACAAGTCAGCCTTTTCACCAGATGGTGTTGGTAAATGGGCAGAGGATACCAGAGGGATTTCACAAGGACAACTCAGACCAGCTCAGGTGGGATCTAAGATCACTCAAGTCACCTCAAGCTACAAGGAGATCATGTAAGCAAATAGTGAAGATGTGAACTATTCCATGTTGCCCTGCTCAGTATTTAAAGAATAAGACAGAATTTCACTCGAATTACAATGAGTAATTTCCAGGAATATCTAGCTTTCAGACAGGGAGACCTTAAACTGAATCTACTTACATTCTCCTTTCAGGGGCACTGAATCAACCACAGCTTGCAACATTGATAATGTTCTCCCCTCTCCCCCTCCCTATTTTCAGTACATCGTTTTAAAACCATCTGTCTGTCTATTTACTGAGGCCTTCACTGGTGGAATGACCAACTTGTTGTAAACTCTGACAGATGCCCAACAGATATTCCATGAATGAAATAAAAGCAGGAAAATACTGGAATCACTCAGGAGGTCAGTCAGCCTCTGTGATAAGAGAAACAGTTACATCTTCAAATCTGGAATCCTTTCACGGACATGATACTCTCTCCACACATGCTGTTTGGCCTACTGAGGTTTTCCAGCATTATGGCATTATCCATTTTATTTCAGATTCCCAGCATCTGCCATTTCAATTTAATTATCCATTTTTATTTCAGATTCCCAGCATCTGCCGTTTCAATAAAATTGTCAATTTTTATTTCAGATTCCCAGCATCTGCTGTTTCAATTTAATTATCCATTTTATTTCAGATTCCCAACATCTGCCGTTTCAATTTAATTATCCATTTTATTTCAGATTCCCAGCATCTGCCATTTCAATTTAATTGTCCATTTTATTTCAGATTCCCAGCATCCGCCATTTCAATTTAAATATCCATTTTATTTCAGATTCCCAGCATCTACCATTTCAATTTAATTATCCATTTTTATTTCAGATTCCCAGCATCTGCTGTTTCAATTTAATTATCCATTTTATTTCAGATTCCCAGCATCTGCCGTTTCAATTTAATTGTCCATTTTATTTCAGATTCCCAGCATCTGCCGTTTCAATTGAATTATCCATTTTATTTCAGATTCCCAGCATCTGCCGTTTCAATTGAATTATCCATTTTATTTCAGATTCCCAGCATCTGCCGTTTCAATTTAAATATCCATTTTATTTCAGATTCCCAGCATCTACCATTTCAATTTAATTATCCATTTTTATTTCAGATTCCCAGCATCTGCTGTTTCAATTTAATTATCCATTTTATTTCAGATTCCCAGCATCTGCCGTTTCAATTTAATTGTCCATTTTATTTCAGATTCCCAGCATCTGCCGTTTCAATTGAATTATCCATTTTATTTCAGATTCCCAGCATCTGCCGTTTCAATTGAATTATCCATTTTATTTCAGATTCCCAGCATCTGCCGTTCAATAAAATTGTCAATTTTTATTTCAGCTTCCCAGCATCTGCTGATTTGATTTAATTTTTGTTTCTTTCAGGAGCATCCGATTAGCATGAGTTGTGATGCAGGCTGCAAACTGCTTTTTACCTTGCTTCCCTCGAAGTGCTGCGCTGCCCCGCTGGTGGTTGCAGAAGTTGCTGTAAACGTTTTCATCTTCCGCACTTCCACGGGCGACGTGGAAGTTGGTGTAAGTTGGATCATGAGCCATGAAACCGGACGAGCTGTGACTGTAGATAGTCTAGCCCATGGAAACAGAATAACTAGCAAGTAAGAAGCTGCTCTGGGGATTTTACTTAAATGACAGGTGGGCAGGGTGTTGCTATTTTGACTTTATTCGTCAGTCGAGTTTGACTCTGAAAGCTTCAGTTCAAAGCTGTGTTCAGAAGGAAGGTGATGTTATCAATAACACTTCCTCTGCTTATCTCAGATCAAATGACGCCTTTGCCCTCCACACTGTATAGCATAAAATCAGAAAAATGTTGGAAGAGTTCAACGATTCATGCAGCACCAGTTGAGAGAGAGAGAGAGAACAGTGGTAATATTACAAGTTGATGAATTTTCATCAAAACTGGTTCTAATTTCAGTTTCCAAGCAAGCACAGTCATTTGCCTTCAGACTTAAATTTGTTTATTTTTTCCTGAATCAGGCCAATGCTTGCTTCAACAACATGTTTACTATTCTTTTTTTTAATTTTTAATTTTTTTTTTATTGAGTTTTCAATGGTTACAGAAGAAGAAAAAAAAGTTATCAACCCTTCCCCCCTCCCCTTAACCCCTCCCCCCTAACATATCCCTATAGAAAGAAGGAAAAAGAAAGAGAAGAAGAAAGAAAGAAAGAATGCCTGGATATCGAAAGATCCCCACATGCTCCACGGCGTTCATAATAACTTTAGTATATATATTTATTTCTTTCCCCAAATAACCAATAAGTTTATCTTCAGAGCAACTATATATTTAATCCTGTCTTTTGGAAATAAGGGAGCCAAATTTTTAGAAATGTTTCATATTTATCTCTTAAATTATAAGTAGTGCCAGGCTTATTGGCTTTTTCAGCTTTAATCGTATGTATGTTGAGAAGATCGGAGTTGACGACATTGATGTTTATGTATGCTTGTGAGATACTATGAACAGCCCTTTTTTTTCTCTTTTTTTAAGTTTTTTTTTAGTTTTTTCTTCCTTTTTTGTTTTTTTTTCTTTAGATATTAGATTAGTAGATTAGTTAACTTTCATATATAGATTTTTTTTTCTCTTTTTTTATATTATATATTAAAGAATATCTAGACTTACCTTGTTCATATATATACTATATGGTTTATGTTTGGGAAAGCTTACTTATACTGTATTCATTGTTTATGTATTCCTTCATGTGTAATGGGAGTTTATATGTTTGTAATCCCTTATTAATATTTTAATTGTATTTCATTTTTAATATTAATAAAAAGATTTTTAAAAAATTATAAGTAATTTTTTCAAGTGGAATACAGCTGAAGATTTCGTTCTTCCAACTGTCTATATTTAAGTATGAATCCGATTTCCAAGTAACTGCAATAGCCTTTCTGGCTACTGCCAATGCAATTTTTATGAATTCTTTCTGATATTTATTCAATTTGGGTTTCGGTTTTATCCCTTCGATATCACCTAATAAAAATAGTATTGGGTCATGTGGAAGTTGTGTTCCAATAATTTGTTCCAGTAAAATTCTTAAATTTGTCCAATAAGGTTGAATTTTGGAACAAGATCAAGTAGAATGTAAAAAAAGTACCAATTTCTTGATTACATCGAAAACATTGATCAGATAAATTTGGGTTTAATTTATTTATTTTTTGTGGTGTAATATATAATTGATGTAAAAAGTTATATTGCACTAATCTTAATTGGACATTTGTTGTATTTGTCATACTGTCAAGACATAGTCTTGACCAACTTGTTTCTTCAATTTTAATATTCAAGTCAATTTCCCATTTTTGTCTTGACTTATGAATTCCTTGTTTAATTGCCTGTTTTTGAATCAAACTACACATACAAGAGATAATTTTTTTAATTTTTCCTTTTTGAATTAAAGTTTCTATTTCACTAGGTTTCAGCAATAACATTGTTTGACCCAATTTATCTCTTAAATAAGCCCTTAATTGGAAATAACAAAAAAGAGTGTTATTTGTTATTTTGTATTTATTCTTTAATTGATCAAATGACATTAAAATACCTCCTTCAAAACAGTCTCCTATATATCTAATCCCTTTTTGAAACTAGTTGTATAAAAGTTGATTGTCCATTGTAAAAGGTATAAGCTTATTTTGAATTAAAGATCTCTTTGCTAATAAAGATTTCCTCATCTCAACGTCAACATTTATTTTGTTCCATAGATCAATCAAATGTTTTAATATAGGAGATTCTTTCTTTTCCCGTATCCATTTGGATTCCCATTTATATATAAAATCTTCTGGTGTATTTTCTCCTATTTTATCTAGTTCTATCTTATCCATGTCGGCTTATCTTTATCAAAAAAAGATGCAATAAATCTAAGTTGATTTGCTTTATAATAATTCTTAAAGTTTGGAAGTTGTAACCATCCTAGATCAAATTTCCATGTCAATTTTTCCAACGATATTCTTGACATCTTACCTTTCCAAAGAAACTTCCTCACACATTTATTTAACTCTTGAAAAAATTTCTGGGGTAGTTGTATTGGTAGTGTTTGGAATAAGTATTGTAATCTAGGGAATATATTCATTTTTACAGCATTTACTCTGCCTACTAATGTTATTGGTAATATCATCCATTTATCAAGATCTTCTTGAATTTTTTTCAATAATGGTAAATAATTTAATTTATATAAGTTCTTTATATCGTTATCAGCTCTTATACCTAAATATTTTATACCATTTATCGGACATCTAAATTGAGTTATTAATCGACATTGACTATAATCTCCTTTAGTAAGAGGTAGAATTTCACTTTTATCCCAATTTATTTTGTAGCCTGATATTTTCCCATATTCTTCCAATCTGGAAGATAATTTACGCAGCAAATACAATGGGTTTGTCAAGTAAATCAGAACATCGTCAGCAAATAAATTAATCTTGTATTCTTCCTAGTTAACTCTAAAACCCTTAATAACTGGGTCCGTTCTAATTAATTCAGCTAATGGTTCTATCGCCAACACAAATAAAGCAGGTGATAATGGACAACCTTGCCTAGTTGACCTTGTTAACTGAAATGATGTTGAAATTTGACCATTTGTCACTACCTTAGCTTTGGGATTAGTATTTAAGGTTTTAATCCATTTTATGAAGGATGCTCCTAATCCATATTTTTCCAATACCTTAAATAAGAAATCCCATTCAATCTATCAAATGCTTTTTCTGCATCTAAAGCAACTGCCACACTCATTTCATGTTTACTATTCTTTGTCAGAAACACCTTTTAGTGTGGAATTCACGGGGAATCTGAGATTCGCCCCTTGTTCTTGAAATGGGCCTCAATCTCAATACTAGATGACCAGACATCAAAATGGTAATTGTTGTATCATGGAGTTACTCAGCACTGAAACAGGCCCTTTCAATCAAAGTGTCTATGCTGATCTAGGTATTTTCCTGGGTTAGTCCTGCTTAAGACACAAAACCATAAGATATAGGACCAGGATTGGGCTATTTGGTCCACTGACTCTGCCATGACATTCCATTATGGCTGATTTATTATCTCTCTCAATCCCATTCTCCTGTCTTCTCCTCACAGCCTTTGACACCCTTAATAATCTCGAACCTATCAACCACCACTTTAAAGGCCCTCAAGCTGTGGTGTCATCTGTTGCAGCTGGCCAGGAGAGGAAATGCTGGAGGCGGTATGGGAGAGAGTAGAGGCCTCTGGAACCCATTCTGGGTTGAGGGCTGCCCATCCTATTTGGTACAGTCCTCCAGTATTTGCTCAGTGGAAGACAAGCTGGACCAGGACAGCATCTCAGGCGCCAACAATCTACCCGTTCAGGGAGCTAGGCTAAATTATCGTTGTTATGACTGTATGTTTTCTGCTATTCAAGTCAAGTCAAAGTCAAGTCACATTTTATTCTCATTTCGACCACAACTGCGGGTACAGTACACAGTAAAAACGAAATAACTTTTTCAGGACCTTGGTGCTACATGAAGCAGTACAAAAACTACACTGAACCACGTAAAAACAACACAGAAAAAAAACTACACTAGACTACAGACCTACCCAGGACTGCATAAAGTGCACAAAACAGTGCAGGCATTATGATAAATAATAAACAAGACAATAGGCACAGTAGAGGGTAGTAAGTTGGTGTCAGTCCAGTCTCTGGGTATTAAGGAGTCTGATGGCTTGGGGGAAGAAATTGTTACATAGTTCGTCGTGAAAGCCTGAATGCTTTGTTGCCTTTTCCCAGATGGCAGGAGGGAGAAGAGATTGTATGACGGGTGCATGGGGTCCTTCATAATGCTGCTTGCTTTGCGGATGCAGCGTGTGGTGTAAATGTCTGTAATGGTGGGAAGAGAGACCCCGATCATCTTCTCAGCTAACCTCACTATCCACTGCAGGGTCTTGTGATCCGAGATGGTACAATTTCCGAACCAGGCAGTGATGCAGCTGCTCAGGATACCCTCAGTACAATCCCTGTAGAATGTGATGAGGATTCAGGGGTGGGAGATGGACTTTTCTCAGCCTTCACAGAGTAGAGACACTGCTGGGCTTTCTTTGCTATGGAACTGGTGTTGAGGGACCAGGTGAGATTCTTTGCCAGGTGAACACCAAGAAATTTGGTGCTCCTAACAATCTCTACCGAGGAGCCATCAGTGTTCAGTGAAGAGTGGTTTCTCCATGCCCTCCTGAAGTCAACAACTATCTCTTTTGTTTTGTTCACATTAAGAGACAGTTTGTTGGCTGTGCACCAGTCCGTTAGCCGCTGCACCTCCTCTCTGTAAGCTGATTCGTCGTTCTTGCTGATGAGACCCACCACGGTCGTGTCATCGGTGAACTTGATGATATGGTTCGAGCTGTGTGTTGCAGCACAGTTGTGGGTCAGCAGAGTGAACAACAGTGGACTGAGCACGCAACCCTGGGGGGCCCCCGTGCTTAGTGTGATGGTGTTGGAGTTGCTGCTTCCGATCCAGACTGACTGAGGTCTCCCTCTCAGGAAGTCTAGTATCCAATTGCAAAGGGAGGTGTTCAGGCCCCAGTAGGCTCAGCTTTCTGACTATATGTGCTATTTACATGATGTGCTGTGTGCTGTTGGTTCTGCGTTCTACGCCTTGGCCCTAGAGGAACACTGTTTCGTTTGGCTTTATTCATGTGTATGGATGAATAATAAATAAATTGAACTTGAATTTGAGATATACATAATGACTTGGTCTCCACAACTGTTTGTGGCAATGAATTCCACAGATAAGCCAGTTTTCCTTGCCTGGATTTTACGCATATCCTGCTAAGCTTTTCCTTTTCATGTACCTGTCCAAATATCTTTTCAACATTGTACTTGTACCCACTTTTAATACTTCCTCTGGCAACTTGTTCCACATCCCCACCACCAATAACTTTTAAATCTTTCCCCTCTCACTTTAAATCCATGTCCTCTCATTTTAGACTTCCCTATCGTAACAAAAACTGTGAAGATCTGTTTTATCTACACCCCTCATGGCTTTATAAACCTCTGTGAGCTTCCCCTTCAGCCTGCCTCACTCCAGGGAGGACAGCCCAAATCTATGTAATCTCTCATTATAACCCAAACCCTCCAGTTTTGGTCACAGCCCTGTGAATCTTTGTTGCGCCATTTGCAACTTTTTCAGACCTTTCCTGTGATAAGATGACCAAACTCAACAGTTCAAAGGAGATACAGAGATCTCAACCTGGGAGCCTGGGATGTCTCATCTACCCTCTGAACCCCAGTCTGTAAATACTGCCCACATGCAATTAGCCCTTGGCAAGAAATAACAGCTCGTACACTACATACAATTATAAAGAAAGTTTACTTACACTTGTCTGCTTTATCGAACAGTTAGTAAGAAAAAGAAAAGGAAAAAAATTTAAAAGGCCCATTAGTTAACACAGTCCAAATGTACAGACAAGTTGGAGCTCATCTTGAAGTTGTCACGCGCTGGACCCACAGTCTGTGTTAAAGCACACACCACCTTCTGAATGTCGCTCAAAGTCTATCTCGAGTATTGGTCCTTCCTCCTTGAAGCCATTCATCTGCACAAAGCACCCTGTGCAACAGGGATGGTATCCTCAGGCTTCTTCCCTCCTGTCTTCTCCCAGCTCCCGCCAAATAAGATCTCAACCCACACCAGCGTCCGACACAAAAACCTCTCTGTCCCACATTCTCTCGAAGCTTCTCCCAATCCCACCATCCTGATTGGCTGATACAACATTGCTAAGTTGAACAACAAAGCCCCTTATCTCAGCTCAACCCCTAACATGGCTGAAAGCAGAACACACTGCTCTTACAGAACTGCTAAAATGAAATACCTGCAGCATAGCAGTAAAAAACTTAACCAGGGCGTTACCCTCTCCTCCCACCAAAAATAGTCATAAGTTTGAAACTTATGAATGTATCATTAATAATACAGTTTTCACAGGAATTTCATGATGACCGGACCTCCAATCCATTTATGAACGGTAGTGACATATCTCACTATGTGGATAGTTGCACCAGTCTGTTCCCCGGCTGTGATATAGGCCAGCCTATCTAGGGGTGTCCTTTTTACGTATTTTGCTTCCAAATTACCCCTCTGCTTATCCATTTAATATGATAGATACACTTTTTCAGGTTAAACTGCTTCAAAAAGGACTGATAGCTACAATTTATAAATGGTTATTGAAATTACTAATGATAGCTAATGATAAAATTAAAGGTGCTCGAGAACTGGAATTTCAAGAGTTACTTTCAGATAATCAATGGAGTAAAATTTTTCATTTGGTAAATACTTCATCTATTTGTGCCCATCATTCCTTGATACAGTTCAAGGTAGTGCATCGGGCACATATGTCAAAGGATAAATTAGCTTGTATTTTTCCCATTATCAGTTCTATTTGCGATAGATGTAATATTGAAGTGGCCACTTTAACTCACATGTTTTGGTCTTGCATAAAGGTGGACAATTTTTGGAAAGATGTCTTTAAAACTTTATCAGAAGTCTTGGATCTGGACCTACAACCAAATTTACTTACAGCAATTTTTGGGATTATTCCATCGGGAGCAGGATATATTCCTGTTTCCGCTCAATGGATGATAGCCTTTGCAACTTTATTGACTAGGAGAGCCATTTTACTTAAATGGAAGGATCCTAATCCACCTAACACACACAAAATGCTGCCTGGCCTGCTGTGTTCCACCAGCATTTTGTGTGTGTTGCTTGAATTTCCAGCATCTGCAGACTTCCTTGTGTCAGGCAACCTTTGCAGTGTTTTAAATATAAACCTCCCCCCTCTCTCATTAGAATTCATTAGAACATGAAAACAAAGGTGTGATGCTGAGGTTTTATAAAGCATTGGCCAGACCACATTTGGAGTATTGTCCTGTGCTTCTTCCTATAGATGCTGCCTGGCCTGCTGTGTTCCACCAGCATTTTGTGTGTGTTGTTTGAATTTCCAGCATCTGCAGATTTCCTCGTGTTTGATCCTAATCTACCTACTGTTTTTTATTGGCTTTTCTCCATCATGTCCTGTTTAAGTCGGACATTTGATACATCCTTTAAATTTGAAGAAATCTGGCGACCTTTTATTAAATATTTTCATATGATTTGATTTATTGATTTCTGTACTGACTCCCTTCTAGTTATTTTTTTGAAGTTTTGGATTTGATCAGAAAGTTTTTCTTTTCTTGGTTTTACTCTCAGGATGGACTTCCCGGTCCTTTTTTTTTCCTTTTTGTTTTTCTTTGTAGAGAATAGTGGGGGGGGGTTTTCTCATGTAAAAAATTCAAAAAGTCTTTTTTTCTTTTTACGAACTTATAAGAGGAGAATTAATTATCTTTTTCCTTATTATACATTCTACATCAGATTAATACTGTGTATGATTTTGATAATGTTTATTTCACCTTCTGTTATTGATATATATATTTGAGATAATTCTCCTCTTGCTTGTATATATGCTCTTTTTAAATCAATAAAAAGATTGATAAAGAAAGAAGAAAGGGGTCTTCTGACTCTTTGAGATCTCCTTACCCTATCTTCAACTCCTCGAGCTTCAACCACCCCTTGTGACTAGAGGGTGTATCCCCTGTCTACCACTCATGTCTCTGACAGCTACGGTTCCCCCGTTTCATTTCCAAATTTAATTTCCATCAGCTTAAGCCGGTGCTGCCAAACATCTTCAACCTCCACTGGTGCTAACCGGCGAGACCTCTCTCGGAAAGGGGTGTCCTCGGTCGAACTAACAGTGTGGTACCAACATCAGACTTGTCAGTAGAAAACACATCTTCGCATCCCAACATCTTCTCAACTAATGCCCTTTTCCATCCCTCTGACATTCCAGCAAACTTGTCGCTCTAGCTACTCCCCCAGGACGAAACTTGACAAGTTTAGACTGGATGTATCACACAGTTCCTCGTTTCTGCTGATCATCATGTTTAGGAGGAACTTTCACCTTCTAGAATGGAAACTCTACCCTTTTCAAACGGATCTGGGCAGACCAACACTGGTGTGTCAACAGTCTCAGTTACTCCAACATCTGCTTCTGAAAAGTTCAGCTTCAACGACATGTAACCATTGTATGGGTACTCATCAGTACTATGCCCCCAAATCTCAAGGACACTGAGTGGCATCAGTGGTAAGTACATCACATACAGGCTGTAAAAGAATCTATAAAGCAAAGGAACTTGAGAACCTGTGCCAAGTATGACTCTTGCATAAACACCTTCAATCCGTATGGATACAGCAGAGCTTGGTCCCACTAAACCTTCAGGAATAGTGTTTTGTATTTTAGTATTTCCCTTGATACACTGATAGGAACATATCCTCACAGAAATGTCAGCACGTTCTTGTACTGGGTCCCTCCGTGGTTTTATCTCTTTTCTTCACTGTTTGATTCTGAAATGATACCAGGCAGAATACAGCAAAATCAAGACTTAGGTATTAATACAAAAATGACACATGAACAGAAGGATGATGTTGAAAATTTTCTTGGCAACTACAGAGCACCAAACTACATACAACTGGTTGACAACATGCTTCAAGCAAACAAAACCATGAAAGGCAACATGTCACTAAAATTCATTTTCTACTTTCCCATTTAGATTTTTTTCCCTGCAAATCTTGGCACTGTCACTGACAAGCACGGTGAAAGGTTTCACCAGGACATTGTGGTCATGGAGAAACATAATTAGAGCAACTGAAATCCATCAATGCTGGCTGATTATTGTTGAACATTTAAGCAAGAATCCTCTGACACTGAGAGCAAACAAAAATCATCAACAAAACACCTTTAGCTTAGTTGAACGTGTCAGCACCACTGTGCAATTAAAGACATTATATTCAATAAAAGTTAATTTCTTGTTTCTCCTAATTCCTCTGTGATACAAAGTCTGAAATTATATTTGTGTTTTGCTTTAAGCAGTCTATCAAAAACAAAAAAAATTCTGGGGAGGCAACCCTTTCGAAAAGAAATGGTTGTCCAGAATACAGTAATTGTCTGATTAGATATTTGCATTAATGAGCAGGAGTGCAGGTGTACCTAATCAAGGGCCACTGAGGGTGTATAAGGAATTTGCTGTGGTGTGTTGGTGAATATTCAACAAAAAACTGAAATATAGCATCAAAACAATGGATTATAAGAATAAGGAAATATATTAAAAAGATAGAGGTTAAAATATAGGAATGGAATAAACTGTGCATAAATACCAACATGTATTTACAATGTAAACAGTATTAAAAAGGTGGTTTAAAGTGTTTAAAGAGCAGTGCTGTGACTGGGTGATCAGACTAACTTCCTGGCGGAAGAAACTTTTAACATGGTGTGAAGTTTTTGTTTTAATAGTTCTATAGTGCTTTCCAGAAGGAAGCTTGAAGAAAAGGCAATTTGCCGGGTGAAAAGTGTAGTTTCCTGCCTGCTTCATTGTCCTGGAGACATACAAATCCTGCAGAATGGGTTGACTGCAGCCAATGTCCTTTTCTGCTGATGTGACAGCTCTCTGCAGTTTGTGTATATTGTGACAGGATGCTGACGTGACCGCTCTCTGTACTTTCTGTATATTGTGACAGGATGCTGACGTGACTGCTCTCTGTACTTTCTGTATATTGTGAGAGGATGCTGCACCAAACCAGACAGTGGTGGGTAATGAGAGGATGCTCTCTCTGATGACAGTGTAAGGTTATGTTCCTGGGAAGACGGAATTTTACCAACAGCTGCAAGAAGTACATTCTCTGCTGAATCTTTTTGTTAATGGAGGAGATACAGATCTCCAACATGTGAAATAATGATGCCGAGGAACGTGAATGTGGAAACAATGATAACTGCAGAGTTGATGATAAGACCATAAAACAATAAGATGTAAGAGCAGAAGTAGGCCATTCAGCCCAACAAGTCTGCTCCACCATTCAATTATGGGCTGATCCAATTCTTCCAGTCATCCCCACTCCCCTGCTTTCTCCCCATACCCTTTGTTGCCCTGGCTTATCAATAACCTATCTATCTCTGCCTTAACTACACCCATTGACTTGGCCTCCACAGCTGCTCGAGGCAACAAATTCCACAAATTTACCATCCCCTGACTCAAGTAATTTCTCCGCATCTCAGTTCTAAAAGGACGTCCTTCAATCCTGAAGTCATGGCCTCTTGTCCTAGAATCCTCTACTATGGGAAATAACTTTCCCATATCTAATCTGTTCAGGCCTTTTAACATTCAAAATGTTTCTATGAGATTCCTCCTCATTCTCCTGAACTCCAGAGAGTACAGCCCAAGAGATGCCAGACGTTCCTCATACAATAACCCTTCTATTCCTGGAATCTTTCTCATGATTCTTCTCTGAAATCTCTCCAACATCAGTATATCCTTTCTTAAAAAAGGAGCCCAAAACTGCACACAATACTCCAAGTGTGGTCTCACGAGTGCCCTATAGAGCCTCAATATCACATCCCTGCTCTTATATTCTAAACCTCTAGAAATGAATGCCAACATTGCATTCACCTTCTTCACAAACTGAAGGTTAACCTTTAGGGTATCCTGCACAAGGACTCCCCAGTCCCTTTGCATCTCTGCATTTTAAATTCTCTCTCCATCTAAATAATAGTCTGCCCGTCTATTTCTTCCACCAAAGTGCATGACCATACACTTTCCTACATTGTATTTCATTTGTCACTTCTTTGCCCATTCCCCTAAACTATCTAAGTCTCTGCAGGCTCTCTGTTTCTTCAACACTACCCATTCCTCCACCTATCTTTGTATCATTGGAAAATTTAGCCACAAATCCATTAATACTGTAATCCAAATCATTGACATACATCATAAAAAGCAGCGGTCCCAACACCGACCCCTGTGGAACTCCACTGGTAACCGGCAGCCAGCCAGAATAGGATCCCTTTATTCCCACTCTCTGTTTTCTGCCGACCACCCAATGTTCCACCCATGCTCGTAACTTCCCTGTAATTCCATGGGCTCTTATCTTGCTAAACTGTCTCATGTGCAACACCTTGACAAAGGCCTTCAGAAAATTCAAGTACACCACGTCTACTACATCTCCTTTCTCTACTCTGCATGTAATTACCTCAAAGAATTGCAGTAAGTTTGTAAGGCAGGATTTTCCTTTCAGGAAACCATGCTGGCTTTGTTCTATCTTGTCATGTGCCTCCAGGTACACCGTAATCTCATCCCCAACAATTTCTCAACCACTGATGTCAGACTAACGGATCTATAGCTTCCTTTCTGCTGCCTCCCACCCTTCTTAAATAGTGGAGTAACATCTGCAACTTTCCAATCATCCGGTACAATGCCAGAATCTATTGATTCTTGAAAGATCATCGTTAATGCCTTCATGATCTGTCCAGCTACTTCCTTCAGAACCTGAGGATGTATTCCATCAGGTCCAGGAGATTTATCCACATCCCATTGTGGCGAGTACAGCAACAATCCTGAATGGCCAGGCTCCAAAACATAACGCTTTTTCAGTCCTGGATATCGCTAATAGAGTTTGTGGGCTCCATGTAGCACCTGAATCCCGTGACCCATTTGCCTTCACTTTGGTGGGGGGGGGGGGGGGGGTAGCAATATATATGAACCAGATTCCCCCAGGGATTCCACACTAGTCAGCCACTTTTCATAAGATCATGGCGCAGACTTTGAAAAAGTTCAAGCTAATGCCCTTCCGGTCGACCCGCTTACAACATGCAGATGGTCTCCTAATGCTTTGGAAGATGAAGCAGGTCATTTAGAGGCAATAGTCAGTGTTTTAGATATACCGTGAGACGGGGAGTTTAAAATCAGTCCACTCAGAGAGGAAAGCAAACCGTACAGTACCTAAGCTACCCCATTCCCCAGGGGAGGAGGGACAGACATTCGGCAATCAGCTGCATGCCCCGAGTGAGTGAGGAGTGAGGAAGTGAGGAAGTGAGGAAGGAGTGAGGAAGGTAATGGGTCTATTCAATTTCAGCTGTAATTTCATGCCAGGGTCACTAGTGGCCCCAATACAGGTCTTGATTAAAGGTGGGAAGCCCCCACCCCCACCCTCCCCAGAGGAAGTAATTTGGGGAGCTAGATGAGGAAAATGCTTTTAGAGATATCACAAAATCCCTGGTCTCTGCACCTACGTGAGGATTACCAAAAGCAAAGCAGTACGGTGCAGGGCCATGGGGACACAAGAAAGCTAGTGGCATGTTATTCAAGGAAACTGACACCATTACAGTAGGACTTCACCGCTGTGTCGCAGCTTGGGACTGCGCAGCGCGGGCCATGTGAGTAAGCGAACCAATTGTAATGGGGAGACAACTCATACAACGCACGCCCCATACCGCTGTAGAGCTCCTGAATACGGGGAGGCTGAGGGCAGTCACAGACAGCCGAAGGGCAGGTATTCGGCACGGGCACCTATTACAACAATTGCTGGAAGCAGTGAGTCTGCCTGTAGACGTGGCAGTGATTAAAGCTAAAGCTCACCAGAAAGGGGAGGGTAAAGAACAGGAAGGGCAGACATCACTGTGAAGAGGGCAGCAGAGGAACAAGAGGCAACTGAAATTGCAATTCTGCAGGAAGAATCGACTGAAGCCAGTTTAGTAAAATCACATGAAGAGGTGGAGGCAGAAGAGAAGAAGAAATGGAGGAGAAAGGAGCAAATGAGGGACCAGATGGGAGCTGGACACACGGGGAGGCAGGAGTCGTGGCACCACAATGTATTAGGCAGATAGTACTGCTTATAGCACGGGGTGATGCGTCAGGGAAGGTACAGCATGATCACAACTCTCCAGTACTAATGGTCGTGACTAGGGATGGACGGGGATGTTGAGAGATTCTGCTGCCGTTGTATCATTTGTGCCAAGATAACCCCAGGAAGGGCAGAAAGCTACCGCTGGCAAATCAGCCACAGCCGAGGGGACCCTAGGAAAACATCCAGATAGACTTCACAGGGCCCTTAAAAAAGAAACCGGGGGAAAAGCTACAGTCCAATAATTATGGATCACTTCACCCGGTGGGTAGGGGCTTTCCCAACAAGGGACTGCACCGTCAGCACCGCTGCACAGATTCTAGTTCAGGAATTCCTCCCAAGGGGGGATCCCAGTCCGGGTGGACTCGGATCAGGGAGCATTTCACAGGGAAAGTGGTGAATCAGAATCGGAACCAGGTTTATCATCATCAGCCATGTGTTGTGAAATTAGTTAACCTAGCAGCAGCAGTTCATGCAATACATAATATAGAAGAAGAGGAAAATAATAATAATAATAATAATAATAAGTATTTCTTTTTCAATATTTTATTAATTTCTTACATAAAAGAATACAGGGTACAGAAAGATATATAATATACATTGATTACGATATATTGAAATCACAGATAACCATATAACAATCACCATATAACAATCACAGCACGGAAACAGGCCATTCCGGCCCTCCTAGTCCGTGCCGAACTCTTAATCTCACCTAGTCCCACCTACCCGCACTCAGCCCATAACCCTCCACTCCTTTCCTATCCATATACCTATCCAATTTTACCTTAAATGACACAACTGATCTGGCCTCTACTACTTCTACAGGAAGCTCATTCCACACAGCTATCACTCTCTGAGTAAAGAAATACCCCCTCGTGTTTCCCTTAAACTTTTGCCCCCTAACTCTCAAATCATGTCCTCTCGTTTGAATCTCCCCTACTCTCAATGGAAACAGCCTATTCACGTCAACTCTATCTATCCCTCTCAACATTTTAAATACCTCGATCAAATCCCCCCTCAACCTTCTACGCTCCAATGAATAGAGACCTAACTTGTTCAACCTTTCTCTGTAACTTAAGTGCTGAAACCCTGGTAACATCCTAGTAAATCGTCTCTGCACTCTCTCTAATTTATTGATATCTTTCCTATAATTCGGTGACCAGAACTGTACACAATATTCCAAATTTGGCCTTACCAATGCCTTGTACAATTTTAACATTACATCCCAACTTCTGTACTCAATGCTCTGATTTATAAAGGCCAGCGTTCCAAAAGCCTTCTTCACCACCCTATCTACATGAGACTCCACCTTCAGGGAACTATGCACTGTTATTCCTAGATCTCTCTGTTCCACTGCATTCCTCAATGCCCTACCATTTACCCTGTATGTTCTATTTGGATTATTCCTGCCAAAATGTAGAACCTCACACTTCTCAGCATTAAACTCCATCTGCCAACGTTCAGCCCATTCTTCTAACCGGCATAAATCTCCCTGCAAGCTTTGAAAACCCACCTCATTATCCACAACACCTCCTACCTTAGTATCATCAGCATACTTACTAATCCAATTTACCACCCCATCATCCAGATCATTTATGTATATTACAAACAAATCAAACAGATGAAGTGTAATTACCTCATATCCATATAAATTAAATTTAAACATAAAGTTGAAAAGACATAATTTTATAATACAAAAAATCTAAACCCACTACCAGAAAAAAAACAGCTGTTTGGTTAAAAAAAAAGAAAAGGAAAAAATCCTTAACATATAGTAAAACATTAGCCAACATCTGTGCTTAATAGCAAATCAAAAATTTTGAAAGCAATTCAGAAAAGGTCCGCACACTGTTAAAAAATCTTGCCTAGGTTCAGAAATTGAACAGGGAATCTTCTCTAAATTTAAATATGACGTAACATAGTTTAACCAATGAATGGCATCCTTCCACCTAAGCAACAATGCCCTCCTGGCTATAAAAGAAATAAAAGCCAAAATGTGCAAATCACATGTCTCCAAAATAATATCATTTGCTCCAACAATACCAAATAAGGCAGTCAAAGGATTAGGTTTAAAATGTTGTCTCTGACCCTAATGGGCGATTTGTCATAGTGTCAGGGAAACTACATAATAAGTTAATTGTATTTGCTAATGTGTATGCCCTCAATGTGGATGACATGGGATTTAATGAGCGTTTCTTTTCATTCTTGCAAGATTTAAATTTTTATTCTTTAGTGATGGGAGGAGATTTTAATTGTTGTCTAGACCCAGTATTAGATCGTTCTTCTCCTAAATTAGCCACACCTAATAAATCAACTTTATTTATTCAATCCTTTCTAACAAAATATGATATTGTTGATGTCTGATGTTTTCTTCACCCAGCAGAAAGCGAGTATTCATTCTTCTCTCATATCCATCATTCCTATACTAGGATCGATTTTTTTTATTGATAGTCAATTGATTCCTTTAGTTTGATCCATTGAATATAAAGAAATAGCTGTGTCCGACCACTCTCCTGTATTTCTAACTTTAAATCTTCCTGTTTTCACTCATATGAACAGATCCTGGTGTTTTATTTCAACTCTATTATCTGATAAGGATTTTCTAAAATTTCTGAAGAATCAAATTACTCTTTTTTGAAGAAAATGCGTTTGAAGAGACTTCTAGTAAATCTTGGCGCTGTTGATGGCAAACACAGTGAAAGGTTTCACCAGGACATTGAAAAATGGTATTAGGACAACTGGAATGTATCAGTACTGGCTGATTAATGTTGGACATTAAAGTAAGAAGCCACAGACACTGAGTACAAACAAAAAAATCATCAATAAAACATTTTTAACTTAGCTAAGCTATTGCAAAGCATTGGCACCATTATGCAATTAAGCGCATTGTATTCAATAAAAGTTAATTTCTTGCTTCTCCAAATTCCCATGTGATACAAGTAGTCTGAAATTACATTTGTGTTCAGCTTCGAGTGGTCCCTCTTAAACAAAAGAAAACACCTGAAGAAGCAACACTTATGAAAATGTTTGTTGCCCAGCACTATTACTGTCTGTGGATCACAGCCATAGCTTTTGGAGCTTTACAGTTGATAATGCTCAAGAAGAAATTACTTTTATTTGTCGTAGTACACAAAATGCTGCAGGAACTCAGTCGTTCAGGCAAAATCAGTAGAGAGAAACAGACAGTCGACATCTTGGGTTGAGACCCTTCGTCTGTCCGGATGAAATGTCTTGACCCAAAAATGCAGCCTGTCCATTTTCCTCCACAGATGCTGCCTGACTGACTGAGTTCCTCCAGTATCTTGTATGTGGTTCCAAACTCCAACATTTACATTCCCTTGTGTCTCCAGCATTTGGCTACAGGTCTGATGTCTACAACAGAAATGTGTTACTCGAAGCAAAAAACAAGTACAATGGTTGATTAAAATTACTATCCCAGTGTTGTGGGTCTTATACAGAAATGAAGAGAGTTCATTAACTAATGTTGGAGATTTTAATAATGAAATCTTAAATATTAAATGGTGATGATAATGGAATGAAAATCAGGTTTCATGTCACCAGCATAAAATTTGGTAAGTTTGTGGCAGCGGTACATTGCAATACATAATAAAGAAAAAAACTGTGAATTACAGTAAGTATATATATATATACATTAAATAGTTAAATTAAATAAGTAGTGCAAAAATAGAAATTAAAAATGTAGTGAGGTAGTGTTCATGTATTTAATGACCATTCAGAAACAATATGGCAGAGAGAAACAATCTGTTCCTGAATCGCTGAGTGTGACCCTTCAGACTTCTGTGCCTCCTTCCTAATGGTAACAATGAGAACAAGGCATGTCCTGGGTGATGAGGGTCCTTAATGACAGACGCTGCCTTTTTGAAACGTCACTCCTTGGTATCTCTAGCTCCTTAATATGATCAACCCATTTAGTCCTTCTGTTTGAGGTTCATTTTCTTGCAGATATTCACAGTAAAACAAAGAAACTTATGAAAAATTATACATTACAAAGACTGACAAACAACCAATGTGTAAAGAAGACAAATTGTGCAAATAATAAAAAATACTGAGAACATGAGTTGTAGATTCCTTGAAAATTCTTCCATAGGTTGTGGAACCAGTTCAGAGCTGAGGTGAGTCAAGTTGTCCAAACCTGTTTAGGAATAGTCGTGATCAGGATCAGAGGGTGATCCAGCAATACCCTTTGTACTTTATTACAGAGAAAACTGTGTTATAACTTACAGCTTGGGGAGAGTTCAGCAAAGTTGCCAGCCAAAGCTGAGAGATGCCATGCTCACTCTTTTACAACGGAAAGGAACAGCGTAACAGTGCCACGAACTTCATTGTACTTTTCTCAGTATTAGTTATTCATGATGATGATGATTATTGGCTTGCAAGTAGGTACAGAGGAGATGTCAGGGGTAAATTTTTTTATGCAGAGAGTGGTGAGTGTGTGGAATGGGCTGCCGGTTCTGGTGGTGGGGGCAGATACGATAGGGTCTTTCAAGAGACTCCTGGGTAGGTACATGGAGCTTAGAAAATAGATGGCTATGGCTAATCCTAGGTAACTTCTAAATAAGTACATGTTTGGCATAGAAAGGCCTATATTGTGCTGTAGGTTTTCTATATTTCTATTTGTTATATGCACAGTTTGTCATTGTTTGCACATTGGTTGTTCATCAGTCTTTGCAGTTTTTCACTGATTCTATTGTACAGCTCTGCTCTACTGTGAATGCCTGCAAGAAAATAAATCTCAGGATAGCATATGGTGACATACACTGTGCCTCTAGAAAGTATATCTGAAAGTAAGATCGTTATCTGTGTCACAGGTACAAAGGCAAATTTCTACGATATCTTACTTTCAAATAAGTTGTTGAAAACTACATTTACCGGGGACTGAGTATTTTAACTGAATAACACTTGAACGAACACTAACGATCTCACAGAATCTTGAAATGGGAGGCAATATTCAAGTCACTTCAAAGTCCATTCTGAGGGGTCGCAGCACAGCCCGGTATGGAGGGGTCAATGTACAGGATGGACAGAGGCTGCAGAAGGTTGTAAACTCAACCAGCTTCATTACAGGCACAAGCCTCCCACCATTGAGGAGATCTTCAAGAGGCAGCGCCTCAAACAGACGGTACCATCATTAAGGGCACTCACTATCCGGGACATGCCCTCTTCTCACGACTGCAGTTGGGAGGGGATACCGGAGCCTGAAGATCCACACACAACATGTTAGCAACAGCTTCTTCCACTCCGCCATCAGATATCCGAATGGCCCTTGAACACTGTTCCTATTTTGCACTGTTTATTTTTTTGCTGTCACTTAGTGTAATTTTTATATCCTGCACTGTACTGCTGCCACAAAACAACACATTTCACAACCTGTGTCAGTGAAAATAAACCTAATTCTGATTTCAAATGGTGGGGTCAAAGCAATGATGGTCCCGATTAAGAAAAAACACTCAACACATTTGCAAATCCAACACTCTTTCAGTCTGATGGGACTGTTATCCAAGGATAAGGAGATCACCCCTCATACAAACCACCTCTCATGGTGCGAGACTCGAGGGTTGGGTAGGGGTTCTGGTGGAGGGTGATAAGCTTATTTACCTAAGAAGATTTCTTCAAAAGAAGACGACACAACTCATTAGAGAAATGCAAGTAACATTCAATATAAGGTAGTGTGGGGCATATATGGGGTGAATATGTGCAGACCTTTCCCCATGGTTTAGGAATCAAGAACTAGAAGGCATAGATTTAGGAGAGAGGGGAGAGATTTACTAGGAACCCAGAGGGTGGTCAGTATATGGAATAAGCTGCCTGGGGAAGTGGTTAAGGCAGGTACATTAACACCATTTAAAGATTATTTGGACAGGTAAATGGATGGGAAGGATGTAGAGAGATACGGACCAAATTCGGCTTAGAAAAGTTGGGCCAAAGATCCTGCTTCCCTGCTGTATGACTCCATAACTTTAAATATTCAAGGTAATAAATCACAGAGGTGTTGGCCCCATGTCTCAGCATGCTTACTCTACCATTCCATTGCATCTTGACCAGCCCGCTGCCTCTCCTTTCCTATCCGTTCCCACACTTCTCCATTCCCATTGATCTCAGTTTTCAAACTGCAGCATCAGGGCATCGACCACCTCTGGAATGGAGAGTTCAATCGATACAGCACAGTTTACATATTTGTGACCATTCAGCCCATCAAACTTCATCTTCTGCTGTGCTACATCTCACCTTTTCCTGGCAGCCTTGTTTTTATCTTTGAAAATTCTCTTTCCAACAGAATCTCCTCAGATCCCATCAAAAACAAAGCACCCTTATAACTGAGGGTGGATTTTGGATTGCTTCTGGACTTTGGACAATGTGCATAGGGAGGTAGGGTTGGAGGATTTGAGAAAAAAAGAAATAACATTTACTTCATTACCAAATAAGCCGTTGGTTATGCTTCTTGTCTGTAGTGCTACAAGTCAGCCTTTTCACCAGACGGTGTTGGTAAATGGGCAGAGGATACCAGAGGGATTTCACAAGGACAACTCAGACCAGCTCAGGTGGGACCTAAGATCACTCAAGTCACCTCAAGCTACAAGGAGATCATGTAAGCAAATAGTGAAGATGTGAACTATTCTGTGCTGCCCTGCTCAGTATTTAAAGAATAAGACGGAATTATCCAATTACAACTGATAATTTCCAAATACATCCAGCTTTCAGACAGGGAGATTTTAAACTGAATCTACTTTCATTCTCCTTTCAGGGGCATTGAATCAACCACAGCTTGCCAACTTCACAAATGTTTTCCCCTCTCCGCCTCCATTTAAAAACCATCTGTTTGTCTGGTTACTGAGGCCTTCACTGGTGGAATAAACGTCTTGCTGTAAATTCTAACAGATGCCCAACAGATATTCAATGAATGAGATAAAAATGGGGAAATACTGGAATCACTCAGGAGGTCAGTCAGCCTCTGTGGTAAGAGAAACAGAGTTACATCTTCAAATCTGGAATCCTTTCTCGGACATGATTCTCTCTCCACACATGCTGTTTGGCCTACTGAGGTTTTCCAGCATTATGGCATTATCCATTTTATTTCAGATTCCTAGCATCCGCCGTTTCAATTTAATTATCCATTTTATTTCAGATTCCCAGCATCTGCCATTTCAATTTAATTGTCCATTTTATTTCAGATTCCCAGCATCTGCCGTTTCAATTTAATTTTCAATTTTTATTTCAGATTCCCAGCATCTGCCATTTCAATTTCCATTTCAGCTTTGCAGCATCTGCTGATTTAATTTAATTTTCAATTTTTCATTCAGATTCCTGGCATCTACCGATTCAATTTAATATTTTGTTTCTTTCAGGAGCATCTGATCAGCATGAGTTGTGATGCAGGCTGCAAACTGCTTTTTACCTTGCTTCCCTGGAAGCACTGCGCTGCCCCGCTCGTGATTGCAGAAGTTGCTGTGACTTTTTTCATCTGCACTTCCTTAAGAAACATGGAAGCTAGTGTAAGTTGGATCATGAGCCATGAAACCGGACGAGCTGTGACTGTAGATAGTCTAGCCCATGGAAACAGAATAACTAGCAAGTAAGAAGCTGCTCTGGGGATTTTACTTAAATGACAGGTGGGCAGGGTGTTGCTATTTTGACTTTATTCGTCAGTCGAGTTTGACTCTGAAGGCTTCAGTTCAAAGCTGTGTTCAGAAGGAAGGTGATGTTATCAATAACACTTCCTCTGCTTATCTCAGTGAAATAAGTGAAAAAATGTCGTGGAACTGGTATCAGAAAAGATCAAATGACATCTTTGCTTTCCACACTGTGTAATATAAAATCAGAAAAAGATGGAAGAGTTCAGCAGGTCACACAGCACCTGTTGAGAGAGAGAGAACAGGGGTAACATTGCAAGTTGATGTACAGTCAGCCGTCCTTATCCAAGAGGGATTGGTTCCAAGACCTCCCGCGGATACCAAAAAATGTGGATGCTCAAGTCCCTTCTATAAAACGGCGTAGTATTTGCCAATAACCTACGCACATCCTCCCATATACTTCAAATCATCTCTAGATTATTTATAACACCTAATACAATGGAAATGCTATGTAAATAGTTGTTACACTGTCTTGTTTAGGGAATATTGACAAGAAAAAAAACTGTCCATGTTCCTCTTGCTCACAACACAAGCAGCGAACGAATGAGATGCGAGGCGAACAATGATCAAACAAGTAAAACTTTTAACCATCTCTAGATTACAGAATTTATAACACCTAATACAATGGAAATGCTATTTAAATAGTTGTTACACTGTCTTGTTTAGGGAATATTGACAAGAAAAAATACTGTACATGTTCCTTTCACTCACGACACGAGCAGCGAATGAATGAGACACGAGGTGAGCAATAATCAAACAACGAGTAAAACTTGTAATGCCTGTACAGTAGTTGTTACACCGTCTTGTTTAGGGAATAAGGACGCTTTGGAGGAGGCTCAATAATACTAAAGTCAGGAACTGTGGAGGTTGAGGGTGAGGTTTTTCAAGCGCTGAATGTCGAGACTTCAGAATTGCAGATGCTTTAGTTAGAAACATTGTTATAGGAAGCTGTCTCTTCTTCTCCTTCGCATCATCAAACAAAGCTTGCAAGGTAGCCTTTCTGTTCTTTGAGTTTCTTGAGCTCCTCTGGGAACGCTGCTGCGGCCTCGGCATTCACTGATGAAAATTCTCCCATGATCTTTACGTTCTTCAGGCTGTAGTGCTTTACATAGCCAGCCAGCCATCCCTTACTAGCCTTAAACTCTTTTCTCTTGCTCTCATCAACCCCGTCATAGTGCTCATAGAGACTGAGCTGTTTCAAGTATAATTTGGCCATCGACAGGGATTTGCTTCTGTGACATGTCCTCTAGCCACACGTGGCGAGAGATAGCACTTTATGCTCCCTCTTAGCCTTTGAGGAATTGCTTTGACCACGTAATTGCTTTCTAGGAGCCATTTTATCACAGGAAAAAAGTAGCAAACGTACGAGACGCAAGGCAAACAATGCTCGAACAATGAGTGCTGGAAGAACATTTCGGGTTTTCCTGATTCACAGTTGGTTGAAATCACACATGTGGAACTCGTGGATAAGGAGGGCCAACTGTATTTTCATCAGAACTGGTTCTAATTTCCGTTTCCAAGCAAACACAGTCATTTGTCTTTGGATTTATATTTGTTAGCTTTTTTTCCTGAATCAGGCCGATGCTTGCTTCAGCAACGTGTTTACTATTCATTGTCTTAAACACCTTTTAGTGTGGAGTTCACAGGGAATCTGAGATTCGCCCCTTGTTCTTGAAATGGGCTTCAATCTCAATACTAGACGACCAGACATCAAAATGGTAATTGTTGTATCATGGAGTTACTCAGCACTGAAACAGGCCCTTTCAATCAAAGTGTCTATGCCGATCTAGGTATTTTCCTGAGTTAGTCCTGTTTAGAACATAAAACCATAAGATATAGGAGCAGAATTGGCCTATTTGGTCCACTGACTCTGCCATGACATTCCATTATGGCTGATTTATTATCTCCCTCAATCCCATTCTCCTGTCTTCTCCTCACAGCCTTTGACACCCTTAATAATCTCGAATGTATCAACCACCACTTTAAAGGCCCTCAAGCTGTGGTGTCATCTGTTGCAGCTGGCCAGGAGAGGAAACGCTGGAGGCGGTATGGGAGAGAGCAGAGGCCTTTGGAACCCATTCTGGGTTGAGGGCTGCCCCGTCCTATTTGGTACAGTCCTCCAGTATTTGCTCAGTGGAAGACAAGCTGGACCAGGACAGCATCTCAGGCGCCAACAATCTACCCGCTCAGGGAGCTGGGCTAAATTATCGTTGTTATGACTGTATGTTTTCTGCTATTATAGCTATATATGCTATTTACATGATGTGTTGTGTGCTGTTGGTACTCTGTTCTACGCCTTGGCCCTAGAGGAACACTGTTTTGTTTGGCTTTATTCATGTGTATGGATGAATAATAAATAACCTGAACTTGAATTTGAGATATACATAATGACTTGGTCTCCACAGGTGTGTGTGGCAATGAATTCCACAGATAAGCCAGCTTCCCTTGCCTGGATTTTATGCATATCCTGCTAAACTTTTCCTTTTCATGTACCTGTCCAAATATCTTTTCAACATTGTACTTGTACCCACCTTTAATACTTCCTCTGGCAACTTGTTCCACATCCCCACCACCAATAACTTTTAAATCTTTCCCCTTTCACTTTAAATCTATGTCCTCTCATTTTAGGCTTCCCTATCGTAACAAAAACTGTGAAGATCTGTTTTATCTACACCCCTCATGGCTTTATAAACCTCTGTGAGCTTCCCCTTCAGCCTGCCTCACTCCAGGGAGGACAGCCCAAATCTATGTAATCTCTCATTATAACCCAAACCCTCCAGTTTTGGTCACAACCCTGTGAATCTTTGTTGCACCATTTATAACTTATTCAGACCTTTCCTGTGATAAGATGACCAAACTCAACAGTTCAAAGGCTCAATGGTTCCATTTAATATCAGAGAATGTATACAGTATACAACCTGAAATTCTTACTCTTTACAGACATCCATGAAACAGATGAAAAGCTCAAAGCATGAATGACAGAAGAAAACGTAAGAACCCTGAAGACCCCGACCCCCCCCCCCCCACATACAAGCAGCATCAACCCTCCCTTCCTTCTTATTCCAGCACAAAGCATCAGCATTCCCACCACCCACCATGCAAGAAACAGTAAAGCCTGAGTACAGGCAGAGACTGAAGACTGCAGTACCAGTAGTGAGGACCAAGAAGGTTTGGACAAGGGAAGCACAGGAGCGCCTTAGGATTGCTTTGTATTGGTGGACTGGACTGTATTCAGGGATTCAGCTTTGAATCTGGATGAGTATGCTGCAGTTGTTACTGACTTCATTAAAACCTGTGTGGATGAGTGTGTGCCTACAAAGACTTACTGTACATTCCCAAACCAAAAGCTGTGGATGAACCAGTAGGTATGTCATTTACTGAAGGCCAGATCTGTGGCATTCAAGTCTGGCAACCCAGGCCTGTACCAGAAAACCAGTTATGATTCGCGGAGGGCTATTTCAAGGGTGAAGAGACAATTTTGAATGAAGTTGGAGGCAATATCAGATGCACGGCAACTCTGGCAAGAGACTGCAAGACAGTACTTCCTACAAAGCAAAACCCAATAGTATGAATGGAGCAATGCTTCACTACCAGATTAACTCAACGCCTTCTAAGCACGTTTTGAAAGGGAGAACACAACTACAGCTGTGAAGATCCCTGCTGCACCTGATGACCCTGTGATCTCTCTCTCAGAGGCCGATGTTAGGTTGTCTTTAGAGAGAGTGAACCCTCGCAAGGTTGTAGGTCCCGATGGAGTACCTGGTGAGGCTCTGAAAACCTGTGCCAACCAACTAGCCGGAGTATTCAAGGACATTTTCAACCTCTCACTGCTATGGGCAGAAGTTCCCACTTGCTTCAAAAAGGCAACAATTATACCTGTGCCTAAAAAGAATAATGTGGGCTGCCTTAATGACTGTCACCCAGTAGGACTCACATCGACAGTTATGAAATGCTTTGAGAGGTTGATCATGATTAGATTGAACTCCTGCCTCAGCAAGGACCTGGACCCACTGCAATTTGCCTATCGCCACAATAGGTCAACACCAGATGCAATCTCAATGGCTCTCCACACGGTTTTAGACCACCTGGACAACACAAACACCTACATCAGGATGCTGTTTATCGACTATAGCTCAGCATTTAATACCATCATTCCCACAATCCTGATTAAGAAGTTGCAGAACCTGGGCCTCTCTACCTCCCTCTGCAACTGGATCCTTGACTTCTTAACCGGAAGAACAGTCTGTGCGAATTGATGATAACACCTCCTCCTCACTGACAATCAACACTGGCACACCTCAGGGGTGTGTGCTTAGCCCACTGCTCTACTCACTACTCATGACTGTGTCGCTAGGTGTAGCTAAAATACCATCTGAAATTTGCTGACGATACAGCCATTGTTGGTAGAATCTCAGGTGGTAATGACAGGGCGTACAGGAGTGAGAATTGCCAAATAGTGGAGTGGTGCCTTAGCAACAACCTGGTACTCAACGTCAGTAAGATGAAAGAGCTGATTGTGGACTTCAGAAGGATAAGACGAAGGAACACATACCAATCCTCATAGAGGGATCAGAAGTGGAGAGAGTGAGCAACTTCAAGTTCCTGGGTGTCAAGATCTCTGAGGATCTAATCTGGTCCCAACATATTGATGTGGTCACAAAGAAGGCAAGACAGTGGCTATACTTTATTGGGAGCTTGAAGAGATTTGGCATGTCAACAAACACACTCAAAAACTTCTATAGTTGTACAGTGGAGAGCGTTTTGACAGGCTGCATCACTGTCTGGTATGGAGGGGCTACTGCACAGGACCGAAAGAAGCTGCAGAGGGTTGTAAATCTAGTCAGCTCCATCTTTGGCACCAGCCTACAAAGTACCCAGGACATCTTTAGGGAGCAGTGTCTCAGAAAGGCAGCATCCATTATTAAGGACCTCCAGCACCCAGGGCTCTTTTCTCACTGTTACCATCAGGTGGGTGATACAGAGGCCTGAAGGCACACACTCAGCGATTCAGGAACAGCTTCTTCCCCTCTGCCATCCGATTCCTAAATGGACATTGAACCCTCGGACACTACCTCACTTCTTTTAATATACAGTATTTCTGTTTTTACACAGTTTTTAAAATCTATTCAATTTATGTAATTGATTTACTTGTTTATTTATTATTGTGTTTTATTTTATTTATTATTATTTTTCTCTCTCTGCTAGATTATGTATTGCATTGAACTGCTGCTGCTAGGTTAACAAATTTCACGTCACATGCCAGTGACAACAAACCTGATTCTGATTCTGATTCTGAAGCCCCCAAAGAGAGACTGTGGTCTACAGTACATCAAAAACTAACTGTACACTCCAACATTACAACATCCCGTAGGCCCTCTCTCTCACCAACAGTGGACAGGCAGATATCGTTCCTTCCACAGTGAGAAGGGAGACAGGCAGTCACTGTTTCGATGTTACAGTCTGAAGCCTTGCTTTTTATTTTGAGTTCCGCAACTCTAGAATCATTAGCAAACACCCACTCATCATCAAGAGAGACAGAGACATCGATCACTGAGAGCAGAGGCCTCCGACAGCTGCCCTCATTGTCTTCAAGCTCCCGCTATGTTTCCATTCATGACACCAGTAAGAATCCATGTCCACAGGGCTGCACAAGGTCACACCTCAAAGACACCCAACTTCTGGTCAAACCTGGACGTATCAAAAATGCGGCTGTTCGGCAAACTCCGAGAGCAGGAACACAGTACTGAGCTGAACAGCAGTTTGAGTGCCACTGTAGATCAAAGGCCCGACTGGACCCCAGCCACCCTGAAAAGGGTAAGGGAGACATTAGAAGAAGAAGACTTTAACCGTTTTGCTGATGGGCTGGTAGAAATCACCAAACTACACATTATATTCCAGGCACGGTCTTACCATCTTGTACCACTGAAAGTTAATGAGGGGGATCTTCAGATAAAGTGGCATTCACTCCACTGGGAGAGTGAATAGAACTGGGCAACCATATGAGGGAGGATAGAACACTACATTGAAGACAAGAGGCAGCTCAAGGGCAATATAGACACGGTATCGACTGTTTAGGCTGAATGGTCTATACCTGCACTGTGTATCTATGATAAGTAAACCAGTGAATTTCAGATCCTAACAATATCCAGTAAATAAAACAGTCTTTCCTCTCACATATTGCTCTGTTTTCATTCAAAATTTTAAATCATCATATTTTCACTGATTTTCACTGCAACAGATTGCAACAGATTTTCACTGTCAATCTTCTCTGAGCTATGTATGTTCCACTTTTCGCAACATGCATGTAGTCAGAAGTCTCTTCAGAAAAGCTTTTTGGCTATATTCATGGCTGCTAAAGTTATTAATACTGCTGGACAAGACTGTGGCAAGACCCAGCCTGCAGTTTTGTCAGAGGGAGGATCAGATTCCTGGCAAACCAACTTGGACTAAAAATCTGCCAACATTTCTATGTCAGTGTGCTGTGAGGTTTGAGTGTGTAGTTCACCCCCATCCTAGTTGGTGTTGTTTGTGAGCAATCGAGGCTCCTTCTCATGAACTTTTTCAATTAGGCTGTGAGCTGAGAGGACTTGAGTTTGATATTTACCTGCATCTGTGCAAATTGCTTTCCCTTGCCTACCCAGTGTCCCTTTAAGACCCTGACTAACTCTACTTCCACAATTCTTTGCCTGAAGTGCTGTTCGTCTCCCTCCATAGATGTTGCCTGACCCGTTGAGTTCCTAAAGCATTTTGTGTGTGTTGCTCAAAGCAACAGCAATCTGCAGGAAGAACTCAGCAGGTAAATCAGCATCTGCAAAGGAAGATGAACTGTCAACATTTTGGATTAAGATCCTGCATCAATATCAAGCTTGACCTGACCTCTGTGGTGTAGCTGTCTCCAAGGATATGCAAGTTATCAGAAACAAAGATTTGCGATGAAGTCTGGTTCTCACCTCAACAGCCATTTCAAAGTGGTAAACATCAGAAACAGAGCTAGACTAAAACCCAGTCACTAAAATTTCAGAATGCTGATAAGCTTAAACTTTTCACAGTCAAAGATCTGTTATCATATTAACTGCAAGACATGAACCGTCTCTCTATCAACGCAGCTCATGGTCCTGTAGCAGGAAGTGGTGCCGTGAAAGGGAAAGTCGCTTCACTCTGGAGACACTGCAGATTCTGCAGATGCTAAAAATCTGGAACTTTACACACAAAAAGCTGGTGGAGCTCAGCAGGCCAGGCAACATTCCATGGAGATCAAGGGGCTTGGGCCAAAACATTAACTGTTCATTTCCCTCCATGGATGCTGCCTGACTTGCTGAGTTCCTCTAGCTTTTAGTGTGGGTTACTCCAGTCAACCCACACAAAATTGGGTGGCAGAGTGGAGCTACATCTCTACAGAAAGAGGTGTAAGGTGCTCTTTCCCTTCTGTAGCCTGCAGGTCACCCTTAGGCAAGGTGTAGCACCTGCTCAACACCAACCCCTCCTACCAAGGTCATGTGAAGCCATGGGAGAAGTGAGCAGCTGGTGAATATCACAAGTCCTGATATGTGACCACTGACGTCAGGTAGACAATCTCTGAAGAGTATTAATGATGGCTGGGGTCACCCATCTTGTAAAGACAATGCCCTGAAGAAGGCAATGACAAACTGCTTCTGCAGAATTGCCAAGAACAAGCATGGTCATGAATAGACCGTGATCACAGATATGAAAAGACGAACAGACAAACTTCAGTCAGGTTGTTCTGTGGCTGTGATTTTTCCATTATAAAACATGAAGGGTTCAAGGAAAACTTTGGCAACCAAGAAGAGACTGAACACATTCTGCCAGAGTAAAGAATGAGCAACATTTAAAGAGCAGTGTGCAAAGAAACAGCAGATGTGTTTGTTCATGCTAAATACAACTGAAACCAGGCTCCAAGTAATTGTTGGAGTGAGTTATGCTTAGATTCAACAGCAATTACACTTGAGTGGATATGGTAGATGTGGTTAATGGCTAAAGCTGGGTAAAGTACCGAGTAAAGAGCTCAAAGTTCAAAGCTCAAAGTATATTTATTATCAAAGTATATACCATTATACAACCTTGAGGTTCATCTCCTACCAGGCAGCCAAAAAACAAAGAAACCCAAAAGAATCCATATATTGAAAAGGAAAACAATCAAACACCCAATGTGCAGGGGGAGAAAAAACGAACTGTGCAAACAATAGAAGTAAACGAGCATTGTTCAGAACAAAAGAACATAGACATGAAGCTCGGAACAGCCAGAGCAGCTCACAGCTGCAGCCTCGATTCAGCACAGAGCTGAGTACTGTAACGTCACAGGGCCCAGAGCAGCCAGAGCAGACCACAGCCTCTGCCTCGGTTCAATGCAGAGCCCAGTAAACGTTACAGAGCCCTCAGACACGGGCCCTGGAGCAAGACACAGTCTCGGCTTGGTTCAGCATAGAGCCCTCAGACACAAAGCCCAGAGAATAGTATAATAGTCAGTAGTAAAATCTCCTGTAACTTCAAAATAGCATCCAAAGTAAGAGGATATAAGATAAAACTTTATTTATCCTAAAGGAAATTATTGTTGCAAGGTTGCTCAATCAGAAATATGTACTTCAAAATAGAAAGCCATGTTAAATGTAATGTCTGCACCTATAATATTTTATTTATGGCATTTGTTCAATGAAAGAAGTTCTGTGTTGTGTTGGAGAGGAGTAACTCTGTAGCTTGTCAAATTGACAAAATGAATGAAGACATTGACTGTCAACTATGCGCAGAGCTACAGAAAACAGAATTTGGGTACAACTGGATGCATCAACTGTGCAAGATAATCAGACATTGCTAATCGCATGTGTATGGTTTATCAAAACTGAAAAAGTTTATGAAAAGATTCTCTTTTGTAAAAAGTTTAAAAACAAATATCAACAGAGAATCAAACTACAACAAACTCCAAATATATATTGAGGATAAAAGTATTCCAGTCGGGAACGTGATTTTATGTGCAACAGATGGAGTACCATATATGACAGGTCCCTGTGCTGGTTTAGCGGCACTTATGGAAGAAAAGAAATTCTGTTTGCAACTCTTTGTGTAATTCATCATCAGCATCTTGCAACCAAAAACCTCAGCCAGTGATGCTTTTCAAGCATAACTCTAGAAATAACTGCGATCAGCAAAATTACTCATCCATTAAATAACAGTGTTTTGCCTGTTGGGCCAAGATAACAACGAAGAGTTTGAACGATTGCTTTTTCACACTGAAGTGCATTGGCTGTCAAAAGGCTGCTGCTTAAAACGTTTCTTTGATCTTTTTGACACTGTGGTTGAATTTTTGCTCAAAGCCGACAAGAGCTTGAGAAACAAGGTTGAAATTCTGTGTGGAGGCATGGCATACCTAGCCAATCTGTACATGGAGGAACAGAGGGATCTTGGGGTCCGAGTCCATAGGACACTCAAAGCAGCTGCACAGGTTGACTCTGTGGTTAAGAAGGCTTATGGTGTATTGACCTTCATCAACCATGGAATTGAATTTAGGAGTCGAGAGGTAACGTTGCAGCTATATAGGACCCTGGTCAGACCCCACTTGGAGTACTGTGCTCAGTTCTGGCCGCCTCACTACAGGAAGGATGTGGAAGCCATAGAAAGGGTGCAGAGGAGATTTACAAGGATGTTGCCTGGATTGGGGAGCATGTCTTATGAGAATAGGTTGAGTGAATTCGGCCTTTTCTCCTTGGAGCGACGGAGGATGAGAGCTGACCTGATAGAGGTGTATAAGATGATGAGAGGCATTGATCATGTGGATAGTCACTGGTAACCGGCAGCCAGCCAGAATAGGAACCCTTTATTCCCACTCTCTGTTTTCTGCTGACCAGCCAATGTTCCACCCATGCTCATAACTTCCCTGTAATTCCATGGGCTCTTATCTTGCTAAGCAACCTCATGTGAGGCACCTTGTCAAAGGTCTTCTGAAAATCCAAGTACACCACGTCTACTGCATCTCCTTTGATAGATAGATAGATAGATACTTTATTCATCCCCATGGGGAAATTCAACATTTTTTCCAATGTCCCATACACTTATTGTAGCAAAACTAATTACATACAATACTTAACTCAGTAAAAATATGATATGCATCTAAAAAAAATCACCCTCTCAAAAAGCATTAATAATAGCTTTTAAAAAGTTCTTAAGTAGTTTACTTAAATACATTGAGTCCTAACCCCGGCACTTTGTCTACCCTGCTTGTAATTTCCTCAAAGAATTGCAGTGGGTTTGTCAGGCAGGATTTTCCTTTCAGGAAACCATGCTGGCTTTGGTCTATCTTGTCATGTGCCTACAGGTACTCTGTAATCTCATCCCTAACAATCGATTCCAACAGTTTCCCAACCAGAGATGTCAGGCTATCAGGTCAATAGTTTCCTTTCTGCTGCCTCCCACTCTTCTTAAATAACGGAGTAACATTTGCAATTTTCTATTGATTCTTGAAAGATCATCATTAATGCCTCTGCACTCTCTCCAGCTACTTCCTTCAGAACCTGAGGATACATTCCATCAAGTCCAGGAGATTTATCCACCCTCAGACCATTAAGCATCCTGAGCACCTTCTCAGTCGTAATTTTAACTGCACAAACTTCACTTCCCTGACGCTCTTCAATGTCCGGTATACTACAGATGTCTTCCACTGTGAAGACTGATGCAAAATACGCATTCAGTTCCACTGCTATCTCTGCATCTCTCATTACAATATCTCCAGCGTCATTTTGTATTGGCCCTATATCCACCCTCAGCTCTCTTTTACCCCTTATATACTTAAATAAGCTTTTAGTATCTTTTTTGATATTAGTCACCAACTTCCTTTTATAATTCATCTTTTCCTTCCTAGTGACCTTCTCCATTTCCTTCTACAAGTTTTTAAAAGCTCCCCAATCCTCTATCTTCCCACTAGCTCTGGCTTTCCTGTATGCCCTCTCTTTTGCTTTTACTTTAGCTCTGACTTCACTTGTCAGCCACGTAGAGTCCTTCGTCCATTTGAAAATTTCTTCTTATTTGGAATATATCTGTCTTGCACTTCCCTCATTTTTCACAGACACTCCAGCTATTGCTGCTCTGCTGTCCTTCCTGCAAATGTCCCTTTCCAGTCACCTTTGGCCAGTTCCCCTCTCATGCCATTATAATTTCCTTTATTCCACTGAAATACCGTCACATTGGAATTTAGTTTCTCATTCTCAAATTTCAAGGTGAACTCGATCATATTGTGATCACTGTTCCTTGAGGTTCCTTAACCTTAAGCTCTCTAATCACCTCCGGATCATTACATAACACCCAATCCAGCACAGCTAATTCCCTAATGGGCTCAACAAGAAGCTGTTCTAAAAAGCCATCCCTTAGACATTCTACAAATTCTCTCTCGAGGTCCAGTACAGACCTGATTTTCCCAATCTTCTTTCATGTTAAAATCCCCAACTATTATCATGACATTGGCTTTCTGACATGCCTTTTCTATCTCCTGCTGTAATTTGTAATCCACATCCCAGCTGCTGTTTGGAGGCCTGTATACAACTGCCATTAGGGTCCTTTTACCCTTGTCATTTTTTAACTCAACCCATAGAGACTCTACACCTTCCAATCCTGTCATCTCCTTCTAATGATTTAATATTACTTCCTATACACAGAGCCACACTACCCCCTCTGCCTACTAACCTATCTTTCTGATACATTGTTTATCCTTGGACGTTCAGCTCCCAATGGCAGCCATCCTTTAGCCAAGTTTCAGAGATGGCCACAATGTCATACTTGCCAATCTGTAGCTGAATTTCAAGATGGTCCATTTTATTCCTTATGCTGCGTGCATTCAAATATAACACTTTCAGTCCAGTATTTGTTGTTTTCTGTTTTAACTGCACCACGCTTCTAGTGCCCTGTAACTCATGCCACTGGCTTTGATTAAGCCTCATCTCCTGTCTGTCCTTTCTATAATCTCTGCTGCACGCTATTTTTGATTTATTTCTGTTTTCCCCTTTCTCAACCCTATCACTCCAGTTCCCATCCCCCTGCCAAATTAGTTTAAACTCTTCCTAAAAGCTCTATTAAGGTGTTGCTCCTTCACTCTGAGGTTGGCCTCATCAAAGCACATGAGGGAACCTTGGATCAACATGTCGGAATGGGAATGGGAATCAGAACTTAAATGTTTGGCCACTGGGAAGTCCTGATTGTGGCAGATGGTGCGGTGGTGCTCAACAAAATGATCCCCCAGTTAATGACAGGTCTCACCAATGTAGAGGAGACCGCATCGGGGGCACTGGATGCAATAGTTTTTACTGTCACTCATTCTTTGGGGCACTCTTCTGTTTTCATAGATGTTTGTGAAAGACAAGAATTTTAGGTTGTATATTGTATCTATGTCTCTGATATTAAACGGAACCATTGAACTTTTGAATAGACAACCCCAGCGGATTTGCAGGTGAAGAGTTGCCTCACCTGGAAGGACTGTTTGGACCCTGAATAGAGGTGAGGGAATAGTTGTATGGGCAGGTGTAGCATTTCGACTGCTTGCAGGGATAGGTGCCTGGAGGGAGATTAGTGGGGAGGGATGAATGGACAAGGGAATCGAGGAGGAAGCAATCCATGCAGAAATAGGAGGGTGAGGGGAGGTAAGCTATGTTTAGTGGTAGGGTCCCTTTCGAGGTGGAGAAAGGATAATCGGCCGGCTGCGGAGGCTGATGGGGTGCTTGGTAAGGACGAGAGGGGTTCTATCACTATTACAGTGATGAGAAGAAGGGCTGAGCGTGGATGTACAGGAAATGGAGGGGAGGTGGGTGAGTGCAGTATCAATAGCAGAGGGAGGGAAACCCCTTTCTTTAAGGAGGATATCTCTTTTTTCCTAGAGTGGAAAAATGAAGGAACTGGGAAAATGGAATAACATTTTTACAGGAGGTAGGGTGGGAAGATGTACAGTCAAGAATCCAGGGGAAAGCTGTGGGTTTATAGAAGTTTGTCTCCAGAGATGGAGACAGGGACACTGAGAAAAGGGAGGGAGGTGTCCAAAATGGAACAAGTGAATTTAAGAGCAGGGTGGAAGTTCGAGGCAAAGTTGATGAATTTGATGAGCTCAACCTGGGTGCATAAAGCAGCACTATCCCCATTCTCTTGCCTTAACCCCATAATAACCCCATAATAAATCAGCTATGATGGAAGGGTGAAGCAGACTTGATGGGCCAAATGGCCTGATTCTGCTCCTATGTCATATGGCCTTATGGTATGTAATTGTCATACATAATACAATATTGACCCTCGCACAGAGAGTCCATGAGCAGCATGGACCAAGCCACTGAGGCTACCACACAACTATTTAAACAACCAGGAGGTCCTTTTCCAGGACAGCACCTTCTTCATGTTTCCTTTGTTAATGCTAGTTTAAATGTAGGTTCCATCCAGTCCTAGTCAGCTCCAAACACGCCAGCCAGGACTTGAGGACCTGAATTATAGGGAGAGGTTGAATAGGTTAGGACTTTATTCCCCGGAGTTCAGGAAAGCAAGAGGAATACAAAATGCTGAGGGATGTAGATAGGATGAATTTATACGGATATTTACCCCTCAGGTTAGGTGGACTATAACTAGGTGTCATGGGTTTAGGACGAAAGGTGAAATATTCAGGGAAGCTTATTTACTCAGAGAGTGATAAGAGAGTAATTAGAGAGTGATCAGAGAGTGGAATTGGAAGATGCAGGTTCAGCTTTAATATTTAAGAAAGGTTTGCATAGGTATCTGCATGGGAAGGGTTTCTCGGGATATGGTCTGGGTGCAAGTAGATGGGACTAGGTAGAAGATCAGGTCAGCATGAAATAGATGGGCTGAAGGGCATCTTTCTATGGTGTAACACTCTATGCTGATGCCTCTTTTCTTACTCTCTTTACTGATGCCCTCTCCCTGGGGATCCTATCCTTGGCAAGGTCTCCTCACTAGTCTATCCTTGCCCCAACCCAGTTATCACCCTCCCTACCACTCTGGTCCCTGACTCAGTTCCACTGCATTCTCTATTGCAGTATTGCATTGATGTATCCAGGAGCAATGCATTTTATTTATTTATTGATTGAGATACAACATGGAGTAGACCCTTCGAGCCACACTGCCCAGGAAACACCAATTTAACCCTAGCCTAAACACGGGACAATTTACAATGACCAATTAACCTACTCACCAGTACGTCTTCAGACTGTGGGAAGAAACTGGACCATGTTTCCCTTTTAAGAATATGCCTCTGTCTGTGTGCCTTAAATGCCCCAAGGCAGACTCTGTTTTCTGGAGTAGTAACATGATTTTTTGATTATTTAGTGCAAGGCCTAACCAATTTATGTTTGCATTGCCTGTCCACTAATGTTCCCTTTGTGTATGATACCTTATGTCTAGAGCCTAAGAATATATCCCCATCTGGAACCTTTCATTAAACCAGTGAAAACGCCCTACACAGCCATCGTTTTAACTTGGCAGATATATCACAATAATATCGCATTCAGGCATTTGACAATGTCTACATTATTGCCCATTTATTACTGTAGATTTCATTAATTGAACAGCATTTGCAGAAGTTGAATTAATATATTGCATTATTTGTTTGAGTAGCTATGCAGATGTCAGAAATGTTTGAAGTTTGGCAAAATACACTGTTTTCTGTGCTGATTCACTCTCAGAAAACGATGCTTAGCTACCTCACAAAATGGTGGCCATGTGCCACCTTACAAAATACAATTCTACTTTATTACATCACAAAATGGTGGCTCACTTATCATCGTTCCATAAAATGATTGACAGACCAAATAATATCACAAAATGTAGGCCACATTTCTCTCATCATCTCTGAAGATATCCATTGCAATTTGTCATTTATATCTGTGTACTATTTGCATATAATAGTTACTCAAAATTGACAAAAAATACACACATTAAAAATAAATAAGTCAACAAGTGATAGTTTGAAAACCTGAATCTGAATAAAAATTGAATCAACTAGTGAAACTGTAAGGAATGGTTCATGAGGCAGCACCAAGTTCACAAATGAACTTGGTTCCACATACTTCCTCGGGTTGGCGTTGCATATTTCCCTCCATACCATAACCGTCTTTCGCTGAAACTCTTATCCTTGCCAGATTCAACTAATTGGCCACACTCCCTCACCCTATCTCTGTAAACTTATTAAAATTTGAAGCTTTGCTGGTTTTATCAGGCATTCATTGACTGACAATCATTTAACATCCCCTTGTTCACCAACATAAATCAATTTCCTATCTGTTTTAATCAGGTTTTCACATCCCGGAAAGGCTCTCAATGTCTCTGCATTTTCCATAGTCTTGTATCCCTCTGTCTTCTCTGAAGTTCTGACCTCCCTAATTTCTCTAGCAAAGCCTCTGGCAGACATTCCCTCAACTGTTGAAGTCCTAAACTCTAAGTCCTAAATGCTCTTTCCAACCTCTTCATCCCTTGCTTTACCTATAAGACTTTAAATGTTTTACCCCACTTTAATATTTAATAATTTGTTGTTAATTTTTAAAATGTCATCTACAAAGCATTTGGAAAAATCAAAGTTTAGATTTGCTGAATCTGAACTACTATTCTTCCTGCGTGACAACTTAGGGAATGAAGAATTTTCAGAATTTTCTTAAATAAAATTGTAAAATGAACAAGATAGGTCCTGCTCATCAAAACAAAATAAGCATCTGTTAGTCACGTGAGACCATGGATTTGTGCCTTGGAAGGGCACAGGCCTGGGCAGGGTTGTATGGGAGACCGGCAGTTGCCCAAGCTGCAAGCCTTCCCTTCTCCACGCCACCGATGTTGTCCAAGGAAAGGGCACTAGGACCCAAGCAGCTTGGCACTGGTGTCGTCGCAGAGCAATGTGTTGTTAAGTGCCTTGCTCAAGGACACAACACGCTGCCTTAGTTGAGGTTCGAACCAGTGATCTTCAGATCACTAGACCAATGCCTTATCCACTAGGCCACGCACCAACACAACCTCCTCATCATATCTATACCAATCAAGAACCAACACACACAAGCTTGCTAATCCAAATATGCTTTCTATTCCAGTAAAGTTTGACATTTTCAATCACCCATTGAGCAAAATATTATACAAAAATATAGACATTTTATATTGAAACTGTTTATAAAACAATATTATTTTCCAAAATTACATTCCGTCCAAGTTTTGCTTTTAAACTGCATACCACAATATCTTTGACACATTTTGATATTCCTGTATTGCTACTAATTTAATACAGAGAATATAATCAGCGATGCTGTGGCAGCACTTTACCAGATGGACTACTGTGGTTCAAGAAGGGACAAGTCATAGGTGAGTTACAACTATTCCGAGAACCAGTTTATTTTTTAAAGCACTCTATTTAAGGCAAAACATACCGCATTATTTGCAACCTCCAATGTGTTTTCAGTCTGATTTGGTCACAGTATGACTGAAAGTTTCAAAGACCTGTGTGATAAGAATTTTGGAGTTGAGGGGTGTGACCTATACAGAGCCCAGCTGAAATGGTGTCAAATGGCATACTAATATGTCGATAAATATGATACATTATATTCCGAATTCAATGTGAACCAGACCTTTGAAGGTGCAGTGGTTTCGATGTGGGAATGGTGGTAGATAGAGCTGGAATACAGTCTTCCAGTGACATGACCCATTTCTGTGATGTATGTATTATGGGACTTTGCGTCTGCTGAACTCCAAATTAGGCTCACATTTTTAAACTCTGACAATCATTGTCTACCCTTCAACTACAATGGCCCATAAGATTAATAATGGCTTTATCTGAGGTTTGGACTTCATACACAATGAAAACACATAGTATACCCTTGGTATGTACTGTATGCCTATGATAATAAACTTGGATATGTAATCAAGAATAATTGTGAATGCATGTGATATTTTTGTTACTTTGAAATTTCACATGTCCTTTCCCAAAGGGTGAAACCACAGTCCAGGTGTTAAACAAAGTTCTTAAACACTGCCATTCTTGACTTGGCCATTCTCCACTATTTGAGGTTCAACATGATCTGTTTGTGTGTTGGGATCAGGAGGAGAAGCAAGACTGTTGTTAGGAGGAGTCTTGACTGAGATATCAGCAGGAGCAACTTGGCTGGGGGCTGCTAGCTGCTGGTTGTCCATGATCTTGCCAACGGTGTTCAGTAACTCTGTATACTGTTGCTCCATTGAAAGCAGGCGAGCCTCCTGTAATGAAAACCTTCAGGTTAACCACAACTCTGCATTATTAAGTCATACATAGTTTACAAATGACAGCAATATTTCCACACTTGTTCAATAAGTCCTCCTGTGTCTAACTCCTCGTTCCAGCACTGGGTCCTCATCCTTGCAGATCTCAGACCTTCAAGTACACTTCAAATGGGATGAAGATTCCTATTTCCACCAGCTGTCCAGGCAGTGACTTCACCACCACTCGGGGTTTTTTTCCTCCCAACCCACTCTGTAACCCCTCCACAAATTATTTTAAATATTTGTCCCCTCGTTTGAATCCTCAAAATCAGAGATTTGTTACAGCTTGAAAAAAGGGCCATTCAGACCCTCAAGTCTATACCAACTCCATGTAAAGGCAACTCTATTAGTCCAATATCCCCATAACTCTGTGAATCCCTTTTGGAGAATTATCCAGCTCCCTTTGGAACTCCATAATTGATGGAAATATTCCTAATTACTTTGTCTATCTCCCCTCATCATTTTTAGATGATTACAAGGGTTCCAAAGAAAATAAAGTGAAATAGCAAAGAACTTGAACAATCTAGGCATTGTGGTATGCAAACAAACATGGCAAACTCATCTTTGTAACTACCACTGTAGCAGAACACTGTTCCTGAAATTGAGAGAAGCATCACTGATCCTTGACCAAGGGAGCACAATAATAGAAGCTGGGCTACTTAGCATTCAAATGAGATTTGGGCGACAAAAAAATCTGACTGCATCAAAAAATCCTGCAGTTGCACATGGAAATGGGCTCATTTATTGTTTTACATTAGCAGTCAGAGATATCTCAGACATTCCTCTGCTTTTTGTATCATTGCCATGTTCTTCTATAGCTTTTATGTTAAGTAAACAGTTGCTCTAAAACTTTATCTCCAGTTTCCTCTTATATGACCAAATCCAATTTTGCAGGGGATAAGCACAGGATAAGGGAGCATTTATTGACAGATTCCAGTCCTGTATGAAATTGAAAATCTGGGCAAGTGGTGCCACAGTAACAACCTCTCACTCAATATCAGCAAGACGAAGGATATGATTACTGACTTCAGGAGGAGGAAACCAGAGGTCCGTGAGCCAGTACTTATCGGAGGATCAGAGATGGAGAGGGGCGGCAATTTTAACTTCCTCAGTGTTATCATTTCAGAGAACCTGTCCTGGGTCCAGCACAAGTGCCATTATGAAGGAAGCACAGCAGCGCCTCTACGTCCTCAGAGTTTACAAAGATTCTGAATGACATCTAAAACTTTTACAAACTTCTATAGATGTGTGATGGAGTTAACATTGACTAGTTGCATCACAGACTGGTATGGAAACACCAATGCCAATGAATGGAAAATACTACAGAAAGTAGCAGATGTGACCCAGTCTAGGTAAAGCCCTCTCACCATTGAGCACTGTCTCAGGAAAGCAGCATCCTTCGTCGAGGACCCCTACCATCCACATCATACTCTCTTCTCACTGCTGCCTGCCTCAGAACCCATACCAGCACATTCAGGAGCAGCTATTACCCCCTCAACCATCAAGCTCTTGAATCAGAGGGGTAACTTCACTCACCCAATCACTGAACTGTTCCCACAACCTATGGACTCTTCATTTTACATTCTAAATATTTATTGTGTATTTATTTATTTATTGGTTTATTTATTTATCTTTCTTTTTATATTTGCACACTTCATCTTCTTTTTGCACGTTGGTTGCTGTCCATTCTGTTGGATGTGGTCTTTCACTGATTCTGTTCTGCTTCTTGTATTTACTGTGATTCCCCGCAATAAAAGTGAATCTCAGCGTTGTATATGGTGACATCGATAATCTTTGATAATAAATTTACTTTGAACTTTGAACTTTCTAGTTCACAAAGAAATTTCCTTTTAACAAAGAAAAATTGTCCGGAACTTGCCTTTTCTTTGGGAGATGCATGCTCTAGGATCCTACCCATTTCCCCAACACTTCAGAGCAAGACACCTCGTTTAAGGGCAATAATCTTTCAATTTGAAAACAACACCCATAACCTATAAAAGAGTATAATTTTAATGCAACTTGTCCCACTCCCATCAGGGAAGAGGCTACATATCATGCACACCAGGACCACCAGACTTAAAAACAATTACTTTCCCCAAGCAGTAAGGCTGAATAATACCTCCACCACTAACCCGCCCCTCCACACCCCCATCTCCACTAGTTTTATTATTTCTTTTCAGGGTCACCTTGTATATAGGCACTTCTGTGCGTAGAATCATTTTATGGACAGACATACAATCAATCTATATATATAAGCTATCTTACGTATTTATATTTATCGTGATTTTTATTACTGTGTTCTTTATCTTAGTGTAGGTTTTTATATGATGCATTGGATCTGGAGTAACAATTATTTTGTTTCCTTTACACTTGTGTACTGGAAATGACATTGACCAATCTTGAATAACAAGCTAACAATACAGTGGCAGAATGGACACCCTGTGTAGCGAGAACTAACCACACCTAACCTCCCTCACAGTGTTTTGTCATAGAGGGGTTGGTGAGATGCAGGGAAGTGGCTAGGACGTACAGGTTAGTCAATAGGAAAGTTATCCAAGATAGAAAAATAGAATTAGGTAAAATACTATCTGCTCAAGAGTTAACAAATGACTCAGGCAAGAGATAACGGGGTGAAGATGGCGTGGTTTTCCAATGCTCCTTGGAGAATTTGTGAGGAAGAACTATTAATAACACAAGATATCCGTCTTCAGGAAAGCAAAAAACAACAAAACAGGCAACCACAGGAAAAGACAGGTAACTTGTGCAGGGGAGGTGGGTTTGGGGGTTGATGTTCTTGTAGTATTGTGTTGTTTTTTTGTGTAGGTTTTGGGGGTTGATGATCATGTTGCCATTCTTTTTTGTGCATGGGGGAGTGGGTTTGATGTTTTTCATTGAATGACTTCATGGTTTTCTTTGTTTTGTGGCTATCTTGGGGAGACAAATCTCGGTTGTTTGCTACATAAAGATTTCGATAATAAATGGACTTTAGAATTTTTGAACTGTTGAACATCAGGCCATTGAGGAGCTGTAACTGATACTGAGTTTGCTGTTGTTAAAAGCAAGTTACATCTGTAAACTGACTGGTGTGTTAACAGGACGTCGATAAAGGTATTGCAGTGGATGCTGTGTTTTTGGATTTTCAAAAACTGAATCCCAACAAACAATTTTAGTTGGAAAAGAATATGTGGGATTCAAAGAGATGTCAGAAACTGTATATATGATTAGCCAAGGGATAAGAGACAGAATATCAATTATAGTCAAGAAATTGGAAATAACAGAAAGAAATTATGGAAAGAATCAGCAAATCAGTCAGCACCTTTAGAGAAAGAAACAGTTAATAACGTTGACCCTTTATCAGAGGTCTCTGTGTTTCATTGAGATAAATCTTCTAAACTTCAAGAGGATACAGCCCAGTAGTTAGTTTAATTACAGAGAGCACCTGTGGAGGCCTGGTGATCTTAACACAGAATGGATGAGAGAAATTTGCAAAGTTTTGAATGTGAACTTGGGTTTAGAGAGTCCTCAAATACTTTGCCCACTAGTTACGGGTCTGTTTTCAAATAGCGAGTGACACTTAACGTACCAAACTCTCAATCTTCTGCTCGCTCTGGGCCACGATTTCCAACTTTTCAGCATCCTTCTTCCTTTCCTCTTCAATTGACTCAAGCCTGGAGGAGCAGAAGACAGATCAGTGTGTGATCGGGCTACGGCACAATTAATGCAGTAACCACTGGGCAGTGCAGGAGAAAGTCACCATCAAGAGCAACATGGCTGTCTTCACAGGGACAGGTAAATGAGGGTGACTAACTCACAGCCCCACATGTTCATGCTGACTCTTATCCTCTCCTGGTCTTTCTTTTGTTCTTTGCTATCTTGTCTAACTGAAATACAGTATAATTAACATTCTGAGAGTTGTCTGAACCCTTGGGCCTGTGATGCTCTCACAAGCAAGTTTTCTCACTCTACTTGTACATGACAATAAACTTGACTTGACCACTAGAAATTCATTTCATTTGCCTCCTTTTCAGTCAAAAGAAAGACTTTCATGTCACGGCTCTTTACTGCCAATGAGGTAATTTATACTGGCAATAACTGCTGTATTGCAGCAGCCAATCTACATATAGCAAGTTCCCACAGCAACAATGCAGTAAAGGACATCTTTTTTCTGAGGCTTGAAGGATAAATATCAGCCTTTTTCAGAGATAAATGCCCTGTTCGACTTTGAAACAATGTGCTAGATGCCCATTACTGTTAACAATTAGTTGTAGAGACATACCTGGTGAATTGTAGAGCACAACATTTGTTACTCATTATTTGATAGAGTTTTAATGTTCTTTTAATTTGGCATAATTTACTCCCAGACTAACATTGCTAAAGAAAGATGGGCTAGTCATAGAGCACAGAATCAGAGTATCTTAACACAGAAATGGGCCCTTCAGCCCATTTAGTTTATGCTTACCTATCCTAACTACCTGCACCTGGACCATATCCCTCCAAATCCCTCCTATCCATGTACCTATCCAAACTTCTCTTCAATGTTCTAATTGAACCCTCACCTACCACTTCCATTGACAGCTCGTTCCACACTTGCACCACCCTTTGACAGAAGAAGTTTCCTCTCAGATTCCCCTTAAATATTTCACCTTCCACTCTAAACCTGTGGCCTCTAGTTTTCATCCCACCCAAGCCAAGGGGAAAAAGCTTGCATACATTCATCCTATCTGTACTCCTCATAATTTTTTGTCTGCTCTATAAGATTTCCCCCCATTCTCCTGCTGACCAGGGGATAAACAATCATCATACAGTAAGTAGTGTCAGTGCACAAGTGGGCTATAACAGTAACAGCCCTTGAATATCCTGAACTAAGGTTCCCGAATTTTTTTTTTTCTTTGTTATTGAGCTAGGGCCATACAGACCATAAGACACAGGAGCAGAATTAGGCCATTTGGCCCATCAAGTCTGCTTCTCCATTTCATCATGGCTGATCCAATTTTCCTCTCAGCCCCGATCTCCTGCCTTCTCCGTGTCCCTTCATGCCCTGACCAATCAAGAACCTGTCAATCTCTTCCTTAAATACACGTACAGCTGCCTGTGACAACAGCTTCCACAGTTTCAATGCTCCCTGTCTAAAGAGTGTGATCTTAGCTGATCATGTTAAAGGAGATTGTTGATCCCTCACCTGTTAGTGAGATTGGTTATCAATTTGTCCCTTTCTTCGAGTTCCTTTTTCTGCTTCTCCTCACTCTGTTGAAGCGTTTGCTCGACCTGTTCTGTCATGCTGGCTTTAAGGTCCTTTATCTCCTGGTCAATTGCCCCCACGGTCTCCTGGAGACTGGCAATGTCTTGTTCGTGCTGCAGGATGGTCCAGAGAAGAAAAATTATGTTATTCATTTCCTCAGCTGAAATAAATGATTTAAATTTCCAGGCCAGCTTTATATTTGAGAAAGATCTTGGCTTGGGCATCTCGTGGGACCTGTACAAGCCAGATGGGCTGCACCAGGGTAAGACTGATCTCACTGGGGAAGATCAGTCTGTTCGTTCGTGCAGTTCTTCTTCATTCCTGGGATGTGGGCATCACAGGCTGAGCCAGCATTTAATTACCTACCCCTAGATGCTCTTGAGAAGGTAGTGATGAGCTGCCTCATTGAACCAGTGCAGTCCCTGAGGTGTGGGTACACCACAAAGCTGTTAGAAAGAGTGCTTCAGGGTTTTAGTGCAATGAAGATGGCAGACCGCCAGTGTATTTCCAAGCCTGAAAGAGTGTGACTGGGAGGGCAACTTCTAGGTGCTGGCTATAAGCCGAAGAAAATCTGCTGATGCTACTGGAAGGCTGCTGACCAAATGGTAGTGAACCAGGTGTTTCTGGCAACAATCTGGCAGTTTGTGGTCATCGTTGAATATCATTGTAAACATTCATGTGTTTACCTCACATCTCAACTGACCTGGATTCAATCCTGACGTTTGGTGCTGTCTGTGTGGAGTTCTCCCTGCGACCACAGGGTTTCCCTTCTCCCCTGCTACCAATGACAAGCTGGTAGGTTAATTTACAATGGCCAATTAACGCTGGTCTAGATGGTTGGCAGGAGAGTATAGGTGAGGTTGATAGATATATGGGACGGGTAAGTTACAGAGAAATAAGGGGAAATTGTCCAGAGAGCTGGCAGATTAAAAGGGCCAAATGCTCCCTCTATTCCACAAAGGAACATGAATTTGAAATGAAATTCCACTAAGACCACTGTGAGATCTCAACTCTTAGCATTTTTAGCCCAGACATCCAGATTCTATCTCAATCATTTATTAGCCACAAAGAAAACAAAGTTACTTTCCAGGAGACTCATCAAACAGCATCTGGCTCCAAGACACATGGCAATATTTTAAGGAAGATGCTGGAAGATTGGTCAAGAAAGGGGAAACACAGAGAAAAGGAAAAGCTTAGGGAGGAACTTTTAGACATAACGCCTGGCAGCTGAACTCCACCATGGATGGTCCCAAGCCCAGCTACAAAAGGAAATGCTTTTGGCATGAGGCTAGCAATCCTATCATTTAAAAACCCAGTGCTATATAAATGCCAATAGAAGCTCCAAAGTCCTCATCCTTAGAAGAAGGATCTTCAAAGATGGGCTACACCTGGGGACAACTGTACTGGCCCAGTACAGAGGACGCTCAGCAGCCTAAGCCCCAGTTGGGGTGATGGTTTTAAGTAAGTAAAACCAGGCAGCTGAAGGCTAAGTAAATTGAAGGAAAAGCAAGAGCCCAGGAATGGAGGTGCACAGAGAGCAGAGAGAATAGAAATGGAGAGTGGCAAGGCCATGAAAAGATATAAAGACTAGGATGAGAGTTTTAATACCAAGATCTTAGTTTACTGGAACTAGTTATGCCACAAAGTGCAGGGGTGCATGAATTCGTGTGAGGTAGGACATGCTGTAGAGTTTTGTACAATGAATTTAATGAGGACAATGGCTCCAAAGAATGTTCAGTATTCACTATGAGTTTGCCTTTGATATAGAGTCATAAAGGAAGACACTATCAGATGCAATATTCACCTTCTCAAAAGGTTTGTTGCCTTGACTTTCTGATTCTCTCTGCGAAGACCACTTCTCATTTCCTGCATTGCGTTCCCAAGGAACTTGGGACTTCCTGAATGAATCAAACAGCATTTGGCGAGGGTGGTGGGTCTGTCGAGAAAAGAAGGTGGTTAGTGCATCCAGGGTATGAACCGCTCTGAGATCTTGAAACACAGAAAAGGAGGTCAGGCTGGTGGGAGGAAATGAACTGAGTGACACCAACTAAGACAGCCAATCAGAAATTTGGTTTCTTTGTCCTAAGGGAGACCGCTATTTCTCCTTTGCTATAATAGACAAGGAAAGAGAAAGAGAAAAACTTACTAGAAAGTGTTCTCGTCGAAGTCTGTTGAACCAAAGCCTCCCACTCTAACCCTGGCCAAATCCAACAATGGCTGCTCTGTTTACACCTCACTACCCAGGCGATTTTCCACTCTGCAGACAAGTCCCAACAGGCCCTGATTGCTTTTGAAAACTGGCACATAAACTCCATAAGGATCTGTCCCCAGCTCTCTCTGCAATAGGGGGAAGGTATGACAGCATAGCAGTCGGTGCAACACTTTTTACAGCAACAAGCTGTAGGCTTGGGGTTCAGTTCCTGCTGCTGCCTGTAAGGAGTTGGTGAGTTTTTCCCATGACCATGTGGGTTTCCGCTCACATTAGGGTTAGGGTTAGTGAGATATAGGCCTCAGAAGTGTGGCAACACTTGTGGCTATCCCCTCACTGATTTGATTTGATGCAAACCATGCATTTAATTGTTTGGTTAAATGTACACATGACGAATAAAGCTTGAAGCAGTGCAGTTCAGTTGAGAGATGGGTTAGTTACCTGCATCTTCGGATAGGGCCTGGGGTGTGTGCGAGAAGGTGGCGACCTCAGAGAGTGCCTGCCAGACGCCGGCATCCTCGTTAAGGTGCTGTACTCTCGGCCTGGCAGGCCAGTGATGGTGTCCTGGTCCGCACAGTCTCCCTTGTCCAAACTGAGCTGGCCGATTGACGACTTCTGCGCCAGGCTGGGTCTCTTCCGAGCCGGCGCACTCTGGGTGCGCTTCACCGTGGCCGCGCTGTTGCTTGGCAACCTGCTGTGGGCCAGCTGCGGCTCGTCCACCAAAGGCTTCGGCAGGCTCAACAGAGATGCGCTGACCTGGTCGACGTCCTTGGGGGCCACGTAGGACGGTTTGTCCAACCGGCTGTACGAGCTGAAAGAGAAAAGCAGCCATGTGAGTATCTCCTGGCTGCACAATGTCCACCTTGGGGGTGGGAGGTGGAGTGGCACAGGGTGATCACCAAGTGGAAAAGCCAGAAGGTGCTTGAGTACTGACTTTGCACTTTCCTGGAGTATAGTGCCTAGCTCAGCAGTTAGTAAAATGCCTTATAGCACCAGCAACCTGGGTTCAGTTCCTGATGCTGTCTGTAAGGAATTTACCGGTATACACTCTTCCCATTAAACAAGTGAAAACACTAGTAAGGGGGACTATGCTTTGGGCATGCTATGTTGCCACTGGAAGCGTGGTGACACCTGCTGCCCCCAGCACAAGCTCAGACTGTTGCAAATGACGTTGTAGTGTGTGTAGGAGCCATGTATCTACTTTCTGTCTTTATGGTATTTTGTTTTGCGTGTTAATTTGTCGCATGGGCTGGGTCGTGGTAGGGGCAAAGGGTATAGTTACCTATCATTGCTTTGTCTTACATCCACTTAGTCTAGGCAGAGCCAGAAAGGCAGCTATTTGGAATGTTTAAGTATGCTTATTTACTCTTAAAAACAATTGGACCGCTTATTTCATTGTATCGCTAGTTTTAGTTTTGTTCATTTGTAATCATTTTTATTATTTGCCTTTGCTAGTTTCTTATGGAGGATCTTAAACTTATGAACTTAGCTTAATCACAGGCACTAGCTTCTATAGTATCCTAGATATCTTCAAGGAGCAATGCCTCAAAAAGGCAGCATCCATTATTAAGGACCCCCATCACCCAGGACATGCCCTGTTCTCATTGCTACCAACAGGGAGGAGGCACAGGGGCCTGAAGGCACACACTCAATAATTCAGGAACAGCTTCTTCCCCTCTGCCATCAGATTTCTGAATAGACATTGAACCCAAGAACACTACCTCACTACCTTTTTTATTTTTATTTTTGCTTATTTATTTATAATATTTAAAATATATTTACTGCAATTCATTTTTTCTCTGTTATTATGTATTGAATTGTAGTGCTGCTGGAAAGACAATGAATTTCACAACACGTGCCACTGATATCAAATCTGCTTCTGAATGAACTTTCTGCGACTGAAGAACACGTGTCAATCCCTGTACTTGGTTTTAGAGTGGTTTTGGTTTCTTTCCAAGAAAGCGCTACACTATATGTTTTTATGTATATACGACAAATAAAGCTAACCATTAAAATCTTTAAGTGTCTGAGTACCCTCACAGATGGCATTGATGATTATTGCCAATACAATCCATTCATCCAGACAAGTTGGGCACATTCTATCCTGCTCATGATTGGTGTCTTGAAAGGTTTTGGGGTGTCAGGAGATGAGTCTCTCCTGGCAGCACCCCCAGCCTCTGACCCCACCCTTGTCAAGACACTCTCAATGTAACCAGTCCAGCTGAGTTTCTGCTCACTGACAATGCCTTCGGGAATTATCAGCCAGTAATTGTTACTTTGACGACTTCAGTCTGTACCCTGTCACCAACATTTCCCTTGCTACCTCCACCCCTTCCCCTCTGTGTAGCACATACACATTGCTGGAAGAACTCGGCAGGTCAGGCAGCATGTATGGAAAGGAATAAAGATTTAACCAGATTGAGACCCTTATCTGGAATCTTGATTCCTTTCCATAGATGCTGTGTGAACTTTTGTTTATTTTGTATGTTACTTTGCATTTCCAGCATCTGCAGAACCTCTTGCATTTCCTATTCTAATACAAGTCCCTTGCCCTGAACATCAACTCTGTTTCTCTCCTCACTGATGCTGCCTGACCTGCTGATTATTTCTGCCAATGTATATTTATGCTTCAGATTTTTAGTGTCCACAGTTTTGTATTTTTCACTCCATTTAACTGATGGGAAATGTGTTAATGGTAACACTATCATTACTCAACAGTAAGCATACAACCTTTTGTAAAATAGACGACCAAAATGGCCCCAAAGGTCTTGCTAGCAAAATCAGTTTTTGTTTCAGCATTAAAGCTCAAGCACGCAATAAGGATTCAGAAAGTTTTTCTCCTTCCACCAAAAGATTTCTGAGCAATTCATGTGACCACAAACACCACTTGTTGTTCACTTTTCTGCACCATGTACTTACATTGCAACTTATATTAATGTTATGTCTTTGCACTGCTGCTACAAAGCAACAGATTTAACTTCATGTAAGTGAGTGATGATAAACCTGATTCTGAAATATTAACAAGGAAGAATTTGCACTTGCACGCATATTACTTTAAGAATAACACTACTTTCAAAAAGCACAAGTATAAGCTGCTGAGAAATCAGGTTTCTTAATGAGAAAGATTAGTATTGGTTTATTATTGTCACAGATACTAAGATACAGTGGAAATCATTTGTGTCCGTCCCCCCCCCCCCCCACACACACACACAGATCATGTCGTACATGGGTATATTGAAGTGGTGCAAAGAAAACAGAATGCACAAGATAGTTTTGTACTAACAGAGAAAATGCAGTGCTGGTACAGAAATGTTCCAGTAGCTAGCAACAAAGAGAATCGTGGTCAATTTTAATTTGTTAATATAACTTTAAATGATTGCATACTGATACTGTTACCCAGATTAATTCAGGTGCACTTTATAGACCACAGGAGTTGACACACTTTTGGGCTGAACGTGCATTTTTTAAAAATAATTGATAGTTAATGAGGTTAGAAACTTCTGAACGTTCAACATCGCTTCAACATTAGGCAGCTTGCCGCGGCCATACCTGAACTCCTGATGAGGTACCGGCGGTGCGTTTGGGTTCTCCATTAAGTGGGAAATCCTGCTGAGGATGGCGGGGAGAGGCTGCAGTCTGTCCAGTTTGTTCTGTCAGTGTTTCAGGTTGAACGGGGTCGCCCGAAGGTGCATGGAAAAGAGATGGTAAACAGAGAATATTAGTGCTGTTTGATGGACATTAGCACGTTAGCAAGTTCCAAACTCAGACATGAGAAATCCAGGTCCACCCACGGCTGGGGATTTAATTTCATTTCTTGAAACAATCTGAAATGAAAACAGGAAATTAGCATTTCAGTGTTATTACTGAGGCACAAGCGACTTCAGATGCTGGAATCTGGAGCAATGTAAAGCAACAGATCTCGGCCCAAAACATTGACTGTCCCTGACCTGCTGATTTCCTCCACTGTTTTGTGTACTGTTAAATATCATTTCAATGATTCAAAAATTCAAGGTACATTTATTATCAAAGCATGTATACAGTATACAACCCTGACATTTGTCTTCCTCACAGACAGCCGCGAAACAAAGAAAACCAGGGAATCCATTCAAGAGAAACATTAACCACATCCCCCATGCACAAAAAAAAATAATTTGTGCAAATGGCAACGTAAAAAGTGTGAACATAAAAAACAAAGTCGGAGATGTTCAGCTCAGCTCTGTGTTCGATATCTGCGGGCCACCCTGATCCAGAGGAGCAAGCAGAAACACGTCATAAGGTGAACTCCCAAGTCTGGTCCACAACTTCGCTGGTTCAACTTTGCCCTCAACCTGGAATTCCAGCAAGGGATGATCAAACCACAATGTTCTCCTGACTTGCTCTGGAGATAATACATGGACGAGGCCCCTCTGTCCCTTCAAGCTATCCCCCGATTTAATCTGAGCCTATTCACAGGACAATTTACAATGACTGTAAGAGGAAAATGGAGAACCCGAAGGATGTATAACTGATGTACAAACTCCTTACAGGCAGTGACGGGAATTGAACCTGTGCCTCCTGTATTGTAAAGCATTGTGTTAGCCACTATGCTACCATGCCACCCATGGTGATTTCTAACTGCCCTCACCTTCTTTAAGGCACAATTTTTATCTGTTGCCTTTTTATTGGCCATCACTTTCCTTCACAAGCCTATGGACTCCCAACTTCATATGATCCGGTTGTGCAACTCCCTCTCTAAATCCATCTGGCTCCCTTTCTTCCCCAAAGCATCCCTCTCTCCACTTAAAAACACAAAATGCTGGCAGAACTCAGGGTCTCCTGATGAAGGGTTTCGGCCCGAAACGTCGTCACTACCTCCTCCCGTAGATGCTGTTTGGCCTGCTGAGTTCTGCCAGCATTTTGAGTTTTTATTTATTTCCAGCATCTGCAGATTCACTCGTATTGCCTCTCTCCACTTACCTTATTTAATATCTCCTTATACAGCACAACATCTTATTTTGTAAACATCATTGTAAACTTCCTATGAATTCTCTCCAGTTCAATAACATTTTGGTATGACGGTGGAGGATTAAAGAGGTAAATGACTAGTAATTATCAACCACAACTGCTGAAAGACATTGGTCTCAACAATTTAAGGGGTGAAAGAAGGAGACAAGATTAAACAGGAGAGACTGTACCTGGTCTAAGCGAGACACAGAGTCACTGAGAAGAGAGTGCAGGATGGAGAGTTCCAGCCCGAGGTCGATACAGCCTTCAAACTCTACGGGATTCATGTTAGGCTCCGAGTTGGAAATGCTTGTCAGGAAGATCTTCATGTTCTCCCAGTTTGACGTCAGGAAGTCATCCATGAAGGTCATGTAACCTTCCTTGTCTTCGAACCTGTGTAATGAGAACAAACTGAGCTTGAAGTTCAAAGTAAATTTGCAATCAAAGTGCCATATACTCCAATATTCATTCTCATTCAGGCATTTACAAGAAAAAGGAGGCCTGAAGTGGCTTTTTCCACACGGTATCAAGAAATAAATAAATAAAATAGATGATAACTATAATAGAATTTTACAAAAAAAACACTATATCTGGACAGGCAAAGATTGACACGCAGCCTATGCTAAAAAGAAGTCACACTATGCAAGTCAAAGTAATACTGAGAACATGAGTTGTAAAGAGTTTTTGAGAGTGAGCCTGTATTTTTTAAAATCAGTTCAGGGTGGTGGTAAGTGAAGTTATCTGCATCGGTTCAGGAGCCTGACGGTTATAGGGTAGTAACTGTTCCTAAATCAGTGCCTAAAGCAGTCAGAAGGAATTAGACAGTCATGGGGTGAATGAGGCATAGTGTCGTGCTATCATAGAGAGATACAGAGCAGAAACAGGCCTGTTTTCCCACCGTCCACTTACACTCATCCACTTGCCCGTCAATTCTCTCCATATTCTGCCACTCACCTACACATCAGGGGCAATTTACAGCGGCCTATTAATCTACCAACCTACCCGTATTTAAAATGTGAGAGGAAACCAGTGCAGCTGAATGAAACCCACCCGCTCCCCCCCCCCCCCCCGCCCAGTTACAGGCAAACTCCACACAGACAGCACAGGAAGTCAGGACTCCACCTTGATCTCTGGTGTTGTGAAACAGCAGCTGTATGAGCTACACTTCTGAGCTGCTCTCAGTCAGGCCAGGAGGCTTCCCGCTAATCATTCCTTTTACTGCTTAATCTTAGTTGATGCAGTCAGTCAGTGGGTGCCATGGTAGCACAACACTTTACAGCACAAACGACCTGGGTTCAATTCCTGCCACTGTCTGTAAGGAGTTTCTACATTTTCCCCGTGACCTCATGGGTTTCCTCTGGGTGCTCCGGTTTCCTCCCACAGTCCATTGGTCGGTTAATTGGTCTTTGGAAATTGTTCCATGATTAGGCTAGGGTTAAATCAGGCATTGCTGAGCTGTGCGGCCCAAAGGGCTAAAGGGCCTATCAGTGCTGTGTCTCAATAAATTAACATAAATGTACTGAGATAAGCATGATGCTAGAAATGCTAATATTTTAGACAAGCTATTAAACCATAAGATCATAAAACAAAGAAGAATTAGGCTATTAGTCCATTGAATCTGCTCTGCTATTTGATGTTAGCTGATTTATTTTCCCTCTCAGACCCATTCTCCTGCCTTCTCACCACCCTTAGTAATGAACATATCAACCTCCACTTTAAATATACCCAATGATTTGGCCTCCTCAGCCATCTGCAATGAATTCCACAGATTCACCCTCTGGCTAAAGATATCCCTCCTCATCTCTGTTCTAAAGAGTCATCCTTCATTTCTGAATCTGTGCCCCCCACTAGACTAGCCCACTAATGGAAACAACCTCTCCACATCCACTCTATCTAGGCCTTTCAATGATCTGTCATTTTCCCTCTCATTCCTCTGAACTCCAGTGAGAACAGGCCCAGAGCCACCAAATGCTCCTCATACATTCACCCTTAAACTGAGGTCCGCTCAGGCAAAAATAACGATCCTATTGGCTGACACAAGAGCCTGAAAATGCTAGAATCCAAAGCAACAAACAATCTGCTGCAGGAGCACAGTGGGGTCGAGCGGCCACTGTTGGCAGGAAGGGAAGAAATTGTCAGTATTTTGGCTCAAAACCCTGAGTCAGGAGCTGATGAAGGATTTTGAACTGAAGTATTCAGATGCTCCTCAACCCACTGAGTTCCTCAAGCAGATTGTTTCTTGATCCTATTGGCCATTTCCTGAAGGAGAGTAGGAAACTTCTAACCCAATGTCCTAAGCCAATATTGCAACCAACTGACTATCAGCTTATCAACTCATTGTAGCTTGTGGGAGCTTGCTGTGCATAATATGGCTGTGTCTGTGCACAGGATCGACTGTGTTCTGAGCCTAAAGACCCACAGTCAATGTTTCTGGAACAGCTTCATCCGCTCCGCCGTAAGATTTCTGAACGGTCTATGAGATGAGCCAGGAACAAATGAGCACTACCTCAGTATTCACTTTTTGCACTGCTATTTTTTTGTAACTTATAACTTATATCTCTCGCACTATGCTGATGCTCCACAACAACAATTTGCACAGTATGTGTCAGTGCTAATAAACACAATTCTGATCCTGATTCTGGGTGTGGGTCCCGAAGGTGCTATAGAAATGCATTCCTCCCACTCCTGATGTGCTGATGGGATGGACCTACGTGGTGAAGTTGGCCAGGTTCTGAATGACCTTGGCGATGAGGGTGAGAGTCCGTGCGGTGCTGTCGTTGGGGTACTCCTGGGTCAGGTTGAAGAGGCTGGGGGACATGATTGCCGGACAAAGGAATCGCAGAAACAGTGAGGCGCAGATCATCCGTTGGCCGATGTCCGTCTTCCCTCGGTTGACACACTCCTGTTGCCAAGCCGCAAATATCTGCCTCAGCTCATCGGGGAAGACACTGGAAGGAAGACACATAGTTAGGGCAGTTTCCAATCGGTGGTCCAGAGCTGCTATCGCATATTTTAGACCACAAACACTTCTTGGTCAGTAAGCGTTGCTGACTAAGTGGCTCTAAGTAGACAGACCTCGAGACTTCAACAATATCTGAACATTATAGACAGAAGTGATCCTTCAGAAATCTTGAGCCACACTCAGAAAAAGCTGGAGGAACTCAGCAGCTCAGGCAGCATCTGTGAAGGGAAATAAAGTTGATGCTTTGGACCTGATGAAGCCCAAATCATCAACTGTTTATTACCCTTCATAGACACTACCTGACTTGCTGAGTTCCTCCAGCATTTTGTGCGTGTTGCTCAATATCTGAAAATTATTGGATTTCACCCCACAGATGGCAGAGGGGGAAGAAGAGACTCAGTGATGGGGATCCACATGAACCACATTGATGTTGCTATTAGTGCTGAGGTTCCTTGAGTCACCTAGCAAGTTTTTAGGGAACTTGGGATCTCTTACTCAGAGGATGAGAGCCTGATTATCTAGGATAACCATTAAAGGCCAGTGCTTATAGCCCCAAGGACTATTCCAGAAAGGAGGAGGGATTTGTTTACTCATCAGATTGTAAATCTTGGGAATTCTCTTTCCCAGATGTCAGTGGAAGCCTGGTCAATGATGACTAGTGCATCTGGTGTATAGGTCTACTTCTTTGGTCTTTTAGTTTCTCTTTTTATTAATATTCAAATAATTACATATCACAGTAATTCAATCTCATATTCACTTGGTATATTGTGTTTAGTTCTGGTCAGCACATTATAGGAAGACTGTGGAAGCTTTAGAGAGGGTGCAGTAGACATCTACCAGAACGCTGCCTGGATTAGAAGCTATTTCTTATGAAGATAGGTTTTCCTTTGGAGAGAAGGAGAATAATAGGTGACTTGATAGAGGTGCTTCAGATTTCACGACATATGTGGATGATATTAAAACTGATTTGAAAATAGAGAGCGGATAGCCAGAAACTTTTTCCCAGGGCGGCAAAGACTAATATGAGTGGCTATAACTTCAATGAGCTAGTAGGAAAGTTTAGGGGGATGTTAGAAGTAGGATTTTCACACTGAAGTGGTGGGGGTGTTGACCACACTGCCAGGGGTGGTGGTAGAGGCAGATACATTAGGGACATTTAAGAAACTCTTAGATAGGCATATGGATGATAGAAAAATGGAGGGCTATATGGGAGGGAGGAGTTAGATTACTTTTGGAAAAGGTTAAAGGGTCAGTACAACATTGACGGCCGAGGAGCCTGCAGTGTGCTGCACAGTTCTGGGCCGAGGAGCCTGCGGTTCTACATTCTAACCATTTTGTATTGTCTGCAACAGTGATTTAACTCCTCACTGGACCTCTAGGACAGGCCGATTACATCTGTGGATACCATGTGCTCCTTCTCCAGGGACACCCAGGTACAGATGTCACCCCAGAGGTGGACCGGGCCGTCAGCTCAGCTGCCCACTGGCTGGAACATATGAATGACCATCATGGCTAAGCCCAAGGAGCAAACCAACCAGGAGATTCCCCTTGTGACCCAAGCTCCCTACCCTCACACTGAGTGACTGAAGATCAGGAACGCGCACCTAAAGTGCAGCCAGAACTTGAGAAGCACCTTTTTCAGATACCTAAGTAGAGGCTGCAACCTCTCACACTCCTTAGACATGGGGTACACTGTCTCCTCCTTATTTGAAAAGGGGGATGTAGCAACACAAGATCTCTCTTTACCTAGATTTGAAATCCCCAAAGGAACGACTTATGCCTCCAATGTATATACTATTAACAATGCTGAATTTTGTGGTATGTTCTAGATTAAAGGAAGCTAGGGATAGCATTGATAAAATGGATGGCTAGAGGGGCTGAGTGGCCTATTCTTGCTCCAACATTGTTCCTGTGTACTCACCATTGGGAATCCATTATTTGCCTGAATGCTTCTTCACAGCTTTCCCTCATATTGGGTTGGTTTTCCAGTGCTTCATTAGCCGGGCATTTGTTTGGATCAACTTCATAATTTTCCTCAGAATTATACAGCCTTATCACAAAGTCTCCTGTAAATGGTATTGCAGAAGGTGACAGTCAGCAGTATCAAGCACCCGCTGTCTAAAACCGAGACTGACGTTTGTCAGGGAAATATAACACTTCAATAATTCTCCATTATTTTAATACACCCTCTCTCTTCTCCTCTTTACAGAGGTGTAGGATAAATGAGTGAGTGATGGCACGTCTGGCAGAGCATAACAGGAGAGCTGGGGGTACAAGACACAACAGATGCCACAGTCGGGTGCAACAAACAATCAGCTGGGGTTACACGGAAAGTCGGGCAGCCTCACGGGGTCAAAGGAATTACTGACACCTCAGATTAAAGTCCTGCATCAGGACCAGCAGACTGTTTGATATGTAAAGTTCAAAGTAAATATATTATCCAAGTACGTATATGTCACCATATATTATTTTGAGATTCACTTTCCCGAAGGCATTCACAGTAAATAAAGAAATACTTAGAATTTATGAAATGAGAAACAAAAGTGAACTGATTACAAGAGTGTGGTGAACAGAGAGCTCTTACTGCAGGTGTTAGGTTGGGGGTGAAATTATACCAGAAGCGACACTCACAAAGCGCTGCAGGAAGTGCTGGTCAGGCAGTATCTATGGAAACTAATAAACAGTCTATATTTTGTGCCCAGACTCTTCATCAGGACGCAGGAGTCTTGATGAAGTGTCTCGGTGTGAAATGTTGTCTATTTATTCTCCTGTACAGATGCTGCCTGACTTGCTGAGTTCCTCCAGCACTGTGTGTGTGTGTTGTTCTGGATGTTCAGCATCTGCAGAATCTCCTCTTTATTATCCCTGAAGTTCTGTGTACCTAAAGACGGATACATGAGCTATTTCTGACTTCCATTCCTGAGAGCTGCTCCTGAACCTAACTTTTCATGAATTGGGAGTGAACAACAATTATGTGAGAGAGGATGACGGAAACAGCAGTAACAGGAGAGCGAACAGGCACGAGAAGGAGCAGCTACCAGACAGTCTCGCTGACTCAGTGAACTTGTCTGCTCACCACTTCCAACTCTGCCTGGCTCCGCCCAGAGCCCAGATGTTGTGGGTTGGGGAAAGGTGGTGGGAGAGAAGACATGGGGGAACGTCACATTCCCACTCAGCTTTTCATTTTCTCCACAGTACAGCCACAGAGAGTGGTCAGCCTGTGCCTTCCTGAAATCTATAACCATTGCTTTCGTTCTAGCCACAGTGAGACTCGGGCTGTTGTTCTTGAATCATTTGACAAGCCTCTCTACCTCCTCTCTGTACGCCATTGATGCTGAGGAGGCCAGCCACTGTAGTATCATCAGAGAACTTGATGATGGTGTTGAGCTGGATCTGGCGGTGCAGTCGTAAGGCAGCAGTGTTGACAGCGGCAAGTTCAGCACACAGCCCGGGGGTGGGGGGGGGGGGGGGTCACCAGTGCTCAGCATGATGGAGCTTGAGGTGTTGCTCCCAACTCAGACTGACTGGAGCCTTTTTGTCAAGAAGTCCAAGCTCCAATTACAGAGAGGGGCTGCTGAGTCCCAAAGAGGACAGTTTGCCCACCAGCTTGGGCCGAGACCCTTTGCCACAAGCACGGATTCGGCAGCACAGTAGATACAGAGATTGCACTTGTGAATGTGCACGTGTCAGCTAATGATTATTTAATCGTGATAGTATTTAACTCCATACTTGTCGTAGTGCTTGTCGAGACTTGGACAGAGCACAGCAACGCTTCGCTGCCTGCTTGCATTGGGCCTTCCCTGAAAAATGGGACTGTCGAGTCAACCGACTCTGAAGACTAGCGGTATTCGTTTAATATTTAGTTGTTCTCTTCGTTTTCCGTTTGAGAGCTTTAGTTAATGGCCCTCTTTGGCCTAGCATTTATTGTTTTATTTTCCCTTTAGCACTGTTCGCATTAAAGTCTGTGAGCTATCGACCTGCTTCAGTGTCTCTCACTCTGCACTTGGGCCACATCCGAACCTGGTAACTCCTTTCATCAGGACTAGAAAGAAAAGAAGAGAAGTCAGAGTAAGAAGATGGGGGAGGGGAAGAAGAAGTGTGATAGGTGAAACCCTGAGGGGGGAGGGCATGAAGTAAAGTTGATTGGCGAAAGAGATAAAGGGCTGGAGGAGAGGGAATCTGATAGAAGAGGGTAGAAGAGCAGGGAAGAAAGGGAAGGGAGAGGAGCACCAGAAGGAGGCGATGGGCAGGTAAGGAGATAAGGAGAGACCAGGAAACAAGGATGGGGGATGGTGAAGGAGAGAGAGGGGACAGTTACTGGACACCGTCTGGTAATTGTCCAGCCACATAGCTGTCATTCTAAAGGTGTTTTAGTCCTTTTAGATCAGGAGCTACAGAAAGTAACTACAGTCAGACTTTGTCAAAAGCCATACTGAAATCCATCATCAGCTCTACCTTCATCGATCATCCATGTCACCTCATCAAAAAAATTAATCAAGTTTGCTTGTCCTTTGTACTGCCTCAATGCACTGATGTGATAACGTGATAAAGGCAGGCAAAAGTTTTTCACTCTCACAGATGCTGGAAATCCAGAGTAACGCGCACAAAATGCTGGAGGAGCTCAGCGGGTCAGGCAACATCTATGCAAATGAATAAACTGTCTATGTTTTGAGCCAAGACTCTTCATCAAGACTGAGAAGGAAGGGAGAAGATGCCAGAATAAAAAGGTGAGGGGAGGGAAAGGAGGCTAGCTGGAAGGTGATTGGTGAAGCCAGGTGGATAGGAAGGGTCAAAGGCTAGAGAAGTAGGAATCTGATAGCAGAGGAGAGTGGACTATAGGAGAAAGGGAAGGAGGAGGGGACCCAGTGGGAGGTGGTATGCAGGTGAGAAGAGCTAAAAGGTCAGAGTGAGGAGGGGAAGAGATTTTGTTTTAAATTGAAGGAGTAATCAATATTCATGCCATCAGTTTAGAGGCTACCCAGAGAGAATGTAAGGTGTTCTGTTCCACTCTCTCAAGACGTTGCCTCATCTTGGCACAAGATCAACACATCAGAATGGGAATGGGATTTTACTGTATGTTTCAATGTAATCTGAATTTGAATCATTGTCAGAAGATCTGCATTGGCTCAAAAAAGCAGTTCAGCACCATCTTCTGAAGAGCATTTATGGATGGACAATAAATACTGGTGAAGACACCAATGCTCACATCCAAAAAAAGAAAACGGCAAAAGAGGCTGAAAGGTACGGCTGGTTCTTGCTGCTGTTTCTAACATTCTTCCCACAAGGGCGGAGGTAGCAGAAGATTTTGCTGCTCTTTGTCTGACCAGTAGATGGTGGTAGTGAGACATCTTTTGCTATACTGTATCCTCCATCCGGCTCAATCTTCACTCATTCCTTAAAGAGACTTTGCAGACTTCCTCCAATGGTGCGTTTGTTGCTGCAGATCCCAGAACCTACAGTCTTTTATGCCTCCACTTTAATATTCTACTATAAAGTCTTTTTGAGTCCCACTTTGTAGACATTTTCCACCTTTCTCTACAAGGAGTTCTGTAAGACTCTCTCTCACTACTCCCCTAATGTGATTTATACCAGCTGTTCCCCCCCCCCCTTCTATTCTCTCAAACTTGACGAAGGGTCTCAACACAGATTTTCACTGTCCATTTCCTCCCACAGATGCTGCCTGATTTGCTAAGTTCCTTTTTGTTCTATAAATCCACTGTTGACACTGCTGCCGTTGGCAGTATCCTCCCCACTAACGAGGACACTTCCAAAAGGCAGTGCCTCAGGGAGGCTGCATCCATCAGTAAGGCCCCTTACCCATCCGGGTTGTGGCTCCCTCTCATTACTACCATCAGGAAGGAGCTACAGGAGACTAAGGCACACACTTAACATTTTAGGAACAGCTTCTTTCCCTCCGCAATCAGATTTCTAATTTAATGAACACTACCTCTTTTGCTCATTTATTTATTTAGTTTTATTATTGTAAACTTATAGTAATTACGTCTTGCACTGTACCGCTGCCACAAAACGCTGTCACAGCAAACGTCAGTGATAATAAGTCTGATTCTGATTCTGAAATTCACTTACAGGGTACGTGTCACTGGCAAGGCCAGCATTTAGTGCCTATCCCTAAAGTGGTAATGAACTTAGACTGTTGTTATCCATGTGGCAAATGTCCTCGAACAGAGGTGGACAATGGTGAGCGAGCTCCTGAGACACAGCAATAATCAATATACAGTGATATAACATTAAACCAGAATGTTTCATACTTGGTAGTGACTTCATAAAGTAGAGATGGAAATGTGAATAAAATAAACATTTGAATAATGGCCTAGAATTGTCCAACCATGTAAAGGCCATGGGAAAGTACTGAGTGGATTAGCCAATGATGGGTAGACAGTTGGAGTTTATGTGAAGGAATCTACAAGGATGCACCTGATCACGAAAGAACAAGGAAGAGCATGGCTCAAAGCCACTCTTAATCTTACCAAGTGTTTCCACCAGGTACTTCTGTCCCACCAGCTTCATGTACTCATCGATAGCTTTGGTAGTCAAGGTATTTTCTCTGAAGAGAACGGAGTGGTTTTCCTCACAGCGGTCAACCTCTGCAATCCCCGACTTAATAAGGAATTCCTAGAGAGTCATGGCAAAGGCAGAAAGGATAAATATTTGTCATTTAGAAAGGAGTAGTTCCATTAAACAGACGCAACATGGATTCAGAAAGGGCAGGTCCTGTTTGACAAACTTACTGGGGTTCTTTGAGGTCGTAATGAGTGCAGTGGATGTAATGTGCAGTAATGAGAAGGGAACGCGTGGATGTCGTATGCTTGGATTTCCAGAAGGTGTTCAATAAGGTGCCGCACAAGAGACTAATAAATAAGATACAAATACATGGAGTCGGAGGAAGTGTATTGGCATGGATAGTGGATTGGTTAACCAATAGAAGGCAGAGAGTTGGTATAAATGGGTGTTTCTCCGGTTGGCAGTCAGTGGTGAGTGGGGTGCCGCAGGGGTCGGTGCAGGGCCGGCAGCTGTTTACCATTTACACTGATGATTTGGAAGAGGGAACTGAGTGTAGTGTAGCAAAATTTGCTAATGACACTAAACTGAGTGGAAAAGCAAATTGTACAAAGCATGTGGAGAGTCTGCAGAGGGATATAGATAGGTTAAGTGAGTGGGCCAAGGTCTGGCAGATGGAATACAACGTTGGTAAATCCAAGATCATCCACTTTGGAAGGAATAATAGAAGAGCAGATTATTATTTAAATGGTAAAAGATTGCAGCATGCTGTTGTGCAGAGGGGCTTGGGAGTGCTTGTTCATGAATCGCAAAAAGTTGGCTTGTGGGTACAACAGGTTATTAAGAAGGCAAATGGAATGTTGGCCTTCATTGCTCGAGGGATTGAATTCAAGAGCAAGGAGGTCATGCTGCAACTATACAGGGTACTGGTGAGGCCACACCTGGAGTACTGTGTGCAGTTCTGGTCTCCATACTTGAGGAAGGATATACTGGCTTTGGAGGCAGTGCAGAGGAGGTTCACCAGGCTGACTCCAGAGATGAAGGGGTTAACCTATGAGGAGAGATTGAGTTACCTGGGACTATACTCTCTGGAATTCAGAAGAATGAGAGGGGATCTTATAGAAACATACAAAATTTTGAAAGGGATAGATAAGATAGAAGTAGGAAAGTTGTTTCCATTGGTAGGTGAGACTAGAACTAGGGGACATTGCCTCAAGGTTCAGGGGAGAAGATCTAGGATGAAGATGAGGAGAACCTGTTTTTCCCAGAGGGTGGTGAATCTCTGGAATTCTCTGCCCAGGGAAGCAGTTGAGGCTTCTTCACTAAATATACTTAAGATTCAGTTAGATAGATTTTTACATAGTAAGGGAATTAAGGGTTATGGGGAAAAGGCAGGTAGATGGAGCTGAGTTTACGGACAGATCAGCCATGATCTTATTGAATGGCGGGGCAGGCTTGATGGGCCAGATGGCCTATTCCTGCTCTTATTCCTTATGTTCTTATGTTATAGTCTTATCATCCCTTGTCATCCATGTCAATGACATTATCTGCGGAATTTCCTACTCGTGGGAGATAAGGAGGCTGACTCAGTAAATACATTCAAAGCAGTAGTAGATAACTGGACAGAAGAGGAATCAAGCGTTATAAGAATCTGAAATTGTTGACTTTGGGGTCTTATCATCTCTGATTTATTGAGGGGTTGAAAGGCCAAATAGCCTGCTCTGCTTCCGGAGCACCTGAATCAGGACTGGGTTATTGGGTCATCGAGCATGCTCTGTTATTGAATAAGATCATGACTAATCTGTCTGTAACCACAAATCTGCACTTGTGGCTACATTGATGGCTCTGGGCCTATACTCACTTGAGCTGAGATGAATTGAGAGGGGAAGCTCATTGGAACATACCAAATATTGAAAGACCTAGATAGAGGGGACGTGGAGAAATGTTTCCAGTAGTGGGAATGTCTAGGACCAGAGTGCATAACCTCAAAGTACCAAGATATCTGTTTAGAACAGAGGTAATGAGGAATTTATTTAGCCAGACAGTACTGAATCTGTGGAATTCATTGCCAAAGTGGCCACAGAGGCCAAGTCATTGAGTATGTTTAAAGCGGTGGTTGCCAGGTTCTACATTAGTAAGGGTGTCAGAGATTGTGAGGAAAGGGCAGAAAAATGAGGGTGAGAGGGAAAATAAATCAGCCGTGCTGCTATGTCTCAAACAAGAGACAATCTGCAGATGCTGGAAATCCGAGCAACACACAAAATGCTGGAGGAATTCAGTAGGCCAGCCAGCATCTCTGGCAAAAAGTACGGTTGATGTTTCAGGCTGAAAACCTTTGACACGAAACCTTTTGAACAGTCCTGCTGAAGGGTTTCGGCACAAAAGGTTGACTCTACTTTTTTTCCCATATATGCTGCCTGCCCTGCTGAGTTCTTCCAGCATTTTGTGTGTGTTGCTACTATGTCTGATGGTTATTTACTAGTTGTACCAATCTTATGTAAATCATATGCTAGGACACCAGGTTCCTTAGCACTTCAGATCTCTGCAAACCCTCACCATTTTGACAACATGCTTAATTTATTTTTCTCTGTTAAAAATGGACAATTTCAAATTTTCCTACATCAGGGGTGGACAAACAACTGGTTACAGGATTTGTAAGCATTTGGAGAAGTGTAGTCTGATTGGCATAGTCAGCATGGTTTTGTGAGGGACAGATCATGCCTCACGAGCCTGGTTGAATTCTTTGAGGATGTAACAAAGCACATTGACAAAGGCAGAGTGGTGGAAGTAGTGTATGTGGATTTTAGTAAGGTGTTTGACAAGGCTACCAGGGTAGGTTCATTCAAAAAATCGGGAGGCATGGGATCCATTGAAACTTAGCTGTGTGGATTTGGAATTGGCCTGCCCACAAATGGCAGACAGTGGTACTAAATGGAATGTATTCTACCTGGACGTCTGTGGCTAGTGATTTTCCACAGGGTTCTGTTCCGGCTTCCCTGCTTTTTGTCATTTTTATAAATTTACTTGGCCAAGGAAGTGGAAAGGTGGGTTAGTAAGTTTGCAGATTTATTTGTGGATGGTGTGGAAGGTTGTGATAGGTTACAATAGGACATTGATGAGATGCAGACCTGGGCTGAGAAGTGGCAGATGGAGTTCCATCCAGAAAAGAGTGCAGAGATTCACTTTGAAGGTCGAACAAAGACAGAGCACAAGGTTAATGGCAGGTTTCTCACCAGTGTGGGGGAACTGAGGGATTTTGGGGTGCACGTCCATTGATCTCTCAAAGTTGCTATACAAGTTGATAGGGTGGTTAAGAAGATGTATGGTGTGTTGACCTTCATTAGTTGGGGAAGTGAGTTCAAGACTCATGAGATGATGTTGCAATACTATTCTATGTTCTACATGTACTGAGATATAGTGAAATGTTTTTGTACATCCACTGGTTGTCCTTTATCCACATCACATCCTTTTCTTTTAAGAGCCTATTTCTATTCTGTACACTGTGATACATTTGACCCAAGAAGTTCAACATACCACCATTATGTCAAGATATGCCAAGGACCGTAGTTGTGTCCATGAATTATAGCAGCAGAGACAGAGCCCAACATACCTTGGCTTTGCCAACACTTTGTAGGACATGAACCAATGCTGAGGCCATTTCTTCCTTCTCCTTCACCTTCAGGTCTGGCTCCAGCACAGTACACAGAATGGTATGTCTACAGATCAGGTACTCCGCAAACTCCTTGTAAAGTACCATGGGCAAGACCTTGATGTTCTGGTAACGCAGGCTGAGCCTAATCGTTGGCATGACCACCTTGCCCTTGTTAAGGGTCTGGATATTGATGCTGTGCCACTTCTCCACGTGCTGGCGGCCCGTGACCTCTGCAAGTGGGATGGTGACGGAGCCGAGGGCACTCATCTCCTTTCTCTTCTTATCCTCATCCCTGAAGAGGTGCAGGGTGACTTCCCTGATGGGGGGGAGGTTGTTGAACTCGAAGTGCTCCCCCCAGAACAGCTCCTCAGCATTAAGCTTGCTGGTGGTACGGGCGTAGAGGGAGCCATCGAGATGCAGTTCACAGAAGTACTTCTTCCTGGGTGTCAGGTCTTTAACTTCGTTCACCCACAGGCTCAGCATGTTCTCCACTCTCTCACAGTTGTCCTGGGAGGGAAAAGAGGGAGAAAATGTCAAGGAAATTCAAGAGCATTCAAAGTTTAAAGAAAATTCATCAGCAAAGTACATAGACTACACTGAGAGTGATTTTCCTGTGGGCATTCACAGTAAATGCAAAGAAACACATTAGAATCAATGAAAACCTACATACAAGACAGACAACAACCAATATGCAGAGACAACAAACTGCAAATAGAAAAAGAAAAACACAGTAGTAATAATAATAATAATAATAATAATAATAATAATAATAAGAAGAAGAAGAAGAAGAAGAAGAAGAAGAAGAAGAAGAAGAAGAAGAAGAAGAAGAAGAAGAAGAAGAAGAAGAAGAAGAAGAAATAAGAAATAAGTATCGAGATCATGAGATGAAGAGTCCTTGAAAGTGAGTCCATAGGTTGTGGGAGTGTCTCAGTGATGGGGCAAGTGAAGTTGAGTGAAGTTATTGCCTTTGTTCAAGAGCCTGATGGTTAAGAGATAGTAACTGTTCCTGAACCTGTTGGTGTGAATTGTGAAACTCCTGCACCTTCTTGATGACAACAATGAGAAAAAAGCATGTTCTGGGTGGTAGGGCCCCTGATTATGGCTGATGCTTTCCAAATCAGCCACGACTGGATGAAAGAACAGACTTGATGAGTCAAATTGCCTTATTTTGCTCCTATGTCTTATGGTCTCGTGGTCTTTCCTTAGAGTGTAGGAGGCTGAAGAGTGATTTTATGGAGATACGTAAAAGATAAGGTGGATGGTCACCATCCTTTTCCCAGAGATGGAGAATCAAAATTAGGAGGATATAAATTTAAATTAACAAGGAAAGCTTTAAAAGGGAGTTGAAGAGAAAGATTTTTCACACCGGTGAATTTATGGAATGACCTACCAGAAAATGCTATAGAGATGGGTAACACTACAATGCTTAAAAGACACTTGGACAGATGCATGGACAGGAATGGTTTAGAGCAGGGGTTTTCAACCTGGAGTCATTGACCTCTCAGTCAATGGCAGGGATACATGGCATAAAAAGCGTGGGGAACCTCTGCCTTAGAGGGTTATTCAATAACCACAGGAAAACGGGACTAGCTTAGGTAAATATCTTGGTCAGCAGGGTTAGGCTGACGGCCCATTTCCATCTGATATAACTCTGGGTGCCTGACCTACTAAGCATTTCCTGATACAAGGTCTGGACCCTAAACATTGACCATTCCTTCCCCTTCCCTGGGCTGCCCCCCCCCCCCCCAAAGATGCTGTCTGACTTCCTGCAGAAGATTGTTTGTTGCTACAGATTCGAGCGTCCACAGTCTGCCAAACATTCCCTCATTCTGAGCTCCTCAACATCCATGTCTGCTGAACATCTCTTTCTGGTTGTATCAGGGCTGGGCAATTCAGTCTGCCGGGCTTTTTATCCTCTTTGCATATTCTGACTGGCTGGGAAGGGAGTGTGGGGAAAGTTGGAATCACTGAAAAATCAGTGAGAAATGAGAGTGCTGTGTAGCCACGATAGATTGATGGGACAAATGGCTTTTTTCTATGCTATAAGGAAATATGGACACATTCCCTATGTATGAAAGGACATGTTAAGGTATTTTACTACAGAATCACCCACTGCACAGGACTAAATATACAGGGAATACAGTAGTTAAATTACTGGATGCGTACCTCTTGGATTTTCCAGCATCTCTCGTTTGGAGCCAGATTACTAGATTGGGTATTTTATTTTATTGATTGATTGATTAGTTGAGATATAGCTCTGAATAGGCCCTTTGAGCTGCAGTGCCCCACAACCCCCAATTTAATCCTAGCCTAATCACAGGACAATTTACCAATTCACTTACCAACCGGTACATCATTGGATTGTGTGAGAAAACTGGAGCACATGGAGGAAATCCATGGGGTCACAGGGCGAATGTACAAACTCCTGACAGATGGCGGTGGGAATTGAACCACGGTCCCTGGTACCGTAAAGCGTTGTGCTAACCACTATGCTACTGTGCTACCTTTTTCTGAACCACTGCTCTGGCAACTTGATTTCAAATCCCAATGAAGTGGCTGGGAAATTTATATCCAATAAATCTGGCCAAACATGAAATGACGGAGCAGCAGTAGAAACCCATCAGGGATACGAGAGGGCCTGCAGTTGCTGGAAATCATGAGCAACGCACAAAAGCACCAGACAAGCTCAGCAGGTCAGGTCGCATCAGTGTAGGGAAATTAATGGACAATTGACATTTTCATCAGACCCTTCATCTAGACTGGCACTTAATCCTCCCTCCCTCCTCTGATCTCCATGTGACTCCAAACAAGACTCTGTGTTGCCTCTTGGTTCATGACAGTCAGTGATGGTCACTGATAATGACCTTTTTACTAAGGTTAACATCCAGCGAATACGTAGATACAAAATAATATGGTTTATCCATTCAGCGTTGTGGAAGCAAGTGATGAAGGCATACAAGTACATGGGAAGCCAGTGATTCTACCATCATTTAAACCACCAATAAATATGATAATATTTTAAAACTTAAATAAGAATTTCAACTTGTGAAAACTTCTTCATTTCTACACCCTCTGTCATGCTCCCAGGACATCTCAAAGCACTTTGCACACCAGTGGAGAACACACAAAGTTCTGGAGGTCGGGCAGCATCCACAGAGAGGAATAAAGTGTCAATGGTTTGTGCTGAAACCCTTCATCAGGAGTCAGCTTTTTATTCCTCTCTATAGATGCTGCCTAACCTGCTGAGTTCCTCCAGCATTTTGTGTGTGTTCCTCTGGACTTCCAGCATCTGCAGAACCTCTTGTGTATATGATTTCCAGCCAATGGAATTCTTTTGAAGTGTATTCACCAATGGATTGCAGGACATGTGGGAACAAAGTTGGGCACAGCAAGTTCCCACACACCGTGATGTGATGATAGCCAGAGAATTTATGGTTGTGTTAGTGATGATTGAGAGATTTAACAAAACCTCACCCAGAACACATCTACTCCTTCAACAAATTTCCCCCATGCATGCTGATCTTGCCTTTCTCTTTACGAGTTCTCAAGAACCATAGCTGAAAGCTTTTTGATTCATTAAGGTTAAGCAGCCTGTGATAATCCACACACTTGCCCCTTTGTCCCTCACCTTGTTGGGCTGGACTGTCCGAAGGAGATTCTCCATCCACTTGTCTCTCTCTGCAGCCGACGCACAGCCAAAGCAGCGGCTCCCCCTGGAGTTGATAACCTGAAGGCAAGGATAATGAAAGTCTCAGCAAATAGGGAACTGAAGGAGAGAAGGAATGGAATTTCAAAGTACAAAGTAAATTTATTATCAAAGTACATATGTATCACAATATGCTACCTGAGCAGCACACACAAAATGCTGGAGGAATTCAGCAGGCCAGGCAGCATCTATGGAAAAGAGTACAGTCGATGTTTCGGGCCGAGACCCTTCATCAGGACTAATACTACCCGAGGTTCATTTTCCTGCAAGCATTGAAAGTAGATACAAAGAAGCACGATAGAAGCAGTGAAAAACTACACACAAACAAAGCTGATGGTTCAGGAGCTTGATGGTTGAAGGGAAGAGGGGAGGTGGCCACTTCTGATACAGCCTGCACAACCAGCCAGCACCAAGTCTGATCATCAACCTCAGCTCCACATTCCTGCCCAATCCCCAATTCCTTTGCAACACACACAAAATGCTGCAGGAATTCAGCCGGCCAGGCAGCATCTATAGAATTGAGAAAACTGCCGACACTTCAGGCCAAGCCCCCAAATCCTTTGATTCCCCAGGAACGTATGGATTCCAGCATCCTCGTGAGGATTCAAAGATCTGAGGAAAGCAGTTTTGAGTGACGAAATTTCTCCTAATCTCATGAACAAGGACCCACCCCCTTATCATGGGATGATCAATTCTCCAGCCAGAGAAACATAACCTCAGCACATCTCTTGTCAAAGGAATCAGTGAACACATCACTCCTTCTGCTAAACATTAGGATGAGATGCTTGAGGCCATCTTGATGCACAGTATCTCATTTGGGTGTGGGAGAGCCAACTTGTCAAAATCCATTTCAGTGAAGTCTGAGTGATTGGGAATTACGGGCTGTGTCTCGACGATGGTCAGGTCTGGACCTTTGCATCTTCTTTTCAATTGTCCTCCCACAAACATCCCAGTTTCAGGTAATCTATCCCATCCTGATACTCTCCTCTCACACACACTGAACTGTCCAGCTCATTTTCTTCTCCCTCTATTCATCCCTTCTATCCCCTGCCTAAAATGACTCCATTTGCCTATTGTCCCCTCCCCACCCGGCTCGACTAGCTGCACAACAAGACTAGTATGCTTGTCCAATGGAAGGCAAACAGATTTGAATGAGAGGGCCCTACTTCCTCTACAAGTGCATTTCAAAAATGTTCTCTGCGTTTGTATGTACAGCATGGGTGATGTGCAGAAGAGGTTCACGAGGATTAGAGGGTATGAGCTGTAAGGTGATGCTGGATAAACTTGGGCTGGCTTTGTTTCTCTGAGGGGAAGTCTACCAGAGGTTTATAAAAAGTTGAGGGGGATACCCAGGATAGACAGTCAGAATTTTGTTTTCCCTTTGTGGAAATGACAAATAATAGCTTTAAAGCGAACTGGTTACAATTTAAGGGAGGTGGACAGGCCAAATTGTTTTGTTAGGCAGACGGTGCCTAGAACAGACTGCTGGGGGTGGTGGTGGAGGCGGAAATGATAGCAAAGCTGAATAGGCACATGGATGTGCAGGAGATGTAGGGATGTGGATCTCGTGCAGGCAGGAGGGATTCGTTTAGTGTTCAGTACAGGCAAGGTGTACTGTGAGGGCTGTTCCCATGCTGTACTGTTCTACATTCTAGGTGTTTCTGCATGTGTGAATTCTACACATCAGCCAAAGTGACACCACCCATTCCAGGTAGCTCATTATTTCAGAAATGGACACTTGGAGTGAAACTCCTTTTGAAAAGCATGCTACCTCTGCCTCCAGATTGCAATCACACACAAACCCCTTCACCATTACCTCAAAGCAATGCTTCTCTCCCAGAATGCTGCTGTGCAGTGGCCTGATGATGACATTGGTCTCATTAGACAGATCGAGGGTTTCTATTGGGCACAAGGATCCCGTCAGTGACTCGTAGGATACAGCCTCTCCCAACTTTTGGATGCTCTGACGCCTGGGACATAACAGAGTAAAGTGAGTTAGAATTGGAAAGAACATGAGATTTTATCTTCCATCCAACGTGTAACCATCATTCTAAGAGGGTTAAGAAGGGTACGTGGTTCAAATCTTCCGGAATGAAGCACCTTGTGATAAAGGTGATTGGGCTAATCTAATTGACCCCTCCCCCACCCATCAAATCAATGCTCTTCTTTTCTGTGAGAGACTGGGAGAGTTTGTGGCAGAAATAGTTTATTGGGTCAACAGCAGAATTAGTTCCCTAAACTGTGAGAACTGAGAAGGAGATGGAGGAACAACAGAAAGAAGTGGATGAATTGATTTGGGAAAGGAAGAAAGAAAACTATGGACCAGGAAGAATCTTTCATAAAGAGATTCAGCAAGCTAATTCATGAGATGAATGGATTTTCCTCTCAATAGAGATTAAACCTGTGGTAAATCTGTGGAATTCTTTGCCACAGGCAGCTGTGGAGGCCAAGGCTTCATGGATATTTAAGGCAGTGGTTAATAGATTGTTGACTGGTCAGAGTATGAAGGATATGAGGAGAAGGCAGAAGATTGGGACTGAGAGGAAAATTGAATCAGCCATGATGAAATAGCAGAGCAGACTTAATGGGCCAAATGGCCTAATTCTGCTCCTATATCTTACGGTCTTACTGTCTAAACATTTCTTTAAGCTTAGAAGCATTAAATATGTTCTTATTAAAACATATATGGTTCTGAGTTATGAATAGCTGACAACAACAGGAAGTCTGTAGAGCAGAAAAGACATTTGGACAGTAGTTGATTAGGTGAATTAAATCAATTTGCAGTGACTAGATACTGACCAAGACCAGGAGTCCCTTCTCTAGCTGATAAAGAGGTAATTGTTAGATATTTATTAGGTTTTTATTGGTAAGGAAAATTCTTATCTGAAATGCATAGTCTGAGAGTTGGGTGATATTTGTTCACATTATTATACTTAAAGTTATAATAATCACTGAATGTGTTGTGATTTTAAGACATTGTGGAACTCCTGCATATACCCAAATGAACAAAGGAGCTTGGTTTTCACTGCCTATCATGAGGGTGTGTAGAGGATCTATAGTATCTCCCACAACAGAACACATTGCTCTGTTCTCAGTAATGTCAGGTTGTTGTGGTGATGCCAAGCAGAGAAGGTGCTCTTGTTCAGAGACCCTCAGGAACAATCAAACTACCTGATGCTCTTGCCCTGTGGAGAATCTAGCGGTTCCGGTTGACTCCGACTTCTCTTCTTCCATCTTTTCTTGATCAGATTCTAGAGTAGAAGGGATGGAATTGATTGATTAATTGTGAAGTTGAATTATGCTCATCAAGAAGACTGAATGGGATGGTAAAACTCTGGGAAGGTAAAATTTGGTTCAGAGTGTGTGACATTAAAAGTTAGAGAGAGAGTGAGAAAGAGGGAGAGAGAAAGAGAAAGACAGTGTGTGTGTAGGAGCGTGTGAGAGATAGAAGAGAGTGTATTTCTGTGAGAGAGAGAGAAAAAAGTGTCTGTGTGAGAGAGCAAAAGACAGCATGTGTCAGAGAGAGTGCTTGTGTCAACGAGAGAAAGAGAGAGACAGTGTGTATGTGTGTGTGTCACAGAGAGAGACAAAGAAAGAGCTACATACTAAGTACAATTTACTGCAGCTAATGAACTTCCAAGCTGCACATCTGGATGGTGAGAGGAACCAGGAAACAAGGGTAAACCCACACGGTCACAGGGAGAACATGCAAACTCCACACAGACAGCGCCAGAGGTCAGGATTGAAAGTGGATCTCGGGAGGGGAAAGCTGCTCCATGTACTGTGAACAAGTGGCCATCTACCAGGATGACAGCATCAGCCAGCTACAGATCCCTCTCCATCGTCACTTGTTATCCATCCAGCCCAGGAAGATGATACTATCTCCGGTTGTGGCATCTGGATCCAGGGATATGTGAAACCACATTCTACTGCTGCCTCTTTGAGGGATTTGCCTCCTACCAGGCTGGCACTGTCCCAGGACATTAGAACCTATAGACAGCTGCCACTATGTGTATATACCAAGGTGGTAAGTTGATATGGTATATTTTTGCAAAAATGTTTGGAATATCAATTTGATTTGCACATTGGTAACTAGGTGCGTCAGGCCTGTTTCCCTGACTATGTTTGGGTCACTTTCCCTGACGTCCACAGGGTGTTAGGGCATGCCTGTCGAGAACCTTTCTCACTGATGTATGTTGGGGTCAGTTGTATTGACTCATGGCCAGGTGTTCTGGCTCATGGTATGTTGGTATATGTGTCTTCCTGATGTCATTATCCAGGCAATGTTAGAATGTACTTTGATGTCGTGATGCAGGAATTTAACCCAAAACATCGATAATTCCTGTCTCCCCACAGATGTTGCTCGACCTGCTGGGTTCCTACAGCAGGTTGGTTGAGACCCTTCATTTGAAGAACCACCAGTCCGTGTTCCTCCACAGATGCTGCCGAGGTCATTCAGCAGATTGGCTCTTGCTCCAGATCCCAGCATTTGCAGCCTCTGTGTCTCTGTCCTGAAGCCTGTCTCTGCTATATACAGGTAAGGTCAGTCTTCTCAGAGTACGTTAGGGTTAGCCTGCCCTGATCTGTCTCCTCAGCTATATTAAAATCAGTCTTCCCTGGGTACATTGAGGTCTGCCTTCCCTTATCTGTGTCCCTGAGTTATGCTGTGCTCTGCCTTCTCTTAGCTCTGTGTCTCCATGATAGCTTGGAGTTTATTGTCTAAGACCAACGGTGTTGCAAAGATCTCAGTACAACAACAAAGCGAAGGTACAGCTGTCTGACATTTTATCATAATCTGGAATTCACTGCTTGAGGCATCGTGGAATTTAATTCAGTCATCATTCTCAAAAGGGAGGAAGGTAAGTGTGTGAGAGAGGCAGGGAAATTGCTGGAGAGTGGAGGTGATGGTATTGTGCCATGGAAAGCTTGCATGGGTTTGTTGGGCCAAATGGTCGTATCACTCTCTGGTTGGAACAAGTAGGCACCAAAACCAATGGAGCATGACCTTGTCGAGGAATGTTGCAACAGTACCTTTACGTTGTTCACAGGGCCCTCACTGGAAGTTCCAGTCCGTTCTGAATTCCTCACACCAGGAGGGGTCTTTTTTCCAGATGTTTGATCTGAAAGAACAGAGGGTGTCAATGAGACAAATCCCATTCAAACTACTTGACCAATCTCAGCCAAAACTTCCATTCAAATTGCACAGTTCTCTTTGAAGACCCCAACCCATACATACTCTCAGTCCACTTCACCTTCATTCACCCCAGCAAGTACTGCTCTACATTCACTCCCTGAAACTTCCTTCTTCATCAATCCACCCTGGATGACCATGGGTTAAAGGGCCTGTCTCTGTGCTGAGCTATTCTTTCATCCAGATGATGCTGAGTTACTCTGCACACCTGCCTGCTGGTGGTCTATATCCCTCCTTTCCGACTGTTATTTGTCTGCCTACCCTATCTATGAATCACATATTTTATATAATGAGATATATAGAACACTACTGCACAGTCCCATATAAGCCCCCATTTTTCTATAATCCGTGTGCCAACCTAAGAGTCTCTTAAATATCCTTAAACTATCTGCCTTTACCACCATTCCCTGGCAGTACTTTCCATGCACTGTTGCATTAGATTGTTTGTTATTTTCTTTGCAGTTTAACAATTAATTGCTTGCTTGTATTTTATATAACTGATTTTGTACATGTAACTGTTCAGTATGTTTCCTGGTGCTCACAGTGTGTATCCTGTGATCCAGTGTGATCCTTGGTGGTTACGCTTGTATGCTCTGGAAACTTCCCTGCTGTCACGTCATTTAAATAGGGACTATCTGATTGGTTAACTCTTATCTACATATTTGAATAGAATGTTTCTTGTCTATGGTATAAAAAGCTGAACAGGCAAGCTCACCACCTTTATTCACTTTAGTCTTTGCTTCTTCTTGCCCTTCCCCCACTAATCCTCTGTAACAATCTGTTTCCAATTCCCTTTGTTCTACTAGCGTTTTAAAAAATGATCGTAAAGCAACAAGTTTTATGTCTCCTTCTTGATTTAGGAAAGAACTTTTGATTGAAAACATCAGAACCCAACAGAACCTAGCCCCCTCCGTATAAAAAAAAGTACCTCTAACATTGTCCCCACACTTTCCTCCAATCACCTTAACATTATGCCCCCTTATATTAGCCATTTCTGCCTTGGAAAGGGTCTCTGGCTGTCCACTCGATCATTTTGTACACTTCTATCAAGTTACCTCTCATCTTCCTTCACTCCAACGAGAACAGTCCTAGCTCTCTCAATCTATGCTCATAAGACATGCTCTTTAATTCAGGAAACATCCTGCTAAATCTCCTTTGCACTCTCTCTAAAGCTCCCACATCCTTCCTATAATGAACTGACCAGAACTGAACACAATACTCCAAGTGTGGTCTAACCAAGGTTTTATAGAGCTGCAACATTTGCGGCTGATGAACTCACTCCCCTGATTAATGAAGGCCAAAAAGTCATATGCCTTCTTCACAACCCTATCAACTGGTGCAGCAACTTTGAGTGTAGATGACCATAGTTTTTGTTGTAGCAGGCAACAGGGCTGGGCTGGTAGGTGTGAGGAATGGTGGTGCTATTCAAGGACATTAATGACCACAACATCACCTTTAGTCAACCACATCAGTCTCTGCTGTGCCACAAATTTACTGTCGTCTCTCACCCATCTCTGTCCATAAACTCTTTAGCCATCTGCTTCTGGCATGGCTTGTATTACAGGCCAGTAAGACAGCTTGTGTACCCGTGTACCATATGACAATAAACTCAATGTTGACTTTTCACCCCCCTCAATTATTTTATTTGCTCTTCTTTCTCAGCAATTAACTTCTCCTTGGAGAAAGATGTATATGTGTAGCATTTGGGTATCCCAGGATGAACCAGGGTACAACCAGTAACTCTGTACACTTTGAAAATGGTACCATAGGAGACAAAGCCCCCAGTTTGCATATAGTGATAGTGACTAGATAATCTGTATTTGATGAATGCTAAGTGGATGATAATTGTTGACCATGAAGCTGGATGGAACTCATCTGCTCTGCTTCAAAAACCCACTGTGACATTTTCTACACAGCCCCCCCATTCTGCATGTATTCCATCATTCCACGTCCTCCTCTGTAACATGTCAATTTGACATGGCAGAATCAAGGTGAGGCAACAGACCCATCACCGAGAGCAAGGATGACCCGAGATTCGATTGATTTAAGTGCCGGGCCAAATCAGAAAGGTCGGGTACAGACCAAATCGAGGCCCCAGAGCACATCAAAGCAACTGGACCTGATGTTTGAACGATGATTCAAGCGCCTAGCTGAATTGGTATGGTCGGATATAGGTCAAACTGAGGTAGCGGGGTCCAGACCTCAGAATGTATTGAAGCAATTGAACCCAATGATTGAATGGCTATTTAGGCACTGGGCCAGATTGAAAAGGACAGGGAGTCGGGGCCTGAGACTGAGCTGAACTAAGGGTCTGTGGACGGACTCTCTTTGTGGACTTCAGTTCAGAACACTACTTGCTTGTTCTTATTGTTCACACAATTTGTTTTTCCTTCGCTGCACATTGGGTGTTTGACGGTCTTGTTTCCTAATGTGTCCTTTTGTGCTTCTTTCATTCATGGCTGCCTGTCAGGAGAAAAATCTTAAGATTGTATAAGGTATACATAGTTTGATAATAAATATACTTTGAACTTTGAAAAGCAATTGAGTGTGGGCTGCATGAGCAGGAGTGTGTCTCAAAAATATCTACACTGATTTGATGTTTGGAGAAGGAGATGGTGAAGTGTCCTTTGTCATCTCACTCACAGGCAGAGCAGGTTTTGATTAGATGGGTACATCATGTATATCCTATTCAGAGGATGACACATAGAGATGTACAGCACAGAAAAAGGCCATTTGGCCCACTTTGTCTCTGCCACCCATTGTAGCTAACTAATCCAATACCATACCATTCACCCACACTAGGTCCATAGCCACCTGTACCTTGGCAATTCAAGTTCCCATCTAATACTTCTTGCAGCCCATCATGTCATATTCAATGTCATCAGACTGATAACCAATTATTGATTGGTGTCTGCAAGAAAATCAATCTCAATGTGACATGTACATACGCTGGTGACATATACATACTTAAATAATAAATTTAATTTGAACTTTGAATGTTTAACTTTCAAAACAATCAGAATAGACCCTTACAATGAACAAGTCCAGAGACAGAATTATGGAGTTAATATATTTGACCCTTTGTCCCATCACACCAATGCTGCATTTCTACGGTCTATACCAACCCAATTCGCTAATAGCCTTCAGTGCCTTGGCAATTCAAGTTCTCATCTAGAGACTTCTAAAATTGTGAGACCATCTGCCTCCACCACTTCTCCAAGCAATGAGTTCCAGATTGCAAACACTCTGTGAAAAAATATGCTCTCAGATCCCCTCTAAGCTTTCCGCTTCTCCTCTTAAACTTCTGCCCTCGTGGCTCAGACAGACCAACCAGGGGAAAGAGATTTTAACAACCTTCCCTATCGATCCTAGGGTTCTCTGCCAGGAGAAACAAACCCTTTGAATCCCATAATTGAAATGCCCCAATCCAGGGCAACATCTGAAACTGCAGGTGCTGGAAGCTGGAGGAAGTCAGTGGGTCAGGCAGTAGCTCTGACTAACAACACACACAAAATGCTGGTAGAACACAGCAGGCCAGGCAGCATCAACAGGGAGAAGCGCTGTCGACGTTTTGGGCCGAGACCCTTCGTCAGGACCTATCGATGCTGCCTGGCCTGCTGTGTTCCACCAGCATTTTGTGTGTGTTGTTGTTTGAATTTCCAGCATCTGCAGATTTCCTTGAGTATCTCTGACTGTTCATTTCCCACCACAGATGCTGCCTGATCTATGGAGTTTCTCCAGCATTTTGTTTTTTGCTCTTCGTGAAAAATATTAAAAAATAACACTCAGTACAATTAGTTCTGAAGGGCATTGAGGCCAAAGTGAATATCTGAGCACAATACTCACAAGCAACACCATCAGTGTTCTCGTGCCTTTGTAGGTCTGCATCAATTAGTGGAAAAAATTTAGCAAAGATCAAAAGTCCTTGAGATCACCAGCAAGTCAGCCATTCTTAAGTAAACGAGAGTTAACCTATCAGGTTAACAATCTTTTGATCAGAACTATAACCCTGTGGGAGCAATCTCACTCAGACAGTGAAGACAGATACTAATTCTGGAAGAAAAGACAACGAGCTGAAACGTTATCTCCACTTTTTCCTCCACAGGTACTGAGAGTTTCCAGAAATTTCTGCTTTTATTTCAAATATTTGCAACTGTTTGATTTTCATTTACAATGGAGTCCAAATCCTATCCAAGCCTGGGCATAAGAAGCACACACATATTTAACCAGAAAATGCGTCAATCGAAAGAAGAAAAAAATGGGTATCAGTCTGACACTGCAGTACTTTACCGACATTGTCACTTCCTGCAGATGTTATCATTAACGGGTAACTAAAAAACCCCTGAGAAAGCAGAGAGGAGATGATTGTCTGCGGCTAAACTGTCAGTGAGCGCCCAAACGGGAAAGGGTGGCGAGAGGATACTGAAGCAGCCTTTACTTTAGTGACAGCCACCGGCACGTCATCAAAGGACTTGCAAACCCTCACTTCCATGTATTGAATTGTAAGAAGATGCAGAGTAGCGGACTTTGGCCAATACATCCCAGGCACACCAATCCCCACCATCAGTAGCATCTACAGGAGGCACTACTCCAAGAAGGCAACATCCATCATTAAAGATCACCACCATCTTCTCACAGCTGCCATCGAGTGGGAAGCTCAGAAGCCTGAAGTCTCACACCACCAGGTTCAACAACACCTAATGTACTTCCCCTCAACCATTCAGGTCCCTCAACCAGCACAACCCTAATCACTACCTCAGTATAGAAAAAACTATGAACACTTTTATTACGTTGCACTACAATGGACTTGGTGTTTTTTTCGCTCTGATTGTTTACTTACTTAATCGTTGTGCGTAATTTATGTTTTCTTGTGAATGCCGCTTAATTGACGCTCTATGACTGCGATGTCGCCATAAGTAAGTTTTTTCATTACACCTGTGCAGACATACCCTTGTGCATATAACAATGAACTCAGCTTTGACCTTGACTTTGAAACAAATGGCCAGCTACTAGATCTTCCTCTTGTTTGGTGTGAGGTTCTGAGGCAGTGCTCAGTTTGAGTCCCACTTCAAACAAATCTGCTTCCTTGGGTTGGACGAAGGATCTCACAGCACCAAGATTCTGATCTCACTGGCCACAAATCTGAACTGATTCTATAACCTACCGACTCACTTTCAAGGACCCTTTTACAACTCCTGTTCTCAGTATTATTATTTTTCATTATTTACACAGTTTGTCTTGTCTGGCACACTGCTTGTTTCTCAGTCTTTTATGTATGGATTTTCATAGATTCTATTGTATTTCTTTATTGGTCCAGTCAATGTCTGTAAGAAAATAAAACTGAAGGGAGTATCTGGTAACAATAATAAATTTACATGGACTTTGACCACTCTCGGGGTTTCTTTTCAACTTCATCACTCGATCAACAACACTAAAATTGTACAATCTGATCTTTCCAAAATGACGAGAGGCTTAAACAGAGTATCTCCTTCCCAGGTTAGAAATGTGTAATAACAGAGGACGTTAAAGTCAGATGGAGTAAATTCAAAGGAGGTGTACAGAACAAGCTTTTTTTCCACTGAATGGTGGGCGCCTGGAATTTGTTACCGGGGTGGTAATGAAGACAGATACGATAGAGGCATTTAAGAGGCTCTTCGAGGAGCACATGAATATGTAAGTTCAAATTTAAGTCTCAACCTCTCACTGTTATGGACGGAAGTTCCCACTTGCTTCAAAAAGGCAACAATTATACCAGTGCCTAAGAAGAATAATGTGGGCTGCCTTAATGACTATCACTCAGGAGCACTCACATCGACAGTGATGAAATGCTTTGAGAGGTTGGTTATGACTAGACTGAACTCCAGCCTCAGCAAGGACCTGGACCCATTGCAATTTGCCTATCGCCACAATAGGTCAACAGCAGATGCAATCTCAGTGGCTTTCCACATGGCTTCAGACCACCTGGACAACACAAACGCTTATGTCAGGATGCTGTTCAACGACTATAGCTCAGCATTTAATACCATCATTCCCACAATCCTGATTGAGAAGTTGCAGAACCTGGGCCTCTGTACCTCCCTCTGCAATTGGATCCTTGACTTCCTAACGGGAAGACCGTATTCTGTGCAGATTAGTGATAATATCTCCTCCTCGCTGACGATCAGCACTGGTGCACCTCAGGGGTGTGTGCTTTGCCCACTGCTCTACTCTCTCTATACCCATGACTGTGTGGCTAGGCATTGCTCAAATATCATCTGTAAATTTGCTGATGATACAATCATTGTTAGTAGAATCTCAAGTGGAGTGAGAGGGTGTACAGGAGTGAGATATGCCAACTAGTGGAGTGGTGTCGCAGCAACAACCTGGCAGTCAAGTAAGTAAGACAAATGAGCTGGTTGTGGACTTCAGGAAGTGTAAGATGAATGAACACATACCAATCCTCATAGAGGGATCAGATGTGGAGAGAATGAGCAATTTCAAGTTCCTGAGTGTCAAGATCACTGAGGACCTAACCTGGTCCCAACATATTGATGTAACTATAAAGAAGGCAAGGCAGTGACTATACTTCACTAGGAGCTTGAAGAGATTTGGTATGTCAACAAAAACACTCAAAAACTTCTACAGATGTACCGTGGAGAGCATTCTGATATCATTGTCTAGTATGGGCGGGCTACTGCACAGTACTGAAAGAAGCTGCAGAGGATTATAAACTTAGTCGGTTCCATCTTGGGTACCAAGAATATCTTCAAGGAGTGGTGTCCCAGAAAGGCAGCATCCATTATTAAGGACCTCTAGCACCCAGGACATGCCCTTTTTTCATTGCTACCATCAGGTAGGAAGTACGGAAGCCTGAAGGCACACAGTCAGTGATTCAGGAACAGCTTCTTCCGCTCTGCCATCCGATTCCTAAATGGACATTGAACCTTTGGACACTACCTCACTTTTTAAATATAGATTATTTATGTTTTTGCACGATTTTTAATCTATTCATTATTCCCTTCTTCTATATTATGTATAGTATTGCACTGCGGCTGCCAAGTTAACAAGTTTCACGACATATGCCGGTGATAACAAACCTGATTCTGATTGTGATTCTGAATTATTATTCAACCATACAATACAGCTGAACAAAGCAGCGTTCCTCTGGGGCAAAGGTGCGGAACATACACAGCACAGCAAGGCACATTCAAAATGGCAAACAAATGTACAGTCATGTAAGGAAAAAATAAATATATATAATATAGCCCAAGACCTTGAGTGACATGTCCTACTAATTGATGGTGCAATTCCTAGCAGTGAACTGATGAATGTATGCATCTTGTGATTCCACCGATTGAACACTAGAAGGCAGCACTGACAGGAGAGTTCAGCCCCTAACTGGATATGCTACGCCGCCTCTGGTGTCTCCTCTCCTGGACTGCAGTAGCAGGCAAGCCCGCGGCTTGGGGCCTAGTCCTCGCTACAACTGAGGCCATGCAGCTCCCCCGCTGTCTGTCATGCACACAAACAAGGAAACGGGTCAGCAGCATCTGACATTACCAATGTCTAACAGGGTCTTGCAATCACAAGAGAAACATCCAAAGCAATCACCCGCGGTTACACTGCACACACCAAATCCGATGCCTTCCTGTCACAGGCAGCAAGTCCAGCTGCTCTGATAACAATCAGCTCACCGTTGGAGTAAGAGTGCAGTATCCGAAGTTCTTAAAGGCCAGCCTTGTCCTGTGATCATATCAAAGATGCTTAATAAAGACAGAAACACCTTTGGTTGGCCCCCAAGAGGCCACTGCATCCAGGTGCACCTCCATCTTACTGGAAGGGACAGAGGGCTGCAGACTGTGTCATGCAGTGCTATACCAGTCTCTGTTCTGTGCTGTATGCTCTATGTTCTGTTTTATGTTCTATGTTCTTTATCACTGGGAGTTGGCGGCCGCATTTCCTATAGCGACATTTGGTCAATGGCTGTAAAGTCATACGTGAAGGCGTTACGTGACCCACGCCCTTACAGTTCCTGTGGTGTGCAAGAAGCTTTCTGATCCCTGTGACCTTGTGAAACCAAGGCAGCAAGATCATCTCTGTGTATCTCAGATGTAATCAGATGTCCCAGCCAGAATGACTGTCTTTCAGCACTGCCCACCAGGAAATTCTACATACCCATCACTCTGTGGCCTAACTCTCCTTCATTTCAAAAGTTCAAAGTAAACTTATTATCAAGGTTATTATACAGTACATCACCATTTACTATCCTGAGGTTCCTTTTCTTGTGGGCATTCATGGTAAGTACAAATAAAAAAATAGAATTGATGAAAAATTGCTTATACAAGACAGACAAATGACCAATGTGCAAAAGACCAAAACTATGCAAATACAAAATGAAAAAACTAGTAATAATAATAATAATAATAAATAAATATACGACTAAGCTATACATATCAAGAACATGAGTTCTATATTCCTTGGAAGTGAATCCATAGTTTGTGGGAACATTTCAATGATGGGGCGAGTGAAGTTGAGTGAAGTTATCCCCTCTGGTTCAAGAGCCTGATGGTTGAGGGGTAGTAACTCCTGAACTTGGTGGTGTGGATCCTGAAGCTCCTGTACCTTCTTCCTGATGGCAGCAGTGAGAAGAAAGCATGACCTGGGTGGTGGGGGTCTCTGATGGGGGATGCTGCTTTCCTGCGACAGTGATTCTTGTAGATGTGCTTAGTGCTGGGGAAGGCTTTACCCATGATGGACTGGGCCATAGCCACTCCTTTTTGTAAGCTTATTTTTGTTACCAGATACCATGGAAAATTAAGACAAATTTCTCTGTGACTACATTGGTGGAGTCATGGAGTCACTGGAAGACCCTCCAGCCATTGACTCTTACCAAGCATCAACCATCCATTTACCCTAGTCAACAAAGTTTCAACAAACTTCCATAGATTCACCCAGGAGAGTATCCTAACTGGTTGCATCACAGCCTGGTTAAGCCCCCTGCTTTAGGCACCAGTGCTCCAAATTTGAAAAGGCTACAGAAACTATTGGATACAGCCCAGTCCATCAGAGACACCAACACCCCCCCCCCCCCCACCACCACCACCACCAGTGAGTACACTTATATGGAGTACTGCCTCAAGAAAGCAGTATCAATCATCCGGGACCCCCACCATTCAGGCCACGTGCAGCCTGGTACTGTAATCGAGCAGTGCAGCCTCGTTGGGCTGTGTACATAAATAAATAAATGCAAATAAATAAACAAGTAAACTACCAGATCGACAGATAAATAGATAAACACATAGATAGATTGAATTCTTCAATAAGAAAGGCAATCCACACCTGTATACAAGTCCTGGACAGTTTTACTTATTGAAAAGTTCAATTTATCTCAGAAAGGAAATAATGTGACAAGTGTCAGGCTAAAAAAATCTCTCCGGATGACAGTCCAACCAACTATTTTGACATTCAACATCAATACCATTACTCGGTTGACCCATCAGCAACACCCTAGTAATCACCATTGACAGGAGACTTAAGTGGACCATGTAGTAGAGTTTTTCCAAGAGCAGGCTGTAGATTGAAGTGTTAACTTCATGTAACATATGATGTCTAAGTGGGGACTGACAGACTAGATGCTAAGAGGATGCTTCCCATTATGGAAGAATGTAGAACGAGATGGCATAATTTTAAAATGTGAAGTTTCCCATCCAAGATGAGGGAAAAGAAGGAATTCTTTTAAGGAGAAATTGAGAGGTTACTTAGCCACTGATCATTGCCCTAGAGTATAGCTGAGTGAGAGAACCAGAAAGGCATTGATGGGATTGCAGGATAATGAATAGATTGAGTGCAGAATGTGTAAATGGGTGATTGATGGCCAGTATGAATTCAGTGGGCTGAAGGGCCTGTTTCTATGCTGCATGACCATATATCCCATTGAGTTGTGGATGCTGAGTCTTTGAACATTTCCACAGTTGGACTCACGAAAGGTTAAAGGTAATGGGGTTACAGGCAGGGAATTGTTGAAACCATGGTCAGATAAGCTGTAGTGGAGCAGTGTTAAGGGGCTGTTTGGTCCTCTCATCCCCTATTACCAGTGTTCTTAGATTCTTAATGCTCACAGACATTATCAAAGAGATTTCCGTACTAACATTGATGTCAGGAGTGTGATAGAATGCTTGGACGAGCTGCTCCAACAACCCGCAAGAGGTTCAGCACATCTCAGGAGAACTGAAATGGCCAGTTCTTTCATCAATTTAATCATTCCCTCCCTCCAGCATTTACAGTCTTTCCCACCTCTTTACAGTATGTCCCACCTACAAAATATCCTGCAGTTACTCTGGATGCACCTCACAAGCCCATGACCTCTACCATCAAGCAAGTCAAGGGCAGCAGATGCAAAGGAACATCATCACCTACAGATTCTACTTGAGCTTGCAGACAACCCTGCCTTGGGAATATATCCCTGTTCCTTCATTGTTGCTGGGTCTAAGTCATAGAATTTACAAATCTGGCAGTGCTCTCAGAAAAGTACATCACACAGTACTCTGTTTCTTCACACAGAACCAGCAGTCTAGGGTAATTACAAAAAAGTAATAAATGTTGGCCTCACTAGAAATGTCCAGGTGACAAAAAGTACAAATCAGGAGGTACAGAAGTTGTCAGGGTGTGCAATGGAAAAGGATAGAACCCAAGTGCAGAGGAAAGGCAGACTCCTGTGTAGAGATGGCAAACGGAGTTTATACACTGGAATTCTAACAGAACCAAGCAACACCGCAAGACAAAATATTCTTCAAACTCAGACCCTGTGATAAGCACTAAGGAACATCCACTAAAATCGAGCATGTGACTCGGAATCCCTGAGCCCATCAAAATAAATTTAACTAATAAACAATTAAACAACAGTTAACCAATTAAGATGCTCTAGAAATCTTGGAGACCGGCACTCTCCGGCTCCCATACAGGCCCAGGGAGTTCACTACAGTAGTGGTTCAGTCGGAATTACACTTGCTAAAATTCATCAAAACTTCATACCCATACTCACTCTATACCTACGATTGTATGGCTAAGTACGGGTCCAATGCCATATTTAAGTTTGCTGAAGATCCCACTGTCAGTGGTGAAATCAAAGATGGTGATGAATTGACATGTAGGAAGGAGGTTGAACATCTGGTTGTCTGGGGCCACAAGATGATCTCTTACTCAATGTCAGCTAAATCAACCAGCTAATTATCAACAACAGGAAGAAGAAGCACGACGCTCATGATCCAGCCCTCATTAGGCAATCGTGGGTGCAGAGGGTCAGTAGCTTCAATCTCCTTGGCATTATCACGTCAGAGGATCTGTCCTGGGGCCAGAACGTAAGTGTCAGCACAAAGCATGTATAACAGTGCCTCTACTTTCTTAGACGTTCGTGTGGATTCGCCATGTTACCAAAAACTTTGAAAAACTCTATAGGTGCATAGTGGAGGGTATCCTAACTGACTGCATCATGGACTGGTGTGGAAACACTCACGCCAAGGAATTAAAATGTCTACTGAAAGGAGTGGCAAAGCCCTTTGCGCCACCGAGCACATTTACATCAAGCTCTACCACAAGAAAGCAGCATCCATCATTAAGGACTCCCACCATCCAGGCCATGCTCTCGTCTTGCTACTACCATCAGACACAAGGTAGAGAGACTTCAGGTCCCGCATCGTTGGGCTCCTGGACCAGAATGGATAACATCACCAAACACAGCTCTCAGCTGATTCTACAACCTACTGAATTATTTTCAATGACTCTTTACAACTCATGTTCTCAGAGTTATTTTTTTATTTGCTCAGCTTGTGTTTTTTTTCTGAATTAGTTGTTTATGTATGTTCTATCAAGGCTTGCAGGAAAATGGATCTCAAGGCAGTGTAAGGTACGGTAATATATATGTCCTTTGAAGACATATTTTTATGACTTTGTCTTCACCCAAAACTTTGCTGTTTTTCAAAACTTCAATCTTATTGTCCCTCACCATTAATTTATATTATTTTACATTACCTTGCTGAAATTCAGCTCTTCTGCAGTATGTGAATGTTATTTCAAGTTGTAAAATGGCATTACTCCATATGTACAAACATACTCTTGCAACATACTGGTATGACACAGACACTCTCTGCCCATGTCACACCAGGGTATATTTGAGAACCAATCTGGCTATGAAAGCAACGTGCAGAGCGTAGAAATGCATGACTTTCTGAGCGATGTTACAACCAAGCTGATGTGAGATGATAGGAAATGTGGCTTCCAGTTGCCCAACACTCCACAGGAAAAGGTTTCTGCAAGAAAAATAATGCAAAGTTTGCCTCCATTGTCAGCTCTCTATAGATCTCAAATTAACTCAAATCGTTTATGGAATTCAGAAGTTTGTTAGCGGGAATTGAACCAAAATCCCTGTAGGTGGTCTCCTCCCTGTGGCTCAGAGGAACAGAAGAGCTTCCAACCCAAAAGTCAGAAGACAAACCTGACAAAGCAAAATTCAAAAGGAACTGAAAATGTTTCACAACCTCAAGTCGTTCCAAAACAGCCCCACAGCTACCGGCCTCCCTCTGAAGTATAGTTCCTGCTCTGATGGTTGCCCCAGCACCAAGTCTGTGCACAGTAAGCTCCCACAAACAGCAATTAAGATTAAGCAATTACATGCTAGTACAGTTGACGTAAAATAAACATTGCCCAGAACACTATGCTCTTCTGCTTTGTACATACACCAGAGGCAGCAGACATTAAAATGGTATGTACTTTAAGTGAGGTTAGGGGATCCCATGCGAGTAAGTTAAGTAGAGAAATAAATTCTCCTCAATGCCCTTGCTATGATCTATCCTTAACAACCAATTTCAAAACATCCTTTGAAAAGTTTGTTACTTATTTTTAAATCCCAGAGAAACTCCAACTGGATTACAAAAGTGTTACATAAACTGTTTATTCCTCTGCATGGGTGCTGCCTGACCTAATGAGTTCCTCCACTGGACTACAAAAATGTTACAGAAGCATCTTCTACTGTGCAGCACCTTTCTTCAGTTCTACAAATAACAGCGTCCCTGTGAAAAGGGAACTTAAATGAACAAAACTGTAAAAAAAAATCCTGTGAGTCATGCGAGTGTATTGAGAAAGCTGCATATCTACTTTGTACTTTGTAGTTTTGGCTGATATTTAGCAGTGGCTCAGCTGTTTTATTGTAAATGAGAGCAAAATATTGCAGATACTGGCACTATATTAAAATAAAAACAGATGCTGGAGTTACTCTGAAGCCTCATAGTTCAAAGCAAATTTATCATCAGAGAACACCATAAACTACCCTCAGATTTATTTCCTTGTGGGAATTCACAGTAAGTATCAAGAAACTCAAAACCATCAATGAAAAACCACACACAATGTGTTTCTGGAACTGCGAGAGCCTGCAGTTTCCAGTTTGGAGATCCAGTGTCTTGCACTCTCCAAGAAGATTCTGGGAAGCCGCAAGCACCAACTTCAAGGTGAAGAAACTACGAGATGGGGCACAAGCTGATGTTGAACTCCATTTCGCCAATTAAAGCTTCCATTATTCGCTGATTAAAGCGATGGGGTGATTGAAACATCAAGGCGAACGTGGTGGGTGCGTGCCAATGGCCTGCTGATCGCTCTGCTGCCAAAGAGGAACCTGTGTGGCCATTATCACTGTGCCCAAGGTCTCTCCCTTTCAATAAAACTGGTGTATTTTACATTACTAGTGTGCATTCTTACATCCAATATCTTACAAGCTTGACTCAGGACAGATAAACTGAAATGATAATGCCAAGGAATTTAAAGTTATTGACCCTCTCCATTTCTGATTCTCCTGATGAGGACTGGCACATGGACTTTTGGTTTCCTCCTCCTGAGTTCTTCGGTTTTGCTGACATTGAGTAAGAGGTTACCTTTATGACACCATTCAGCCAGATTTTCCATCTCCCGCCCATATGTTGGTTCATCACCACCTTTAATTCAGCCAATAACAATGGTGTCATTGGCAAACTTAAATATGGCATTGGAACTATCTTACAGTCTTAGGTACAGTACTGTGCAAAAGTCTTAAGCACCCTAGCTATATAGTACATGTGTCTAAGACTTTTGCACAGTACTGAGTTAAACAGGTAGAGCAGGAGGCTAAGCACATAGCTCCTTGTGGTCCACCTGTACTGATGGTGACTGTGCAGCTCGGTCCCATTACTTCACTGTAACCAAATTTCTTAATCTCTATCAGAGTGTTCATTTAATGCGTGCATTCCAGGATTAATTTCTCCACTTCTGTCAAGTAGGGTTAATAATGAAAGAGCACAAGGTTCAGAATTTACATTAAAGTATCAAAATGGTCATAGACTTCCTCTCTGCAAACTTATTCCAAGATCCAATGCATGCATTTACTCATTTGAGGAATTACTTTGCATCAGCCAGTGGAGATATTTAATCTTCCTCACAGTCTCTCTTCACCATGATTAATGGTGAACAGAGAGAAGTGCAGGTGGTGTGTATTTGGAATGAGCTGCCAAAGAAATTGGTTGAAGCAGGTACAATGACAACAGTTAAAAGAATTTGGATAAGTGATTTGGCAGGTTTAGAGGGATATGGACCAATATGGGAAAATAGAACTGGCTTTTAGTTAGCACCTTGGTCAGCATAGATAAGTTGGGCTGAAGGGCCTGTATCATTCTTATTTGTTCTATGACTGCTTAGCAGCTGGCCCATGTCGGTGAAAATATGCAATGGATCCAAGGAACGGGTCTAGCATGATCCACACCAATACAACCAAACTTCAGCATGCACGCTGAGGATTTACAATAGACCTCAAGTTTTACCACACACTGGAGGAGGCAGAGTTGAACTACACTTCACTGAGACCAGCGTTACCAAACTCCCTCCTGAAGTGTCTGATTTTGTGTTGTATTCTCTGCAGTGGCATCTGATGCAGGAAGAGAACCCACTGGAAGACATATATACAAGAGAAGACATCCATTGAAAGATTCTAAAGCTTACACCATTGCTCTGCACGGGGCCAATTGCTTCATCTTGTGATTCTGATGGAACACAAAATCTGATTTAAACCTTCCATGTAAGAAGAATTATTGTGGACCTTAAATACTTTCCTCAGACACTGCATTCCAATTTTTCCCTGATCTTTCTCTTTGCAATGATCCTCAACACTGCACCAAATCCAGGGCCTATGTACGTCCACTCCTCTCCCATCTCTCAGATTGTTACTGGCAATGGCATGGGGATTGGTTTGTACCAAGATACAAGACAAGCTTGTCCTGCATACTATTCACACTCATCAAATCATTATACACTGCCTTGAGCTGGAATAAGGTAAAACAGTGCAGAATAAAATAAATTGTAAAAGCTTCCAAAAGAGTGCAGGCACTCAGCGATAAGATAAGGCAAGAGCCCATTTTATTGTACGAGAGGCCCATTCAGCTGTGGGATGGAAGCTGCCTTGGGCCTGATACTACATACATTCGGGCTTTTGGTAGATTGACCAGACTTCACAGTTCGTTATGAGCCATGGAGCTTGGTCAGAACTGAAAGTTCAAAGTACCAAATCATGGATACTATCTACAACCACGGATTGGAACAGTTATCCACGGACCACTTCACTCAAATGAGTAAGTAGTTTATTGATGTGCGAGAGCTTTTTTCACCAAATTCCAACGTGAGGGTTATGACTGATCTGGATAATTGCAGCTGATTTGGATCCAAACAATAACAGATTCAGGATCCAAGAATGATACTGCACAGGAGAGACCATTCGGCCCTATAACAGCTGATATCCTGCTACTCACTTCTCATTCCCAGAAACAGGCCTGGGCTTCCAGGATTCCCTGCAGTAAGCTAGACAGAAACAGTTTCCCGAATTATACAGCATGTCGCACTGGACACAGAATTGAAGATGCTAATGATTATAATGGAGATTCCTGGCCATTGGTTTAGCCAGCAAAAAGGAAGTGAACTTACCGTATGGAATGATTTTAAATTTTTGTTGGGGTTATAGTTACAGCACAACAGCAGGCCCTTTGGCTCTTTGAGACTGCAACAATAATTGGCCACCCATTTACACTAAACCCTGACTTTTCATTCCCCCACATTCTCACCAAATCACTCCCCGTCCATATCCTAACACTCAAAGCAATTTAGTGTCCAGATAGCCTGGAAACCAGCACGTCTTTGGGATGTGCAATGAAACCCAAGCATCCAAGGGAAACCTACACAGTCACAGAGAGAACATGCAAACTCCACACTGACAGCATCTGAGGTCAGAAATGAATCCCAGTAATTGAAGTTGTGAGCTGGCGTCTCTGCTTGCTGTACCACTGTGCTACGTAATTTCATGAACATGTTATTCTTGATTTGCTTAAGTTATAAAAATGATTTTTTTTACTAAAATGCCTCATGACTGGCAAATCCAGGGTTTGTTCATTTAATTGAAAGCTAAAGGAACTGCAGATTTTGAAAATCTAGGATGAAAACAGAACATGTTGGGAACACTGAGCATGTCAGCTAGCATCTGTGGGGAGAGACACGGAGCCAAGGTTTCAGGTGAAAAACATTTAGGTCTGCTGGTGTTTCCAGCCCTTGCTGATTTTGTTTACAGTACATATATGATTATGGTTTTGTTAATTTGATTTATCTCACTTCCTTTACTTTCATCCCAATAGCCCCGTAACCATTTTCTTGTGACCACTCCCTGAAGCTCCTCTCTAACATTATGAGACAAACTGTTTACTCTTCATCTCGAAACTGCACGGCTCCAACATTCTACAAGATTGCTCTGCCAGGGGCTGACATGCACTAATGGGCTGAATGGCTTTCTGTCTATGTGTGGTAATTAAGTAAACATATTCCACTGAACAGTGCAGCACAGGAACAGGCCCTTTAGCCCACAATATTGAGCTGAACCAGCTGAAAAGTAAATATTAAGAATATTCCCTCTTACCTACACAATCTCCCTATCCCTCCATCTCCCTTGCATCCATGTACCTATCCAAATGTCTCTTAAAAGCTTCTAATGTACTTGCACTTACCACCATATCAGGCATCCACTACTCTCTGAGTAAAAAACTTACCCCTCACATCCCCCCTGACCTACCCCCCCCCCCCCCACCGCTGTCACCCTCAATGCACGCCCTGTGGTATTAGATATTTCAATCCTGGAAAATGATATTCTCTGTCCAGTCTATCTATGCCTCTCATAATTTTGTAAACCACTATCAGATCTACCGTCAGCCTCCGATGCTCCAGAGAAGACACCCAAGTTTATCCAGCTGTTGTATTGGTATACTAGCAGGTTGGAAGCTGAGGGGCAACTTGCTGGAAATTCTGAGAGGCACAGACAGGGCAGACAGCTAGAGTCACTTTCCCAGGGTGGAGTTGCCAAATACGAAAAGGCCTTCAGATCTACCTGGCGCATTTTTTACACACAGAGTGGAATGCTCTGCTAGGTGTGCTGATGGAAACAGGTACAACAGCAATATTTAAGAGTTATTAAGACTGAGACGTGAGCAGGCAGCGAATGAGAGTATACAGGCCATGTGCAGGAGGATGGGATTGAACCATTTAATTTAGCGTTAGGGTTGGAATGGGCACTGGGGACCGAATGGCCTGTTCCAGTGCTGTACTATTTCTTATCTATGTTATAATTTATTGTTTATTTTTGTATTTGCACAGTTTTGATTTTTACTTCAGGGAGCGTGAAGCGCAGAAACAAATATCACTGTGATGATTGTACACTCTAGTATCAATTGTTTGGTGACAATAAAGTAAAGTAAAGTTTGTCTTTTTTTCACACAATAGTTGCTTAACAGTCTTTGTGAGCAATTTTTCATTCTTTGTGAATGCCTGCAAGGATATGAAACTCAGGGTGGTATATGGTGACATATACATACTTTGATAATAAATTTATTTTGAACTTTGAATGTACTGTTCTACTTTCGATGTTCAGTGGGCACATCTCCCCTAACTTGTTCCCTGTGAGCTCTTTGTAACTCTCTGTGCCTCCGTTGCTGCTCCTGTTGAAGCCTGCCTGCTCTTGGAGTAACAACCTCAGCCTCTCCAGGCTTGCCATGTTAATCGGAGTCCCTCACCTCAGGGTAGTTTGAGTACAATTCCGTAGACCCACTCCAAGATCTTCCTCGTGCTCTTCTACTCCATCTGAGGCCCAACCAGAGTTTTGTGAATATGGAACATGGAACGGTACAGTACAGGGATGGGACTTTCTGTCCATCATGCCTGTACCAAACCTGATATCAAATTAAACTAAATCCATATCTCTCCAGTCCCTGCATGCTCATGTGTCTACCTAACAATTTGCTGAGGACCACTGTCATATCTGCTTCTACAGAAGACAGGTAACACCCGTAATGTTAGACTTTTGAGTACTGGGGAATCAAGGACTGTGCAGTTAGTACGAGAGAGCTGCGTTGAGACATAATGTCAGCCATGATTTTATTTGGTGATAGCACAGGTAAAAGGGGCCGAATGGCTTACTCCAGCTAGGCCACTTGCTGAGGGGTCATGTGAATAGTAGAAGAAGAAGGGGTCCATTTGTGTTCCAGTAAAATTGCTGACCTCCAAGAGCACCACAACCTTGTGGTAGGGTTTGGAGGCTTGCACGCCTCAATGACCCGGAGAGCTATTTTGGCTGGAGTCAGGGACTTACGCTTTGGTTCTTGGTAGGGTCACCCATGCCAAACAGGTCAAAGGGTAGAGGCCAGACTGAGTGATCCACCTGTCATCTAGGTTGGGGGTTTAGCTCAGGCAAAACAAAAATGTTACGGAAACAGCAATGGAGAATCATCCTACATCTTAGTGTGACTGCATCCCTGAGACTCCTCCTGGGACTTGCATGACTGACAGTGGTGAAAACCAAGAGGAAGCTACTGACACGATGAGGGAAGCCCTGACCACTGCCAGCAGCATAACAGGCAGTAAGTAAAATTGCTGATAAAGTGTGCCCAATAATATATTGTGACTATCTACAATGCACTAAATTTAATCTACATTATCTTGAAAGGCATTTCCCATTAGGGCAAAGAATAATGATTAATTGAAAATAAGAATTTCATTAACATGGCAAAACCTCTCCTAAAGTTTACCCCTTGACACGTGACACAACCCATAGCTTGTTTGGCTGCAAACTGCAAAGTCTGAGCTCGAGTCCCACCCTACGATGAAACCAGTGAAATTCACATCAGAGTAATAGAGCTAACAACTTAGTCGTGAAACTGTGGTCCTCTCTAATCTCTCAAGCACTTTGCAGTCTCAATCAACTTCATTTCTCGCCAATCTCACAGATTAAGACACCGAGGAAGTTTGAAGTCATTGAGGTGAGTGCAGCAAGTGGGGGGAGGGATTCAACACCATCCATTAGCCTCTTGTTCACTGCTGTGTGACCGTCTCCCTCTTTCTCTCTCTCTCTCTCTCTCTCTTTCTTACTCACTACTCCAGGAGGTAGGTCCCAGGTAGGTCCCTGCGTTCAAATGGTCTGTCTCTCTGTCTCTCTGTCTCTCTGTCTCTCTGTCTCTCTCTCTTTCTCTCTCTCTCTCTTTCTTACTCACTACTCCAGGAGGTAGGTCCCTGCGTTCAAATGGTCTGTCTGTCTGTCTCTCTCTCTCTCTCATTGCTGTGAGAGGATGGTGCTGAGATCTGGGTTTTGAGCCAGAACTTGTTTGGGTTAATCAATGCTGTTTGGGGATTAGACTCTGTAGTCCATGTTATGATGCTTTTTCTAGTTTTTGTTCATAGCTTTTTTTTGCTATTTTGGGTGATTTTGAATCCGGGCAGACTACAGATAACAAATGCTGAGCTGAACTGAATATGCCTGGACTCTTTCAATTTTGTGTCTTATATTCTGTGTTTTTGCTGTCAGTTGTGCCATTTGTTATTTTTTTGTGTGTGGGGGAGAGAGTTGATGTCTTCTCTGAACAGATTCCATGGTTTTCTTTGATTCATGGCTGCCTGTGGGGAAGATGAATGTCAGGTTTGTATTCTGCGTACATACTTTGATAATAAATATACGTTGAATCTTTGAAGTGGATATAACTATCATCTGCAGTTATAAAAGATCCATGTTCCTTCAGCTATACATCACTCTAACACTGGTGTTATAGCCTCTCTCACAATCAAGATATGGATGGGGATTGTACTGTACAGAAATTGGTCACCGCAGTCTTCATCCTGTTTTGCTTCAGTGACAGCAGTCTAAAAGCATTTCATAAATTCACTGCAAGGTGCTCTGAACTCACCTATAATCACCAAAAACATTATGAAAATCCAAGTCATTCAAATGCCAGTATGCAAAATATAAAATATTAGACAATGCAGAGATACAATGGTAAACCACCAAGCTTTCTGAAACATCACCACCTCCCTCAGATTTTCCACCTGCCTACAATATCTCAGCCGTTCGTTGCCTCATCATCATGCACCCATTAACCAAAGGTTGTATGGGAAAGCAAATGGTTCCTGAGAAAATTACCCTGCAAAGTAAACCAATTAAACATATCTTCACGCTTGTGTCCTAATAAAAGAATAGGCGTTTAGTGATGACATAAACTCAGTCCCTTTTATGGAGAGGCCAGTGTTTACTGTCAATCCCCAGCTGCGTTTGAGAGGGTAGTGGTGAGTTACTTTCTTGAACCATTACTGCCCTTCTGATGGAGGTGTTCCCTCTGTTTGGCTATGGAGGGAATTCCATGAGTTTTATCCAGCTACAGGGAAAAGTTTCCAAATCAGGATGGCATGGAGGGAAACCTAAAGGTGCTGGCATTCAAAACACCCTTGTCCTCTAGAGGTTAGTGGAGTTGTGGGTTTGGAAAGAGGAAAACTTGTTTCTGGATATCAGACACAATCTACGCCAAGGACCTTGATGGGTTTTTGGGAGATTTTCTACAAAGTATTTTTAAATCCAGATGGCGTGAGGGCAAAGGCAAGCTACAGTCATGAAAAGAAGAGAACATTATTTCAAAGCTTTATGTTCATGTTAAGCCTAACAGCTGAATAAAACCAGCCACCACAGGAAGCAAATGTTCTGCCAGTGCCTGCTGTGTTGTTCAGGAGATTCAGAAGAATTGGAAGCAGGTTGTCTCTTACCTTGTTGTCCCCCGCAGAATAACCAACGCTTCATCCCCATTGTTCTGCCTCGCAGACTGCTGCTGTCATTGACACAGGACACAGGAGGTAGCGTCTCACAAGTACCCTCCAGCACCGCTCTTCTCTCTGTGAAGCCTGTCAGTTTCCTGCTGAGTAGCAGCTCCAACACTACACAACCTCGCGCACCACAGACTGGTGCGACAATTTTGTTTGTGCCGACAACACCCATCCCCTCCGGTCAGGTGATCTCCACAGTTTGATCTAGAGGAAATATTTCAGCCCCAAACCTCATCAATTTTCTATCAGCATTGCTTCCTGTCAGCAGAAACAAACCTTGCAGAGAATAAAATTCCCCTTGATTCTTAGAGATCAGTTCATCGTCTTACATTCACAGCAGATTTTGAAAATCATTTCCCAAAGAGCTCAACGAACAAGTCACATAACACTGGAGTTTATTGCTCCAGTGTCGGACTTGCCCCAAACTTTTATCCTTCTCAAGTTCCACCAGTTGAATTTACAGGATTCACTGTCCTTTAAGGCAGCACATTTCAGAAGCCAACAAAGTGTCCAATTCAAAGAATACCTCATATCACCATATATGACAAGAGATTGTCATTGCTGGAACCTGGAGCAACACACAAAGCACGGGAGGAACTCGATGGGTGTCTCTCCAGACAAGGGAACTTGACCCAAACATTGATTGTTCATTTGGCTCCATAGATGCTACCTGACCCATTGGGATCTTCCAGCACTTTGTTAGAGATTCGGTTTCCTCTTTCATTCCATGTTCTGTAGTCAACCATCCTGCCAGTGGGAAGAGTTTGTTTTTAGCAAACCTATTTAAAGTTTTGAATGCTATCTTTGACTTTCTTTCCTGGCGTTCTTCTTTTCTTCTGCTTTAAATAGGCAGAAGAATGTGGCAGGGGGATGGGAACAAGTGCAGAGAGACAGAGGGGTGTAAAATGAGGGTAGAAGCAAAAAGTAGTAAGGTGAAAAGTAAAAGTGGCAGGCAGGCAAATCCAGGGCAAAAAGCAAAAAGGGCCACTTTTCAACATAATTGTATAAGGGCTAAGAGTGTTGTAAAAACAAGCCTGAAGGCTTTGTGTGTCAATGCGAGGAGCATTCGTAACAAGGTGGATGAATTGAATGTGCACATAGTTATTAATGAATATGATATAGTTGGGATCACAGAGACATGACTCCAGGATGACCAAGAATGGGAGCTCAACATCCAGGGATATTCAATATTCAGGAGGGATAGACAGGAAAGAAAAGGAGGTGGGGTAGCATTGCTGGTTAGAGAGGAGATTAACACAATAGAAAGGAAGGACATTAGCCTGGAGGATATGGAATTGAAATGGGTAGAGCTGCATAACACTAAGGGGCAGAAAACGCTGGTGGGAGTTGTGTACAGGCCACCTAACAGTAGTAGTGAGGTTGGGGATGACGTTAAACAGGAAATTAGAAATGCATGCAATAAAGGAACAGTAGTTATAATGGGTGACTTCAATCTACATATAGATTGGGTGAACCAAATTGGTAAGGGTGCTGAGGAAGAGGATTTCTTGGAATGTATGCGGGATGGTTTTCTGAACCAACATGTTGAGGAACCAACTAGAGAGCAGGCCATTCTATATTGGGTATTGAGCAATGAGGAAGGGTTAGTTAGCAATCTTGTCGTGCGAGGCCCATTGGGTAAGAGTGACCATAATATGGTGGAATTCTTCATTAAGATGGAGAGTGACATAATTAATTCAGAAACAAAGGTTCTGAACTTAAAGAAGGGTAACTTTGAAGGTATGAGACGTGAATTAGCTAATATAGACTGGCAAATGATACTTAAAGGATTGACGGTGGATATGCAATGGCAAGCATTTAAAGATCGCATGGATGAACTACTACAATTGTTCATCCCAGTTTGGCAAAAGAATAAACCAGGGGAGGTAGTTCACCCGTGGCTGACAAGGGAAATTAGGGATAGTATCAAGTCCAAAGAAGAAACATAAATTAGCCAAAAAAAGTGGCACACCTGAGGATTGGGAGAAATTCAGAGACCAGCAGAGGAGGACAAAGGGCTTAATTAGGAAAGGGAAAAAAGATTATGAGAGAAAGCTGGCAGGGAACATAAAAACTGACTGTAAAAGCTTTTATAGATATGTGAAAAGAAAAAGATTGGTCAAGACAAATGTAGGTCCTTTACAGTCAGAAACAGGTGAATTGATCATAGGGAACAAAGACATGGCAGACCAATTGAATAACTACTTTGGTTCTGTCTTCACTAAGGAGGACATAAATAATCTTCCAGAAATAGTAAGGGACCGAAGGTCTAGTGAGATGGAGGAACTGAGGGAAATACATGTTAGTAGGGAAGTGGTGTTAGGTAAATTGAAGGGATTAAAGGCAGACAAATCCCCAGGGCCAGATGGTCTGCATCCCAGAGTGCTTAAGGAAGTAGCCCAAGAAATAGTGGATGCATTAGTGATAATTTTTCAGAACTCCTTAGATCCTAGATTAGTTCCTCAGGATTGGAGGGTGGCTAATGTAACCCCACTTTTTAAAAAAGGAGGGAGAGAGAAACCGAGGAATTATAGACCGGTTACCTTGACATCGGTGGTGGGGAAAATGCTAGAGTCGGTTATCAAAGATGTGATAACAGCACATTTGGAAAGAGGTGAAATCATCGGACAAAGTCAGCATGGATTTGTGAAAGGAAAATCATGTCTGACGAATCTTATAGAATTTTTTGAAGATGTAACTAGTAGAGTGGATAGGGGAGAGCCAGTGGATGTGGTATATTTAGATTTTCAAAAGGCTTTTGACAAGGTCCCACACAGGAGATTAGTGTGCAAACTTAAAGCACATGATATTGGGGGTATGGTATTGATGTGGATAGAGAATTGGTTGGCAGACAGGAAGCAAAGAGTGGGAGTAAACGGGACCTTTTCAGAATGGCAGGCAATGACTAGTGGGGTACTGCAGGGCTCAGTGCTGGGACCCCAGTTGTTTACAATATATATTAATGATTTAGATGAGGGAATTAAATGCAGCATTTCCAAGTTTGCGGATGACACGAAGCTGGACGGCAGTGTTAGCTGTGAGGAGGATGCTAAGAGGATGCAGGGTGACTTGGATAGGTTAGGTGAGTGGGCAAATTCATGGCAGATGCAATTTAATGTGGATAAATGTGAGGTTATCCACTTTGGTTGCAAGAACAGGAAAACATTATTATCTGAATGGTGGCCGATTAGGAAAAGGGGAGATGCAACAAGACCTGGGTGTCATTGTACACCAGTCATTGAAGGTGGGCATGCAGGTACAGCAGGCGGTGAAAAAGGCAAATGGTATGTTGGCATTCATAGCAAAAGGATTTGAGTACAGGAGCAGGGAGGTTCTACTGCAGTTGTACAAAGCCTTGGTGAGACCGCACCTAGAATATTGTGTGCAGTTTTGGTCCCCTAATCTGAGGAAAGACATTCTTGCCATAGAGGGAATACAGAGAAGGTTCACCAGATTGATTCCTGGGATGGCAGGACTTTCATATGAAGAAAGACTGGATCGACTAGGCTTATACTCACTGAAATTTAGAAGATTGAGGGGGGATCTTATGAAACGTATAAAATTCCAAAGAGATTGGACAGGCTAGATGCAGGAAGATTGTTTCCGATGTTGGGGAAGTCCAGAACGAGGGGTCACAGTTTAAGGATAAAGGGGAAGCCTTTTAGGACCGAGATGAGGAAAAACTTCTTCACACAGAGAGTGGTGAATCTGTGGAATTCTCTGCCACAGGAAACAGTTGAGGCCAGTTCATTGGCTATATTTAAGAGGAAGTTAGGTATGACCCTTGTGGCTAAAGGGATCAGAAGGTATGGAGAGAAAGCAGGTACAGGGTTCTGAGTTGGATGATCAGCCATGATCATACTGAATGGCGGTGCAGGCTCGAAGGGCCGAATGGCCTACTCCTGCACCTATTTTCGATGTTTCTATGTTTAAGAGACCATCTATAAGGTCTCTGGAAAAGTTGTTGAGGGACAAGGGAAGTCATTCATCTCTCTCAGCTCTTTGAAAAGCCTAGACAGGGTAGACATAGAGAGGATGTTTCCAATAGTGAGACAGTCTAGGACCAGAGGGCACGGCCTCAGAATACACCAATGTCCTTTTAGAACATAGATGAAGAGGAATTTCTTTAATTAGTGTGTAGTGAATCTATGGAATTCATTGTCACAGATGGCTGTGGAGGCCAAGTCATTGGGTATATTTAAAGTGAAGGTTGAGTAGGCTCTTAATTAATAAGGGCATCACAGTTTATGGGGAGAATGCAAGAGAATGGGGTTGAGAGATAATAAATCAGTTGTGATCGAATGTTGGAACAGACTCAACAGGCCGAATAACCTACTTCTGCTCCTATGAATTATGGTCTTATGGCCCTTAGCCTGACCCACCTTCCATTAAATGGTGGTGAATATGTAACCTCCCTGCACACACCAATCTTTGCCCCATATCCCTCAATACCTGTGGAAAATAAACATTTATCAATCTCAGATATTAAGTTAACAGTTGGTGTCATATAACACATGGCTTACTGATGAGAGTTTCGAACATCAACCACCCTGTAGAACCACTTATTCTTTTCACTCCTGTAAATCCCTACATATAATTTAGCCCTAGTTGATTTCAGATTTCACTTACCCAGGTGCAAAGGCTCCAGGTAGAATAGCCAACCTGCTTCAGTGGCAATACAATCTCAAGCCTAGGCGCGTTCTGATAGGCATCAGCATAGCACATCAACCAACCAGAGATACATATTGCATCAATACAGACAATGCCAAAATCTGGACATTGTGCTATTGAAAAAAGAATGCCAATTTTTATTTTTTGATACTATGAATGAACCCAAGCCAGCCGTATAAGAAAGATAATTGATGAAGAGGTGGAAGGAATTGTCATCAACGACCCTGATCCCAAGTCCATTCCAGTTTGTCAGCTACACAATTACATGTTAACTTGCACAATGTTTAATGTCAATTCATGGCCTCCTCTACTGTCGCAATGAGGCACACTCGGGTTGGAAGAACAACACCTTGTATTCCATCTGGGTAGCCTCCAACCCGATGGCATGAATATCAATTTCTTGAACTTCCAGTAATGCCCCCACCACCTCTCCTTCACCATTCCCCCATCCCCTTTTCGCTGTCTCACCTCATCTCCTTGCCTGCCCATTGCCTCTTTCTGGTCCTCCTCCCCCTTTTCTTTCTTCTATGGCCTTCAGTTTTCTATTATATGCCCTCTTCTCCAGCCCTGTATCTCTTTCACCAATCAACTTCCCAGATCTTTACGTCATCCCTCCCCCTCCTGGTTTCACCAATCACCTTGTGCTTTTCTCTCCACTCCCCCAGTTTTTAAATCTACTCCTCATCTTTTTTACTCCAGTCCTGCCAAAAGGTCTCGACCCAATATGCCGACTGTACTTTTTTCCATAGATGCTACCTTGCCTGCTGAGATCCCCCAGCATTTTGTGTGTGTTGGTGAACAGAGGTAACTGTTTCCTGTCTATTGCAGTCTTTGCATTCCAAAGAACATTGAATCATTTCCTGTTCACCACCTCTGCTTTCTCTAATCTCTCCTATCAAACCATTTAGAAATTGGAACATCAGACTCATGATCACATCTGCCTGAAGCCAGTCAAAGACCAAAATCCTATTCCTAGCTCCCAGCAGCACCCTATCCAGATCCCTCCAATCATCAGGGACTCACTGCCAACCCTGGTGGTTGAAGTAGCACAACCAAGAATGAAAAGATGAAAAAGATTAGCTTTATTTGCCACAAGTACATCAAAACATGCAGTAAAATGTGTGGTTCCACTACATACCGGGGTGATTGATAAGTTTGTGGCCTAAGGTAGAAGGAGTCCATTTTAGAAAACCTAGCATATTTATTTTTCAACATAGTCCCCTCCTACATTTACACACTTAGTCCAGTGGTCGTGAAGCATACGGATCCGATAGAAGGAGATGAGTTATTAACTTCAAACTTTCTGCATAATCACTCAAAGAGTTTAACTGCACGTGCATGTAACGAGAGCGTCTTGGACCTCCAGGTGGTTCGCAGCAGTGGTGATTGATAAGTTTTTGGTAGAAGGAGATGAGTTATACAGCTCTTGTTACCTGCTCGTGTCGTTCAACTCTATGAGTGAAAATGCAGGAAGTTTGAAGTTAATAACTCATCTCCTTCTACTCTAGGCCACAAACTTATCAATCACCCCTGCTGTGGACCACTTCTGGAGGTCCAAGACACCGACTTTTACAAAGAAGGGATCCGTTTGGTCCACGACCGTTGGACTAAGTGTGTAAATGTAGGAAAAATAAATGTGCTAGGTTTTCTGAAATTGACTCCTTCTACCTTAGGCCACAAACTTATCAATCACCCCTCGTATTCAAATACACTATATTTGCTCCAGTTTCCTCCCACAGTCCAATAACGTACAGGTTGGTAGGTTAGTTGGTCATTGTAATTTGTTTCTTGATTGGGCCACGGTTAAATTTGGGTTTGCCTGTTGGCATGGCTTCAAGCTATTCTCTGCCATATCTCAATAAAAAAATAAATAAATACTCATCTCACTTTATTCTCCTTTCATTTCCTTCCAGCACAATCCCAAATTCTACCACTCACCTAGTTACCAGTGACAGCTTACAGGTCAATGAAACCATTGTTTTCAAGTGGGAGGAAACCAAAGTTCCCAGTGGAACCCCTCATGGCAATACAGAGTACATGCAAACTCCACACAGACAGCACAGGAGGTCAGGATTGCACTCGGATCACTGGTGGTGTACCACTGGCTCTACCATGGGGCCTGCATGTGACTCGATATCAGTGGTTCCTGAGTGCCCCTTGAACATGGACCCACAGACACTTTATAATTATCAATATGTAGTAGATGCAGAGGAGATTCAAAATTAATTAAAAGAACAACTCCCACTCACATGCTAAGATGTTTCTCCAGAAATCCCTGCTGGATCTATTTAGTGTGGCTTGTATTCATGGCTCTCTTAGATCTGGTCTTGCATCTTAGTAGAAACATCTCATACCATCATAACCCTGACAACTTTGAGCACGTCACCCTTCTTTTCCCCAATTAAGATTTTTTTTCACAATGAAAACAAGGCGATGGAAACCTATTGATTCTACGTCTCAAAGCAACCATCTGCTGGACAAATTACAAACTGCAAGTTCTCTCTCTCCTTCCCTTCCTCCCACCACCACAACCCTCCCTCTCTCTCTCTCTCTCCCCTCCTGCTCTCTCTCCTCCTCCCTCTCTCATCCTCCCTCTCTCTCCCCTCTCTCTCCCTCTCTCTCTCTCTCTCTCTCCTCCCCCTCCCTCTCCCTCTTCCCTTCTCATCTGTAACATAATGTAAATGATGCACTGTGACTTTTCTGAATCCATGTAAACTATAGCACCATTTTATCCTCTCTGGCAAATGCAAAAATTCCCCTAACTTCAATTCTAGGGGAATAAAAACAGGGAAGTCGTTATCATTAACAAACAAGAGAAAATCTGCAGATGCTGGAAATTCAAGCAACACACAGAAAATGCCAGGCAGCAGTCGTTAACAGGAAGTCATTAGCATTTTCTGGCTCAATATGTACCTTTCAGTTGACCAAGCTGACTATTGACACATTGCTTATTTGGGATCTTGCTCTGTGCGAATAGGTTGCCTTGTTGCCTAAGTTTTCAGCTCCATTGAACAAATTAGATTCTACATAACTTATTAAGGCACAGAAGGAAGCTATTGGCCCATCACAATTTATGTCAACTCTTTGGACAAACAATTCCACCCCCTCAACTAGTAAAAGTTTTCTTGTCTTTCGAATATTGATACAACTCCCTTTTGAAACTTCCATTTGAATCTGCTTCCAGCCAGCCTTTCAGACCACAAAAACTGGTTTGTGAAGAAACCACCAGCTTCAGGAACAGTTATTACCCTGCAAACATAAGACCATAAGATAAAGGAGCAGAATTAGGCCATTTGGCCCATCAAGTCTATTTGTCATTTCATCATGGCTGATCCAATTTTCCTCTAAGCTGCAATCTCTGGCCTTCTCCCTGCATCCTTTCATGCCCTGACTAAACAAGAATCTATCAACCTCTGCCCTAAATATACATAAAAAAGCCTCCACAGCTGCCTGTGGCCAAGAATTTCACAGATTCACCACTCTCTGGCTAAAAAAATTCCTCCTCATCTCTGTTCTAAAAGGACGCCCCTCTACTCTGAGGCTGTGTCTTTTGGTCTTAGACTCTTCCATCCTCGGAAACAGCCTCTCCACATCCACTCCATTAAGGCCTTTCTCCAGTTCATAGGTTTCAATGTGGTCACCCGTCATTCTTCTAAATCCCAGTCAATACAGGCCCAGAGCCATCAAATGCTCTTCATATGACAATCCATTCAATCCTGGAATCATTTTCGTGAACCCCCTTTGAACCCTCTCCAATTTCAGCACATCCTTTCTAAGATAAGGGGCCCAAACCTGCTCACAATACTCCAAGTAAGGCCTCACCAGTGCTTTATAAAGCCTTAACGTTACATTCCTGTTTTTAAATTCCAGACACCCTTGCTTCTAGACAACTATCAGGCTTCTGAACCAGCATGGATAACTTCACTCACCTCAACTCTGATTGATTCCTCAGCCTACAGACTCACTTTCTAGGATGCTACAACTTGCATTCTTGGTGCTTTATTTGTTTGCAAAAGTTCTCTTCTTTTGCACAATAATTAATAGTTAGTCTGTAATTTTTATTTTCCTGTAAATGCCTGCAAGAAAATGGTAGTACATGATGACATACATTGTACATAGCTTGATAATAAATTTACTTTGTCTGTGACTTTGACTTGACATGATTCCTCTGTGTCCTTGGGTTGTTTCAATAATTACCTTATATTTGCTTTCTCTGAATACAGATCTCCAGTCAAAGGAACCAGTTCCTCCTCATACAGCAGAGTGATAGAAACACACAGGACAGGGAAGGCCCTTTATCCACCACATCCAAACCATAAATCAGGTACTTACCTACACTAACGCCATACACCAGCACTTGGTCCATACAATTCTAAGCCTTAGCAATTTGGTCAGAACCAGAATCAGGATGATTATCACTGACAAATGTCATGAAATTTGTTGTTTTGCGGCAAAAATACTATAAGCTACAATAAGAAATACACTGAAAATTAAATAAGTAATGCAAAAAGAGAGCAAAGTAGTGAGGTGGGGATGATAGTTCATTGGCCATTCAGAAATCTAATGGCAGAGGGGAAGAAGCTCGACTGTTGATTAAGCATCAACCTGTACTACACAGGCAAAAGTTGCCTTACTAAAACTGCAGCCAAAATATAATGCAATTTATTTCCTTGATTTAATTAAAGTTTAAGAACAGATTTGAATTTTTTCTTTAACATTTCTTATTTATTGTTTTGAGAGGTTTTAAATTTGCAAATTTACATCATGTAATTATAGAATGAAGAACAGAAATGAAAGTTTCATATGTACAGAATAGATGTTGGCTGAAATATAGACTATTTATATCCAACAGCAGAAGAAAAATAAAGTACTTATATTTACATAGACAATTCAGCTGAGTTAAAATCTGAAATGTAAACAGAAAATATTGTACTGGAAACACTCAGCAGGTCCGGCAACATCAGTGGAAATAAAATCAAAGGTAATATTTCAAGTCTGAATTCTCGAGTATGCCCCTTTAGGCTCTGTACCTCCTCCCTGATGGTAGTGATGGGAAGAGGGCATGTCCTGGGTGCTGGTGGTCTTTGATGATGGATGATGTCTTACCGAGTCATCACCTTTTGACGATGTCTTCAGTGGTGTGGAGGCTAGCGCTCATGATGGAGATGGCTAAGTTTACAACCCTCTGCAGCTTTGTCTGATCTTCTTTGGTGCCTCCACACCAGACGTGTCTAGATGAGATTATCTTCATTCACCACCCACTCTGACAGCCTGTTCCAGATTCCAACCACACCTTGATGAAAACGTTCCTCTTTATATCCATTCTAAATCTTTTACCCAATACCCTAAATCTCTGCTCTTTAGCTTTTGATAACTCTGCTAATGAAAAGGTTTAGTTACTTCGGCTGTGGAATTTCTGCTGATCTCCAGGAATAATTTTATACTGTCAGTTAAGCCTCTCCTTCACCGTCTCAGCTCTAAGGGGTACAACACCAGCTTTTCCAGTTCTCCATGTACTGGTGCTATTGTGCATTTAATAGTTCAGTAATATTGAGTAGTTTTGTATATATATTGACTGATTAAGCATTCTTGTTTGTTTAAGTAATTAATTATGGGTTATATGAAAAAATACATTAATTGCATGCATCATCACGCTACCAGGTGATATGTGCACGCCTCACTTAAAGTAAACTCGAAGCCAGACCTCACATTCCCATACCCTCGTGTCTTCCTTTGAATTTGTTTAATGCTTTGAAGTTACAAACCATAACAAGTGCCTTATCCATACGGACATTGACTGCAGTTTCTCTACAGCCTTGACTTTCTTCCTTCGTATGGTGGTGTCTGTGCTCGCATGTGTGTGTGTGAGTCTGTGTCTGATTCTGTGTGTGTGTCTGAGAGAGACTGTCAGTCTGTGTGTGTGAGTATGTGAGTGTATGATTTTGTGTGTGTGTGTGCCTTGTATTGCATGAGAGTTTGTGTGTGTCTGTCTGTCTGTTTAACTGTGTGTGTGCACAGCATCTTTGATCATCTGTAACAGATTTCAGAATGTCGGCACCATGCAATGTTTATAGTTACGGATTAGCTCAGACCACCTTCAGGCAGGTCACTTTCTCTCAGTCCCCGTTTCCACGCTCAGTTCCAACTGCCCATCTCTATTTATCCTGACAACATAGGATGCCATTTCATTCCACTGGCTCACAGAATCATCCCATTCTCCGTTAATGTTCCTTAAAACCTATTCTCCCCTCATTCTCCAGCTCTATCCAGAGTCTACCACTCACCCACACCCTATCGATAGTTGAGAATGCCAAATAACCTACCAGCCTGGGAACTGGGAGACAAATGGAGGACCCGGATGCAGCTCCACACAGACAACAGCAGAGATCAGGACTGAACTCAGTTTGCTGGAGTTGAGTTTAGAAATCTACCTCAAACAGACTAGCAAACTCAATACCTCATTCATTGCCTTTACCTTACTCTTGAAACATCCTTATGTCATGGGAACACACACAAAATGCTGGAGGAACTCAGCAGGTCAGGCAGCATCTATGGAAAAGACAAACAGCCGACGTTTCGGGCCAAGACCTTTTATCATGCTGCCTGGCCTGCTGAGATCCTCCAGCACTTGTGAGTGCTGCTTGGATTTCCAGCATCTGCAGATTTTCTCATCCTTATATCAGGCCTTTGTTAGCAATGCACCATGAAGATAATGGACATTGAGGACATCTTCAAATGGTGGTGCTTGAAGAAGATGGCATCCATCATTAATGGCTCTCTTTCTTCTCATTGCTATCCTCAGGAAGGAGGTACGGGAGCCTAAAGGCACACATTCAACATTTCAGGAACTGCTTCTTCCGTGAACCCATGAAGACTACCTCATTATTCCTCTTTTGCAAGATTTATTTTGTTGTTTTTTTAAAAAATTTATTTTAACTAATGGGTTTTTTAAATTTTGCATTGTACTGTTGAACCAAAGTCAACAAATTTCAAGACATCTGTCAAAGATAAAAGACCTGAATCAGATTCCAATTCTAATTATTGCCCTAATGGCAAAACTAACTAAAGGCAAGGAGAGGCGTTCAAAATTGAAAATCTTGCAGCTGTTGTCAGAATTGCACCATTCTGGTCTTATTCTTCCCATTTTACTGGGCTTGTAATGCCACAGAGCTCACCACAGAAAGTTAAGTCATATAATTGCAAAACTTTGTATTACATAATCAAGATTCAGTATGACCTGCACATACGCTGTGACTGAGAAGTTCAAAGTTCAAAGTAAAGTATGTAAACGTCACCATGTACAACCCTGAGATTAATTTCCTTTCAGGCATTCTCAGCAGAACAAATAAATACAACGGAATCAATGAAAAACTGCACACAGATGAAGAGTGACAAATTTACAGTTTGTCTTCTCTTGCACATCAGTTGTCGTCAATATCTGGGTATTATTTTTCACTGATTCCACTGTATTTATTTGTTACAAGCATACATACATACATAAATAAGCAAACAAACAAATAATACTGAAAACACAAGCTGTAGGGACCTTGGAAGTGAGTCCATAGGTTGAGGAATCAGTTCACTGTTGAGGTAAGTGAAATTATCCATGACAGTGAGGATAGGAATAGAATAAAGTGGCAGATAAATGCATGGCTGAAGAATTGGAGCAGGGGGCAGGGATTCAGTTCCTGGATCACTGGGACCTCTTTTGCAGCAGGTGTGACCTGTACAAAGGGGATGGATTGCTCTTGAATTCAAGGGGGACCAATATGCTTGCGGGCAGGTTTACTAGAGCTGTTGGGAGTGGTTTAATCTGATATGGTAGAGGGATGGGAACCAGTATGATAGAGCTGAGGATAAGCCAGAAGGTTTACAAGTAGATGATTTATGTAACATGAATGCAAGGAAGGACATGCCAATGACTGGGTACAAATGCAGACAGGGCAAAGAGTTAAATTGTACAACAAAGGCAAAATTGAAAAGGGCGAACAATGCAGGATTGAAGATGTTGTATTTAAATGTGCGTAGCATTCGGAGTAAGGTGGGTGAACTCCTGGCGCAATTATAGAGATTGGTTGGTATAGCGTTGTGGGCATCACTGAATCGTGGCTGAAAGAAGGCCATAGTTGGGAGCTTAACATCAAAGGATATACTTTGTATTGAAAGGACTGGCAGGAAGTCATGGGCAGTGGTGTGGCTCTGTTGGTAAGAGATGAAATTACATCTTTAGAAAGAGGTGACACATGGTGGGTGGAGTTAAAAATTGCAAAGGTAAAAAGTGAATTATGGGAATCATACATAGGCATCCAGATAGTAGCCAAGGTGTGTGGTTGAAATTACAAAGGGAGCTGGAAAAGCATTGTAATAAGGGTAATGACAAAGTTATAATGGGGGACTTTTCAACGTGCAAGGTGATTGGGAAAATCAGGTTGGTGTCAGATAGCAAGAGAGGGAATTTGTTGAATGCCTTTGAGATGGCTTTTTAAAGCAGCTGGTGCTTGAGCCTACTTGGGGAATGTCTATCTTAGGTTGGGCGTTGTGTAATATCCCAGATCTTATTCGGGAGCTTGAAGTAAAGGAACCCTTAGGAGCAATGAACATAATATGACTGAATTCAAACTGCAGTTGGAGAGGGAGAAGCATAACTCACGTGTATCAGTATCACAATGGAATAAAGGGAACTTCAGAGGCCTGAGAAAGGAGGTTGCCCAGGTGGATTGGAGGAAAATACTGGTGGGGATGATGGCGGAGCAGAGATGGCTGAAGTTTTGGGGAATAGTTCAGGATATATATGTCCCACAGAGGAAGAAGTTCTCAAATGGCAACTGTGGCTGACAAGGGAAGTTAAGGACTGCAAAAAAGCCAATGAAAGGACATTTAAGATAGCAAAAGTGAGTGGGAAGTTGGATGATTGAGAAGCTTTTAAAATCCAACAAAAGGCAACTGAAAAAGCTATAAGAATGGAAAAGATGAAATATGAGGGCAAACTAGCCAAAGGTGAGAGCAAGGAGGACACTAAAAGATTTTTCTTCGGTTATATAAAGAGTAAAATGGGGGTGGGAGTTCAAATTGGACCAGTGGAAAAATGACACTAGTGAGGTAGTAATAGGGGACAAAGAAATGGCAGATGAACTTAATGAGTACTTTGCATCAGTCTTCACTGTGGAAGATACTAGCAGTGTGCCAGAGGTACGTGAGTGTCAGGGAGCAGGAGTGAGTGCCATTGCTATTACAAAGGAAAAAGCACTAGGCAAACTCAAAGCTCTTAAGGTGGATAAGCCACCTGGACAAGATAAACAACGTCCCAGAGTTCTGAGGAATGTTGCTAAAGAGATAACAGATGCATAACTCCTGATCTTTAAAGAATCACTTGATTCTGGCATGGTCCCAGAGGACTGGAAGATTACAAATGTCACTCCCTTCTTTAAGAAGGGAGGAAGGCAAAAGAAGGGAAATTATAGGCCGGTTAGCCTAAACTCAGTGGTTGGGAAAGTGTTGGAGTCTATTATTAAGGATGAGGTTTCGGGCTGCTTGGAGACTAATGATAAAATAAGTCAAAGTCAGCATGGTTTCTGTAAAGGGAAATCTTGACTGTCAAATCTCTTAATCTGTTAGAGTTCTTCAAGGAAGTAACAAGCAGGATGGGCAAAGGAGAGGCATAGGATGTCATTTACTTGGATTTTCAGAAGGCATTCGATAGGTTGCTACATGAGGCTGCTTAATAAGGTAAAATCCTATGGCACTGCAGGAACAATACTGGTATGAATAGAGGAATGACTGACAGGCAGAAGGCAGCAAGTGGGAATAAAGGGGGCCTTTGCTGGTTGGCTGCCAGTGACTAGTGGTGTTCCTCAGGGGTCAGTATTGGGACCTATACCTTTCACATTGTTTGTCAAGATTTAGATAATGGAATTCACAGCTTTATGGCAAACTTTGTGGATTGTATGAAGATACTGCATTTTGATAAAAGGAGCAATAGTGAAGACTATTATCTAAATGGGGAGATAATTCTAACACCTGAGGTGCAGAGGGACTTAGGAGTCCTTGTGCAAGACTCTCAGAAGGTCAATTTACAATTGAGGCAAATACAATGTTGGAGTTCATTTTAAGGGGAACAGAATATAAAAACAAGGAAATAATGCTAAGGCTTTATAAGACACTAATCAGGCTGCAGTTTTGGACCCTGTATCTCAGACAGGATTGAATTGAATTGAATTGACTTTATTACTTACATCCTTCATATACATAAAGAGTAAAAGTCTTTACATTACATCACTGTCTAAATGTGCAATTTATAGTAATTTATAATAAATAGTATGTACAACAGGATAGTCAATATAACATAGAAATACAGTTGTGTCAACATGGGTTAAGCAGTCTGATGTGTTGTCATTGGAGTTGGTGCAGAGATTCTGGGAATTAAGGGGTTAATATATGACAAGAGTTTGGCAGCTTTGGGCTTGTACTGACTGGAACTTAGAAGAATGGGGTGGGGGGGAATCTCATTGAAGCCTGCCAAATGTTGAAAGGACTAGATAAGGTGGATGTGGAGAGGATGTTTCCTATGGTGCGGGTATACAGAACTATAGAGCACAGCCTCAAAATTGAGGAGTGACCTTTTAGAACAGAGGCAGCAAGGAATTTTTTTAGCCAGAGAGTAGTGAATCTGTGGAATGCTCTGCCACAGACTGCAGTGGAGGCCAGGTCTGTGGGTATATTTAAAGCACAAGTTGATAGTTTCCTGATCGGTCAGGGCATCAAGGGATACGATGAGAAGGCAGGTGTATGGTGTTGAGTGGGATCTGTGATCAGCCATGATGGAATGGCAGAACAGACTCAAGGGGCTGAATGGCCTAATCCTGCTCCTCTGTCTCATGGTCTCATGGTTCAGGAGCCTGATGGTTGATGGTAATAACCGTTTTTGAACCTGATAGAGTGGGACCTAAAGCTATTGTATCTCCTTCCTGATGACACCAGTGAGAAGAGAAAATGGCCTGGATGGTGGGGGTTCAAATTCACTCTTCTTGGTTTGGTGATGTAGTAATTATGTTTGCTAGAAGCCTGCAGATGCTGGAAATCCAAAGCATACACCAAATACTGGAGGAACTCAGCAAGTCAGGCAGCAACTATGGAAATGAATGAGCAATCAATGTTTTGGGCCAAGACTCTTTTTCAGGACCAGAAAGGAAGAGGGAAGACAACAGAATAAAAGGATAGGGGAAGGGAAAGGAGGCTAGCTGGAAGGTAATAGGTGAAGCCAGATAGGTAGGAAAGGCAAAGGGCTGGAGAAGAAGGAATCTGATAGGAGAGGAGAATGGACCGTAGGAGAAAGAGGAGGGGACTTGGGAGAAGTGATAGGCAGGCAAGAAGAGGTAAAAGGTCAGAGTGTGAAACAGAAGAAGAGAGGAGCAGAAGGAAAAATCATCTTTTTACCAGAAGGAGAAAACAATATTGTCATGGTCCAGTCCGTGAAATCCGCATTCCGGTTCATGCTCCGGTCCAGACTCCTTATTCCGGGTTTTTTAGGTTTCCTCAGTTTCTGTTGCAGTAGCTGATTCTCGTTTGGGCTGGCCTCATAAATAGCTTCAGGATACAGCCTCTGGATGCTGGATTGTTCCTGTCCAAACCCCCTGTCTGTGTCCCTTTCCTTCCCTTCACCCTCCTCCTGGAGCCTCGCCTCCTCTTCACTGCTGTCAAGTTCTACCACCGAAGCAAGATAAGGAACTGTCTTTCATTGTTTTGAACTGTCTCTGTGTCCACGCCTTTGCCAAGTAGGTCTGCCTGTCTGTTGCTAACTAGCGTTGGGAACTGTCTGTGTCCATTCCCTCGCTGGGTAGGTCTGGCTGTCTGCTGCTAACTAGCATTGGGAACTGTCTGTGTCCATTCCCTCGCTGGGTAGGTCTGGCTGTCTGCTGCTAACTAGCGTTGGGAACTGTCTGTGTCCATTCCCTCGCTGGGTAGGTCTGGCTGTCTGCTGCTAACTAGCGTTGGGAACTGTCTGTGTCCATTCCCTCGCTGGGTAGGTCTGGCTGTCTGCTGCTAACTAGCGTTGGGAACTGTCTGTGTCCATTCCCTCGCTGGGTAGGTCTGGCTGTCTGCTGCTAACTAGCGTTGGGAACTGTCTGTGTCCATTCCCTCGCTGGGTAGGTCTGGCTGTCTGTTGCTAACTAACATTGGGAATGGTCTGTGTCTATGCCTTCGCTGGGTAGGTCTGGCTGTCTGCTGCTAACTAGTGTTGGGAACTGTCTGTGTCCATTCCCTCGCTGGGTAGGTCTGGCTGTCTGCTGCTAACTAGCGTTGGGAACTGTCTGTGTCCATTCCCTCACTGGGTAGGTCTGGCTGTCTGCTGCTACCTTGTGTTGGGAACCATCTCGTTGTATTCTGCATTCTGTGTAATGAGTCCAGGCCCTATGTCCTGTACCCAAGGAGGGGTCCTGGCTCCGTGTTCTGTGTATGAGACCTGGCCCTATGTCCTGTTTCCAAGGAGGGTGTCCTGGCTCTGTGTTCCATGTTCCTGTCTCTCCCTTGACCAAGGCTCTGTGTTCCGTCTCCCCCTCGACTAAGGCTCTGCATTCCTGTTCTCCCTCGATCCAGGCTCTGCGTTCCTGTCTCTCCCTCGACCAAGGCTCTGCGTTCCTGTCTCTCCCTCAATCCAGGCTCTGCGTTCCTGTCGCTCCCTCGACCAAGGCTCTGCGTTCCTGTTCTCCCTCGATCCAGGCTCTGCGTTCCTGTCTCTCCCTCGACCAAGGCTCTGCGTTCCTGTCTCTCCCTCGACCAAGGCTCTGCGTTCCTGTTCTCCCTCGATCCAGGCTCTGCGTTCCTGTCTCTCCCTCGACCAAGGCTCTTCGTTCCTGTCTCTCCCTCGACCAAGGCTCTGCGTTCCTGTCTCTCCCTCGACCAAGGCTCTGCGTTCCTGTCTGTCCCTCGATCCAGGCTCTGCGTTCCTGTCTCTCCCTCGACCCAGGCTCTGCGTTCCTGTCTCTCCCTCGATCCAGGCTCTGCGTTCCTGTCTCTCCCTCGACCAAGGCTCTGCGTTCCTGTCTCTCCCTCGATCCAGGCTCTGCGTTCCTGTCTCTCCCTCGACCAAGGCTCTGCGTTCCTGTTCTCCCTCGACCAAGGCTCTGCGTTCCTGTCTCTCCCTCGACCAAGGCTCTGCGTTCCTGTCTCTCCCTCGACCAAGGCTCTGCGTTCCTGTCTCTCCCTCGACCAAGGTTCTGCGTTCCTGTCTCTCCCTCGACCAAGGCAAGGCTTCGGAGTCTTGTCCAGTCCTAGCCACGTCCAAGAACCTTGTCCTGTCCAAGCCACGGCTTTGTGTTCTCATCTTGTCCATGTGCCTCACCCAGCCCAGGTGTACCTTGCCCAGCCCGGTGCTGGGGTTCCCTTGTCCTGCCCAGGAGTCTCACGTCCAGTCCTGTTGCCTCGTCATGTCCTCACCTAGTTCTGGGGTCTGAGCCCGAGTCAAGACCCAAGTTCTGGGTCCTTGTCCAGTCTCTGGCTTGGAGTCCAAGCCCAGGCTCCTAGCTCTCAGTTCCATGTCCTGGTTCCGCTATCCTAGTCAAGTCCTAGTCTGGGCCCTGTGTCCTGGTCTCATCCAGGGCTAGTGTCATGTCCAGCGTCCTTTCTTCCCCACTTTCTTTGCTTCCTTCTCACGCCTAGTCCTGTTCCTGGTAGTTCAGTGTCTGTGTCTTGCATTTGGGTCCGCTCCCAACACCCCCCTATGACAAATATTCATGCCATCTGGTTGGAGGCTACCCAGGCGGTATATAGATCTTGCTGCTAAATGCTGAGGGTGGCCTTGTCTTGACACAAGAGGAAGCCATGGCTGACATGTCAGAATGTGAATGGGAATCAGAATTAATACCGTAGATTTCGCACTACAGAGCGCACCTGATTAAAAGCCGCTGGCTCTAATTTTAGAAAGAAAATCAATTTTGTACTTGTACAAGCCGCACCGGATTTTAGGCCGCACCGGATTTTCGGCCGCACCGGATTTTCGGCCGCAGGTGTCCCACGTTGTAATATGAGATATTTACACAGAAAGATATTACACGTGAGGATTTTTTAACTTTTAATTAAATCCATATGGTAACATAAACAAATACATATTGCAAATGCTTTTTTTTGAACCGTGCCTGTAACGCGACTACTTTTAAATATACGTTGCGTATACTTTTTTACTGAACAACATTCCAATATCTCCTAACGACTGGTAAAAAATATATATACTGCAGCCTACCAGGAAAAGTTATTGATCGCCTTTAACTTAAAAGCAGCGTTCGCTCAGATCTAATGCCGCTCGCGTAATGCGCTCGCCCCCCTCCTTCCCGTTTATCGCAAACCGGTATTTCCCACAAGACGCGGCGAAACCGGGTGTGATGTCATAGCATCCCGCGATGTAGTACAGAAAACAAATATAGTTAAAACACTTCTAACTTTAACTAGAAAATGAATTACTAAGCGAAAATATTATAAACTAAATAACTGCCATAAAGGCAGCACAATGCTTTTCTTCGAGTGTTTTCCATGTTGATGAGGGTGAGTACAAATGACTGATTTACAATAATTTAATTGTGAAAGTGCGCTTGATTTATCGTACAATTTCATTGGACCTCTGTGAACTACTCATCAATTTTATTGGTCTACTGTTACGAGGCAAAATGTTTTTGGCGGCATGAAAAAAAATCATGCATTAGCCGCACCGTAGTAAAGGCCGCAGTGTTCAAAGCTGTTCAAAATGTGGGAAAAAAGTAGCGGCTTATAATCCGACATCTACGGTAATCATGTTGACTGTCTAGTAATGCATAAGCTGGAGATCTGGACAGAAGAGTTCAAATCACACCATGGCTGAGTGGAAATTTAAATTCAGCTAATTATATAAATCTAAAATTTTAAAAAAGGGATGTGAAATGGTCAAACAGCCAGTTTGGATGTAAACCCCATCAAGATTGTTCACACCCTTCAGTAACGGATACAGCCAACCTTCTCAGTCTTGCCTGCATGTGAGTCCAGACCCAGACCCAGACCCAGACCCAGACCCAGACCCAGACCCAGACCCAGACCCAGACCAATGTGTTATCTCCGGCCTGCTGTCTGAAATGCTCAAGGTCAACATGTTGCTCAGCACACCTTTTCAGCACGAATTAAACTGTACTTGGCCAGCCACAATCACACTCCACAATTGATTCAAATAAGCTTTAAAACTTACTGGGAGAATTTCAAAGCATCATATTTGTTTTTTCTACCATCTTCATTTCTTTTCTCTTAATCCAATATTTTTTCCTACTTTTTATTTCTCTGTCTATGCCCAATGTGTACATGGAATTCACTAGCTTCATTCCACTCTCCACCTGTTGTTTATTTCTCATTGCTTCTGTCCTTTTCGGTAGGAGGCTACCCTGATGATCAGTTGGGAGGAGTTGCTGGAAGTCTGTGTTGTGTATGTATGCTTAATTGTATATCAATGTGCACGTGGCCGTGTGTGTATGTCATGTTGTATATGTATGTCTATGTACATCATGGGTCTGCATCTGTGTGTATGTGCTTCTGCATTTTCTCGGTTTATACCGGCACGTATTTTTATGAATATTTGACGTGTTTGAGACTGAATGTGAACATGTACCGTATGTGTGAAAGGCTGTGTGAGTGTGTGTGTGTATGGCCAGTGTATGATAACTGTCTGTGTGACATTTTGTGTATATGGGAGTGTATGTGTTCTATGTGGATATTTGTGCTGTGTGTATATGTGCTGTGTGTATGCTTGTTTTTTGTATATATGCACGTTGTGTATGTGCTGTGTGTATATGTGTTGTGTATATATGGCTGCATATCTGTGTTCTCTATGTACATGTGTTCAGTGCGTGTGCTTTGTATGTAGCAGGTTGTGTGTGTGAGCTCTGTGTAAGTATGCTGTGTGTGTATTGAGTGTGTGATGTGTGTAGTATGACAACATACTTGGACTGACGGTGCAAAGGTAAATTTGTCAGAGTTGCCCTTCTGGATGAGGTTAGAGCTTGGATGAGGGTGGGCTTGAGGTGAGGGTGGAGATTAGAGATGAGGTGGGGGGGAAGACACTTACCCCAGTTGTGTGACGGGGTGAGGCTGACCTCAGACATTGAACTACCCGTACGGAGCCGCGATCTGTAGCCACTCTGCAAACATAAACAGACCAGAAAGGTTTCAACAGTTGCCAAATAAACATTACTATACAGTAGGTAACAAACATATATCACTATCACAATAGAGAATTGTTGCTACCTTCATTGAAGATGAATCTAGCTGCTACTAATTTTGCTAGCATTCCTTCTAGGGGTTACTTTGTTAACACAGCTAAACTGCTGTCAATACCCGCTTCATCACAACAAAGGTAGTTACCGATCATTTGGCTAGGCCATCTACTAACTACAGGTAATAATGGTTTCACTGTTTTTAAACTATTGTCAGAATCAGAATCAGGTTTATTATCAGTGGCATGTGTTGTGAAATTTCTTAGCTTAGCAGCAGCAGTTCAATACAATGCATAATATAAGAAAAAGTAAATCAATTACAGTAGGCATATATGTACATTAAATAGATAATTAATAGTGCAATAACAGAAATAATATATATTTTTAAAAAGTGTGGTAGTGTTCATGGGTTCAATGTCCATTCAGAAATCGGATGGCAGAGGGGAAGAAGCTGTTTCTGAATGGCTGAGTGTGTGTCTTCAGGCTCCTGTACCTCCTTCCTGATGGCAGAGGGGAAGAAGCTGTTTCTGAATCGCTGAGTGTGTGCCTTCAGGCTTCTGTACCCCCTCCCCGATGGTAACAGAGTGAAGAGGGCATGTCCTGGGTGATGGGGGTCCTAAGTAAAGGACATTGTCTTTCTGAAGCACCACTCCCTGAAAACGTCTTGGATATCATGAAGGCTAGTACACAAGATGGAGCTCCCTAATTTTACAACTCTCTGTAGCTTCTTTCATCCCGTGCAGTAGACCCCTCCCCCATACCACACAGAGGAGCCGCCTGTCAGAATGCTCTCCACGGTACATCTGTAGAAGTTTTCGGTGGTTTTAGGTGACAAACCAAATCTCTTCAAACTCCTAACGAAATATAGCTGCTGTCTTGTCTTTATAGCTGCGTTGATATGTTGGGACCAGGTTAGATTCTTAGAGATATTGACACCCAGCTACTGGAAAATGCTCTCTCTAGCACAAAATCACTAGCAAAACTAGAAATTGCCAGAGAAGATGTGTATCACACCAACCTGTCTTTCTCTATTCTGATGAAGAATCACAAACTCCAAAACATTAACACTTTCTCACTTACCTGACCTGCTGAATATTTATTTCTGGTTTAGTTACTGAAAACTCACTCCACTAAACTATGTAATGTCTGACTGCTGCTCCTCTCAAAGTAGATACTTACATTTCAAGTCAAATTTATTGTCAAGTCACTTTTATTGTCATTTTGACCATAACTGCTGGTACAGTGCATAGTAAAAATGAGACAAAGTTTTTCAGGACCATGGTGTTACATGACACAATACAAAAACTAGACTGATCTACGTAAAAAAAAAACCACAGAGAAAGCTACACTAGCTACAGACCTACACAGGACTGCATAAAGTGCACAAAACAGTGCAGGCATTACAATAAATAATAAACAGGACAGTAGGGCAAGGTGTCAGTCCAGGCTTCGGGTATTGAGGAGTCTGATAGCTTGGGGGAAGAAACTGTTACATAGTCTGGTCGTGAGAGCCCGAATGCTTCGGAGCCTTTTCCCAGACGGCAGGAGGTAGAAGAGTTTGCATGAGGGGTGCATGGGGTCCTTCATAATGCTGTTTCCTTTGCGGATGCAGCATGTAGTGTAAATGTCTGTAATGGTGGGAAGAGAGAGACCCCGGTGATCTTCTCAGCTGACCTCACTATCCGCTGCAGGGTCTTGCGATCCGAGATGGTGCAATTTCTGAACCAGGCAGTGATGCAGCTGCTTAGGATGTTCTCAATACAACCCATTTAACTATATACATGTATATAATGTATCTAACTATATAATGTATATAGAAACAAGACCAAGTTTCTCCAAACTAGGGTTTAAAGCACGTAGTCGCATACACACAACTTATGGAGGTAATGATAAGATCTATAGATGAATCACACATAAATATCAAACTAAAGTACATAAATTAAACATTGTAAGGTACAGAATAGACTAACCAGTGACAGTTCAATGTGATGTGGCAGCGAGTTCATTCTTGATTTTATGACACTTGTCTTCTGCTGATGTTAGAAAGCCAAAGAGGATGTCAGATGGACAGGCAGGTTTCTTAATAATACTAAGGGCCCTGTGTGCACAGCGCTCCTGATAAATGTCGCTGATGGATGGTAGGGAGACCCCTACGATCCCCTCTGCTGTTCTCACAGTCCTTTGTAGGAACTTCCCATCTGACGCTGGGCTGTCTCAATACCAGATGGAGATGCAGCTTGTCAGAACACTCTCAATGCTGCTCCAGTAAAAGGCAGTTAAGATGGGTGAGGGTAAAAGATGCCTCGCTTGCCTCAATCTCCTTAGGAAGTGGAGGCACTACTGTGCCTTGTTGAGGGAGGTGATATTTCCCCAGAATGTTGTCTTTCATTCGATGCCTTGGTGTGAAATGACTTGGGATGTTGAGGAGCAAAAAAATTTATTAAGTTTGAAGAAGATACAAATTGGTGGTGTCGCGTGTCGTGCAGAAGATGGTGTAAGGGTTTAGTGGATATGGTACAGTTACTGATATGGGCAGAGAAATGGCAGATAGAGTTTAATCTGACCACGTGTGAGGTGTTGCATATTTGGAGATGCAAATGGACTGTTCACAGCAGGACCCTTATCAGTGCCGATGTGCCGAACGATCCTGAAGTCCAAGTCCAGAGCTCAGTGGATGTGGTTGATAAAGTGGTTAAGAAGTTTTATGACCCCAGCCTTTATAGTCGAGTCACTGAGTTTAAGAGCCAGGAAAGTTATGGTGCAGCTGTATAAAACTCTTATTATGTGGCATCTGGACTATTGCATTCAATTCTGTTTGCCCCCTTATTGGAAGGATGTGGAGGCTTTGAAGAGGGTGCAGAAGAGGTTTAGCAGATGCTGCCTGGATTAAGTGTGATGCACTGTAAAGAGAGGTTGAACACATTTGGATTGTTTTCTCTGGAGTTATGGAGACTGAGAGAAGACCTGATGGAAATTTAGAAGAATATGAGAGGATCAAACAGCCAGTGTAAGAATCTTTTTCATAGAGTAGGAATGCCAAGTACTGGGGGGCACATCAATGTGAGAAGAGGTAAGTTCAAAGGAAATGTGTAGGGCAGAGAGTGGTGGGTGTCTGGACTGCACTATGAGGGGTGGTGCTGAAGGCAACTAGGATAGAGAAATTAAGAAGGCTCTTAGATCAGCCATGAATCTGCAGAGAATGGAGCAACATGGACATTGTGTAGGCAGAAGGGATAGTTTGGGGCTGAAGAGCCTCTTCCTGTGCTGCTCTATATAAATATACAAGTTGCTGTGGAACACAAGGAAGAGAACTTTCAGCCCCTAAGTCAATAAGTTTGCAAGAAACGTATCATCCACATTTGGAAAAGATGCCACTCACTCCCTGGTGCCTGGTATCCCAATCAAGTGCCGGTAAAGGGAAAGGACCTGTAACTGTGTTCTGTTACCTCGTCATCCCGTGACATCAAAAGGAGCTGACCGTCGACCAGCGTGCAGTTACTGATGTCCCAGACTGGTACTCTGGCTGAAGGCACCAACGTTATAGGAGGAGACTGACTCGAACCCTCAGCCCCTGCGTCAGCGTCATCTGTTGAAGTGTAAGAAGAGGAGCCTTTAACACATGAAGGACAAAACAACATAATGAATATTACACAGTGTGGGACAAAGTCAGGAAAATCAGCCCATTGCAGTGTATCTTATCATACATGCCACTCCTGCTAATTACAGCAACAAATACCCGCTCGTTAGAGCAACAAATGATCTGCTGGAAGAGCTTTGCAGATCAAGCAGTATCTATAGAGGGAAAGGAACTGTTAACATTTCAGCCTGAAATCCTGCAGGGATTTGGCCCAAATTATCATCAATTCCTTTCCTCGCACAGATACTGCTGGACTAGCTGAATTCTTCCAGCTGACTGTTGCTCCAGATTCCAGCATTTGCCGTCTCTCGCATCTCCAGCGAATTTATAACTCTTTAGAAACAGCACATCATCGAGTTGAGTTTATTATCAGAGTACAGGTGGGCACAGGTACAATAATACAGGCACGCCGGTGTTCTCACCCTAAACACTGGCGTGCCTCAAGGCTGTGTGCTGAGCCCTCTTCTGTACTCCCTTTTCATCTATGACTGCGTTCCTGTACATGGTTCTAACTCCATAATCAAGTTCGCAGACGGTGGTTGGCCTGATCAGAGGGGATGATGAGACGGCCTACAGGGATGAGGTCCAGCACCTGGCCGCGTGGTGTGCTGACAACAACCTGGCCCTTCGCACCCAGAAGACCAAGGAGATCATTGTGGACTTCAGGCATGCTAGGAGCCACACTCACGTCCCCATCTACATCAATGGAGCTGCAGTGGGGAGTGTATCAAGCTTCAAATTCCTTGGTGTCCACATTTCCGAGGATCACACCTGGTCCCTGAATTCCTCCATCCTGATCAAAAGGACACAACAGTGCCTTTATTTCCTGCGGAGCATCAAGAAAGCCCATCTCTGTCTCAGGATACTGATGGACTTTTACCGCTGTACCACTGAGAGCATACTCACCAACTGCATCTCAGTGTGGTATGGCAATTGTCCCGTATCGGACCGCAAAGCACTCCAGCATGTGGTGAAAACTGCCCAGCGGGTTATCAGCACCAAATTTCCCACCTTTGAGAACATCTACCATAAACACTGCCTGGGCAGGGCGAAAAGCATTATCAAGGATGCATCTCACCCTAACCATGGACTTTTTACTCTCCTCCCATCCGGTAGGCGCTACAGGAGCCTCCGTTCCCACACCAGCAGGCACAGGAAGAGCTTCTTCCCTGAGGCTGTGACCCTGCTGAACCTCACATCACAGCGCTAAGCAGTATTGCACCCATATTGTACTGTCTCAGTACTTTTATATTTGTGTGCTGTAGCACTTACTTTTTATTCACAGCTATTTTGTAAATAACACTATTCTTAGCATTTCTGGTTAGATGTTAATTACATTTCATTGGCTTTCTATCTGTACTCGGCCAAATGACAATAAAGTTGAATCTAATCTAATCTAATAACAAACTGGCTTGCAACAGCAAACAGATTGAGATAACACACAGAATATAAAGAATATACTGTACATTAATTGTATAACAGAGTGAAGCGACGGTGAAAGATAAAGCCTGCATCGAGAGCGTTCTATCTGGATGCATCACTGCGTGGTACAGAAACTGCTGGGCCCATCAGCCCAAGAAACTGCAGAGGCTGGTGGACACAGCTCAGCACGTCACAGAAACCAGTCTCCCCTCCATCGCCTCTAACCCCTCGCCGCCTCAGTGAAGTAGACAGCATAATCAAACACCTCACCCTACCTCAGACATTCTCTCTTCTCTCTCTTCCATTGGGCAGAAGATATTAGATACTAAAATCTGAAAGCACAAGGTTAGCTTCTACTCCACTGTTATGACTATTGAATGGTTCCTCATATGATATGACGGACTCTGTATCTCAATATCTACCTTATTATGTTCATGCACCCTTTTACCGACCGACACTGCACTTTCTCTGTAGCTGTTAGTTTATTCTGTGTTCTGTTTTTGTTTTACCTTGTTCCTTTCAATACACTGTGTAATGATCTGATCTGTATGAACCATCTGCAAGATAGCTTTTCACTGTATCTCGGTTCAGGTGGCAATAATAAACCAATTCCAATTATTAGTAAAACACTCGCTTTGCCTAGTGGCATGATCGCGGGGTGATAACCCCTGCCTGGCCAAACCTTAGCACTCTCTTTTGGGTGGATGCTGTGTGTGATGTCCCCTGTGTAGAGTCAGTACCCCAAAATAAACCAGCAATATTCCAGCAATTGGAGCTCACGGATCCCCCTTCGATCATTGCCGACCCTGGGCTCCCGCCCTGAGCCCAAGGCCCAGAGGGTCTGTCAACCCATCATCTCCTCAAGCCGTGTCTTTCTTCATCCTCCTTGTGCCTTCTGCCCGAAGCCCACGCAAACTAACAGCTTTTACACAGAAAGAATAAGATCTCTTCCATTGGTAAACACTGAATTCCAAAGCCCCGTTATCAGTTATAACCCAAACATGCTGCTACACAGAGAACCATGTAAAACTATGGTCCTGAAAAACATCCTCGTTTTTACTGTGTACTACACCAACAGTTATGGTCAAAATGACAATAAAAAAGTGACTTGACTTGACTTGAGCCCACTGCCCCAGCAGTTAACATTACAGAGAAGCCATTCTATTATAAGCCTTACCAACTAACATAAAAGAAGAAACTCTTACATTAGTACAAAATAAAACACAAAATATGAGACAAGAAAGTGGTAGTGTAAATCATTGTCGTAGCTGAAGTAAGGTTAGTCCATTGGTCTGTTCCTGTGGGACATCAGGCTTGTATACCTCCTGCCCAATGATAGGATCGCAATGTCTGTAACAGCTAATGCAGCACCTTCTGAATTGCAGGAATATTGGACTTACGACAATTAGTGTGCAAACGGCAATATCTCAAAACAGCCCTCGGTTAAAGCCAGACAACTATTGCAGTTTCACAATTTAAACTGAGGAAGTTGCCGGTCAAGACACCTGGGGTACAACCAGCAAAGCTACGTATAGCACCTACTTATGTGGCATGTATAAGTGTCCCAAGACGCTTTGCAGGAATGTTACTAAACAAAATGAGTGGCACTGCAGTGTAGCAGTTAGAGCGCCAGTATTCCGGTTCAACACCTGCCGCTGTCTGCAAGGAGTTTTTACATTCTTCCCATGAGCACGTGGCTTTTCTCTGGCTGCTCCCACTTCCTCCCAGATTCCAAAGGTACATGGGTTAGTAGGTTAATAAGTCACTTGGGAAGTGCAGGCCTATTGGGGCTGAAAGGCTTCTTGCTGTGCTGAGTCTCTAAATAAAAATAAATAAGATATTGACACTGACTCATGTCAAGTCACTTTTATTATCATTTCAACCATAACTGCTGGTACAGTACATAGTAAAAATGAGACAACGATTTTTCAGGACCATAGTGTTACATGACACAGTACAGAAACTAGACTAAACTACATAAAAAAACAACACAGAAAAAAAACTACACTGGACTACAGACCTACCCAGGACTGCATAAAGTGCACAAAACAGTGCAGGCATTACAATAAATAATAAACAAGACAATAGGGCAGTAAGTTGGTGTCAGTCCAGGCTCTGGGTATTGAGGAGTCTGATAGCTTGGGGGAAGAAAATGTTACAAAGTCTGGTCGTGAGAGCCTGAATGCTTCGGTGCCTTTTCCCAGACGGCAGGAGGGAGAAGAGTTTGTATGAGGGGTGTGTGGGGTCCTTCATAATGCTATTTCCTTTGTGGATGCAGCGTGTGGTGTAAATGACTGTAATGGTGGGAAGAGAGACCCCAATGATCTTCTCAGCTGACCTCACTATTCACTGCAGGGTCTTGCGATCCGAGATGGTGCCATTTCCGAACTAGGCCGTGATACAGCTGCTCAGGATATTCTCAATACAACCCTTGTAGAATGTGATGATGATGGGGGGGGTGAGAGATAGACTTTCCTCAGTCTTCGCAGAAAGTAGAGATGCTGCTGGGCTTCCTTTGCTATGGAGCTGGTGTTGAGGGACCAGGTGAGATTCTCCGCCAGGTGAACACCAAGAAATTTGGTGCTCTTAACGATCTCTACCGAGGAGCCGTCGATGTTCAGCGGGGAGTGGTCGCTCCGTGCCCTCCTGAAGTCAACAACCATCTCTTTTGCTTTGTTCACATTCAGAGACAGGCTGTTGGCTCTACTCATGTGAGGAGATACTCAGGCAGGTGAGCAAAAACTCAGTGAAATAGCCTTTCAATATTTTTTCATATTTCCTTATGTAATGCCTTGATTCATACTTTTTACTGTTCTGTTGTAGGTACTTCACTTAGCAGCTCTGTGAGAGCTGCTTTCAGCCTGTTTGGGGTTTTGTTGAAGATAAGGGATGATGAGGAATGTTTGTCATCCAATAAGGATGGCGGAACTGGGGGGAGTTTTTTTGCTGAGGGACAGTAAGGTTGGTCTTGGGGATTTTGTTCAGCGGGAGATGAAGAGAGGAGACACTGCAGAGAACTGGTCGTTGGATTCGACCTGGGGTGGGGCCGTGATTCAAAGGAATCCGGTGGCAGGATTGACTGAGGATTAGTGAATATCGGTGAAGCGATGAGCTCCAACTTGTGCATATTTGACTGTTTAATTAAAATGGTCCTTTTCCTTTTGGTTTTCTTTACTATCCCTTTAGTTAAGATTCATAAATATAATTCCTTTAATCATATGCAGTGTACTGTCTGTTACTTCGTGACGTTAATTTGTAATGGCAGCAAATTACACAGCATCCACACAAGCCGGTGTTTGGGGTAGGAGTGCCACCTCCATCTCAGGTTTGGTGGGACCAGAATGTGTCTTCCCTAGGCTTACTGCAGCAAAGGAAACCGGGGGGTTTCACTTACGATAAAGCAAGAGGCCATTTAGCCCATCAAGTCTACACCAGTTCACTTACAATCCCATTACTAGGTGTCCCTGGTTAACAAATAGATTTTATTTGTTTACTAAAAAAATCCACAAATGTCATTTGATATGGTAAGGGCAGTAGGGTAGTGTAGTCTTTAGCACAATGCTTTACAGTACCAGAGGCCCAGGTTCAATTCCCACCGCTACCTGTACGGTCTCCCCATGACCGTGTGGGTTTCCTCCAGGTGGTCCACAGTCCAAAGACGTACCAATTGGTAGGTTAAGTGGTCCCACGATTGGGCTAGGATCAGTGGACTGCTGGGTGGCGTGGTCGAAGAGCCGGAAAGGCCTCTTCCGCACTGTATCTCAAGAAATAAATGTTAACTATCCCCCTGCTGTATTGTAATAATTTGCATTCAAAAATATACAAGACTGATAAGAAAAAATAATCACTAAAAGTGGAGGAAGAGAGAGATGTCTGTAAGTGGTAATTCAGCAGTGACCTATAGTCACATTCCTCCACTTACAACCCTGTAACCAATCAGCTTCCTCTGACTCTCCCACCACCCACAATTGACCTGGACATCTTTGAGATGTGGGAGGAAAACTAAGCATCTGGTAGAATCCCATGCAGTCACGGTGTGCAGACCACACAGAAAGCAACAGAGGTCAGGATTGAATCCATATCTCAGGAACTGTGAGGTAGGCGGTCCAACGACTGCACTGTGGCCTTAAGTACTGAGATGTAAAGCATTTCAAGGAGGGAATTCAGGAATCAGTGCTTTGCCTTTTGAAACTGATGGTGTGGATGGATGGGATTGGTTTGTTGAGGATGGATGGGATTGGATTATTGAGGATGGATGGGATTAGTTTATTGAGGATGGATGGGATTGGATTATTGAGGATGGATGGGATGGGTTTATTGAGGATGAATGGGATTGGTTTATTGAGGATGGATGGGATTGGTTTATTGAGGATGAATGGGATTGGTTTATTGAGGATGGATGGGATTGGTTTATTCAGGATGGATGGGATTGGATTATTGAGGATGGATGGGATTGGATTATTGAGGATGGATGGGATTGGTTTATTGAGGATGGATGGGATTGGTTTATTGAGGATGGATGGGATTGGTTTATTGAGGATGGATGGGGTGGGTTTATTGAGGATGGATGGGATTGGTTTATTGAGGATGAATGGGATTGGTTTATTGAGGATAGATGGGATTGGTTTATTGAGGATGGATGGGATAGGTTTATTGAGGATGGATGGGATTGGATTATTGAGGATGGATGGGGTGGGTTTATTGAGGATGGATGGGATTGGTTTATTGAGGATGGATGGGATGGGTTTATTGAGGATGGATGGGATGGGTTTATTGAGGATGGATGGGATTGGTTTATTGAGGATAGATGGGATTGGTTTATTGAGGATGGATGGGATTGGTTTATTGAGGATGGATGGAATTAGTTTATTACCATCATTTGTATTGAGATACAGTGAAAAATGATACTTTCTTCTCCAACTCTTAACCTTTCCCACTCCCCTGGCTTCACCTACCATGTTCCAGCTAGCCTCTCTTTCCTCTCCCCATCTTTCTATTCTGCCGCCTTTCCCCTTCCTTCAAGGTCCCGAAGAAAGGTCTCAGTGACTGTTTATTCATTTCCATCTATGCTGCCTGGCTTGCTGAGTTCCTCCACTATTGTGTGTGTGTTGCTTTGTATTTTCAGCATCTACAGACTTTCTTGTGTTAGTGAAAAACTTAGTTTATATACTACCCCAACAGATTATACATTGAGGTAGTAAGAAATTACAGGATGCAGAATAGAGTGGTACAGTTACAGAGAAAGTGCAGTGTGAGCAAACAAATACAGTTCAAGGGTCATGATAAAGTAGGTTTGAAGTCGAGGAATTCACTATTAGCTAATGCGAGGTCCATTCAAAAGTTTGATAGTGGAAGATGAGCAAGAGACCAGTTAAAGAAACTGAGATTGGTCAGGAGGTACAGAAGCTTGAAGTCTCACACCACCAGCTTTTCAAAGTAATTTCCTTTTGACTGTTTAATTCATGAACCAACCTCCACAACCTAAATCGCTATCCCAAAATTGCAATGCTATGACCCTTTGTCCACTTGGTACAAAATGGTCTTTTTCTGATCAAACTGTATTTTTTCTGTATAGTAATTTGTTAGTATGTATCTCTTGTGGGTGTACGAACCTGATTCTATGAGCCTGTGGTGCTGCTGCAAAACAACAAATTTCACTTCATATAAGACAATGATAATAAGCCTGATTCTGATCTCTAATTCTAGTTCACTGCACTTGTGCGGTCATATGCTTGTGCTGGGTCATAAGTTTGAACTGGGTGAAAATGTAGGTGCGTGGGTTAGTAAATTTGTTGATCATACCAAGATTGGTGAAGCTGAGGACAGTGTAGAAAACTGGCGAGGAATACAGCACAATATAGTAAACACAAAGTACACTGTAGATGCTGTGGTCAAAGCAACACGTACAACACGCTGGAGGATGCTGCCCGGCCTGCTGAGTTCCTCCAGCATGTTGTACAGCACAATATAGATTAGTTGCCGACATGGGCTGAGAAATGGCAGATGGAGTTTAAATTAGATAAATGTGATGTGTTGCACCTTGGTAGGACAAATGCAAGGAGACAGGACGCTGTTAAGGGCAAGCTCCTTAACAGTGTTGCTGAACAGAGAGATCTTCACATTAGAGATGTTTGGATTAATGCACATGAATGTAAGGAAGATGGAGGGATATGGACATGGTGCAGATAGGAGGGATTAGTGTTTGGATGTTTTGATTTACTTTTTAGCTGGCTCAGCACAACTTTGTGGGCCAAATGGCCTATTGCTGTGCTGTACTGTTCTATAAAGTTGGAGAAAATTTCAGGAGAGTTGGGACCAACAAGGATGAAAATCAAAACATTGTTTAAGTTTATTGAAGATGACACTCTAATGTGATTGACTCATCTCATGCTCTGAATTCTGGTTAGAGTGACAGAAAAGTACAGCACAGAAACAGGCTCTTTGGCCCATCTAGTCCATGCAGAACCATTTAAACCATCTACGCCCATTGATGTGCACCAGAACCATAACCCTCCATATCCATGTCATTCATGTACCTGTCCAAACTTCTCTTTAAGTGTTGAAAGTGCGCTTTCATGCATCACTCACACTGGCAGCTCATTCCACACTCTCATGACCCTCTAAGTGAAGAAGTTTAACCTCATGTTCTCCATAAGAATTTCACTTTTCACCTTTAACCCATGACCTCTGGATGTAGTCCCAACCAACCTCAGTAGAAAAAACATGCTTGCATTTACCCCATCTATACCCCTCATAATTTTGTATACTTCTATCAAATCTCCTCTCAGTCTTCTATGTTGCATGGAATAAAGTCCTACTGTATTCAGTCTTTCAATATAACTCAGGCCTCCAGACCCAGCAATGTCCTTGTAAATTTTCTCTTCATTCTGTACTCTGTTACTGTCAGCTTTTCTGCCAGTCAGTGTGGTGTAGACAGGAAGTATATTAAAGGTGCACGATGTATTATCCACTTCCTGTTCCATATTCTCGACCGTTAATTGTGGGTTACTAACCTCAGCATAACTACTGAAACAGGAGCCCACGGTGCTAGTAGTTTCCCTGTGTGGGGGTAGGGTTATTCACTGAGCTGTCAGATTGCTTTTGGCTCAGTGATCCCATCATCTTATCTCAGACAGAAGAATCTGGGTCCAAAGTTTTGTGATCCAACCTGACTCTACAGCAGGAGACTTGCAACTTGAGGACTTGAGGAAAGATGAAGGATCACACACAGATCAAAGCCTGAACCTGATTCTGATTCTGACATGATATTTTGTAAAAGATTGTTGGAGTTTCAGCTGTTGTCCTAATGCAGTCTCAAAGTAAAAGAGATGTATGCATAGAGTGTACATCACACAAACAGACCCTTTGTCCATCTGGTCCATTTAAACCGCCTACTCCCACCGACCTGCACTGGCACCATAGCCCTCCATTTCCCTACTGTCCATGTACCTGTTGCATTGAAATGGGGAGAAATATCTTTGCAAAATGGTGGGTTGTATAGACTAAAGCAGGGATTCCCAAACATTTTATACCATGGACCCCTACCACTAATCAAGGGGTCCGTGGGACCCAAGTTGGGAACCCCTGGACCAAGCGTCGCTTAGATTCAAAACTAAGATTTACCTTAACTTACATGATTAAGCCAGAGAGGGTGCAGAAAAGGCTCACAATGATGTCTCTAGCCCATGGCCAACCAGGATATCGCTGCCCCACTTTATGTACCTTCAAGCAGGGAGTCAGGTTTAGCCTGAGCAATGACGATGTCATAAGTTTCCCCTTTATTGATTGCAGCGCCTGCGGCTGGACTTAAACAAGAGGCGATTGACCATGGTCATTAATCCAAATGAAAATGGCAGAAGCAGACCAGATGAAACAGGAGTGTAGACAGTATAGTGTGGAGTATCCAAAATGTGGATTCATACCAGCAGCAAGCAACCAACAGCAGACAATGTGTCTGTTGTGTGAAATAGTATTTTTTTCAAATGAGGCAATGAAATCATCCAGACTCCTTGAACCTTTGAAGAGAATACACACTGATCAAGCAAACAAGAACTAGGCTATTTTCAGTCACTTCATGAAAATGTTCAGAATTGGAAAATACTTCAAAACACATTTTCCAACATTTCACAACAAACTATAACGGTTTGCTTGCCTCATACAGCATTTCATTGCTCCTTACTAAATTAGGAAAGCCCAAACAATTGAAATTCAAATTTCAAAGTAAATTTTTTTATCAGAGTACATCATATATGTCACTACACACAACCCTGAGATTAATTTATTTGTGGGAATACTCAGAAAATCTATAAAATAGTAACTATAACAGAATCAATGAAAGATCAATTAGCGAGCAGAAGATAAATTGAGCAAATGCAAATATAAATAAATAGTGATAAATGAGAACATGAAATAACAAGATAAATAGTCCTTAAAGTCGGATCATTGGTTGTGGGGACATCTCAATGGATGGGGAAGTGAATGCAAAAAGGTTCAAAGGTTAATTTATTATCAAAGTATGTATGCAGTATAGAACTCTGAGATTCTTCTTCTCCAGACAGCCACGAAATAAAGAAAATCCATGAAATTAGTTTAAAGAGAAACAGCAAACCCACCCACCCACTCAGAAAGAGAATGGCAACACAATCATCAACCTCCCCCCAACCCAGAACACAACAAGAACATCGGCCCCCAAACCCCTTCCCCCTGCACAAAAACTCAATGAGAAAGAACGGGCGATAACAGAGAATATAAAAACCATAAGACTGTTATCCTCTTTGTTCAAGTGCCTGTTGGTTGAGAGGTAGCAACTGTTCTTGAACCTGGTGGCGTGAGTCCTGAGACTGTTGTTCCTTCTACTGCTGGCAGCAGCGAGAAAAGAGCCCGGCCTGGCTGGTGGCAATCTCTGATGATGGATGTTGCTTTCCTACGACAGCATTTCATGTAGATGTGCTGAATGGTTGGGAGAGTATTACCTGTGATGTACTGATCTGAATTCACTACCTTTTGATGTTTTCATACAAGGCAGTGATGCAGCCAGTCAACATACTCTCCACTGCACGTCTATAGAAGTTTGTTAAACTTTTAGATGTCATGCCAAATCTCCACAGACTCCTGAGGAAGAGCCAGCAGTAAGGGAGGACAACAACATTTGTTCTGTATTTGGATGAGTCAACTTTGCCAGGCAATTAATCTATGCCTCTTGGTTATGTTTGCTTCATAAAATATGAAAGTGTGGTTCAAGAGTGGTTATCTGCAAGGGGACTAAAAGCAGGTATGACGGGGGAGTCAATGTTTTTGGCTGCATGGGGCACTAACAATGACAGGATGCTGCCATGGAGTTACTACTTCCTCAGAAAAAAACTGTTCCCAACATATTCACCATTCACTGGGTAATTCACAGACAACATCTTGTCACAAAATACCAAAGTGATCGGTTGGATATATCGTTAATTGTTGTTAGCACAGTGCTAAATAAAACTAAGCCCTATGCTCTCAATTCTCAACAATTTCAAGAGATTTATATAGAGAATGATGAACAGTTTGAATGGTGCTATTGCATATATGAGTCAGATAGCTCTCAAAATGAAACTGCCCGAAATACTTTTATGCACTTTTTAAAACTGTGATAAAATTCTTTGAAGATTAAATGCTTCATTCAGCAATCAACACAAGAATATAAGGCATGATGTTGCTTATTTATCAGAATTATTTGCAACGTTTAATTAAATTAATCTTCAGTTGCAAGGAAATGCTGTGAATCTTTTCAAAGTTGCATCAATCGCCTCTACATTTCTGTCCAAGTTAACTCTATTTAAGTGGAACATTGGCCGTTGCGGCATTTTCCAATTACTGAGCAACTCTGAGTTAGAAGAAAAAGAAAGAATACCAGATAGCACAATGATGCATCTGGTAGAAAAGCTCCTGTGGTCCAGATTCAATCCAGGCTCTGTCTGTGTGGACCAAGACACAGTTCTCCCTATGACCCTGCACGATTCCTCTGGGTGCTTTAATTCACTCCCAAAACTCAAAGGCATACAGATTGGTGGGATAAATGACCACTTTAAATTGTGCCTCATGTGAAAGATGGTAGCAAGGTGCCGTTGTGGTTAGCGTATCATTTTGGAGTGCCAGCTGTACGACTGGGGTTCAATTCCCACCACTGCCTCAAGAGATTTTGCATGTTCTCCTCCTGACTGTGTGTGTTTCCTCCGGGTGCTCCAGTTTCCTCCCCCAGTTCAAAGTCATCCAGCTTAAGGTTGGTGAGCTGACGACGTGCTATGTATGAGCTGGAACTGTGGCACAATGATGGGCTGTCCAGCACAACCCTCGCTGATTTAATTTGATACAAATGCTACATTTCACTGTGTGCTTTGAAGTACATGCGACAAGTACATTTAATCTAATCTAATCTGTAAATGAGTGGCAGAATATGATGAGCTGATGGGAGAGCGAGAAGCATAAAACGGGATTCAATGGTTCCATTTAATATTAGAGAAAGTATACAATATCCAACCCAAAATCCCTACTCTTCACAGACATCCACAAAACAGAGACAAAAAAACCAAAAGAATGAATGACAGAAAACATTAGAACCCTGAAGCCAGGCACACCCTGCAGCAAAGGCATCAACCCACCCTTCTCACCCCTCTCCTCACCTCTCTTGCTCCAGCAAAGGCATCAGCCCCCCCTCCCCACCACCCACCAAGCAAACAATAGCAAAGCCCCCAAAGACCATGATTGTAGTCTATCAAAAACTACAGTCCTTCCCAACTGTGTACACGGGTGGTTGGTGCTTTGCGAGCCACAGATAGGGGGCCTAAGGGTCTTCTTCAATACCCTATGACTCAAAAAAATTATCTGGTCACTTGATACAGTAGTTTTTTTTGCACAGACAGGTAAATGCCTGCAGCACAATGTGAGTGTGGTGGTAGAGACATACACGTGAGGGACATGTAAGAGATTCTTGGATAGGCACATGGCTGAAATAAAAATGGAGGGTTATGGGCTCTGTCAGACAGGGGTCCCCAAACTTTTTGAACCGCGGACCAGTTTAATATTGACAATATTCTTGCAGACCAGCCAACCGGGGGTGGCGGGGGGGTGATGGTGGGGGTGTTAATCACGACCGTAATATAGGTGATAAGTCAGCTATAAGTCACTTATAAGTGGCTAATACACTCAATTTTGTTTCTAAAAGGGTTTATCGAACGAATTTAATATTAAACACACAGCGCATATTTTCCTCGCATGAACACAGTGATAAGTCAATTATAACTCACTTATAAGTCAATAGCATCATAACATTTTAAGCAATGTTTGGATATTAAACCCACAGCACATATTTTCCTCGTATGAACATATAAACTCATTGCAACACACCAGTGAGAGGACAAGGTAAGGGCCGGAGGTCCCCGTGCCGGGGCCACGGCGGTCGTAGTCCGGAGAGAGCGACAGACTGAGCGAGGAGTGCGACAGGGTGCCCAAACCCCCCCCCCACCCGTAGGTAGGTAGGATCTATCGGCCAACAAAAATTTGGCTGGAGGGATGACTTTAGGTAGATCGCAGCGAGGTGGCTGCTCTGCTACTTATGAAACTCTGAGCCCGAATTAAGCTGCCTACAAATATTTCAGCACCGGGCTCCCCACGAACATTCGGTGTGCTGAACAGGTTTAGAAGCGGCGCCCATCTGTCCACGCTCCAGGCCAGTACCAACGGCACTTCCCAGCAGCCAGTTACCTGAGGCCAACCAGTGATCCCTGGCGCAAGGGTATCACTGCGGTTAGGCGACGACTGATGACCTCGCGTGCGTTCAAGTTCAACAGTGGGTGTGACAGGGAATGAGGAAAGGTGCAGCTGACTCATATCGTTTCATATCACCAAATCATATCGTTTCCTCGCGGCCCGGTAGCACATGCTTTGCGGCCCGATACCGGTCCGCGGCCCGATGGTTGGGGACCACTGCTGCAGGAGGGAAGGGCTAAATTGATCGTGGAGTAGGTTTAAAGGTCAACACAACATCGTGGGCTGAAGGGCCTGTACTGTGTTGTGGTGTTTTATGTTTTTGGAATCTTCTTGTACACAATGTGGCTACCAAGTTTCCATTTAAGAATTGCAACAACACTTCAAGTGAGCATCACCATTTCTGAAGATACTGAAAAGCACGATAGAAATGAAAGATAATTTTTCACTTCCTGTGCTATGAGGATTCTCTGAGCGACCAAAGTATTTTTAATCATTCACAATGGTCAAAGCTCTACTTCGAAGTAAAGGGTGGCACCACCCAGACACACAGACCATCAAACAAGAGCTGAAAATGCAGGCAACACGTCCTCAGTCGTGGTTCTCCACAAGGCTGCTCCACACGCCTGTGACTGCAGGGCTACACTCCGCTCAGTTGTCAGATGGTATCTCCGTAGTGAGCGGCATCTCAAATAACAATGAGTTGAAGTAAAGGAAGGAGACAGGGAGCCTAGTAACATGGTGTCATGACAATGACATTTCGTCAATGTTAGTAAAACAAAAGAGCTGGTCATTGCCTTTAGGATGGGGGAGGGGCAGTACACATGCTCGTGTCCACATCAACAGTGCTGAGGTTGACAATTTCAAGTTCCTAGGATTAACCATGAATGCACCTGCTGAATGTCTTGACTTAGTAAATTTCCTTGGCTGTGGAGACTTGTGGTTGGAGCAGGACAAGCTATTGGTCATGTTTATTCCTAGGAACTCAAAAAATGTTATGTAGGCAAGAGCATGCGTACTGCCTGCCCCCACCCATTCCTAAAGGCAATGACCAGCTCTTCTGTTCTGCTGACATTGACGAAACGTCATTGTCATGACACCATGTTTAAAATCCACCATAATTTTAAATTTTGTTTAAAATTGCGAATCAATGCTTTCAAAAATAAACTCATTCCCAACTGGTTAGCAACATTTCCCACTTCTTACTTGTACAGAGCGATTAATTATCAATTACAGATGCTGTTAAAATGTTTAACAGGCACTCTGCTTTCCTCCCACATTCCAAAGACCTACTGGTTAGTGAGCAGGGCATGCTAGATTGGCATCAGAAGCATGGCGATACTTGTGCTACCCGCAGTACAACTCGGATTGTGTTGGTTACTGGCACACACACAAAACACTGGAAGAACTCAGCAGATCAGGCAACATTTATGGAAATGAATAAACGGTCAATGTTTCAGGCTGAGATTGTTCTTCAATACTGGAAAGGACAGGGAAAGATGCTAAAATATAAAGGCAGATGAGGAAAAAAGGCAAGAGACCAAGTGGGGAAGAAGGAAGAGGGGAGGAGGAGGGCAAAACAAAAAAAGAGATAAATAAATTGTGGAAGCAGAAATCAATGTTCATGCTATCGAATTGGAGTCTATTGAGATGGAACATCAGGTGTTTCTCATCCACCCTGAGAATGGCCTCATTATGGCAGAAGAGGAGGACTTGGAGTGACATGTCAGAAAGAGAATGGGATAGGAATTAAAATGGCTAGCCACCGGGAAATCCCGCTTTTGGCAGACGGTGCAAGAGCGACCCCCAGCCCCCACTTTACATCGGGTCTCACCAGTGTAGAGGAGGCTGCAACTGACAATGCCAGAAGACTCACAGGTGAAGTGTTGCCCCACCTGGAAGAGCTGTCTGGGGCTCTGATTGGAGGTGAAGGAGTAGCTGTAGCATTTCTCTCACTTGCAAGGATATGTGCCAGGGGGAAAACTATTTTACTTCACTGTTGCTGGGTCAAAATCCTGGAACTCTCGTCCCAAATGTGGGAGCACCTTCAGCAGAGGGATGCAGTGGAAGAAGAAGGCAGCTCAGCACGGCCTTCTCACGGGTGAGTAGCGACTGCCCGTCGGCCAAAATGAGTATATATCAAATATAACGAAGCTATAGCACGGCAAAAGACCATTTGGCCCATCTTCTTCATGCGGTGTTTACATTCTGCATGAATTTTCTCCCACTGCTCTTCAGCTCACCTAATCAATAAATCCATCAATTCCTTACTTCCTCTGTATCCTTGCATTCCCTGTAAACTCATTGGAGCTGACTCCTTGTGATAGGAGAACAAAGACAATAATTTCTGCTCTGCCACTCCATGAGATATGGGGTTACCTGATCTTGGACTTTCCTGCTTCTTCCCTTTGGTCTGTCTAAGCCATAGTCTAGCTATGGTATGTTCAATCTGTGGATCGTGTGGATTCTCTCCACACCCTGGCTTCACTGTACCAGTCAGCAAGATTCTCATCCCAAAGTGGAGAGGATAATCTTACAAAGTATCCTATACTTTTTGGTCAGTTGTCCAGTCACAAGGCAACTGTGTTCCAACAAGCTTATCCTCTACATTTAGCAATCTTTTCCAATCTTCCCCTTCTCAGAATATAGTTCCTCAGCCTTTGTTGGGCACAGCCGTTAGGGACCGGGATCAACCCTCACCCCACCCCATCAATCTTCCCTGTTATTCCTCTAAACCTTTCAGTTTGAAACAATCTGTTCAATCATCCTATCTGTCCTGTCACATTATTAGGTACACCTGTACGCCTGCCTGTTAATGCAAATATCCGATCAGCCAGTCATGTGGCAACAACTCAATGCATAAAAGCGTGCAGACGTGGTCAAGAGGTTTGGGTGTTGTTCAGAATGGGAAGAAATGTTGACCATGGAATGATTATTGGTGTCAGACCACCTGCTGGTTTGAATATGTCGGAAACTGCTGATCCCCTGTGATTTTCACCCACAACGGTCTCTAGAGTTCACAGAGAATGGCGCAAAAACAAAAAAAATCCATTAAGCGGCAGTTCTGTGGTTGAAAACACCTTGTTCATGAGAGATATCAGAGGAGAATGGCCAGACTGGTTCAAGCTGACAGGAAGGTAACAGTAACTCAAATAACCACGTGCTACAACAGCGGTGTGCAGGAGAGCAGCTCTGAATGTACAATTCATTGAACCTTGAAGATGATGGGCTACAGCAGCAAAAGGCCACATACACTCGGTGGCCACTTTATTAGCTACAGCTTATGTTCCCTGGTATCAGTTTTATTCAGCCAATATCCCACAAATCAATTTGGAATACTGCAGGTCTGATGCTGTTAGGAGTCAGAGTTGGATGTCGGAGCCATACATCATGGAAGTAGGTTTTTCAGTCCAACTAGTCCATACTGACCTGGATTCCCATCTAGGGCAGTTCATCTACTTACATTTTGCTCAAATCACCTTGAACATTTTCTATTTTCTGAGCCAAATAAGTGCTTTTTAAATGCTAACAGATCTACTTTAACCACTTCCTCTGGCAGTTCATTCCATAAATGGAACATTATCTGTGTAAAATAGCTGCCCCTCAGGTTCCTATTAAATCTCAACTTAAAACATATGCACTCTAGTTTTTGATTCCACAACCCTGCATTCACCCTATCTTTGCCCCTCATGATTTTATACCCCTCTATAATATGACCCCTCGTTCTCCGTCACTTGACTGAGTAAAGTCCTAGCCTGCTAAACCGCTCTCTACAGTCAGTCCCTCAAGTCCTGCAATTTCCTCATAAATCTTTTCTGCATTCTTTTCAGCTTAGTTGATTCTCCCTCCTAATAGGGTGACCAGAACCAATCACAATATTCTTATCTCCTTACATTCTTATTACAGATGCTTGTTTCTTTTGGCCACTTACAATAAGACCAGTAGATACAGGAACAGAATTAGCGGAGCCGAATGGCCCATCGAATAAGCTTTGCCATTCCATCATGGCTGATTTATTTTCCCTCTCAACCCCATTCTCCTGCCTTCTCCCAATAACTTGTGACTCCCTGACTAATCAAGAATCTATCAACTTCCACTTTAAATATACCTAATGACTTGGGTCATTAGTCGTGGGCAAAGTACTGGAGAGTTTAACATCGGTAGCTGAGCGAAGGGCGCTGAGTAGGCTACGGTCAATTATGGAAAACTCTGAACATCCTCTACATAGCACCATCCAGAGACAGAGAAGCAGTTTCAGCGACAGGTTACTATCGATGCAATGCTCCTCAGACAGAATGAAGAGGTCAATACTCCCCAATGCCATTAGGCTTTACAATTCTACCGCCAGGACTTAAGAATTTTTTAAAAGCTATTATTAATGCTTTTTGAGATAGTGATTTAGATGTATATCATATTTTTTTTTTACTGAGTTAAGTATTGTATGTAATTAGTTTTGCTACAACAAGTGTATGGTACATTGGAAAAAAGTTGAATTTCCCCATGGGGATGAATAAAGTATCTATCTATCTATCTATCTATCTATCTATCTATCTATCCACAGCCATCAGTGGCAATGAAATTCCTCCTCATCTCTGTTCTAAATGGACATTCCTCTATACTGAGATTGTGCTTCTGGTCATAGGCTTACCAACTATTGGAAACATCTTCTTCTCATCTATTTCATCCAGGCCTTTCAATATTCAATAGGTTTCAATGAGATGCCCCCTCATTCTTCTAAACTCCACTGATTTCAGGCCCAGAGCCATCAAATCCTCCTCATACATTAACTCTTTCATTCAAGGAGTTATTCCTGTGAACCTCCTCTGGACCCTCTCAAATGCTAGCACATTTTTCTTAGATAAGAGGTGCAAAACATCTCACAATACTCCAAGTGTGATCTAACCAATCTTCAGCATTACATCCTTGCCTTTATATTCTAGTCCTCCGTGCTCAAACAGGAAAGGCATCCATTTTTACCATAGGTTCCTGGTTGAACGTTGTGGTGCTATGGTAACGATAGCATTAAGAAGTACTCATCCTCTTATCAGCAAGATCTTTATTAAATATTGAGCTACCTAAATTAAGAATTAGCAATAACATTTCATAAACCTGTTGCTGAAAAAGTCATAAGAGCACTCGATTATCCCAATTAAATAAATAGATTTAATTTCCTGTCTTCAGTGCATGGATGTTATTTAAATATATATTGGCTGTGTGGAGTAGTCATTGCATCACTAAGAATGTGTCTTGAAGCAGCGCACACATTCATTACTGAGCAGGTCAAACCTGACAGCAGCATAGTTGTCTTGTAACAGTTAGTGTGGCCTACAGAGGACAGTAACACCAGTTATCCATCACCAAGGGCCAGTTTCATGCTGTATCTCTAAATTTCATGTACTCAGACCGCTGGATCACTTGTATTCTCACTTGTTTTAAACCAAGATATGCTCTAGCATTCTTCTTTACAAAGTTTATTACCTCACATTTTTCCACATGTCCACTTCATGTCCACTCACTTACCCTATTAAAATTCTTTTACGCGTTCTTCGCTGATCCACCTACACTTTATTAGGTACACCTGCTCATTAGTGCATATATCTAATCAGCCAATCATGTTGCAGCAACTCAATGCATAAAACCATGTAGACATGGTCAAGAGGTTCAACTGTTGTTCAGACCAAACATCAGAATGGGGAAGGAATGTGATCTATGTGACTTTGACCATAGAATGATTGTTAGTGCCAAATGGGGTGATTTGAGTATCCCAGGAACAGCTGATTTCCTGGGGTCTTCATGCACAACAATCTCCAGAGTTTACAGAGAATTGTGTGTAAACCAAAAGAAACATCTAGTGAGCGGCAGTTCTGTTGGCAAAAATGCCTTGTTAATGAGAGAGGTCAGAGAAGAATGGACAGACTGGTTCAAGCTGACAGGAAGGCGACAATAACTCAAATAACCACACATTACAGCACTGAATGTGCAGCATGCCAGACCTTGAAGTGGATGTGCTGCAGCAGCAGAAGACCACAAATATACACTCAGTTGCCACATTATCAGCTACAGAAGATACCTAATATATTGGCCACCGAGTGTATTTTTTGTGACATCAGCAAATTTGTTTGCAGCTTCACCCAGGTCATTAATATGGATTGTAAATAGTTGAGGCTTCAGCATTGATGCCTATGGTATAGTTACAGATTCCCAGTCCAAAATGAACATTTATCTGATCCTCTATGCTGATATATTATCCTCAAGCCTGTAAGATCTAGATTTGTACAGTAATGATTTATATGGCACCTTGTCAAACATCTAGAAGTCCCAATGAACTCCATCTACTGGTTCTCCTTTATCCACCCTATCTCATCCTCAAAGACTGTGGCAAATTTATCAAAGGGTATTAATGGAGGCAGCCACAATACTGACATTTAAGAAGTATTTAGACAGATACATGAATATGAAGGGACTGGTTTCATTGGCATCAGCGTCAGCACAAACACTAAGGGAAAAAGGACCTGTTACTGTGTTGTACTGTTCTATGTTCTAGGTCCCCCTTCTTTAACCAGGGTGGATGGTCACAGGATTTTCTGAATTCCCCACTATTATCTCCTTAAGAATAGATTCCAGTGTTTTCCCATTGGTAGATGCTCTAGCTTCCAGATTTCTATCCTTCTCCTTTCCTGAATGGCAGCATGACATTTGCAGTCTTGGAATCTCAGGGACCAGGAAATGCAGGTCATCAAGTCATAGAATCACAGAGCAGTAGAACACGGATACAGACCCATTGGCCCAAAGAGTGTGTGCCACTGGCTACTCCCACTTTCTTGTATTTGGCTGATATCCCACTAAGATCTAACCCTCTATTACCCATCTAAGGGCTTCTTAAATGATACTATTGTACCTACCTCAACGACTTCCTCCGGCAGCACTTTCCAGACTCACATTCTTGTTCAAGACCTGAGATTGTTTCACATTCCTCCCTCCCTTAACCCACCTGACTGTCTATCGTTATTTGGATACTTAGAGATCTCTGCCTTGAACTCTGATCCAAAATAATTATTTAGAACCTTTGCCATTTCTCTACTTCCCTTTATGCATTCCCCATACTTATCCTCTAAGGCTGGGATTCCCAACTTGGGGTTCACAGACCCCTTGCTTAAATGAATTGGTCCATGGCATGAAAAGGTTGAGGTCCCCTGCTCTGAGAGGACAATGCTACTTCCTTCATTTTCACTTATCTTTAGAAACTCTCACTGATTGTGTTTTGTGTATGCATCATTTGCTAGGTAACTCTCAAACTGCTTCCTTCTCCTTCTGAATGAATTTCTTAGTGATGCATTGCTAATTTCTAAAAGTTTCCCAATTTTTTAGATTATTATTATTTAGAGATGTAACACAGTAAAAGGACCTTCTGATCCAATAAGCCCACCCACGCAATTATACACTTTCGACCAATTAACCTCCTTATCCATATGACTTTGGAATGTGAGCAGAAACCAGGGCACCCAGAGGAAACCTACATAGTCACAGGGAGAAGACACTAACTCCTTGAAGACTGTGGCGGTAAATGAACCCAGGTCATTGGAGCTATAAAGCAATGCATTTTGAATGAACTTTGAACCATTACACTATTGTACAGCCAATATTTTGGCCTACCACTCATTTTCAAATTATACAATGCTGTATAAAAGTATATACATATACACAGCTAGGGTGCCTAAGACTTTTGCAAAGTACTGTATTAATTTTGTGTATACCACTGTACACAAAAAAAGCAAATTTCATGACAACATAGTACAAGATCCAAAGTTCCCTGGTAGGTGGTTCACTAATGTAAAATTCTAGGAAACCATTTTGAATTCCTCTCTATGAACTCATCCTCCTGACTGTCTTTCTTAAACTGAATTAGATTTGGTCATCGAATGATGAAAGGAGAAACTTCCTGTCATTTGTCAATTTGAATACCTTTCCCCTGAGGGATGTGTATCATTTACTGTTGAGTCTATTCGAGGCTGAGACTTCCAAAATATGAATTTCAGAATCTGGTTTATTATCACTGAATGTATTCCGAGGAATGTGTTGTTTCAAAGCAATGAGAGAAAATGGGGATCAGTCAAGAATGTGGATGATGTCTCTTGTTGGTCTGCTTTTGAAACTAGTCCAGTCCCTATTTATGGAATAACCTGGCTACACTAGTAACTTGGAAACCAGACCAAATTATCCCAGGACATTTCAACTCCACGTGCTGGTTGACAATTCAGTTCCAGTTAATTCAGGACCAAAACGCCATGCAGCAATAACAATGTCAATGAAGTCACCAGATTATTATATAATGCCCTTGGAGGGAGGAAATCCGCTGCCTTTATCCATCTTGATCTAAATGTAACTTCTTACCAACTATGTTGTGTTTGACTCTGAACTAACATCTCCATTGGGTCTGCATGTTATCACATCTTTCTAGCTGAAGCAGATCCCTTTGCAAGCCATGATAGCCTTCCCCTCTGTCCACTACATCTCTAATCTTGGTGTCCTCCAGTTAACCACATTCTCATCCAAATCAATGATAAGATGACAAACAACAATGGACCCAGCACTGATCCCTGTGGCACACCACTAGTCACAGGCCTCCAGTCAGAGGAGCAACCATCTACTACCTGTCTGGCTTCTCCCACAAAGTCAAAGTCTAAGCTGATTTGCTACTTCATCCTGAATACCAGGCAACTGAAACTTCTTGACCAGCCTCCCATGTGGGACATTGACAAATGCATTACTAAGGTCCATGTAGACAACATCCACTGATTTGCCTTCATCCACATTCCTGGTAACTTCCTTGAAAAAGGTGAAATGGTGTGATAGAATGAACATGGAGAGGATGTTTCCTATGGTGGGAGAATCTAAGACCAGAAGATACAGCCTCACAATAGAGGGCTGTCCTTTTAGAATGGAGATGAAGAGGAATTTCTTTAGCCAGAAAATGCTGAATCTGTGTAATTCTTTGCCACAGGGAGCTTTGGAGGCCAAGTCTTTATGTATATTTAAGGCAGAGATTGATAGATTCCTGATTGGCCAGGGCATGAAGGGATACAGGGAGAAGGCGGGAGATTGGGCCTGAGAGGAAAATTGGATCAGCCACAATGAAACGGCAAACTGACTCATTGAGCCAAATGGCCTAATTCTGCTCCCATGTCTTATGGTCTAATATTTCATTCACTAGCATAGAGCCTTTTTTAAACAGTGGAACAACATTGGCTTTTCTCCAATCCTCAGCTGCCTCTCCTGTCAGTAAGGATGATTTAGATATCTCTGCTAGTGCCCCAGCAGTTTCAGCACTTGCCTCCCGTAGGGTCAGAAGGAACACCCTGTCAGGCCCTGGGATTCACCTCAGGGTAGCAAAAACCTCCTCCTCTGTAATCCGTGATCGGATGCCACTTTGACTCACTTCTATAGACTCTGTCTCCGTCTCCCAGGTAAATACAGATGCAAAGAATGCATTGAAGATTTCCTCCATCTGCTTTGGCTCCACACATGGATTACCATTCTGGTCTTTCAGAGGACCAATTTTGTCCCTTGTAATCCTTTTTCTCTTAACATATCCACAGAATCCCTTAGAATTCTCATTCACTTTGTCTGCTAGAGCAACTTCATGTCTTCTTTCAGCCCTCCTGATTTCTTTCTTAAGTGTTCTTTTCCATTTCTTTACTCCATATGCCCCTAATTTGTTCCTACTTGCCTATACCTGTGATATACCTCCCTTTTTATCTTAACCAAGGCTTATTACTTGAAAACCAAGGTTCCCTACACTTGTTATCTTTACCTTTTATTCTGACAGGCACATACAAGCTTTTTACTCTCAAATTTTCATCTTTAAAGGCTTCCCACTTTCCAAGTACACATTTGCGAGAAAACAACCTGTCCCAATTCACACTTAACATCAAAATTGGCCTTTCTCAATTTAGAATCTCAACATGTGGACCAGACCTACCTTTTCGCTTATTTACTTTGTAACTCATAGCATTGTGGTCTATCCCATCTAGTTCTTTTACAGTATGGGATTCCCAGACGCAATGTGGAAAATTAAAACCACCTTCTGAAACAGCCTTATGTTTCTTGCAACAAACTACAATCTCTTTACAAATTGATTCCTCTAAATCCCTCGGACTGTTGGATATATCCTTTATATAGCCTTTAATATATCCCCATTAATGTTGTCATACCTTTCTTATATCTCAGTTCCACCCATAAAGCCTCACTGGTCGAGTTCTCCAGTTTGTCCTGACGGAGCACTGCCGTGACTTTTTCCCTGTCCAGTAATGTCACCCCTCCTCCTTTAATCCCTCCTGCTCTGTCACGTCTGAAACAACGGACTCCAGACCTGCCGTTCCTGCAACCGAGACTCACCAGCGGCTACAATGTCATAATTCTAGGTATCGATCTATGCCCTCAGCTCATCAACCTTTCCTACGATATTTTTTGCATTGAAATATACGCAGCTCTGGACACTAGTCACACCATGCTCAACCTTTTGATTCCTGCCTTTGTCTGATGTCTTACCAACATTCGCTTCCACAACCACTAGCTGTTCTGGCACTCTGGATCCCATCCCTCTACAACTCTCATTTAAACCCCACTGCGCGGTATTAACAAACCTTCCCACTGGGATACAAGTCCCCCTCCAGTTCCATTAAGGTAAAGATGGTAAAGATTAGCTTCATTTGTCACACGCACATCAAAACATCAGAATGTACAGTGAAGTGCATTATTTTGCATCAACAACCAACACCTTCCGAGGATTGCACTGGAGTAGCCTGCAGTTACTGCCATGCTTCCACACAACGTAGCTTAGCCACTAACTCCAACCATTGGCCTTTGGAATATGGGAAGAAACTGGAGTATACCAGGAAACCCAGAAAAATCAGAAGAAGAAGCATGGAAAGATGATGCTAGACCCAGTGACTTCTGGTTTCTCCATGAAACTGCTTAGTCTTCTCTTATGTCTTTCCTTTTTTTTGACGGTGGTTGGGGTTTTCTCGGAGTCTGTGACCTACAGTTCTTTGCAAGCTGTGAGTTTTTGGCCTGGCTGTGCAGCCTAGTGCTTTTCTTTCTCTGGGAGTGGTCTAGAAGACGTGTATCCTCGGGGGGGCCCCTGGATGACCCTGGTCCTCGCCGATTTCGCTGACTAAAGCTTCGTGGAAGACGGAAACATCAAGACAGCAGGCAGTGCATTTGCTAATCACTGGCTGCTGTCAGAATAATGTCCCTGTACCCAAGCGATCCCCCCCTCTCTCTCTCTTTTGACAGAGATTGAGAGCCTGTCGGTCCTTGAGATGGGGGGGCTTGGAGGAGTGATGTGGAAGATTGTAACATCAGAACAGTGAGTTGCTGATCTCCACTCTCGTTGTTGCAGGAGTGGTCTGTCTGAGATATCAAAGTGCTGGGTTATGGACTGTAGTTTTGATGGGGCTTTTGCAGTTGCTTGCATGTTGGGATTCAAGGGGGGAGTGTGTTCAAGTGGGGGGAGTGGAAGGGTGGGGGGAAGGGGGTTTCAGGGCTTTGATGTTCTATCGTTCATTCTATGGGGTCTCTTGTTTCATGGATATCTGTGAAGAGTACAAATTTCTGGTTGTATACACTAAACATTCTCTCATATTAAAGGAACCCAAATCTAAATCTAAATCTTACCCACGCAGTCACATGAAGAGTGTACAACTTTCTGACAGACAGTGGCAGGAATCGAACCCCAAACACTGATCACTAGAGCAGCAAATCGATTGCACAAACCACTACACTACTGTGCCACTCTAAAGAGAGATTACTTGGGCCCAGGAAATTACTTTTATGTCATACTATGCATGAGTGATGTCAGATCACTTATACATCTGATACACACAATGGTGTAAAAGAAAATGCCAGAAATACTCAACAGGCCAGAACAGTATCTGGGGACAGAGACAGACTTTGAGACTCTCTATCAGAAGAGATCAGACATCATCAGTTTTTTAAAATGTTTCACACACTCTATGTTGGTTGGTTACAGCTCACCTCTGAGTCAGAAGGTTGTGGTTCAAATCACATTCCAGAGCTCTGAAAATGTAATCTAGTCTGAGGCTGCACCCTGCGCCATTGAGAGAGAGTGTCAACAGGATGAGAGATCTCATAAGGCCACAGGAGCAGAATTAGGTCATTCAGCCCATCAAGTCTTCTCCACTATTCCATCTTGGCTGATTTGTTAATACCCTCAACCTCATTCTCCTGCCTTCTCCCCATAACCTTTCATGCCCTGACTAATCAGGAACCTATCTTCCACTTTTAAACATACCTAATGACTTGACCTCAACAGGTGTCTGTGGCAATGAATTCCACAGATTCACCACCCTCTGTCTAAAGAAATTCTTCCTCATCTCCATCTTTCAATTCTAGGGTTATGCCCTCCAGTCCTAGACTCACCCACTATAGGAAATACTCTTCCTACATCCACTCTATCCAAGCAGTTCGATATTTGAGTACTCAATGAGAGACTGCCCCCATCCCCATTCTTCTAAACTCCAGTAAGTGCAGGCCCAGTTAAGTCATTTCCAGAATCATTTTCATAAATGTCCTCTGGACCCTCTCCAATGGAAGCAAGTCTTTTCTTAGCTAAGGGGCTCAAAACTGCTCACAATACTCCAACTGTGATCTGACCAATGCCTTATAAAGCCTTAGCCATACTTTTTTTTATTTTCTAGTCGTCTCAGAACGAATATTAGCATTGCATTTGCCTTCCTCACCACCAACTCAACCTGCAAAGTGAATCCCGCACCATGTCCCTTTTTACCCTCGAATTTTGAATTTTCTCCCCATTTAGAAAATATCGGTAGTCTATGCCTTTACTCCTTCTGCCAAAATGCATGGCCATATACATCTCTACGCTAAATTCAATCTGCCACCTCTTTGCCCAATTTTCCAATCTAAGTCCTTCTGCTGACTTCCTCATCACTACCTGGCTCTCCACCTATCCTCATACTTTCCTCAAACTTGGCCACAAATCCATCAATTCTGTCTCCAAATTATTGATACATAATATGAAAAAAAAAATTATCCTAATGCCAACCCCAGCAGAACACCACTAGTCACCGGCAGCCAACCAGAAATGGCCTCCTTTGTTCCCACGCTTTGCCTCCTCCCAGTCAGACAATCTTCTATCCATGCTAGTATCTTTCTTGTGCAACCATTTTAACCTTGTTAAAAAGCCTCGTGTGTAGCACCTTGTCACATGCCGCTTAATGGTATGCTGATCATGAAACAATCAAAGATCTATCACCACAAACTGAAAATTGAATGTAATTATGAAAATTCAGCAGAATGCTCACAGAAATTTAAGAAAAGGCACAGTGTTAAATATTTAAAGATCTGTGTTGATAAAGTGTCTGCTGATTATGAAGCAGCAGAGAATTTCATTGATGAAAAGCCAAGATCATTGCTGATGAAAATCTAACACCAGAACAAGTCTATGATGCTGGTTGTTTTTATACCTTACATAAAACCTAAAAACAAGTAAATTTCAAACACAGTGTACTGTAACCTTCTATTCAAAACATGGCATTGTATGTGGAGACTGAATCCTGTCACTGTTCTCCACAGCTGATTCAGGTACTCTCCCAATGAGGCTGTGCTGCTTTGGTTACACTGAACACACCATATTCATGGGATGTAATAATTTTGTACTGTTAAGTACATATTTGTGATCAACAAATGTAAGACATAGACTGCGTACCTGGAGTCAGAAATGACAGTGATCCCAAAACACTTCTGGCCCCAAACATTTTAACCCGAACGAGGACACTTTGAGGTGGACATTCAACTTTGTTAAATGAGCATTCAGGCACTATTGTGCTTGGTACTGCGTTTCCAGAATTTAGCTCCATCAGTTTTAATGGAACTGAATTTTCAAAGTACAGCTCGGAATGCCAGGATACTTTGTATGCAAAGTGAGAATGAATTTCAAGTCAAGTTAAGTTGTTTATTGACATTTAATGATATATGTGTATATAATGTCTCATAACCATATACTGTACAGTGTATAGAAATGAGACAACGTTTCTCCAAATCAGCATGTAAAACACAATAGTACACACAACACACAGAACATATGAAGTTAAGGATAAAACCTACAGATGATTCACGCATAAATAACTAACTAAAGAGCATAAATTTTAAAATGTAAGGTAAGGAACAGATTAACCAGTGACATTTCGAAGGCCTTCTCATTGCATTTGTTGTCAGGATGTGGGCAATACTAAAAAGGCCAGCATTTAATACTTATCGCTAACCACCAGCGAGGTAGTAGTGAAAACATGCCAGCATTTTGAACCACTGCAGTCCCTCTGGTAAAGGTATTCCCACCGTGCTGTTGGGACTGAAGCTTCATGACATAGATCCATCAACTGTGAACACTTTTCCAAGTTAGACAGCGTGCCATTCAGAGGGGAGCCTGCAGGTGGTAGTGTGCCCATGTTCCCAATCCCCTTGTTCTTGCTGGTGGTAGAGGTCACAGTCAAAGTAACCTGTAACTACAGTGCACTTTATAGATGGTACACACTGGACGAAGGGACATCCCTCCCCACCATAGGCAGCATTCACTGGAAGTTCTGCTTCAAGAAGGCAACATCCATCACCAAAGATTGCCATTATCAGGCCAATGCCATTGTCTTGCAGCTACCATCAGGCAGGTGGTATAAAATCAGAATCAGGATTAGGTTTAATATCACCGGCATATGTCATGAAATTTGTTGAAATTGCGGCAGCGGTACATCGCAATACCATACATCGCAATACATCGCGATAATAGAGAAGAAAAAAATTATGAATTACAGTAACCATATATATTACAGTTAAATTAAATAAACAATAGAAATAAAAAGGTAGCGAGGTAGTCTTCATGGGCTCAATGTCCTTTCAGAAATCAGATGGCAGAAGGGAAGGAGCAGTTCCTGAATCGCAGAGTGTGTGTCTTCAGGCTCCTGTACCTCCTTCCTGATGGTAGCTATGAGAACAGGGCATGTATTGGGTGATGGGGGTCCTCGACGATGGACGCCACCTTTTTGAGACATCGCTTCTTGAAAAGTCTGCAGTCTTGCATGACCAGATCAAGAACAGTTTCTTCCCTATACCCATTCGATTCTTGAACCAACTGGTGAAACTCTAATAAACTTGATAAGAGTTTTAGAGTTAACATTTATGGTGGTTGATGGCTGTTATTTCCCGAATTATACTGTGCTTCTTTAAAGTTGTCAGAGTTCCACTCATTCAGGCAAATGGAACTAAAATGGTACAATGATTATTCAGGTGGATATTCTCCCATCAGGCAGGCAATACAAAAGCATGAAAGCACATACCATCAAGCTCAAGGACAGCTTGTTATCAGACTATTAAATGGTTCCTTGGTGTGATCAGATGGACCCTTGACGTCATAATCTACATCACTGTGACCTTGCACCTTACTGCCTCCCTGCTCTGTACCTTCTCTGTACTTTTATTTTTCACTCTTTGTTTCACCTATTATGACCTCAATGCACTATTGTCCTGAATTGATCTGTAAAGACAGTATGCAGGACAAAATTTTCACTGTACCTTGGTTCCTCTGATAATAATAAACCAATTTTCCAATTAACCTGGACATAATCTGTGAACATTTTAACATAACAAGCAAGAGGACAGATTGGTTGAGACTTATCACCTGCCAACTGACTGTAAATCTGATGGAAAGTCATTGCCCTGAAAACTGCTTCTCTCTCCATAGACGCTGCCTGACTCCAGCACTTCTTTCTGTCTTTATTTGGTGTTCTCAGAAGTTACTTTTACTGCCCTGTAACATGGATGGCAGATCGCAAGCTGCCACATTTCTGATTTGGTGAGCTGATTCTAATTTGATCTCTATTTGCCTTGCACGGAAAGCTTAACCTGCTTGAAGACAGATTGACAATGAAATCTCTTCAACAGGAAGTTTGTGGGGAAGCTGTTTGATTTGCAAGCAGGATATGTTGCCCTAACGTCGTTTGAGAACCCCTGAGGTAATGCTTTTTGCTGATTTTTGGACTTTCTTTTCTCTTCATTGGTTCCTTTTTTTCCCCACTGTGCTTCTTTCCTGTAAATATCTCAAAACCTGTAGCACCCCTCCTCATCATGCCCTCTATTCCATTCCACCTTTGTTTTTACCTAACACTGTCTGTCATCTGCAGAACCTCGACAGGCCAATGATAACAACGTGAACTTGTTTTCGCAGCCGTCCACAAACACTAGTGTAGAAAGCCAAAATTCAACAAGCCTGCAGCTGCTGGAAATCCAAACGAGGAACATCCAACACTCAGCCAGTCAGAGAACTTCTTTTAATTTAATTTTTATTTGGAGACACAGTGTGGAATGGGCCCTTCCGTCCCAATGAGACACTCATCCAGTAATCCATCTATTTAACCCTAGCCTAATCACAGGACAATTTACAATGACCATTTGACCTACCAATTGATACGTCTTTGGACTGTGGGAGGAAACTGGAGCACCTGGAGGAAACCCATGAGGTCACAGTGAGAATGTAAAAACTCCTGAAACTCCTGAAAAGCACCAGAACTGAACTCTGAACTCCGAAGCCCCAAGCTGTAGTCTTGTTGTGCTAACCGCTATACTACTGTGGCATGGTGGAAGACAATGGTATCTTGGGTCTCTGACAATGGCAGACAACTCAGGTGCCATTGTAACGTAGTGGTTAGCATGGTGCTAATACAGCTATCACAGAGTTCTGTTCTGATGTCATCTGTAAGGAGTTTGTAAGTCTTCCCCATGAACATGAGTTTACTCCAGGTGCTCCAGTTTCTTCCCACAGTCCAAAGATGTACCAGTTAATAAGTTAGTCATTGTAAATTGTCCTGTGATAGGCTAGGGTTGAACGGGTGGGTTGCTGGATGGTGAGGCTCTTTGGGCTGGAAGGGCCTATGCCTGCGAGGTATCGCTAAATAAATAAATAAATAATAGTTAATATTTCCAATTCACGGATATTTCATCGTTACTAGGAAAATAAGAAAACGGATTAGTTTTACGTTGCAAGGTGAATGGTGCTACTCGAGTCAGGTGACAGCTTACTGGTAGTTCAAGAGGCAAGAAATTTGACTAAAAACATTGTTGATAACTTTTTTTTCTGAGGTAAATTGTGGTAAACGATTACCGCAAACAGTGAAGAGGTGAGCGAAGGCAACACTGTTTCAAGGAATGAGCCATGCTGTACATTGCAAAGTTGGAGTGTAATGTGTTTGTGACAGTGTCGAAGATGGAGTTGGAGTGAGTGATTCGGAGAGGAGTCGAGGTGGAGGAGTATTGGTTTCCAGCAACCTAAGCCAGGAGTGCAATTGGATCAGTGCTGAGTCAATTTGGAAAGTTTGGGAACGGCTTCAACCTGGACAGTGAGGTCTAGGCCCGGAGCGTATTGCTGCAGCAGGGCCTAGGTCCCAGGGTGAGGCATGATCTGGTGATTAGACGATTTGAATGCTGGCCCAGATAGACTGGAAAGGCAGGAACTCAGGACTGGGAGCAAGGGCCGAGAAGATGCTGCTCCCTCTTCCACAGTGTTCACTCCTCTCTCCACAGTGCTGAGGCTTGGATCTGGCTGCTAAGCGCTTTGTGTCTGCGAGCTTTGTGGCAATTTGCCCCGCTGTATGATGAACTGAGACCGGGGCTATGGGCCCACTCCAGCTGCTCTGGGATTCGGGTCTATGGACTCAATTTTGCTCAGAATGCTGTTGATCACTTTTATCGTTTGTATAATTTGTGTTTTTATCTCTCTCATTGAGTCCTGAAGAAGGGTCTCGGCCTAAAACGTCATCTGTTTACTCTTTTCCACAGATGCTGCCTGACCTGCTGAGTTCCTCCAGCACTTTGTGTGTGTTGCATCTGCAGATTTTCTCATGTTTGCGATCTTATGGATAGCGCCAGAATTGAACTCCAAACTATAGGAGCCCTGAGCTCTAATCGAGGCATGCTAGCCATTTCACTGAAGTGCTTTGGGCAATGCAAAAATTGGGGTGGCACAATAGTGTAGCTGCCTCACAGATCCAGAAAACGAGGTCCAATCCTGAGGGTCTTGGTGAAATTTCCATCTGACCACAGGCACATGGGTTAGTTGGTGAGTCAGGCATTGTAATTTACCTCTGGTATGTTGGTGCATGGGAGAAACTCTACAGAGTTGATGGAAACGTGGAGAGAATAAGATGAGCTTGTCGTAAGTGGGTGCTGGATGATCCATTTGCTGAAGTACCTGGTTCCATGCTCTTTTCCTCTATGCAAGGCACTGCAGAAATGCTTATCCTCCTGTAAGTGACAGGGCTTTTGAGGGGGCATTAGATTCAGGAGTGGGGTTTTCAGCCCCTTGTGTTTCAATCATTCGAAGCCAATTCAATCCTGACCCGCCTGTCTTCAAAGTTCAAAATAAATTTATTACCAAAGTACATATCTTGTGTGTCACAACATTCAACCCCGAGAGTCACTTTCTTGCAGCCATTCACAGTAGGTACAAAGAAGTTCCATGGAATCAATAAAAAACTGAACACAAAGGCAATCACTGTGCAGCAGACAACTAATTGTGCTAACATACGAAAATAAATATATAGATAAGTACATACACACTGAGAACATGAGTGTAAACTCCTTGAGAGTGAATCCATAGGTTGTGGAATCAGTTCATTGTTGGGATGAGTGAAGTTATCCACGCTGGTTCAGAGCAGATTAGTGGTCTTTACCAAATAAAATCTATTGACTCCAGCCATGAAAACTGCATTTGGGCAGCGTGGTAAACATAGTGCAAAGCGCAGCACTTCACAGGGCCAGCAATCGATTGGAAGGTTGGAGTTCAATTCGCACCACTGTCGGGAAGGGATTTGCACGTTCTTTTCATGATGACGTGGGTCTCCTTCAGGTGCTCAGTTTCCTCCCACATTCCAAAGACATATAGTTAGGGTGAATAAGTTACTGGCATGTCGTGCTGGTGCTGGAAGAGTGGGGACACTTGCGGGCTGCCCCCAGCACACTGCGTTGGCCATTGACATAAAACGATGCATTTCACTGTATTTTTCAATGTTTTAATGTACATGTGACAAATCAAGCTAATCTTGCTTTATTGTTACCCCAGCAGCCAGAGATTTTTGGGTGTGAAAACATGGATTGAAAATCTTCAAATTGATGGAAAGTTAAAAGAGATCTTCTCTGTTGTCTTCTCCTCATGTTTAGAATCTCTCTCTCTCTCTTAAATTCTTTTAATAAATTTTGCATCCTATTGTTATCATTAACATAGAAACATAGAAAATAGGTGCAGGAGTAGGCCATTCGGCCCTTCGAGCCTGCACCGCCATTCATTATGATCATGGCTGATCATCCAACTCAGAACCCTGTACCTGCTTTCTCTCCATACCCCCGATCCCTTTAGCCACAAGGGCCATATCTAACTTAAGACTTTAAGACATAGGAGAAGAATTAGACCATTTAGCCCATCGTGTTTGCTCCGCCATTTCATCATGGCTGATCCAGTTTTCCTCTCAGCCCCAGTATCCTGCCTTCTCCTCCTATCCCTTCATCCCCTGACCAATCAAGAATCTATCAACCTCTGCCTTAAATATACATAAAAACTTAGCCTCCACTGCTCCCTGTTTGGCTAAAGAAATTCCTCCTCATCTCTGTTCTAAAGGGACACCCCTCAATTCTGAGGCTGAGGTCTTAGACTCTCCCACCATAAGGAACATCCTCTTTACGTCCACTCTATCGAGGCTTTTCTCCATTCGATAGGTTTCAATTAAGACACCCCTTATTCTTCTAAACTCCAGTGAATACAGGCCCAGAGCTTGTCACTTTTCAATCCTGGAACCCTCTCCAACTTCAGCACATCCTTCCTAAGATAAGGGGCTCAAAACATCTCACAATATTCCAAGAGAGGCCTCACTAGTGTTTATAAAGACTCAACATTATATCCTTTCTTTTATACTCTAGCCCTTTTGAAATGCTGCTAACATTGCATTTGGGTTCCTCATCACTGACTAAACCTGCAAATTAACCTCTAGGGAATCCTGCAGAGGGATCCCCAAGGCCCTTTACTTCTCAATTTTTTTGTATTTTCTCTCTATTTAGAAAATAGTCAACCCTTTCATTTCTTCTACCATCAACATACACTTTCTGACACTGCATTCCATTTGCCATTTCTTTGCCCATTCTTCTAATCTGGCTCAGTCCTTCTGTAGCCTCTCTACTTCCTCAAAACTACCTGCACCATCACCTATGCTCATATCGTCTGCAAACTGCGCAACAAAGCCATCAATTCCATCAATAGAATCATTGTCATATAACGTAAATAGAACCAACCCCAACACAGACCTCTGTGGAGCACCACTAGTCACCGGCAAACAACCAGAAAAGGCTTCCTTTATTCCCACTTTGCCTCCTGCCAATTGGCCATTGCTTTATCCATGCTAGAATCTTTCCTGTAATACCATGAGCACATAGCTTGTTAAGCAGCCTCATGTGGGGTACCTTTTCAAAGGCCTTCTGAAAATCCAGGTACACAACATCAACCAATTTTTCCTTTGTCTATCCAGCTGAATTCCAACAGATTTGTCTGGTAAGATTTTCCCTTGATGTAACCATGCTGACTGCCTTATTTTATCACGTGCCTCCAGCTACCCTGAGACCTCGTCCTTAACAATCAACTCCAAACGCCATCCAGCCACGGAGGTCAGATTAACTGACCTATACTTACTTTCCTCTGCCAGTCTCCCTTCTTGAAGGTGACATTTGCAATTTTTCAGTCTTCTGGAACCTTTCTAGAATCTAGAGATTCCTAAATTTTATTCCTAAATTTTTTTTGATTCTCTCGATTCTGTTATATCTTCTTTTATATGGAAAAACAAACATTCTCGACTAAATAACGTTCATCTTCAAAATTCCAAGAAGAATGGAGGTTTAGCTTTACCAAATTTTAGGTTTTATTATTGGGCAGTCAATATATGAAATCTTACATTTTGGACATATTATAATAACCATGAGGACTGTCCAATATCGATTTCTTTAGAAGCTAACTCTGTTAATAAATTTTCTATTATTTCTCTTGTCAGATCCTCACTCCCTTTATCTTTTAGTAAACTAACTGAAAATTTGGTAGTTAAACATACTTTGAGGATCTGGGTACAATTTAGGAAATTCCTTGGTCTAGTCCCATTTGCTTTAACTATTTTTTTATACCTTTGATGACCGATTCAGTTTTCAAAGAATGGGATAGATTGGGTATTAAATGCTTCCAGGATTTGTTTGTTGGAGGAAGTCTTCTTTCGTTTGAGCAAATGTCAGCTAAATATAGTTTACCCAAAACTCATTTTTTTCGTTATTTACAAATTAGAGACTTTCTGTGTTCTCAACTATATACATTTCCTGTAAGTTCCGATAAGGACTTAATAGATGTAACTTTTAATTTGAAACCTTTTTATAATGGTTCAATATCCAATATTTATGATATGTTGCTAGGAATGAGAAAAGCTCCTATAGACAAAATTAAAAATCTTTGGGAACAAGATTTACAGACTTCAATTTCTGAGGAAACTTGGAATGAAATTTTTAAATTGGTTAACGCTTCATCGTTATGTGCCTGTCACTCCCTTTTACAACTTGAAGTGGTTCATAAGGCTCACATGTCTAAAGATAAGCTATCTTGTTTTTATTCGGATATATCTCCTTTCTGTGATAGATGTAATAATGGAGAAGCTTCATTAATCCACATGTTTTGGACATGTCTGAGCCTTGAAAGATACTGGAAGGAAGTATTCCAAGCTTTCTCAGTACTTTTCAAGGTAAATTTTAAGCCTAACCCTTTGACCGCATTATTTGGTATTGTTGGAGGAAAAGACTTTTTTTTGGAGACTCCTGATTTGCATATTTTGGCTTTTACTTTTCTTATAGCTAGGAGGGCGCTCTTGCTTAAATGGAAGGATGCTGTTCTGCCTACTCATGCTCAATGGTTATGGGATGTTATGTCATGCTCGAATTTAGAGAAGAGCTGATGTTCAGTTTTTGAATCTAGCCAAGACTTTTATACATTGTAGGGACCATTTTTGAGTTATTTTCAAAACCTTTGATTTGTTGTAAAAGTACAGATGGTGGCTAATAATATATTATCATATGATAAGGGTTTTTCCCCTTTTTTCTTGCTTTTCCTAACAGCTCTGAATTTGGTAGTGGGTTTAGATTTTTTTCTGTATAACAAAATGATTATATTTCAATATTATGATTTAATTTAATTTTTATGAATACAGGGTTTAGTGATTGTAACTGTATTTTTAATACAATGTATTTAGTTCTATTTTTTTCTTTTGACTTATAATATATAGTTGTACTCTGTGTTCCTTTATGAAGAAACTAATAAAAATATTGAAAGAGAGATTCTTAAAAGGTTCTCACTAATGCCTGCATAATCTTTTCAGCCACCTCTTACACAATCAAGGGGTATTTGTTGCACTAGTTGATTTCCCCAATATTTATTTGTATCATTAAACGTCAAAAGCAGTCTTGCAGCTTTTTTTTCAAATTCTGTCACAGGATGTGGTTATTATAAGCAAAGTAACATTAACTTCTCCTCTCTGCAGTCCTTTTGGGAATATGGTGGTGAACTGTTACCGTCCTTATGGTGAGGAAACTCCGGCATGCTTTGGAGAACCTGTTGCTCTGTTACCTGGCCACTGTAAATCGCCTCAGGTGTAGGTGTATGGAATTTGGAGTGAATGGGGGAAACAGGTTGTTCTGTGGGCTGTCGTGGACTTGTAGGGCCAAGTGGTCTCTTTCTACATTGTAAGGAGGTAGGGAAGTGTGAACTCAGAGCTGCTGATGGTGGAGAACTGGTATTATATCTCCAGATTAGCATAATGTGAGACTCGGAAGGGAACACGTAGATGGCGGTGGTCCATGCACCTACTGCCCTTGCCCTTGTCTTTTCAGGTTGTGGGGGTCTTCAGGAGGTGGTATTGGTAATTCCTGCCCAGTGTTTTGAAAAATGGCACACACTGCAGTCACAAAACACCAACGGTGAAGGAAATGAACATTTAGGGTTGGCGATGGGGAGCCTACCAACCAGCTGGCTATGCGGATGGTGTCATACTTCTTGAATCAGAATCAGAATCAAGATTAATATCACTGGCATATGTCACCATAGGTCATTCCTTGCCAGATCCACACTGAGATTCCTCCTTCCCTACAGCAACACTGTCAAATCAATATAGGATAGAATTACTCCCTGCTGATAATGCCTCACTTTTAGATCCTTCCTTGTCAACCCACAGGCCTCATAGCCCCAGGTTGCTGTCACCTAACCAGCAGCTTTAATGTACCTCAGAATAAATCTGCAAGAACATACTGAGCTGGAGAGTGATGGTTTCCGCCCAATACAGCAACACCTCCCTACCATCGGTAGTATCTACAAGAGGCGCTACATCAAAGATCCCCACCATCCAGGCCTGCTATCTTCTCACAGCTACCATCTGGCAGGAGGGACAGCAGCCTGAGATCCCACACCAACAGGTTCAAGAACAGCTGCAGTTCTTTCTCTTCAACCATTTGCTTCTTGAACCAAACAGCACAGCCCTAATCACCATCTCTATGTCCACTTCGATCACTTCGCATTAAAACGCCCATTGTGGTCTGCTTCTGTTCAGATTGTGCTCTTCCTAATAAAAATTGTGTCTAATTTATTTTGATGCATAGTTTTTCTTGTGAATGCTGCTTTTGCAATGCTATGTGTCTGTGATGTTGCTGAAGTAAGTTTTTCATGGCACCTGTGTAGATGTGGAATTGTACAGACAGAAATAAATCCTCTCCTCTCATCTGCTCTTCTGTACTATCGGATCTTGTTGGTTCCTCGAGAAGAACTGTAGTCAGTCAGTTGACATGGTGGATTAAATCAGCATTCAAACTTTGGTCTCAGTGCAGACAAGATTAAAGAGATGATTCTGTTCTTTCGGAAGGTGCAGGCTGACCACTCTTCATTCCACATAAATGGGTCCTCCGTAGAGTTAGGAGCACCGCGCTCCTGGGCGTGCACACAATGAACAACCTCACCTGATCCCTCATCACCTCCTCTTTGGTCATGGAATCACAGCAGCACCTTTGCTTTCTGAGGAGTCTGCATAGAGTGAGGGCCCCCCCCCACCCCCCCCCCCGCCCCATTCTAACCACTTTTTGCAGGAGCCTCATTGAGAGAGTCCTGACCAGCTGCGTCACCATCTGGTACAGGAATTGCAAGGCATTGGACAGCAAGTTCCTATGAAGGATTGCAAAGACTGCTGAGAGGATTACCTGGGTCTCTCATCCACCCGTCAGAGATATTTATCTGGAGGGCTGTGTATGCAGGGATCTTAGCATTGTCAATGATCCCTGCCATCCGTCCAACAGTCTCTTTGACCCCCTACCATCAGGCAGGATGTACCACAGCATTAGGACAAGAACTGTTAGGATGGGAGGCAGCTTCTTTTCCCAGGCTGTGAGACACTGAACTCCCTGCCATCGCTTACATCTTATACTTTGTACACTGTACACTTTGGTTTCTTTTGGCAGTCTACATATTGAATGACAACAAACTGAATTTGAACTTGAATTTGATCATCCGCAAAAGATCCCTTTGCACTAGGACTCCATCAAAGTCCACGTTCAAAACTCAGTCCCTCAACCAACATCACTGAAAGCAAACCAATGATCAGGCTGTTTTCATGATGTTGTCTGTGGGAGCTTGCTGTGCACAGATTGATAACTTGGCCTCCAATATTGCAACAGTGACAACACCTCCAAGGTCATTGTCTGAGGAAATGAGTATCTTAATGTGACTATTTCACACCTCAGTGTTATCAGAGTTTTCAGCAAGTAAACAGACTCTCTGATTTCCTGGAGTTTTTTCTGGCTTTGTACCTGGTGACTGACACAAGTGAGAAACAGACAAAAGATGACAGACAGAACAGAACAGAACAAAAACTGGTCACTTCCGTGTAAACTCATCCTAACTCCATTAGACCCTGTATTCTGCAAACATACTGGATGTCCTGATTAACCACCGTGACTTCGGAATTTACTCCACTTCACCTGTACCTCAACCAAAGTTATAGTGGGCATAATTTGCTCCCCACGGCCAAGGATTTTAAATCCACCAACCAGAAAATACTCAAATCACATCTCTTTTGACATCAACACAAAGCTTTCAAGACGTACCTTGAGAGGGTGGTTCCTGCACTGGTTCCTGCAGGGAACGTTTCCTGGATAACCGGTTGGAAACTGAAGTCAAGAAATTCCGGATCCTCTCTGCGGAATCTGACTTCACCTTGCGCAGGTTCCGGCCTGGACCTCTTGTCAACTTAGATGGCTCTGTCTGCTTGCACTGCTGGTTAGATCTTTTGGAGAGAGGGTCCTTCTTGCTCCCTGTATTCACAGCATCATCCTGGGATATTTGGTCTTGCTCTGTACTTCCTGTCTCCTCGGGGCTTGGGGATATCTCTCCAGGACTCTCATGCAATGGAGGCACTGCACCTTGGGCATTCTCCTTGAGGGTCCCATCAACTGCCCCCTCCTTCTCCATAGCTGCCTGCTCCTCGTCCTCCTTGCACCTCTTGGCATTCTGCTTGGGGCCTGTAAACCACTTGTAGGCCTTTAGAAGTGCCTGCTTCTCTCCTGGTTGCTTGTCAGTCAGGTCTGAAGCTGCAGCCGGTGAATTTTCCTCCATTACTATGTACCAGACAAGCAGAGAGTTCTGCTAATCCTCTGCTTAAAGGAGCACTTGACACTCCGCACTGGTCCTCTGACCGAAACCACTGCAGCAACGTGCGCCTGACTTCTTTTAGTGTGTGTGCGTGTGCGTGTGCGTGTGTGTGTGCGGGTGATTTTTTTTTTAGGTGTTATTATAGTACATCTGTCAGAGAGGAAGAAGAGGAGGCACTACAGCACAAAGGACGCCAATCACACGCGATGTGCTAATGTCAACTGTAAACCACAAGGTCAGATGAAGAGAAGATTAAAAGGACTGTTTTCTTTTAAAACTAAATGTCACATCCTACTCCAAAGGTATGCACTGAAATCTCTTCAAGAAAGAGGCACAGTTTGAGGCCTTTTACGTTAGGCTTTTGCACTGAGCCAACATTCCATCCACAGAGTTTTCTGATCTGATGCTGTTTTGGGGTAAAGTATTTTGACAACCCTCCCCACCATGTCCCTTGGCACAGTGAATCGCCTCCATTACACGCTCTCTTTCCACCTGGAATTAGGGCCTATACACTGCTGAAAGCCTGAGCAATGAATCCAGCAGGTTTTAGATTAAAGACTTGACTGTGCCATATCTCCTTCCACAGCTTTCGATACCAAAATCTCATCCAGTTCTTCTGAAATTGTTCTATCGTTTGTTTTTCCACACTTTAGTTTGGCATCATCTACAACTTCTGTACTAACACATACTCCCTCTACTGCTCGAAGGCCAGTATATAACTCCCATCAGGGTCTTTTTATTCGTGCAGTTTCTTAACTCTACCCACAGGAACACTGCATCTTCTGATCCTAAGTCACTTCTTTCCGATTATTTGATTTCAAATTTACCAAAAAGCCCTCTTGCCTACCTGCCTGTCCTTTCGACACGATATGTATCCTTGGATATTGAGCTCACAGCTGTGATCTTCTTTCAACCACGACTCAGTGCTGCCCGCATTCGCCATGTTCTAATTGTGCTAAACGATCATCTGTATTATTTTGTATACTACATGCTACTGCACTATGTTATCTGACGCTATATATCAAGGATACTGCTGCAAGTATGTGTGGATATTCAGTGGCCACTTTATTAGGTATGCCTCAACATCTGGTTCTTAATGAAAATATCTAATCAGCCAATCATGTGGCAGCAGCTCAATGCATTAAAGCATGTAGACATAGGCAAGAGGTTTGGTTGTTGTTCAGACTAAACATCAGAATGGAGAAGAAGTATGATCTAAGTGACTTTGACCTTGGAATGATTGTTGGTGCCAGGCAGGGTGGTTTGAGTATTTCAGAAACTGCTGATTTCCTGGTATTTCCATGTACAACAGAACCTAGAGTTTGCAGAGAATGGTGTGAAAAACAAACAAAAACATCCAGCGAGTGGAACAAAACTACCTTATTAATGACAGGTCAGAGGAGAATGGGAAGACCTGTTCAAGCTGACAGGAAGGTGACTGTAACCACACATTACAACAGTGGTGTGCAGAAGAGCATCTCTTAATGTGCAGCACATCGAACCTTGAAGCAGGTGGGCTACAGAGGCAGAAGACCACGAACATACACCTAGTGGCCAGTTTATTAGGTACAGGAGGTAGTGAATAAAGTGGCCACTGAACACATGTTCCTGCATATATGACGATGAATTTGATTTTATTGAGGCCATGGGATTTTTTCCACCGAGAGGGAAGATACTACGAAAATCTCGGTAAGAATAAGGTAATGGGGATAATGGATTCAGTGAAAACTGCAAAGAGGAGAGAAGGCTAATATTGAGAGTATGGATTGCATACACAAAGTTTGCAGAGTTTTCGAACACCGTGGTGCAGTTGGTAGAGCTGTTGCCTCACCTGGTGCAACCCTGCTCTGTAACGCTGGCTGCTTGGATTTTGTACGCTCCCTCATGACCACGTGGTTTCCCCTGTGTGCTCTGGTTTCTGCCCACATCCTGAAGTCATTCCGGCTGGCAGATTCATCGGCAGCCGAAAATTCCCCCAGTGTATAGTCTAGCAGAATCAGAGGGAACCAATGGCAATGAGGGGAGAACAGGTTCAATGAAAATTACCAAGAAATGAGGTTCTCTGTGAAATGGCACAGACAAAAACCCAAAACATCCTCCTTCAGTGTTATAAGGAAAAAAATAAGCTCACATCTTGGAGGAAGGAAGTGAATTAAGTAGCTAAATTTGCAGATGATACTAAAATAGATGAGAAAGCAAATTGTGAGCACAATAGGAATGATTCACAGAGAGATCTTACGTGATACAGCTCAGAAACAGGCCCTTCAGCCAACCACTAAGCAGCCATTTACACACTCCCATTTTTTGTCTTGCATCCCCACAAGTTCCCCTAGGTTCTTCCATGCACCTGCATACCTGCAACAATTTACAGCGATTAACTGGCTTTCATGCAGCTCTTCAGGAAGTTTGAGGAACCAGCGTGCCCTGGGTCACTGGGACAACTTGCAAACTCTGCATAGACAGCACCGGATAGGTGATTGATGAAGCTGAGGGGGAGGGGTGTAAGGCCAAGGGTTGGAGAAGATAGTATATGCTAGGAGAGGAGAATGGACCGTAGGAGAAAGGATTGGAGAAGGTGACTGAGGGGGAAATAATAGGCAGATGAGAAGAGGTAAAAGGTCAGAGTGGAGAATAGAGGAAGGGGGGAGGGAAATTAGAAATAAGTATTTGTGCATTCAGTTGGAATACAAGGAGTTGCTCTTCCAGCCTAAGGGTGACCTCACCTTTGCACAAGAGGAGGCATTGGCCAACATGTCGGAACAGGAAAGGGAATCAGAATTAAAATGTTTGGAAAAATAGGCCCCAAAGTGTCCTTCCAGGTGAGGTGACACTTCACCTGTAAGTCTGTTAGGGTGATCTCCTGTATCTGGTGCTCTGGGTGTTCATTCCTGTATGTCAGTGAGACTGACGCAGACTGGGAGACCGTTCTGCCAAGCACCTGCACTCCGTCATGCGAGGAAAAGCGGGATCTCCTGGTAGGCACCCATTTTAGTTCTACTTCCCATTCCCATTCCGACATGTCAGTCCAGGGCCTTCACTACTGCGGCAACGAGGCCGCACTCAAGTTGGAGGAGCAACATCTTATATTCTGTCTGGGTAGCCTCCAAACTGTCGCATGAACATCGATTTCTCAAACTTCCGATGATAGTCCCCTCTCACCCCGCCCGTCACCATTTTCCTCTCTCACCTCATCCCCTTACCTGCCCATCACTTCATCCCCCTTCCCTTTCTTCCATGGCTTTCTGTCCTTTCCTTTCAGATTCCCCTTCTCCAGGCTTTTATCTCTTTCACCTATCAGCTGCCCAGCTCTTTACTTCACCCCTCCCCCCTTCCCAATTTCACCCGTCACCTACCACCTTGTCCTTCCTCCCCTCCCCCCCACCTTCTTGCTCTAACTCCTCATCTTTGTTTTCCAACCCTGATGAAGGGATTCAGTCTAAACCATCAACCATACTCTTTTCCACAGACGCTGCCTGGCCTGCCGAGTCCCTCCACCATTTTGTGGCTGGTGCTTAGATTTCCAGTGTCTGCAGATTTTCTTGCTTTTGGAAAGATATGAAGTTGTCCACTTTGAAAGAACAACAGGAGAGAGTACAAATGAATCCAGTGTTAGAAACATAGAAACATAGAAAACCTACAGCACAATACAGGCCCTTCGGCCCACAAAGCTGTGCCGAACATGTCCTTACCCTAGAACTACCTAGGATAACCTTAGCCCTCTATTTTTCCAAGCTCCATGTATCTATGAGTAATTTTTACCCTAATATTACCATATACCACCTTAAGAATCATTTTCTTGTAGGAAAATAAAGAAATACAAGAGAATTTATGAAAAACTAAATGGGGAATAAACAAAGAATGACAAACTACCACCCCAACTCTTCTTCTGAGCAGATGTGGAATTCATGTGATCCACTCCAATCTTAATCAAATGCCATACAAATCTACATACACAATATCAAACCCCCTTTGCCTTGGACGATCCTCAATTTTAGAGCAAATTAAGCATTTTTAATCTAATATCAGATAAACCTTTAGATCCCAAGAATCCAATTCCCACTGGGTTGGGAGATATTACTTTTTCTTTGTTCATTAAACGCAGGAAGCTCACACACAAGTGCAGCAGGTAATAGGAAAGGCTCATGGACTGTTACCAGTATCCGAAGGAGACTGGAATTATAAAGTAGTGAAGTCTTGCTGCAAGCACCTGTGAAACGACATTATCTGTGAACAGCCTCAGTTGCCATAATCTAAGGAAAGGTTTCATTTCATTGGAGACAGCTTAGAGAGAGTTCACGGTGATGTTTCTGAATATAGATGGATGGTACTGTGAGGAAAGTTAATTAAGTTGCGTCTTTATTGCTGGAAGAAAGGGAGGTGATCTTTTTGAAGCATATTACGCACTAGACAGGGTGAATACTGAAAGTATTTTTCCTCTCATGGGAGAATCTATAACTGGAAAGCATGGTGACAGAATAAACTAGGCAGTCATTTAAAAGCAAGATAAGGAAGAATTCTTCTTTACAAGCCTTTGATAAAGGACTGAAGTGGGCCGTGTCCTGGGGTATAATTGGAGTCACAATGAATTTTTGATTAGCAGAGAAATAAAGGGCAGGAAAGTGGACAAAGAATGCCAGATCAGGCGAGAGGGGTTGAATAACATCCTCATGTTCCCATTTCCTTATAGCTTGGTCATGGATTTTGAGGACAGCAGTTCACAATTGGCAAGAGTGTGAAAAAATATATGACCCTTTCCCTGTCTGTTTTTCTAACTGAGGGAGAAACTTAGATGCAATTTCAATCCAACAAGCTTTGGGTGTCTATGTTTAGGATGCGGAGACTATGGAAGGAGAGCGGAAGAGGTTTACCAGGATGCTTGCTGGATGAGACGGCACAAGCTATAAGGTTAGACAAACTTGGATTGCTTTCACAAGAGCACTAGAGGCTGAGGGGGAACCTGAAAGAGGTTTACAAGATTATGAGATAGACAGTCAGAATCTTTTCCCCAGGGTAGAAACATCAAACACCATGTTCGTGAGTGAGGCTAGTGAGGGAAAAGTTTCAGGGTGACAAGAGGGGCAAAGCTTTTTGTGCAGAGACTGGTTGATGCCTGGATTCAGTTACTGAGGTAGTAGTACTTTTAAGGCTGGTGAGGGGGTAAGTTTCAAGGTGATGTGAGGGGAGGTATTTTACGCAGAGATTGGTGGGTGACCAGAATGGATTACCGGGGCAGAAGTGGAAGCAGGCGGTTTGGGGGAGTTCTAGAGGCACATGAATATGAAGGGATAGAGAGATACAGATGACAAACAGGAGGAGGATGTTTAGTATAAATTGGCATCAAGGCCAGCATAGCATCATGGGCCAAATGACCTGTCTAATGCTGCAACGTTCTATGTTCTGCATTTTAGATCGTCCGAACGAGGGATACAAAATGTGGCTAAAATTGTTAATAAAATAAATCTAAAAACCTCAAATAAGTTAACTTCCACCTTAGTTGATTTACTTCCTAACAAACACTGAATACAATTGCAATGTAGCTTCCCTGTCTCAAAACATATAAATGTATCTACTCCAGCACAACACTTGCAAGGTGTTTTGTCCGGTGTAAAGTTCTCATCAGTCTGCAGACATCATATTTTCATACAAGGTCTTTCACTTCTGCTTTCAGGCCGCTTCAAGTCATCAATCCACAAGCTCCCGAGCAGCTGTTCTCTCTCTCTCCACACTTCTCTCAGTCCCATTTGATACGCTGCACGGTTGCCAAGGACTCTCACACAGTTCCCTTCGAGGCCAACAAACTCTGCTTTGTACCTTATTCATTCTTAGGATTCTTCATTCTCTGCTCGTCTTTGCCCCGCGATACTGTCGCCATGTGTTTGTACATTGCTGCCACTTGTATACTCTCTTCAAACTTTCTTGATACTTCCTAGGGATTATATTATTTTTTTCAGTACCTCCTGCATCTAATAAAGTGGCCACTGGGTGTATGCTCGTGGTCTTCTGCTGCTGTAGCCCATCCACTTCAAGGTTTGATATGTTGTGCATTCAGAGAAACTCTTCTGCACGCCACAGTTGTAACGTGTGGTTATTTGAGTTACTGTCGGCTTCCTGTCTGAACCAGTCTGGCCGCTCTCCTCTGACCTCTCTTATTAACAAAGCACTTTTGCCCACAAAACTGCCACTCACAGGATGTTTTTTTGTATATTCACACCATTCCCTGTAAATTTTAGAGACTGTTGTGCATGTAAATCCCAGAACAGCAGTTTCTGAGATACTCAAGCCACCCCATCTGGCACCAAAAAATCATCCAAGGTCAAAGTCACTTAGATCACACTTCTTCTCCATTATGATGTTTGGTCTGAACTACAACTGGATCTTTTGACCATACCTGCATGTTTTTATGCATTGACCTGCTGCCACGTGATTGATAGATAGATAGATAGATACTTTATTCATCCCCATGGGGAAATTCAACATTTTTCCAATTGGATGATTAAATATTACATTAACGAGCAGGTGTACAGGCATGCCTACTAAAGCGGCCACTGAGGATATTGTACCCTGACAAACCAAAGCTCTACACCTCTCCCTCCCACTTTAGATCATCAATTGTCTGTGGTGGATGTTGGCCTCTTCTGCTCTTTCACATGGTCCACTTCCTTTCTGGTTGGCTTCAATGTTGTGACTTTGATCTCTCCTCAGAGGAACTGCAGCCAATTCGTGCAAGCTGACTGTGAACTGGTGTACTCATCAGAGCTTCCCTCTCTGCTCCCTCTGCAGTGAAAGGACAAATAAATCAGGATCTTGTACTTGGACCATTCCTTCCAGCTGGGCATGCAGCTCCTCTGGCCACATGATAGCATACTTAAAAAATTGACTGCGACGGCGGAAATTTGCTGCCTGCTCTGAAGAACAGAAAGATTAACTGTTTCTCTCTGCAGAGATGCCACTTGACCAAATGGATGTTTCCAGAATCTGCAGTTCTTTGTATTTTCTGTCTTTTGCTTTAATTTCATGTCCTCCTTCAGTTCAGTACGGTAGGCCTGACTTTCAGCAATTCCATGGCCCTACAGGATCTGACGTGCTTGGCATTAGGAGCCTATGGAAGTCGGAGAAGATGCTCAAACACAGGAGTACCAGGAGAGCCAAACGGGGAAGGATAGGCTGCAGGAGAAGCTTCCATGAGTTCAGAAATTTTACCAAAACGTGGTCTAGTTCTTTCAACACAGACATACACCTGGAACTCCGCTGTAAGCACATTACGATCTCTGAAATTGCAATCTGCAGTAGCCTTGTCCTGTACGGGTCCACACACAATGTACCAGAGGAACTCAAGGACTCAATCAGTGTCTGTCCCGATTCAGGGTTTCCACCCAAAATGTCAACAGTTCCTTTCCCTCCACCGCGCTGTTCAAACCGCCATGTTCCTCCGACGGATTATTTCTTGCTCCAGATCCCAGCATCTCAAGTAATGATCAATATCGCCTTGTTTTTTAATATATCAAAATAAACTTTATTCATAATAATAAAAATCTTTACAAAAATAAACTGCAATGCCCGGCCATTCTTTCATTCTTACCCCCACCCCTACCTTCTATTCTGGATCCTTCCCCTTGCTGCCCAGTCCTGATGAAGGGTCTCAGGGAAAGATGAGGAATCACACATCAGTTCTCATCGAGGGATCAGAAGTGGAAAGGGTGAGCAATTTCAACATCTCTGAGGATGTATCCTGGCCCAACATATTGCTGCAGTTACAAAGGAGACACAACAGAGGCTATATTTCATTAGGAGCTTGAGGAGATTTGGTATATCACCACAGACACTTGCAAATTCCTACAGGTGTACAGTGGAGAGTATTCTAATCAACTGCATCACCATCTGGTTTAGGGTGGGAGTGTAGGGCACAGGATCAAAATAAGCCGCAGAGAATTGTAAACTTAGTCAGCTTCATTATTGGCACTAGTCTCTGTAGATCCCATGAATGCTACCCCACTACCATTTATATTTTTATTTTTGTACTACTTACATAATTTAACTATTTGATATATATATGTACTTACTGTAATTGACAGATTTTTCTCTCTATTATTATGTTTTGCATTGCTCTGCTACCGCAAAGTCAACAAATTTCATAACATCTGCCGGTGATATTAAACCTGATTCTGATTCTGTTTATTCTTCCCTACAGATGCTGCCTGACTTGCTGAGTTCCTCCAGCATTTTGTGTGTCCACTGCTATCCTCTTGGTTTGCCTGTGTATTGTGTCTACACTGTACCTACTGCCCGTGCAGTGTGGGTAATGGATGGTGAGAGGTGGACGGGCTGGCACACAAGCTAAAAGCCCTCCACTTTATCTTGAAGGATACATTTGCTCACAGGACATGGGCAACAGAATCAGAATCAGGTTTAATATCACCAGCGTATGTCGTAAAATTTGTTCACCTTGCAGCAACAGTTCAATGCAGTACATAATAATATATGATAATAGAGTGAAAAAATACTGTGAATTAAAGTAAATATATATATATATAGATGAACTGCAGCCTAGGGTTCTGAAAGAGGTAGCGTTAGAGATTGTGGTCGCATTAGAAATTATCTTTCAGAAATCATTGGACTCTGGCAAGGTGTCAGAGAACTGGAAAATAGCAAATGTCACTCCACTCTTTAAGAAAGGAAGAAGGCAGCAGAAAGGAAATTATAGACCCATTAGCCTGACCTCAGTGGTTGGGAAGATGTTAGAATCAATTGTTAAGGATGAGGTGCTGGAGTACTTGGTGACACAGGACAAGATAGTACAAAGTCAGCATGCTTTCCATCAGGGAAAATCCTGCCTGCAGTGGATGTTATATATATGGACTTTCAGAAAGCCATTGACAAGATGCCACACATGAGGCTGCTTACCAAGTTAAGAGCCCATGGTATTACAGGAAAGTTACTGGCATGGTTATAGCATTGGCTGATTGGTAGGAGGCAGTGAGTGGGAATAAAAAGATCCTTTTCCGGTTGGAACACTAGTGGTGTTCCAGAGGGGTCGGTGTTGGGACCACTTCTTTTTATACTGATATCAATAATTTAAATGATAGAATAGATGGCTTTGTTGCCAAGTTTGCAGATGATACAAAGACTGGTGGAGGGGCAGATAATGTTGAGAAAATGGGTAGGATGCAGAAGGAATTAGACAAATTAGGAGAATGGGCAAGAGAGTGACAAATGAAATAGTGTTGGAAAATTTTCTTAACAGGGAGAAAATGCAAAAATCTGAGATGCAGAGGCACTTGGGAGTCCTTGTGCAGAACAGCCTGAAGGTTTACTTGCAGGTTGAGTCAGTGGTGAGGAAGGCAAATGCCATGTTAACATTCATTTCAAGAGGTCTAGAATACAAGAGTAAGGTGTATCCAGAGATACCGGCCACGTGACAGATGCACTGCCACCTGGCTGGTCGGAGGACACACCACATGCCAATCAACATTTGGTCCCTCCCAACTAATCAACGCACACCTAAATTATTGGTCACCTTAATTGGATTATCTCACCCAGCTCCATGCTTTAAAAGGTGAGACTTGGCCTTGGTTTGCCCTCTCTTACAGACCACCACATTGGAGGTAAGTGCATTGGTTTATGCTTGGGAAGGTCTATCGTTTGTCCTGGTAAGGGAGCCGCAGCTATCCAAGGTCAAGGGGGATAGCTGTCGTAGTGCTTTTCCTTTGTTCTTTGTTTGTGTAACCGTACCCTGTCCCCACACTGCTTCCTGTGTATTGTAGTTGCTTGTGTTGACCTGACTTCCCCTTGTAAATAAATTCCTTATTATTAAAGCTGTGTGTGTCCAGGCCTCTACTGTTGAGACTCAAAGAACCAGTTATTTTCCATCACAACATTTGGATCTGCTTGCGGGCCCCAGCACACGCTGATGATGCGCTGCCACTCACGCCGATCCCGCTGGATGACATTGAGATGAACTGTTTACACAGACTGTTTGCTCCTGCTGGTTTTGGTATATCTGTTTGGGGGGGCCCTGCTGGCAGTCCCCCACCACTCTCCTCCCCACTACACAACATCTCGTCCCTTGGCCCCCGATGGGGTGGGTGCTTCAGGAACTGGTATTTCCCTCCCTACAATTTGACCTCCACCCGAGTCACCACCCTCAGAGTTATTCCACAACCACTGAGTATACCTAACGAATGCTGGTGCAGACTCCGCAATGAGCACATTTCTAACTTTTCCGTTGGTCACAGCAACTGTCAGCGAAACTGGTACCCGGGTGCCCCAGTGACCACTGCCGACGATGCCACTAAGCTGGGAGCTCCCTGGACTCTAAACGGGACCCACTGGATCTGCGGCCACCGCGCCTACCCGTGGCTCCCCACGAGCTGGTATGGCTGCTGCTTTCCAGCATATGTGGTGCCCTTCATCCACCCCCTGAATGACCTTGGGGAGCATCCGGCGTACAGCGGCCACCGGAACAAGAGGGCCATTACAAAGGCAGAGAGATCCTGGATGATAGCCTTTCCCAGTTATGGTACGGCCCGGCTGTCCCGGGAGGTGATCCAGATGACCAGTGTGCTCGAGACTCTGGCCAACGAGATGGCAGTGGCACTGCAACACACGGAGGATGCCCTCACCCGAACGGCGGCAGAACTGACAGCTGTCAGGATGGTCACCCTGCAGAACCGAATGGCACTGGACTACCTACTCGCTGCTGATGGTGGAACGTGTGCAGTGGTTGGTAAGGAATGCTGTACCTTTATCCCTGATGAGTCCAGCAACATCACTCACTTGGCCGCTCACATTCGGGACTCGGTGGCTAAAATTCAAAAATCAAGGGACCAGCTCCTCCAGCACAACACCTCATGGGGCAATTGGTGGCCGTTTGGGTCCCTAGGGGGGGTGGTGGGCAACTGTCATTCACTGGTCCATCGCACTCATTCTTGTAATCATAGCCATTTCTATACTATGTTGCGCATGCCAGCTGATTAAGAGTGTCTCTGCATTTACTTAGCTGCTCAAAATTGGTTATTTCTGGTATATGTGATTTTGTTCCACCCTCTTATGTGTGTTGGCTATGTGGTGCGTCTTCCGAGGGGTGGAGTGTATCCAGAGATACCGGCCACGTGACAGATGCACTGCCACCTGGCTGGTCGGAGGACACACCACATGCCAATCAACATTTGGTCCCTCCCAACTAATCAATGTACACCTAAATTATTGGTCACCTTAATTGGATTATCTCACCCAGCCCCATGCTTTAAAAGGTGAGACTTGCCCTTGGCTCGTCCTCTCTTACAGACAGGTAAGTGCATTGATTTATGCTTGGGAAGGTCTATCGTTTGTCCTGGTAAGGGAGCTGCAGCTATCCAAGGTCAAGGGGGATAGCTGTCATAGTGCTTTTCCCTTGTTCTTTGTCTGTGTAACCGTACCCTGTCCCCACACCACTTCCTGTGTATTGTAGTTGCTTGTGTTGACCTGACTTCCCCTTGTAAATAAATTCCTTATTATTAAAACTGTGTGTGTCCAGGCCTCTACTGTTGAGACTCAAAGAACCAGTTATTTTCTATCACAACACAAGGATGTGATGCTGAGGCTTTATAAGGCACTAGTGAGGCCTCACCTTGAGTATTGAGAACAGTTTTGGGCTCCTCATCTTAGAAAAGATGTGCTGGCATTGGAGAGGGTTCAGAGGGAGTTCACAAGGATGATGCCGGGAATGAAAGGGTTATCATACGAGTGATGTTTGATGGCTCTGAGTCTGTATTGATGCCATTCAGAAGGATGGGGGGGGATCTCACTGAAACCCTCCGATTGTTGAAAGGCCTAGACAGCGTAGATGTGGAAAGGATGATTCCCATGGTGGGAGAGTCTAGGACAAGAGGGCACAGCCTCAAGATAGAGGGGTGACCATTCAAAAAGGAGATGCCAAGAAATTTCTTTAGCCAAAGGCTGGTGAATTTGTGGAATTTGTTGCCACATGCAGCTGTGGAGGTCAGGTCGTTAGGTGCACTTAAGGCAGAAATTCATAGGTTCTCGATTGAATATGGCATCAAAGGTTACGGGGAGAAGGCCAGGAAATAGGGTTGAGGAGGTAAAAAAAGGATCAGCCATGATTGAAAGGCGGAGCAGATTCAATGGGCCAGATGGCTTAATTCTGCTCCTTTGTCTTATGGCTTACTTTATATACTGTGTATATGTGCATATATATAAATACATATATAAAATAGTTACATTAAATAAGTAGTGCAAAAATTAGAAATAAAAAAAGTGATGAGGTAGTGTTCATAGGGTCAATGTCCATTCAGAAATCGGATGGCAGAGGAGAAGAAGCTGTTCCTGAATCATTGAGTGTGTGCCTTCAGGCTTCTGTACCTCCTTCCTGATGGTAACAATGAGAAGAGGGCATGTCCTGGGTGACGAGGGTATTTGTAGTGGATGCCGCCTTTCTGAGGCTTCGGCTTTTGGAGATATCCTTGAACTGGTCAGGGGCCAGCTGAGCTTGCAATCTTCTGCAGCTTGTTCCGATTCTGTGCAGTTGTCCTTCCATCCCAGAAGGTGGTGCCACCGTTAGAATACTCTCCACAGTACATCAATAGAAATTTGCACCCTTTACAGTCATGTACTGTGCAATCTCATTCACTTCATGAACACAACATGAGCTACATCTTCTTACTAAACACAAAGGAGTTTGGTTGGAGAGGTATTGCACAATTGTTTTCCCAACAATTGGTCGTTCTCATTAGCATCTTGCAGCCCAGTTTCTAAGCCTATGCCGTTTGGATGGGGGACCTGCAAGCTGTGGGCTGGCTAAAAATGTCTCTCGCTGAAATGCACCAATTAATGATCCTGTTGCTATTTTTGATATTAACCAGTTAAAGATTCATTTTAAAAATCTGCCTTTAGTTTATAGGTAAGATAGGTGGCGTTGTGGATAATGAAGTAGATTTTCAAAGCTTGCAGAGAGATTTAGGCCAGTTAGAAGAGTGGGCTGAATGATGGCAGATGGAGTTTAATGCTTAGTGTGAGGTGCTACATTTTGGTAGGAATAATCAAAATAGGACATACATGGTAAATGGTAGGGCATTGAAGAATGCAGTCGAACAGAGTGATTTAGGAATAATGGTGCATTGTTCCCTGAAGGTGGAATCTCATGTGGATAGGGTGGTGAAGAAAGCTTTTGGTATGCTGACCTTTATAAATCAGAGCATTGAGTATAGGAGTTGGGATGTAATGTTAAAATTGTACAAGGCATTGGTAAGGCCAAATTTGGAGTATTGTGTACAGTTCTGGTCACCAGATTATAGGAAAGATGTCAACAAAAAAGAGAGTACAGAGGAGATTTACTAGAGTGTTACCTGGGTTTCAGCACCTAAGTTACAGAGAAAAATTAAACAAGTTAGGTCTTTATTCTTTGGAGTGTAGAAGGTTGAGGGGGGACTTAGAAACATAGAAAATAGGTGCAGGAATAGGCCATTTGGCCGTTCGAGCCTGCACCGCCATTCAGTATGATCATGGTTGATCATCCAACTCAGAACCCTGTACCTGCTTTCTCTCCATACCCCCGATTCCTTTAGCCACAAGGGCCATAGCTAACTTCCTCTTAAATATAGCCAATGAACCGGCCTCAACTGTTTCCTGTGGCAGAGAATTCCACAGATACACCACTCTCTGTGTGAAGGTATTTCCTCATCTCGGTCCTAAAAAGCTTCCCCTTTATTCTTAAACAGTGACCCCTCATTCTGGACTTCCCCAAAACTGCACACAATATTCTAGGTGCGGTCTCACCAAGGCCTTGTACAACTGCAGTAGAACCTCCCTGCTCCTGTACTCAAATCCTTTTGCTATGAATGCCAACATACCATTTGCCTTTTTCACCATCTGTTGTACCTGCATGCCCACCTTCAATGACTGGTGTACAATGACACCCAGGTCTCGTTGCATCTCCCCTTTTCCTAATCGGCCACCATTCAGATAATAATCTGTTTTCCTGTTCTCACAACCAAAGTGGATATCCTCACATTTATCCACATTAAATTGCATCTGCCATGAATTTGCCCACTCACCTAACCTATCCAAGTCACCCTGCATCCTCTTAGCATCCTCCTCACAGCTAACGCCGCCGCCCAGCTTCGTGTCATCTGCAAACTTGGAGATGCTGCATTTAATTCCCTCGTCTATATCATTAATATATATTGTAAACAACTGGGGTCCCAGCACTGAGCCTTGCGGTACCCCACTAGTCACTGATAGATGTATTTAAAATTATGAGGGGGATAGAGTTGATGGTGATAGGCTTTTTCCATTGAGAGTAGGGGAGATTCAAATAAGAGGGCATGAGTTGAGAGTTAGGGGGCAAAAGTTTAGGGGTAACACGAGGGGTAATTTCTTTACTCAAGAGAGTGGTAGCTGTGTGAAATGAGCTTCCAGTAGGAGTGGTAGAGGCAGGATCGATATTGTCATTTAAAGTAAAATTGGATAGGTATATGGACAGGAAAGGAATGGAGGGTTATGGGCAGAGTGCAGGTTGGTGGGACTAGGTGAGAGTAAGCGTTCGGTACGGACTAGAAGGGCCGAGATGGCCTGTTTCCATGCTGTAATTGTTATATGGTTATATGATTATACTGAAACAACCTTCAGATGTGCCTGCAGGTGGCAGCAAAGAGTCAAATATGCCTCCAATTTATATATCTGAAAATGAAAGGCTGGAAAATTGTTACAAAACAGAAAAATTTGGAGGTTTAAAGACAAAGTAGACCTCAGATGCTGGTAACAAAAATCAGAATGATAGAAGAACTAAGTAAACATACTAAGATTTAATATTATCTTTAATTTCTTCTGGACCACTTGTCACTTATCTTGAAGGCACACAGAGCAAACTGGCAATGGCCTGACACTTTGATGATGCCAGACTGGTAACTTTTCTGGACTATCAGCATCTGAATCTGGTTTACTATCACTGTTGTACAGTATGTTGTGAAGCCTGTTGTTTTGTGGCAGCAGTACAGTGCAGGAAATAAAATTGCAGTAAGTTACCAAATAAATAAACAGAGCAAAAGAAAATGGTTCGTGGGCTGTTCAGAAATCCGATGGTGGAGGGGCTGAAACTGTTTACGAATCATTGAGCGCAGGTCTTCAGGTTCTTGTATCAATACGATAGTGGACCCTTGACCTCACAATCTACCTCGTTATGTTCTTCACGATTCAAGATAATGTCATTTCCAGTACACAACTGAAAAGGAGAACAAATACTCGAGATCTGATCAACCCAAAAAAACACAATAAGATAAAGAGCACAATAAACATACATACGTTATCTTATATACTTTTCATAGACTGATTGCGTGTCCATAAAGTGCTTCTTTATGGAGTGTCTGTCTATACATAAGGTGACTGACAGGAAATGATAAAGTATCGGTGACAGGGGGTGTGGAGAGGTGATTTAATGGGTGGAGGTGTTGATCAGCCATACTGTTTGGGGAAAGTAACTGCTTTAAGTCTGCTGGTCCTGGCGTGGATGCCTCCTCCCTGATGGGAGTGGGACAAACAATCCATGAGCAGAGCAGACGGGATCCTTCATGATGTTACTGGTCCTTTTCTGTAAGTACGTCCTTGATGGCCGGTGTGCTGGTGCTGGAGATACAGAGGGAAGGTTTTACTGCCTATTGCAGAGCCGCCTTATCCACTGCGGCGAAAGCTTGCTAGGATGCTCTCTGTAGAATGATGCGAGTAAAGATGTGCAACGTCCAGCTCCCTCAAAAAGCAGAGGCGTTGGACCTTGAGAGGGCGTGTGAGCTACGCACTCCCGGGAGCTTGGAACTCTCCGCAGTTTCCCCTGCTGTGCCGCAAGGAGGGTGTGAGTAGTGCGAGTTCTCCTGAAATCGATAACCATCTTCGACTCCGTCACATACCACACCATTCAGCTGTTTGGCCGCGCTGCGATGCTGGGGCGTATCTACGGAAAATGGCACCTTTGGCAAGCCCCTGTCCAAACATCTGACACCCATCTTTTAGATAACTTTATCATAATATCAGCTCAGAAATACAAGTCAAGCTAGTAATCTTTTAATTAACAAATTATGGAACTACATGAAAATTATAACTGCACCTTCCTTGCTTTCACTGAAGCAAATTGGTCTATGATGTGATCAAAGTCAGTTTTTTCCAGTTTCTTCTCTTTCTACACTCAGCAGAGCAAGATCACAGAGCCTGCCTTGACCCATGGAGGCTCTCAAATATGAAAGTATTAGTTTTAACTTGCTGAATGATCTCTCACAGCTGGTGATGGAAACTGTGATGGTTAGCATTATCTGAACAGCAATGGGAAGATTGGGGAAGACGCTCTCATCTCCATACTGAACAATAAATTCAAGAAGCTTTTCAGGTCTTGATATTTTCATGTTGACCCGCCTTGGTAGCAACATTCTGCAATCCAGAATTTCTTCATATATCTGCTGTCCATCAATGTCAGAGCTGTACAGTTCGCCCAAATTTTCGCACTTTTTCTTTAAGTCGTTACTGTCGGCACCGTAACACAGTCCCTCGACATCAAGAAGGAACCCAAACTTGGCGTCAGTGTCGTGCAAACGAGTGAACCTTTCGTCCATTTCTCTGTGAAGACGGTCGAGTGTTCCCTTCACGACTCTTTCCATTTCCTCCTTAGCAGTTAACCCAGCTTCTCTCAAGTTCTCATCAGCCATTCGTTTTTGTCTCTGACATCTTTCAAATTCAATATTCCATTCTTGACAGAGACCGACTTCTTCTTCCAGTGACTCACTGACCAACAATTTTCTTTCATCATAAAAATGATCTCGGAGGGCTTTCAAATCCAGGGCAGCATCGTGGAAGTTCATGCTAGGATCCTGCAGCCTCTTTTGAATACGGTTAATGCGAATGAGTACTTTGTTCCAAAATCCTAGCAAAATCAGAAAGTCGTAACTCAACATGTGGTTGTACAACTGTCTTGCGTCACTTCTTGTTTCACTGGTCTCGTTTTCATTATCTATCATATCCTGGAGATCTTGAAGTATCTCCTCAAAGTACTTGTTGACGGGCTTCACTGCTTCTGTCCTTGCACTCCACCTGGTTTCAGACTCCAACTTAACAACCACAGGCACAATATTTTTGAGTTTTTCCCCAGTGCTGTGTTGAACAAGACAAAAACACATGGGGAGCTTCGATGGTTCCAAAAAACATGGCCATCATTGTATCCTGCTTGGCTTCATGTACACCCACCAAGCTGAGTGAGTGATTGTCGCAATTCACAAACACTGCCAGATTGTTTTTCCTCACGTATTCTTTGATGAACAACACTTCTGTGTCCAGCCATCACAGCAGCGTTGTCATAGCACTGTGACCGACAATCTCGTAACTCTATTTCGTCCTTCTCTAGCTGTTTCAAGATGTCTTCAACCAAGCTCTCAGCATCCTTCTGGCTTATCTGGATAAAACCAAGGAAGGACTCTCTAACAGAGACTGTTTTCCTCTCAAAATCAACTTCCATATACCTCACTACTTCTGACATCTGCTCACGGTGTGCCTGATCAGGAGTCAAGTCGAACATGAGACCATAGTACTTGGCTTTACGAATGCTTCTCAGTAAACTCTGGTGAACAGTGGATGCCACCATGTGGATGAATTCATTCTGGACACCCGGTGAAAGATAAGACGTGGATCCATGATGACTTTCCAAATGAGTGAGGTGTCCTTTTGTGACAGGGTCAAAGATGGCCAGTAATTTCAGTAAGCCAAGGAAATTTCCCACATTGGAGAAATCATCCAGCTGAAGTGACTCCGTGTCCTCGCAAAGCCAGGTTCTGAGTCGCAAGGAATTTTACGCAATGAAGGATTCTCGTCAAGATATCACACCACTTCTGCTTTTCCTTCTCAATCTGTGACTGAAATACCGCATCAATAACTACTGTTTCCAGCTAAATTTCTTTCCATTTCTTTCCACTGTGTGAAGCATTTCCTGCTCCAATGAGGATTGATGGTCTGACCGGGAAAAGAGAAGACAACAGATACAAAATGCAAACACGAGGAAATCTGCAAATGCTAGAAATTCAAACAACACACACAATGCTGGTGGAACGCAGCAGGCCAGGCAGCATCTATAAGGAGAAGCACTGTCGACGTTTCGGGCCGAGACCCTTCATCAGGACTAACTGAAAGGAAAGATAGTAAGAGATTTGAAAGTAGTGGGGGAAGAGGGGGAAATGCAAAATGATAGAAGACCGGAGGGGGTGGGATGAAGCTAAGAGCTGGAAAGGAGATTGGCGAAAGTGATACAGAGCTGGAGAAGGGGAAGGATCATGGGACGGGAGGCCTCGGGAGAAAGAAAGGGGGAGGGGGGAGCACCAGAAGGAGATGGAGAACAGGCAGGGTGATGGACAGAGAGAAAAAAAACAAGCAACTAAATATGTCAGGGATGGAGTAAGAAGGGGAGGAGGGGTATTAACGGAAGTTAGAGAAGTCAATGTTCATGCCATCAGGTTGGAGGCTACCCAGCTGGTATATAAGGTGTTGTTCCTCCAACCTGAGTTTGGATTCATTTTGACAGTAGAGGAGGCCATGGATAGACATATCAGAATGGGAATGGGACGTGGAATTAAAATGTGTGGCCACTGGGAGATCCTGCTTTTTCTGGCGGACCGAGCGTAGGTGTTCAGCGAAACGGTCTCCCAGTCTGTGTTGGGTCTCACCAATATATAAAAGGCCACACTGGGAGCACCGGACACAGTATACCACACCAGCCGACTCACAGGTGAAGTGTCGCCTCACCTGGAAGGACTGTCTGGGGCCCTGAATGGTGGTGAGGGAGGAAGTGTAAGGGCAGGTGTAGCACTTGTTCCGTTTACAAGGATAAGTGCCAGGAGGGAGATCAGTGGGGAGGGATGGGGGGGGAACGAGTGGACAAGGGAGTCGTGTAGGGAGTGATCCCTGTGGAAAGCAGAAAGAGTGGGGGAGGGAAAGATGTGCTTGGTAGTGGGATCCCGTTGGAGGTGGCGGAAGTTACGGAGAATTATACGTTGGACCTGGAGGCTGGTGGGGTGGTAGGTGAGGACAAGGGGAACCCTATCCCGAGTGGGGTGGCGGGTGGATGGGGTGAGGGCAGATGTGCGGGAAATGGGAGAGATGCGTTTGAGAGCAGAGTTGATGGTGGAAGAAGGGAAGCCGCTTTGTTTAAAAAAAGGAAGACATGTCCTTCGTCCTGGAATGAAAAGCCTCATCCTGAGAGCAGATGCGGCGGAGATGGAGGAATTGTGAGAAGGGGATAGCATTTTTGCAAGAGACAGGGTGGGAAGAGGAATAGTCCAGGTAGCTGTGAGTCTGTAGGCTTATAGTAGAAACAAATTGCAGACTTTTTAGAGGGGGAATTCAGCAGCCATGAGTGAAGTCACTTCCTCACCACGACCATTTCCCAATTTCCTCTTGAACCAAGTTTTGTTTATTGTGTGGTTATTTGTTGGTAGGAAAGGCCCCTCACTATTCTGGAAATACTTCCATCCCAGCTTTATTTCTGTTCTCAACGCGTCAGTCAGAAATGCTTTTCTAGTATCCTCATCAAACTTCAGGAAGTCCAATGTCATGCTGTTCAATCACTTCTGGTATGACAGTTCGAGGCTCTTTGACACCATCCAGTTCACTAGGTTCATTGTCGCCTGGTTCAATCTCATCAGGTAAACTCTCGTCAATAAACTCAACATCACCACCACCACCATCGTCTTCCCCTCCTGTCATGTCCACGTTCTCTGTGGCAGCCTCACTCCTAATCTCGTCATACTCGGATTTATCTGACTTGACTTCCTCCTCGGCTTGTGACGCATTTGTACTTGATCCACCTTCGGATTCTAACAAACGTAGCAGGTGCAGGCGACTCCATGGAATGTGTCAGACTACTTGTTCTGGGCTTTTCAGAGAAGGGCATGAAGAACTTGCTCGACTTTTTGGCTTCCTCCGCTTCCAACTTTCATCTCTTCCATCCTTCAGCTCCACTTTCCTTCTTCATGAAGAAACATTTCATGGTCTTCGTACACAATGCTCTGAAATAAGGCCATCCTAGTGCTTCTCACCCATGATAATCAAAGACAGATCATACATCTGAAGAAAATTCTTTTTTCACTAACCAAGGATGGCTTGTCTGACTTTAATGAAAACTGCTCAGAGGTACCCAGGGCACGTGCCATGCCTGCCATACCTTAAAGACGCCACTGCAGCCATGTGTGAGCAGAGAGTAGACTGGATTCATCACACAGTCCAGGATGGGGGGGGGGGGGGTGGGGGGTGCACAAGTGTAGACGATGGGGAGGGGAGGGAGGAACTGTTTGCATCCCGACAGTCTGAAGTCTTTTCATTAGGAAGTGCAACACCAGTGGTGTATTTAGACTGAGGAGCAGGAGTTTGTTCCCCAAGGTCTGTGGGACAACAGTGTTGAATGTCGAACTGAAATCCGGAAACAGCATTCTGACACCAGTGTTCTTGTTTTCTCGGTGTGTCAGGGCCAGGTATGTGACAGATGCTATAGAATATGTTGGAAAGCACATGGGTGAGTGTCCATTATGGCAGGAATTGAGTTTTTGATGTGTGATATTACCAGCCATTTAAAACACATAACGATTGGAGTCAGTGCCACCGGACGTAGTCGTTTAGTTCTGAAGGTGAAGAGAACTAATTGTCTACTTGTCATGTACTTTCTCTGTGGCTGTTATACTTCACTCTGCATTCTGTTATAATTTCACCTTGACGTCCCTCAATAATCTGATCTGTATGAACAGTATGTAAGTCAAGCTTTTCACTCTATCTTGGTACATACGTCAATAATAATCCAATTCCTATGTAAATTTAATATACAATTACACAATACGATGCAAGCACAAATTTTGTTCAACAATTTATTTTACTGTGCCTTTAGCCTGGTGTTATTCAGGCTTGCGCCCCTTTAAAGAACCAGCAGAACTACCTGGGGCTCAGAGGCTGCCGCTGACGATCTCTGTGGCTGCCGAGCGCAACGTCAGAACTACAGCTCCCAGAAGGCACAGGGCGCTCCAGCGCCGGTTAATAGGCGGGGCGAGGACAGCGCAGACGCAGAAGATGAAAATAGCCGGCGTTGCGGGGGGGAATTTAGCAACCTCTCACCTTTGCGGTTGATCCCTGACCTCGGACTCTCTAAAGACCGTGAGTTATTCCCTGACGCTATATTTATCCCTCAGTCGATTCCTATACCCTCCTCACAATCTACCCATCCTCCACCTCCCGGCAAATTCATTCTCCTGGCCCTCACTCTCCACTCCCTCCCGTTCACCCCTCTCCTACCCCACCATCTCCTTCACCCTGCCTTCCCCCCTCACACTCCAACTGGTCCCTTACACACGGCTCCCTCGTCCCTAACCACTCCTACCCCTTCACTCTTCCCTCCCTCTCCTTCACCCGCACTTCCACCCTCCTCTCTCCGCCCCCTCACCCTCCCACTGGTACCGTAAACCCCTCCCCTTTCCTCCCTTCTCCCCACTCACCTTACTCCACCACTCTACCTTCAACTCCCCCTCCCCCCCACTGATCCCCCACTCACTTCCCCTCCTTTCCCTCCTCCCCTCCCCCACTCCCTCACTACTTCCCCTCCCCCCTCCCCCCCCCTCCCCCCCTCCCCCCCTCCCCCCCTGCTTACCCTCCCCTTTCCCTCCTTCTCCCCTCCAAAACCCCCCTCTACACCAATCCCCCTTCCACAACCCCCACTTTTAACACACCCCCTCCTGTGCTCCCACTCTTCCATCACCCCTGCTGCACCACCCACCCCCCTCTGCTCCCCTCCCCCTTCCCTCCCCCTTCCCTCCCCCTTCCCTCCCCCTTCCCTCCCCCTTCCCTCCCCCTTCCCTCCCCCTTCCCTCCCCCTTCCCTCCCCCTTCCCTCCCCCTTCCCTCCCCCTTCCCTCCCCCTTCCCTCCCCCTTCCCTCCCTCTCCCTCCCCCCTCCCTTGTGAAAGCCTTCATTTTTTAAGATGCTTCTCTCTCAATCTCCCCTCTTCACATTCCAGTCTCCAACTTCTTGGTACTGCAGCTTTTTAAGTTAAGAATAATAACACAAAATGCTGGAGAAACTCAGCAGATCAGGCAGCCTCTATGGAGGGGAACAAGCTGTCATCATTTCGAGCCGAGACCTTTCATCAGGACTGGAAAGTAATGGGGAGGATGCCAGAATAAGGTGGTGGAGGGAAAGGAAGGTGACAGGTGAGGGGAAGCTAGCTGGGTGTGGGAGTGTCGGATGAAGAGAGAAATGGAGAGGGGATAAGTGGTATTGGTGAATGGGCTGAAGAGAAAGGAATCTGATAGGAATGGAGAGGAAGGGAAGGAGGGAAACAAATAGGATGGTGATAGGCAGATGAGGCAAAGAGAAGGGGGTTGGAGGAGAGTCAGAATGGGTAAATGGAAAAAGAGAGAAGGGAGTGTGCAGAAATGACCAGAAGTTAAAGAAATCGATGCCCTGACAGAATATGAATCCTCCGCACTGGGAAATCCCGCCTAGTGCCTACGGAGTAATGTGCAGTTTATATACGGAACCTGTTTAGACTGCAGTGACATTTCACCCCTCCCCCCATATTGAATTTGATCATGCAATCTTTATCTTCTCTCTTTAATCACTCTGGTACAGTGTCACTAAACATGATGGGCTTCAACACCATATACAAGTTTGCTGATGTGGGCTGTATCAAAAGGGGTGATGAATCAGCCTACAGGAGGGAGATTGAAAGTTTGGCCGAGGGGTCTAATCACAACAAACTCTCACTCAATGTAACTAAGACCAAGAAACTGATGGTAGACTTCAGGAGAGGGAAACGAGGTCCGTGAGCGAGTTCTCATCAGAGGTGGAGAGAGTCAGTAACTTTAAATTTCTGGGTGTCACTATCTCAGAGGACCTGTCCAGGACCCATTGCAAATTTTCTTTGCAAATATAATTTTGAAGAAAGCACAATAGTGCCTCTACTTCCTCAGAAGTCTGTGGAGATTCAGTATCTCATCAAAAACTTTGGCAAACTACTTTAGATGTGTGGTGGAAAGTGTGCTGACTGGCTGTGTTACGGCCTGGTATGGGAACACCAATGCCTTTGAGTGGAAAATCCTACAAACGGTAGTGGATTCGGTCCAGTACATCAGGGGTAAAACCCAACCCTCCCAACCATTGAGCACATTTACATTAAATATTGCTGTAAATGCTCGCCACCCAGGCCATGCTCTCTTTCTGCTGCCATCAGATAGAAGGTCCTCAGGATTCACACCACCAGGTTCAAGAACAGTTACTACCCCTCAATCACCAGGCTCTAGAAAGAAAAGGAGATGACTAAATTCATTCATGGATTCTTTTATCTTGCTATTTTATGCTCATTATTTATTGCTATTTATTTATATCTGCATTTGCATAGTTTGTTTACAGTTCCTTATGTTTATAGTTTACAGATCCTGTTAGTTACTATTCTATAGATTTGCTAAGAATGTTCGCAGAAAAAGAGTCTCCGGGTTGTACGTGGTGACATCTATGTGTTCTGATAATAAATGTTACTTTGAACTTTGAGTTATGTTGTAGTTTAGAGCATGTATTTACTCCTTTTCGGACCTTTAGGTTCTGCAAACCCATCAGGGAGTATTGAGACTTGAATATGAATATTGGACCATCAGGGAGCGTTGAGACCTTGATGTGAAAACTGGACCAGCAGGGAGTGTTAAGACTTCGACGTGAGTACTGAACCATCAGGGAGTGTTGAGACCTCGACGTGAATACTGGACCATCAGGGAGTGTTGAGACTTCTACATGAATACTACACCCTCATCTGCAACTCACCAGGTAAGTTAAACCTATCGTCAGAAAAGCCCTTGCTCTAATCCTGGATCACCAGACACTTTCAGCTTTTGTATTATTCAGTCTACAGCCAGTAGCCACTTTATTAGGTGTACCTGTAAACCTGCTTATTAATGCAGATATCTAATCAGACAATGATATGGCAGCATCTCAGTGCATAAAAGCATACAGACAAGGTCAAGATGTTCAGTTGTTGTTCGGACCAAACATCAGAATGGGGAAGAAATGTGATCTAAGTGACTTTGACCGTGAAATGATTGTTGGTGGTTTGAGTATCTCAGAAACTGCTGATCTCTTGGGTTTTCATTTACAAAAGTCCCTAGAATTTACAGAGAATGTTGCAAAAAGCAGAAAGAAATATTCAGTGAGAGGCCATGCTGTGGGTGCAAGCACCTTGTTAATGAGAGAGGCCAGAGGAGAATGGCCAGACTGGTTCAAACTGACAAGAAGGTGACAGTAACTCAAATAATCACATATTATAACACAAACAAGAGAAAATCTTCAGATGCTGGAAATCCGAGTAACATACACAAAATGCGGGAGGAACTCAGCAAAGAGTTCCTGCAGCATTTTCTGTATGTTGCTTCAATTCAAGAGCCATGTGGATATGCAGGAAATTTAAGGATGTGGACATTATGTAGGCAGAAGGGATCACATAGAAACATAGAAAACCTACAGCACAATACAGGCCCTTCGGCCCACAAGGTTGTGCCAAACATGTCCCGACCCTAGAAATTACTAGGCTTAGCTATAGCTCTCCAATTTTCTAAGCTTCATGTACCTATCCAAAAGTCTCTTAAAAGACCCTATCATATCCACCTCCACCACCTTTGCCGGCAGCCCATTCCATGCACTCACCACTCTCTGAGTAAAAAACTTACCCCTGACATCTCTTCTGTACCTACCCCCCAGCACCTTAAAACCTGTGTCCTCTTGTGGCAACCATTTCAGCCCTAGGAAAAAGCCTCTGACTATCCACATGATCGATGCCTCTCAACACCTTATACACCTCTATCAGGTCACCTCTCATCCTCTGTCGCTCCTATGGTCGATTCCAGTTAATTGGAATATATCAGATTATATCATTTTGGCCCAATTATGCTGCTGCCACAATTTGCCAAAGTTTGATGGAAATAGTTAAAGTATTAAAAAAAGACAAACTATTGTTTAACTGAGTAACAAATTAAGTATTTAAATGAAATATAAAACAAATTAGAACACTAACAATACTACTACAGTACTATAAAATTATAATTCCAAATGGATATCAATGGAGGAATTCATCCAGTGTATGAAGCCGTGTTCTTTTGATTGTAAATGAACAAAATCGGTACAGATACCTAGTGCAGGTAATAACTTCATACAATGCTTTCAACTATTGCATCCTCCAAATCTCAAGTTTCATTGTAACATTCAAGATGATTTTCAATACCTTCAAATTCCTTGTAGTTCCTAACTTGTTGAAGTAGTGAAATTATTTCACGGAGCTGAAAGTGCTAATAGGAGGGGGCATAGTTTTAAGGTGCTTGGAAGTAGATACGGGGGGGATGTCAGAGGTAAGTTTTTCACACAGAGTGGTGGGTGCTTGAAATGCAACACCAGCAATGGTGGTAAAGGCAAGTACAATAGGTCTTTTAACAGACACTTAGACAGGTACATGGAGCTTAGAAAAATAGAGGGCTATGTGGTAGGGAAATTGTAGGCAGTTTCTAGGTTAGCTTACATGGTCAGCACAACATTGTGGGCCAAAGGGCCTGTAAGGTGCTGTAGATTTCTATGTTCTGTGTTTTCACTCCTGGCTGTTTCTGACATCTCCAAGCCTGAATGCTTGAAAATGAAGTGAGCAATACGGTTCCAAATTGTCTTACTGATAATTCTCATTAACTATCAATGCCAAAGGTTACGCCTTATCAACACAAACACACAAAGCTGATGCTGTTTGATAAACTGTTCGCTTGTGACTGATGTTAGTTAGAAACTTTGGCCAGCAGTCTCCTGTCCCAGTTGAGGTGGCATAGTCCCAAATAAACAAAAGGAATCCCAGCTATTTTCTTGTTTAGATTTTGTTCCTTAAGATTTGTCCCAAGTAAGCAGCTGCCTCAGTTAACCCATGACCCATTTAACCAGATTCAGTTGGGCAGCCTGCTCTGACTTTTCTGCTGTTGGCCCAGCAATGTTCCTGTGAATGGGAGTGGTGAACAGAGAACTCTGCCCTTTGAAAGCTTCTGAGTGAAGCACTTGACAGCACAGTAGCCTAGTCATTAGTGTAACACTGTCACAGCACCAGCAACTCAAGTTCAATTCTGCTGTTGTCTGTAAGGAGTTTATGTCTCCCTGTGACTGCATGGGTTTCTTCCTGGTTCCCTGGTTTCCTCCCACTTTCTAAAGATGTACTGGGTGTGTAGTTTACTTGCTCACATGGGTGTAATTGGGCAGCACAGACTTGTTGTGCAGGGAGGGACTGTTACTATGCCATATCTCTAAATAAAATAAAATTTGATTACTAATTAATTTGGCACAACGTTATGGGCCAAAGGGCTTGTTCCTGTGCCGTACTGTTCTGTGTTCTTAAGCCAGATTTCCTGATGACTGTGTTTATTCCTGGGATCATAGGGTTTTGCTGTGGGAATTTTTGAGTCTGATTTGCACCAAACACACTCCTGCGTGCAGAAGAATGAGAAGTAGGACACGAGGTTATACTGCTGTTAGAGCAATTGGCAGGGAAGATATTGAGAGGCCACTTACTCAGGCTGGGGAGTCTAGAAACAGGGAGACACTGTAAGGTTTCAACTATTTAACCATGAGTCAAGTAACTTCTTTACTCAAGAGATTATGCATATTTGAACTTCTCCATCCTTGGGGAGCTGTGTCAGTCAGTGCATTCCACTCTGAGATTGGTAGATTTTTGGATGCAAGGATGTGGGGGTGGATTGGAAAAGTGAACTGGATTGACTGTGATATAATTGAGCCAAGCTCTAAGGGACAACTTCCATTTATGTTCTTAAGAAGATGTTGGATTGCAGCTGGAGCTGTGATTTCCCATCCTCTTCACCCCTATAGTGAGACAGAAAGAAAGAAAGCCCGATGTCTGTGAGTCCGAATACAAATCCACTAGAGATTGAAGAAGGCAGTTTGACTTGGAGTTAGAGGACCATGTTCATGCATGGGTGGAAGGGAGGATGGGGGCTTGTTTGACTGTTGTTATTTTGTTGCTTGTCGGGTTATGTTTTGTGTTCTGCATTGTTCCGTCAAGCATTGTGGGCATGCTACATTGGCATCATAATGTGTGGCAATACTTGCAGGCTGTACCTGTCACAAGCTTGGGTGTGCTGGTTGTTAACACAGGTGAGGCATTTCACTGTATATACACTTCGTGGCCACTTTTTTAGATACACCTGCATACCTTCTCGTTACGGCAAATATGTAATCAGTAGCAACTCAATTCACAAAAGCATGCAGACAAGAGGTTCAGTTGTTCAGTCCAGACATTAGCATGGGTAAGCCATGTGATCTAAATGATTGTGACTGTGGACTGATTGTTGGTGCCAGACAAGGTGGTCTGAGTATCTCAGAAACTGCAGATCTCCTGGGATTTTCACACACAACAGTTCTAGAGTTTACAGAGAATGGTGCAAAAAACAAAAAAAAATCCAGTGAGCAGCAGCAGTTCTGTGGGTGAAAATGCCTTGTTAATGGGAGGGGTTAGAGGAGAATGGCCAGACTGATAGAAGTTGACAGGAAGGTGCCAATAACTCAAATAACCACACATTACAAGAGTGGTGTGTAGAAGAACATCTCTGAATGCACAACACATTGGATGGACTACAGCAACAGAAGACCAGGGACATACACTCAGTGGCCACTTTATTAGGGACCTCCTATACTTAATAAAGTGGCCACTGAATGTACATGTGATAAATAAACTTGAATCTTGAACCTTAGAAAGTTTGAGATTATGCAGCAAAGGGGAATCAGCCCAGATCTCATTGAAGAGCAAAGCATTTTTGAAGGGCTGAATGGCTTCCTTTGTGTTTGCTGAACAATTCACAAGGGTGTTGGTGCTGGTTCTTCTGTCTGGTCTGAGGAAGAGGCCTTTGTGCTTCTCTGTTTATCAACATGTAATATGATAGCATTTGTGTCTTCTTATCCAATGGCTTTCAGATCTTCTGATCCAGCATGAATTGCGTTCACTCTGGTTCCATTGGTTTTGAGGTGCTGTTGTCGCATTCACAGATGAGGCAGGGGGTTGTGAGGTTATGCCCAGTGACCAAACATTTTAATTCTGAATCCCATTCCTATTTCGACATGTCGATCCATGGTCTCCTGTTGTGCCAAGATGAGGCCACTCTCAGGGTGGAGGAGCAACACCTTATAATCCATCTGGGTACCTCTCGAATTTGATGACATGAATATTGATTCTTTTGTTGAACAAGTTTCCCCCTCCCACCCCCATACCCTATCCCCTTCCTCAATTCCCTACTCTGACCTTTCACTTCTTTCCGCTGGGTCCCCTCATTCCTTTTGTACTATTGTCCACTGTCTTTCCCTATTGGATTCTTTCTTCTCCAGCCCTTGACCTTTCCCACCCACCTGGCTTCACCTATCACCTTCCAACTAGTCTCTTCCCCCCTCCCCCCACCTTTTAATTCTGGCATCTTCCCTCTTCCTTCTCAGTCCTGAAGAAAGGTCTCGGCCGAAATGTTGACTGTTTATTGATTTCCATAGATGGTGCCTGACCTGCTGAGTTTGTCCAGCATTTTGTGAGTGTTACTCTGACTTTCTTGTGAGAGTGAAAAATTTTGGTTTTGCATGTCATATGTACAGATCATTTAATCACATCAATGTTTTGGGGCAGTACAAAAGACAAGCAAACTTGATTAGGTTTTTTGGGGCAGTACAAAAGACAAGCAAACTTGATTAGGTTTTTTGGGGCAGTACAAAAGACAAGCAAACTTGATTGGGTTTTTTGGGGCAGTACAAAAGACAAGCAAACTTGATTGGGTTTTTTGGGGCAGTACAAAAGACAAGCAAACTTGATTGGGTTTTTTGGGACAGTACAAAAGACAAGCAAATTTGATTGGGTTTTTTGGGGCAGTACAAAAGACAAGCAAACTTGATTGGGTTTTCTGGTGAAGTGACAAGGGTAATTGATGAAGGTACAGCTGTTGATGTCTGTATGGATTTTAGTAAGGCATTTGACAAGGTCTCTCATAAGAGTCTCATGCAGAGATTAATAAGCATGGGATCCATGGCAAATTGGCTGCTTGCATTTGGACTGCCTTGTCCATAGAAGACAGAGTGGTGGTCAAAGGGACTTATTCTAGCTGGAGATCTGTGATTAGTGATATTCCACAGTGATCTGCACTGGGACCTCTGCTCTTTGTTTACATTGCTTATAAAAAGTATTCACCCCCCTTGGAAGTTTTTGTTTTATTGTTTTACAACAGTGAATCACAGTGGATTTACTTTTGCTTTTTTGACACTAATCAACAAAAAATACTGTTTCATGTCAAAGTGAAAACAAATTTCACTCGGGATAGGGTTCCCCTTGTCCTTACCTACCACCCCACCAGCCTCCAGGTCCAACATATAATTCTTCGTAACTTCCGCCACCTCCAACGGGATCCCACTACCAAACACATTTTTCCCTCCCCCCCCCCCCCCCCCCGCTTTCTGTAGGGATCGCTCCCTACGCGACTCCCTTGTCCATTCGTCCCCCCCATCCCTTCCCACCGATCTCCCTCCTGGCACTTATCCTGGTAAACGGAACAAGTGCTACACCTCCCCTTACACTTCCTCCCTCACCACCATTCAGGGCCCCAGACAGTCCTTCCAGGTGAGGTGACACGGTGGTGTGGTATACTGCGTCCGCTGCTCCCGGTGTGGCCTTTTATATATTGGTGAGACCCGACGCAGACTGGGAGACCATTTCGCGGAACACCTACGCTCGGTCCGCCAGAAAAAGCAGGATCTCCCAGTGGCCACACATTTTAATTCCATGTCCCATTCCCATTCTGATATGTCCATGCATGGCCTCCTCTACTGTCAAAATGAATCCAAACTCAGGTTGGAGGAACAACACCTTATATACCGGCTGGGTAGCCTCCAACCTGATGGCATGAACATTGACTTCTCTAACTTCTGTTAATGCCCCTCCTCCCCTTACCCCATCCCTGACATATTTAGTTGTTTGCCTGTTCTCCATCTCCCTCTGGTGCTCCCCCCCTTTCTTTCTCCTGAAGCCTCCCGTCCCATGGTCCTTTCCCTTCTCCAGCTCCGTATCACTTTCGCCAATCACCTTTCCAGCTCTTAGCTTCATCCCACCCCCTCTGGTCTTCACCTATCATTTTGCATTTCCCCCTCCCCCCACTACTTTCAAATCACTTACTACCTCTCCTTTCGATTAGTCCTGACGAAGGGTCTCGGCCTGAAACATCGACAGCGCTTCTCCCTATAGATGCTGCCTGGCCTGCTGTGTTCCACCAGCATTTTGTGTGTGTTGTTGTTTGAATTTCCAGCATCTGCAGATTTCCTCGTGTTTGTTCTACAAGTTGATCTAGATTTGTTACAGTTATTAAATACAAAATAATCGATTGCTTAATTACTCACCCCCTTCAAGTCAGTATTTAGTAGATGCAACTTTGGCAGCAATTACAGCCTTGAGTCTGTGTGGATAGGTCTCTATCAGCTTTGCACATCTGGACACTGCAACTTTTCCCCATTCTTCTTTACAAAACTGCTCAAGCTCTGTCAGATTGAATGGGGATCATGAGTGAACAGCCCTTTCCAAGTCCAGCCACAAATTCTCAATTGGATTGAAGTCTTGACTCTGATTTGACCACTCCAGGACATTAATTTTGTTGTTTTTAAGCCATTCCTGTGTAATTTTGGCTGTATGCTTGGGGTCATTGTCCTGCTGGAAATGAAATTCTCCCACATCGCAGTTCTCTTGCAGACTGCATCAGGTTTTCCTCCAGGATTTCCCTGTATTTTTCTGCATTCATTGTACCCTCTACCTTCACAAGCCTTCTAGGGCTTGCTGCAGTGAAGCGTCCCCACAGCACGATGTAGCCAGCTCCATGCTTCATGGTAGGGATGGTGTGTTTTTGATGTTATGCAATGTTTGGCTTGTGCTGAACATAATATTTAGTCTGATTGGCAAAATGTTCAATTTTGGTTTCATCAGACAATAGAACCTTCGTCCAGCTGACGTCAGAGTCTTCCACATGCCTTCTGGCAGACTCGAGCCGAGATTTCATGTTAGTTTTTTTTCAACAGTAGCTTTCTCTTTGCCAGTCTTCCATAAAGCTGCGACTAGTGAAGCGCCCAGTTAACATTGATGCACAGTCTCTCCCATGTCAGCCACTGAAACTTGTAACTCCTCCAGAGGTGTCATAGGTCTCTTAGTGACCTCCCACACTAATCCCCGTCTTGCATGTTCATTCAGTTTTTGAGGACAGTCTGCTCTTGGCAGATTTACAACAGTGCCATATTCTTTCCATTTCTCAATGGTTGACTTTACTCTAAGGGATATTCAATGACTTTGAAACTTTCTTGTATCCAACTCAATAACCATTTTGCAGTTGTTTGGAGTGTTCTTTTGTTTTCATGGTGTAGTTTTTGCCCGGATACTGAATCACCAACAGCTGGACTTTTCGGATACAGGTGTAATTTTACTACAGTCAATTGGAACACCTTGTTTTTGGACACAAGTCTCCAAAAACAGATCTCCATGTAACTAATTATGTGACTTCTAAAACCAATTGGCTGCACCAGTGATGATTTGGTGTGTCATATTAAACAGGGTGAATACTTAAGCAATCAATTATTTTGTGTTTTATATTTGAATTAATTTATATCACTTTGTAGAGATCTGTTTTCACTTTGATACGAAAGAGTCTTTTTCATGTTGATCAGTGTCAAAAAAAGCCAAATTAAATCCACTGTGATTCAAAGTTGTAAAACGATAAAACATGAAAACTTCCAAGGGTGGTGAATACTTATTATAGATACTGTAAAACGACCTGGATGAAAATGTAAGTGGGTGGGTTAGTAAGTTTGCGGATGAAGACTAGTGGTATTGTGGGTAGTGTAGATGACTGGCAAAGAACAACATGGTTCCCGCTATTAGTCAAGGCATTGAATTGAAAAGTCTGTCAGTTATGTTGCAGCTTTATAAAACTGTGGTTAGGCCGCATCTGGAGTATTGCATATATTTCTGGTTGCCCCATTATAGGAAGGATGTTGAGGCTTTAGAAATGGTGCAGAAGAGGTTTACCATGATGCTGTCTGGTTTAGAGTGTATGTGCTATCATGAGAGGCTAGACAAACTTGTGTTGTTACTTCTGGTGTGGCAGAGGCTGAAGGGAGATCTGATAGAGGTTAATAAGGTTATGATAGGGATAGATAGAGTAAGCAGGCCGTATCTAATTCCCAGGCTGAAATGTCTAATACCAGAGGGCATGTATTTAAGGCAGAGATTCCCAACTTTTTTTATGCTATCAAGCAAAGGGTGTGTGGACCCCAGGTTGGGAACCTCTGATTTAAGGTGAGAGGGGGTCATTTTAAAGGTGATATAGATAGATAGATAGATACTTTATTCATCCCCATGGGGAAATTCAACATTTTTTCCAATGTCCCATACACTTATTGTAGCAAAACTAATTACATACAATACTTAACTCAATATAAATATGATATGCATCTAAAATCACCCTCTTAAAAAGCATTAATAAATAGCTTTTAAAAAGTTCTTAAATAGTTTACTAAAATACATTGAATGGTAACTTAAGCTCAATCCTAACCCCGGCACTTTAACATATCTTACCTCTGGCGGTTGAATTGTAAAGCCGAATGGCATTGGGGAGTAATGATCTCTTCATCCTGTCTGAGGAGCATTGCATCGATAGCAACCTGCCGCTGAAGCTGCTTCTGTCTCTGGATGGTGCTATGCAGAGGATGTTCAGGGTTTTCCATGATTGACCATAGCCTACTCAGTGCCCTTCGCTCTGCTACCGATGTCATACTCTCCAGTTCTGTGCCCACGACAGAGCCTGCCTTCCTTACCAGCTTATTAAGACGTGAGGCGTCCCTCTTCTTAATGCTGCCTCCCCAACACGCCACCACAAAGAAGAGGGCGCTCTCCACAACTGACCTATAGAACATCTTCAGCATCTCACTACAAACATTGAATGACGCCAACCTTCTAAGGAAGTACAGTCGACTCTGTGCCTTGCTGCACAAGGCATCTGTGTTGGCAGTCCAGTCTAGCTTCTCGTCTAACTGCACTCCTAGATACTTGTAGGTCTTAACCTGCTCCACACATTCTCCATTAATGATCACTGGCTCCATATGAGGCCTAGATCTCCTAAAGTCCACCACCATCTCCTTGGTCTTGGTGATATTGAGACGCAGGTAATTTGAGTTGCACCATATCACAAAGTCCTGTATCAGTTTCCTATACTCTTCCTCCTGTCCATTCCTGACACACCCCACTATGGCCGTGTCATCAGCGAACTTCTGCACATGGCAGGACTCCGAGTTATATTGGAAGTCTGATGTGTACAGGGTGAACAGGACCGGAGAGAGTACGGTCCCCTGCGGCGCTCCTGTGTTGCTGACCACCGTGTCAGACCTACAGTCTCCCAACCGCACATACTGAGGTCTATCTGTCAAGTAGTCCACTATCCAAGCCACCATGTGAGAGTCTACTCCCATCTCCGTTAGTTTGTGCCTTAAGATCCTGGGCTGGATGGTGTTAAAGGCACTAGAGAAGTCCAGGAATGTAATCCTCACAGCACCACTGACCCCATCCAGATGAGAGAGGGATTTGTGCAGCAAATACGTGATAGCATCCTCCACTCCCACCTTCTCTTGATACGCAAAGGGGCAAGTTTTTTTTCCCCTGGAATACTTTGCCTGGGATGGTGATAGAGGCAGGTATATTAGGGACTTTTAAGAGATGTTTAGATGGGATCATGAATGTGAGGAAAATGGAGAGATATTGACATTGTTTAGGCAGAAGAGAGCAAAAGAGATTAGTTAGCAATTTGATTACTAATTTAATTGGTTTGACACAACATAGTGAGCCTTAGGGCCGGTTGCTATTACAAGAAAGTGCAGTGCAGATAGACAATAAAGGACAAGGCCGTGAGGAGACAGAAGAGGAGATCTGGAATCCATCTTATCAAGTGGGGTCGCAGGTAGATAGGGTCGTAAAGAAAGCTCTTGGCACATTGGCCTTCATAAATCGAAGTATTGAATACAGGAATTAGAATATTATGTTGAAGTTATATACAACATTGGTGAGGTCAGAGTTGGAGTATTATGTGTAGTTCTAGTCTCCTACCTACAGGAATGTTATCAGTAAGATTGAAAGAGTGCATAGAAAATGTACAAGGATGGTGTCAGGTTTTGAGGACCTGAGTTATAGGGAAATGCTGATTTTTAGGTTTTTACTCCCTGGAGTGTCAGAGAATGAGAGGAGATTTTATAGAGCTATATAAAATTATGGGGGATATAGATAGGGTAAATACGCAAGAGGTCTTTTTATACTGAGGTTGGGTGAGACTAGAACTGGAGATCATGGGTACGGGTGACTGGTGAAATGTGAAAGGAAATATGCGGGGGAATTTCTTATTTCAGATCATGGTGAAAGGGTGGAACGAGCTGACAGCAGAAGTGTAGGGCACTGGTTCAATTTCAACTTTTTGGAGAAGTTTAGGTAAATGCACAGATGGGAGGGGTATGGAAGGCTATGGTCCAGGTGCAGGTCAATGGGACTAGACAAAATAATTTCAGCACAGACTAGATGGGCTGAAGGACTTGTTTCTGTCCTGTAGTTTCTATGACTGTATGACTATAAAAGGGTTCTCTTCAGGAGTCTCATATCAATGGGATGGAAGCTGTCTTTGAGCCCGATGGTACCATGCTTCTAGGGTTTTTATATCTTCTGCGCCATGGGAGGGAGAAGGCAGAATATCCAGGGTGGGAGAGGTGTTTGATTACGTTAGCAGCTTTTTCAAGGAATGAGGGCATACAGAGGAGCCCTGTTGCCTCAAGTTGGGTAAATAGGGATCATCCTCATACATTCTGTGACTGCCTGGGTTTCTCCTAGGTGAAGACAGGAGACAGCAGATGTTGGAATGGGGAGCAACACAATTGGCTGGAGAAACTCAGCAGGTTGAGCAGCATCTGTGGTGAGGGAAAAGGAACTGTTGACATTTCTGGTGATGTGTGAAGCATTATCTCAGCCTGAAACATTGACAGTGTCTTTGTTTCTCTTGGGTGCTCTGCTTTCTTTCAGCTTCTAAAGATGTGCTAGTTTGTAGGTTCAAAATTCAAAGCACATTTATTATTGAAGTATGTATGCTGTATTCAACCCTGAGCTTCGTCTTCCCCACAGACAGTCACGAAACAAAGAAAAAGCGTGGAACCTGTTCACAGAAAACATCAACCCCCCCCCATGAGCAGAATAAAACAAATCACACAAATGGCAACAGGAAAAAAATGAGCAAAAACAGAATATAAAACACAAAGTTGAAAGAGTCCAGGCAAATTCAGTTCAGCTCAGTGTTTGTTTTCTGCAGGCCACCCCGATCCAAAATCGCCCAAAATAGTAACGGGAAAAAAAAGGAGCACCCAGAAACACATCATAGGGTAAATTAGAGTCCAATCCACAAACCGTCTTGATTAATCCATCCTCCGTTTGACTAGATGCTTTAAATTACAGCTAGTGTTGGTGAATCAGGAAGGAGTTGATGGGCATGTGTGGTAGAATTTATTGCCACAAATGTGTATGGAGGGCAAGTCATTGCAGTGGAGCTAGGTAGGTTCTTGATTAGTAAAGGCATCAAAAGTTACAGGGAAAAGGCAGAATAGGGTTAACAGATAATAAATCAGCCATGATTGAATGGTAGAGCAGGCTCGATGGGTCAAATGGCTAATTCTGCTCCTATGTCTTATGGTTTTAATAAGTCAAGTATGGTTGGAGGTGACATCAGATGCACCTCAACTCTGGCAGAGTTTGCAGGCCATTACTTCCTATAAAGCAAAAGACAGCGATCGATGCGTTACTACCAGACGAGCTCAATGCTTTGAAAAGGAGAATAAAACCACAGCTATGAGAATCCCTGCTGCATCTGGTGACCCTGTGATCTCTGTCTCTGAGGCTGCCGTCAGACTGTCTTTGAAGAGGGTAAACTCTCACAAGGCAGTAAGGCCCGGTAAGGCTCTGAAATCCTGTGCTAATCAACTAGCAGGGGTATTCAAAGACATTTTCAATCTCTCACTGCTACAGTTGGAAGTTCCAATCTGTTGCAAAAGGGCAACAGTTATGCCAGTGCCCAGGAAGAGCAGCATGAGTGCCTCCAGCAGTACTACATCTACGGTAATGAAACACTTTGAGAGGTTGGTCATGGCTAGAAACGACGACTGGCTCGGTAGAAACCTGGGTCCACTGCAATCTGCCTACAGCCACAACAGGTCTGCAGCAGACACAATCTCAATGGCTCTCCGTGCAGCCTTGGATCACCGGGACAATGCAAACACCTATGTCAGGATGCTGTTTATTGACTATAGTTCAGTGTTTAACACCATCATTCATACAGTCCTGATCAGAAAACTACAGAACCTGGGCCTCTGTACCTCCCTCTGCACCTGGATCCTCAACTTCCTAACCAGAAGACCACAATCTATGTGGACTGGAAATAACATCTCCACCTCACTGACAATCAACACTGGCACACGCCAGGGATGTGTGCTTAGCCCATTGCTTTACTCTCTCTACACCATGACTATGTGGCTAGGCATAGATCAAATGCCACTGTTGGCAGAATTTCAGATGCTGGTGAAGGAGCATACTAGAGCCAGATATACCAGTTATTTAAGTGGTGTTGCAAAAAAACCAGCAAGACCAAAGAGCTGATTGTGGACTTCAGAAAGAGTAAGATGAGGGAACACAAACCAATCCTCACAGCGAGATCAGAAGTTGAGAGAGTGAGTAATTTCAAGTTCCTGTGTGTCAATATACCTGGCAACCTAACATGACGCAACATTGATGCAGCCATAAAGAAGGCAAGAGCGGCTATATTTAATTCAGAGTTTGAAGAGATTTAGTTGGTCGACTAAAACACTCGAAAACTTCTACAAATGTACTACAGAGTGCGTCCTGAATGGCTGCATCACCATCTGGTATGCACAAGATCGAAGTAAGTTGCAGGAACTTGTAAAATTAGTCATCTTCATCTTGGGTACTAGCCTCCATAGTATCCAAGACATCTTCAAGGACCAGAACCATAGGAAGTCGGAGTCCATCATTAAAGATTCCCACCACCCAGGACATGTCCTCTTTGCGCTGTTAGCATTGGGAAGGAAGTACAGAAGCCTGAAGGCACACACTCAGTGATTCACGAACGGCTTCTTCCCTCCCCCCATCTGATTCCTAAATGAACATTGAACCCATGAACCCTACTTTTTTATTTCTGTTTTTTTTTTGCACTACTTATTTTGACTTAACTATTTAATAGACAGAAATGTACTTAATGTAACTCAGATTTTTTCTCTATATTTATCATGTATTTCATTGTACTACTGCTGCAAATTTAACAATTCTCACAACATATGCCGGTAGTATTAAATCTGATTCTGAAGTTGCCAGGAAATAGGTTTGGGAAGTGGATCACACAAGATAATGCAGACACTGAAGTCCGGATTAAAAAAAACAGTAATTGGTAATCAGATTATTGTCACGTATACCGAGATGGAGAGAAAATGTATGTGCCGTGCAGACACCTCACTTCATGCATGAGGTAGTACAAATGGGGACAAGAAAACAGAAGGCACAATCTGGTGTTATAGTGGCCCAATTCTGCTCATAGTTACAGAGAAAGTGCAGTACAAGTAAATAAATAAAGTGTAAGCACCATGTCACAGCAGCCCAAAGGTTGATCAGAAGTTTGGAAGACAAAGCCTAATGGATGAAGGCTGAAGATTGGAAGTCTGTCCTGGAGTTGGAGGACTATCTGTGTGTGGGTGGGTGGGTATGAGGGAGAGAATGGGCTTGTTTCTCCAGAATATCATCAACAGGATCTTACACCTAACACATATTTGCTTCTGCCCCACTTTCTCCAGGCATCAGCCCCTCCATGATTTCCTTGTCTATTCATCCCTTTCCACTAATCTCCTTCCTGGCACTTATCCCTGCAAGTGGCAGAAGTGCTACACCTGCCCATTCACCTCCTCCCTCACGTCCATTCAGAGCCCCAAACAGTTCTTCCAGGTGAGGTAACCCTTCACCTGTGAGTCTGTTAGGGTCATCTAACATATCTCAGTGCATCCCCTCTACATTGGTGAGATCTGATGTAGGTTGGGAGACCAGTTTGTTGAGCACAAAATAGTACAGTTGTACTATTTTGATTTCCCTTGTCAGCCACGGTTGTAATGTTTCTTTGTTTTGGAATACAACTATCCTGCATTTCCTCATTTTTGCTAGAAACTCATTGCTGCTCTGCTGACATCCCTGCCAGCAGCTCCTTCCAATTTACTTTGGCCAACTTCTCTCTCATAACACTGTAGTTTTCCTTACTCCACTGAAATACTGCTATGTCAGACTTTACTTTCTCCCTATCAAATTTCAAGGTGAACTCAGTCATATTGTGGTCACTGTCACCTAAGAGTTCTTTTACCTTAAGTTCCCTAATCATCTCTGGTTCATTACATAACACCCAATCCAGTATAGCTGATCCCCTAGTAGGCTCAATGACAAACTGCTCTAAAAAGCCATCTCAAAGGCATTCAACAAACTCATTCTCTTGAGATCCATTACCAACCTGATTTTCCCAATCAACATAAGTGTTGAAATCTCTCACGACTATCATAACATTTCCCTTTTGACATGCCTTTTCTAGTTCCTGTTGTAATCTGTGGTCCACATCCCAGCTACTGTTGTAAGGCCTGTATATAACTGCCGTCAGGGTCCTTTTGCACTTTCTTAACTCAACCCACAAGATTTCAACAGCTTCCGATCCTATGTCACATCTTTCTACTGATTTTATGCCATTCTTTACTAGCAGAGCCATGATACCCCCTCTGCCTACCTTCCTATCCCTCCAATACAACATGTAACGCTGGACATTCAGCTCCCAACTACAACCATCCTTTTGCCATGATTCAGAGATGGCCACAACATCATACCCAACAATCTGTAAAACTGCGGCAAGATCATTTGCCTTATTTCTTATACTCCATGCATTGAGATACAACACTTTGAGTACTGTATTTGGTACTCTTTTTGAATCTGCATCCCTAATGCACTGATACTCACCCTGCTGGCTGCAATTATGTCCTATCATCTGCCTGTCCTTTCTGACAGTCTGACTGCTTGCTACCTTTGATTTTTTACCATCCATCTTATACCGAGTCCCTTCACTCCGGTTCCCACTCCCTGAAAAATTAGTTTAAACCCTCCCCAACAGCTCTAACAAATCTGCCCACGAGAATATTGGTTCCCATCAGGCTCACTTACAACTGTCACTTTTGAACAGGTCATATCTCCCCAGAAGAGGAGATCCCAATGATCCAAGAACCTGAAGCCCTCTCCCCCGTACCAGCTTCTTAGCCACGTGTTAATTTACCAAATCATTCTGTTTCTACCCTCACTGGCACCAGGCACAGGCAGTGATCTAGAAATTATTACCCAGGAGGTCCTGCTTCTCAGCTTTCTGCCTAGCTCTCTAAATTCTCTTTTCAGGACCTCATGCTTTTCCTTACTATGTCATTGGTACCAATATGTACCAAGGCATCTGGCTGCTCTCCCTCCCTCTCCAATATGTTGTGGACATGATCCGAGACGTCCCTGACCCTAGCACCTGGGAGGCAACATACCATTGGGGTGTCCTGTTCACATCCATAGAATGTCCTGTCTGTTCCCCTGACTACTGAGTCCCCTATCACTACTGCTTCCTCTTTTCCCTCTTTCCCTTCTGAACCACGAACCTGTGCTCAGTGCCAGTAACCCGGTCTCTGTGGCATTCTCCTGGAACAGTGTCCTGAATGGGAATGGCCACGGGGGTGCTCTGTGCTAACTGTCTATTCACATTTCCATTTCTCCTGACAGTCACCCAGCTACTCACCTCTTGCAACTTGGGGGTGACTACTTCCCTGTAACTCTGATCGATTATCTCCTCACTCTCCTGTACAAGCCGAATATCATCCAGTTGCTGCTCCAGATCCCTAACACAGGAGCTACAGCCGGATGCATTTCATGCAGATGTAGTTCCCTGGAAGACTCTGGGTCTCCCATGACTCCAACATACAGCATGAATAACACATAACGGCTATTTACTGCACATCTTACTTTCTCTACAGTAAGAGAAAACAAAAAAGGGACCCTAACAGAAGCTTACCCAGAGCCAATGCCTGTTTCAAGCTGAGGCCTCCTTTGAGCCAAAGCCTGACACTCCTACTCTCATCACTCACCTACTCCCAACAATGGCCTCCCCGCTTGTCCCTGCTGTACTTTTGAACGAGCGTCACTGACCTGCAAGTCTCTCCTCTTTTAAGTTTTGCTGACTTTCGAGAAAACTCGGCACTGTGGCTGCTCCTGCCGCTGCTTGGGCAATCAGAATTTTGGTTGGAACATTCCCCCGCACCTGGTTTCACTAACTTCACCAACTTTTCATCACTTGCCAGCTTAACTCCTTCCCATCCACCAACCTTATTCTGGTTTCTTTCACCTTCCTTTCCCATCCTGATGAAGGGTCTTGGCCCAAAACGTCAACTGTTTGTTTATTTCTATAGATGCTGCCTGACCTGCTGAATTCCTCCAGCATTTTATGTGTCTAACACTCATTTTGCTGTTGTTTTGTGTTACTCTGCTGAACTTGTGGGCATGCTATGTTGGTGCTTGAATATGTAGCAACACTTGCGGGCTACCCCAGCACATTATTGGTGTGTTGGTTGTTAAAGAAAGAAGGTGGCAGAGTTTGAATCGAAACATTGGTTATAATCAATACCTATACCTTGCTGGAAGCCTGAGAAGAGTTTATTCGTCATATTTACCAAGAAGGCATTAGGTCCTTTTTAAAGAATGACACAGTCTGTGCTATACATTTAACCTAGAACAGTACAGTGCAGGAAAAGGCCTTTCAGCTCATGATGTCGTTAAATTTAATCAATGTGCCTGCACATGATCAATATCTCTCCACTCCCTCAGGTCCAAGAATCTGCTTAAGTATCTCTGAAATGCCACCATTGTTCCAAGCAACTACCACAGTCTGTGTGAGGGAAAGGAAACTTAACTCACACATCTGCTTTAAAACTTTCCTCCTCGCTCTTAAACTCTATCCTCTATTCTTTGACATTTTCACCTTGGGGGAAAAAAAGACCATAAGACGCAGGAGCAGAATTAGGCCATTTGGCCCATTGAGTTTGCTCCACCATTTCATTATGGCTCATCCATTTTCCTCTCAGCCCCGATCTCCTGCCTTCTCCCTGCATGCTTTCATACCCTGACTAATCAAGAACCTTATTGACCTCTGCCTTAAATACACTCAATGACTCTGCCTCCACGGCTGCCTGTGACAATGAATTCCACAGATTCACCACACTCTGGCTACAGAAATTCCTTCTCATCTCTGTTCTAAGAGAATTCTGAGGCTGTGTCCTCTAGTCTTAGACTTCCCCACCATAGAAAACGTTTCCATATCTGCTTGATCAAGGCCCTTCAACATTCGATAGCTTTCAATGAGATCCCACTCATTCTTCTGAATTTCAGTGAGTAGAGTCCCAAATTTATGAATATTTCAATCAACACACACAAAATGCTGGTGGAACGCAGCATCTATAGGAAGAGGTATAGTCGACGTTTCAGGCCGAGACCCTTCGTCAGGACTAACTGAAAGAAGAGATAGTAAGAGATTTGAAAATAGGAGGGGGAGGGATGAAGGTAAGAGCTAGAAAGGTGGTTGGCAAAAGGGATACACAGCTGGAGAAGGGAAAGGATCATGGAATGGGAGGCCTGGGAAGAGAGAAAGGGGGAGGGGAGCACCAGAGGGAGATGGAGAGCAGGCAAAGAGTGATGGGCAGAGAGAGAGAGAGAAAAGGGAGGGGAAAATAAATAAATTGGGGATGGGGAAAGAAGGGGAGGAGGGGCATTAACGGAAGTTAGAGAAGTCAATGTTCATGCCATCAGGTTGGAGGCTACCCAGCCAGTATATAAGGTGTTATTCCTCCAACCTGAGTGTGGCTTCATTTTGACAGTAGAGGAGGCCATGGATAGACATATCAGAATGGGAATGGGACGTGGAATTAAAATGTGTGGCCACTGGGAGATCCCGCTTTTTCTGGCAGACAGAGCGTAGGTGTTCAGTGAAACAGTCTCCCAGTCTGTGTCGGGTCTCACAATATATAAAAGGCCACACCAGGAGCACTGGACGCAGTATACCACACTAGCCGACTCACAGGTGAAGTGTCGCCTCACCTGGAAGGACTGTCTGGGGCCCTGAATGGTGGTGAGGGAGGAAGTGTAAGGGCAGGTGTAGCACTTGTTCCGTTTACAAGGATAAGTGCCAGGAGGGAGATCGGTGGGAAGGGATGGGGGGAGGCACGTAGGGAGCGATCCCTGCGGAAAGCGGGGGGGGGGGAAGGGAAAGTATTTCAATCCCGAAATAATTTTGCGAACCTTCTTTCAACCCTCTCCAGTGTCAGAAGCACATCTTATCTTAACCCAGACTGCTCAAAATGTCTCTCTCTACACCTCTCATAGTTTTATAAACTTACTTCAGATCTCCTCTCAACCTCCAACACTCCAGAAAAAAAACAGCCCAACCTGTCTTGCCCTGGAGGAGGAGACTGATGTTGAGCCATTTCAGTGAATTTTGAGGATTTAGTGTCCCTGTAAAGTTACAGAGACAACCTCTTTTAATTCCTTTACCGAAGTGCTTGACATTTACAATCAAGTTCCGGAAACAAAAACAATGAGCATTCTTTAACTTCGCTCAACAACAAGTTTAAAAACTTAGCAGAAGTTTCTGTTCACTGTAGCCTCTCCAGTTCAGGTAGTTGTTTTCCTGAGCTTTTAGTTTTTAAACTCTTTTAGTTCCTCTGTCACATCACCCTTCTGTTTATTATTTACCACACGCATCTCGCGTTATGCCAGGGAGAGCAGTTTCACCAGCCCTGAGCAGTGCCGAGGGAGGGAGTGAGACTGCAAGGAGTTCTGCTGGGATAATAGAGCACCCTGTCTTAAAAACAGTTTATTCCGAAAGGTGTTCTTTAGGACCCATTGGGGACCTGCTCTGTGTTTTCCTGCTGTTCCTGTGAATGGGAGTGGTAAGCGGAGGGTTCTGCGCTGAAAGGCTCGCAGCGAGTGAGGTACTCGACTGAATGTGGAACAGCCCGTCTGCTGGAACGCTGCCTCGATGCTGGGCCTTGGAGCCACAATGAAGTGTCTTTGTGTGAAGTGAAACAGATCACAGCAACGGGATTGTTTGCGTGCAGATGGGAGGTGAGATAATCTTGCACTCAGTCCACACTTTAACCAGCGAGAGCTTGACAACCGGAAAGTTGCTTTCGGAAGGATCGTTTCAGTCTGTGGTTTGGATGCCTCGGTGAGGAAGTTTTTAAGCACACGTTACACATTCTGGTGAGTTTCCTTTCAGTGAACAAAGTTTATCATTTGGAAAATTCAAAGCTGTGTGTGAAGTCTGTTTGAAGGTTAGCTGTCCATTCCATCATTGGTTTAAACAGACAGGCAGCAACTCCTGATTGAAGTTCAACCACGAACTTCACAAATAGTAGGAGAGTCTCCTCAAGTAGGGAGACTTTTCTTGGTATTTAGGAACAAATGCCTTCCCAGTTTGGTCTTAGTGGCACAGTGTCAAATCGGAAAAGTTTCCTTTGGTTTTCAAGGGGAACTGTCTTCCTAATTAATTCTGCAATATGCAAAATCATTCCATTTCAAATGAATTCCCTTCCAAGGCTGGAAACAATGAAGCATTTTATTTCTCAAGTGTTTGATTTCCTGTGAATGGTGTGGCTCACAGGGTCTGCCATTGAGGGTGGCAAGGGGGTGGTGTGGTGGTTGGTTTAGTGCGTGGTTCGATCAGGCGACTGGTGACGAAACATCGGACTGTGAGCGCAAACTGAACCCTCACAACCTCGAAGCATGTAATGTAAATGGGAAGTGAATTGTAATGGTCTGGCATAGTCTGAGCAGTCTAGTGGTCATAACTATGTGCAGAGAATTGAGAAACTGGGACTCTTCACCTCTAAAGAGGATGAGGAGCAAGGCTGGTCGGTTTGGACTCCAGAACTCAGCGATCACAGCTGAAGGGTGACCTAACTCTAAACACCAGCCTTTCTCTCCCAAGCCCTAAATCACCCTTTCACAGCTGTCACAACTATCATTCTCAGATTAAACCCTTAATATTACAAATAAAACATCATTAAATCTGTGAATATTTTAAAAAATAGTAATTAAATTGATATAAATTAACGTGGAAAAAGAGAGTTCAAAGTAAACTTATTATCAAAGAACTTATATGTCACCATATACAAGCTTGAGATTCATTTTCTTGAGGGCATACTCAGCTAATCAGTAGCAAAACAGCAGAATCAGAATCACTGGCATCTTAGATAGGGTGGTGAAGAAGGCTTTTGGAACGCTGGCCTTTATAAATCAGAGCATTGAGTACAGAAGTTGGGATGTAATGTTAAAATTGTACAAGGCATTGGTAAGGCCAAATTTGGAATATTGTGTGCAGTTCTGGTCACCGAATTATAGGAAAGATATCAATAAATTAGAGAGAGTGCAGAGACGATTTACTAGGATGTTACCTGGGTTTCAGCACTTAAGTTACAGAGAAAGGTTGAACAAGTTAGGTCTCTATTCATTGGAGCGTAGAAGGTTGAGGGGAGATTTGATCGAGGTATTTAAAATTTTGAGAGGAATAGATAGAGTTGACGTGAATAGGCTCTTTCCATTGAGAGTAGGGGAGATTCAAATGAGAGGACATGATTTGAGAGTTGGGGGCAAAAGTTTAAGGGAAACATGAGGGGGTATTTCTTTACTCAGAGAGTGATAGCTGTGTGGAATGAGCTTCCTGTAGAAGTAGTAGAGACCAGTTCAGTTGTGTCATTTAAGGTAAAATTGGATAGGTATATGGACAGGAAAGGAGTGGAAGGTTATGGGCTGAGTGCGGGTAGGTGAGACTAGGTGAGAGTAAGAGTTCGGCATGGACTAGGAGGGCCGAGATGGCCTGTTTCCGTGCTGTGATTGTTATATGGTTATATGTGAGATTTGTTAACTCACGTTAACACAATACATAATTCAATGCAATACATAATCTAGCAGAGAGAAAAACAAATAATAAATAAAATAAAACAATAAATAGACAAGTAATTCAATTACGTATATTGAAAAGATTTTAAAATGCGCAAAAGCAGAAATACTGTATATTGAAAAAAGTGAGGTAGTGTCCAGAGCTTTAATGTCCATTTAGGAATCCGATGGCAGAGGGGAAGAAGCTGTTCCTGAATTGCTGAGTGTGTGCCTTCAGGCTTCTGTACCTCCTACCTGATGGTAACAGTGAGAAAAGGGCATGCCCTGGGTGCTGGAAGTCTTTATTAATGGACGCTGCCTTTCTGAGGCACCACTCCCTAAAGATGTCCTGGGTACTTTGTAGGCTAGTATCCAGGATGGAGCTGACTAAATTTACAACCTTCTGCAGCTTCTTTCAGTCCTGTGCAGTAGCCCCTCCATACCAGACAGTGATACAACCTGTCAGAATGCTCTCCACGGTACAACTATAGAAGTTTTTGAGTGTATTTGTTGATATGCGAAATCTCTTCAAACTCCTAATAAAATACAGCAGGTGTCTTGCCTTCTTTATGACTACATCGATATGTTGGGACCAGGTTAGATCTTCAGAGATCTTGACACCCAGGAGCTGAGGAACTAGACCTTGACACTAGTCAGTGGTGGAGGCAGATACACTAGTGAAATTTAAGACACTGCTAGACAGGTATATGGAGGAATTTAAGGTGGGGGGGTATATGGGAGGCAGGGTTTAAGGGTTGGCACAACAGCTTGTACTGTACTGTACTATTCTATGTTCTATGTTGAACTTGAAGCTGCTCACTCTCTCCACTTCTGATCTCTCTATGAGGATTGGTATGTGTTCCTTCATCTTACTCTTCCTGAAGTCCACAATCAGCTCTTTCGTCTTACTGATGTTGAGTGCCAGGTTGTTGCTGTGGCACCATTCCACTAGTTGGCATTTCTCACTCTTGTACTCCTTTTCATCACCACCTGAAATTCTATCAACAATGGTTGAATCATCAGCAAATTTGTAGATGGTATTTGAGCTATGCCTGGCCACACAGTCATATGTATACAGAGAGTAGAACATTGGGCTAAGCACACACCCCTGAGGTGCACCAGTGTTGATCATCAGCAAGGAGGATATGTTATCACCACAGACTGTGGTCTTCCTGTTAGGAAGTCAAGGATCCAATCGCAGAGGGAGGTACAGAGAACCAGGTTCTGTAACTTCTCAATCAGGATTGTGGGAATGATGGTGTTAAATGCTGAGCTATAGTCGATGAACAGCATCCTGATGTAGGTGTTTGTGTTGTCCAGGTGGTCTAAAGCCATGTGGAGAGCCATTGAGATTGCATATACCATTGGCCTATTGTGGCAGTAGGCAAATTGCAATGGGTTCAGGTTCTTGCTGAGGCAGGAGTTCAGTCTAGTCATAACCAACCTCTCAAAGCATTTTATCACTGTCAATGTGAGTGCTACTGGGCGATAGTCATTAAGGCTTCCCACATTATTATTCTTAGGCATTGGTATAATTGTTGCCTTTTTGAAGCAATTTTCTGCCCGTAGCAGTGAGAGGTTGAAAATGTCCTTGAATACTCCCGCTAGTTGGTTGGCACAGGTTTCCAGAGCCTTACCAGCGTCACTGAAAGATCAACCAGAGTGCAGAAGACAACAAACTGCAAATGCAAATATAAATAAATAGCAATAAATATTGAGAACATGAGATAACAAGAGAAAAAGTCCTTAAAGTGAGATCATTGGTTGTGGGAACTTTTTAGTGATGGAGCAAATGAGTGCAGTTATTCCCTTTTATTCAGGAGCCTGATGGTTGAGGGATAGTAATTATTCTTAAAGGTGGTGGTGCAAGTCCTGAAGTTCTTGGACCTTCGACCTCATGGCAGCAGCAAGAACAGAGAATGATCTGATATCTAGATGTCCAAATGATGTTCCAAATGTTTATCATCTTCTTCAAGCTCCTGAACCAGAATGGATAACTTCACTCACATCATCAATGAATTGATTTCACAACCTATGGAGTTTCGAGGACTGTACAACTCATATTCTCAGTATTACTTATCTACTCATTTTTTTTTGTATTTGCACAGTTTCTCTTCTGTTGCAATCTGGTTGCTTGTTTGTCAGTCTTTGTAGTTTTTCATTAATTCCATTGAATTTCCTTGTGCCATTGAATTACATACTTATTGCCCGTTTCACCACTGGCGTTTAGGACAGCAATGACGATCCTCCATCTCTGGCAGTGCTCAGAGCTTCCTTCATGTCAGCAGCTTGGTTTTCTCTATTATCAGTCATGTAACTCCCGGGTGGAGAATCAGGAATACTATTGTACACAGATGTAGAAGGACTCTTCATTGCTGTTTCCATAACAATTTTGTTTTACCAGTCAGGGTTGTTAGCCCTGATCTGAACCCCCGAACCTAGAGGATCAGTGGACCACTCTTAGTCTGGCCTTTACCCTTTGACCTGTTTGGCATGGGTGACCCTACCAGGAGCCAAAGCATAAACCCTTGCTTCCAGCCAACATAGCTGTCTGGGTCATTGAGATGAGCCTCCAAACCCTACGACAAGGTTGTGGGCCTCTTGGAAGTCTTCTATGAATGCCCGCAAAAATGAATCTCAGGATAGTATACGGTGACATACGTACTTTGATAATAAATTTACTTTGAATTTTGAGCTTTATGAAAGACTGATCCAGACCCACTGAAGAAATCTGTCTAGTTGTGGATGGAATATTTTAGGGAAGCTGTAAAGACTATTTAGAAGTTGCAGAAGAGATTTACTAGTTGTGATTCCAGGGCTGAGGAAGTTTAGTTATGTGGACGGATTGGAGAACAGGGAAGACTGCAGGATAACTGACTGAGATGTTTAAAATTAGGAAGGGTATAAGTGGTGGGGAGGAGGTGTAAGGCTCTCCTTTTCTGCTGATGGCTGGGGTCACTCATCGTGTAAAGACAATGCCCAGAAGAAGACAATGCAAACCAGTTCTGTAGAATTTGCCAAGAATCATCATGTCATGAAACCATGATTGCCTACGTCATATGACACGGCACATGATAATGATAGGCAGAAAGGCTCTTTCTGCTGTCAGAAAGATCATAAGCTTGTGTTGTAGAATGAAACTGATGGCAAAAGAACTAAAGCTGACTTGAGAAGCATTATGACAGGTTGAAATCAGGAAGATAATGTTGGGTAGGAGTAGGGGCAGATTTAATTGTAGAATTAAAAGGAAGATAGTTCAGTATCTGAAAGGCAAGCAATTACAGGACAAGGGGAGAGGTAGGGAAGAAAGTCTAACTGGATATCTCTTATGTAAGAGCTGATACAGACTCAATGGGCTGCTTCTATGCTTTAATCAGAGGGTTACACTTTGGCATGGCTTGAAGTTTTAGCAGACTAACAAAAATAACATAGAATAGGCATTAACAGGTGATTTGCTGGCAGAAAGAAGATGTAAAGGATGGCGTAGCACAGGGATCAGTGCTGGGTCTCAGTTTTTTACTGCTTGTACAAATTACTTGGATGAAGCCATTGAAGCCGCTGACAGTATGGTTGCAAAAATAACGGGGAAAGTAAGTTGTTAAATTGTCCTTATTTGCATGGTGTATCTGGCCAATGCAGTTAACTCAGGTCACTATTTTAGGCCAATAGCTCCAGAGAAAAATCTGTATCATGGAACAAATTCAAATGCAATATCTAAAGGCATGGAATCAAATTAAGAGCAAGGTTCAGTCAGAAACACTTCCACATACAGAGGCAAACAACAGTTACAGCTTGTGTCTACAAGTGGTAATTACGTCCAGGTCAATTTGTAATATTAAGTTAGTAATTTTTAATTAACAATTGAATAATGTTATTCAGTTATTAATTTTGAAGTAGTTAATCATTGACTTATGTAATGATGTCTTCCTGGTTTCTTGCCACTTCTTTTATTTTGTTGTTGCTATCTTGGACGATTTTGAATCTAGACGGCCTGCAGATAACAAACTCTGAACTGAATATGCCTGGACTCTTTCATTTTTGGGTTTTATATTCTGTGTGTTTTTTTTGCTCACCTTTTTTGTTGCCATTTGCCCGATTTGTTTTCTTTTGTGCATGTGGTGGGGGGGTTAATATCTTTTTTTGAACGGTTCCATGGTGTTTCTTTGTTTGGGAGCTGTCTGTGAGGAAGACAGGGTGTCAGGGTTGTATGCTACACATACTGTGTACTTTGACATATACCGGTTTGGCAAGTTTTGTTTTTATAAATTATGCAACTTCCAACTGGCAACACCTGAAAACAACATCTTGGGCAATCCCATGGGATCAAGGAGAACTTGCTTCCACTCCACCCTTTTCAGTTCTGGTCACCTTATTATAGGAAGGATGTAGAAACTTTCGAGAGGGTGCAGAGGACCCTACCAGGATGCTGCTTAGATTAGAATGTATGTCTTTTTTTTGGAAATGTTGACTGAGCTAGTTCTTTTCTCTTTGTAGGGAAGGGGGATGAGGGGTGACTTGATAGAGGTGTAAAAGATAAGAGGCATAGATAGATTGGACATCAATGACATTTTTTCCAGGGCAGAAATGTCTAAATCAAGAAGGCGTAATTTTAAGGTGATTGGAGGGAAGTATAGGGGAGGATGTCAAAAATATTTTTTTTTTAAACAGAGCGGTGTGTGCATGAATCACACTGCCACAGGTGGTGGTAGAGACAGGTATTTTAGGGACGTATTTAGGTGACTCTTAGGTACATAGATGAAAAAAATTGAGGACTAAATGGGAGGGAAACATTAGTTTGATCTTGGAATAGGTTAAAAGTCAGCACGATATGGGTCAAAGTGTTTGTACTATTCTATTTCTATGTTCCAGGTTTTAGTGTTTTGAATCAGAATCAGGTTTAATATCACCTGCATAAGCCATGAAATTTGTTAACTTAGTGGCAGCAGTACATTGCATTACATGATAATACAGAAAAATAAGTAAATTATTTACAGTATGTATGTATATTAAATAGTTAAAATAAGAATAGTGCTAAAACAGAAATAATAAAAAAGTGAGGTAGTGTTGATGGATTCGTTGAAGATGTCATGGATTCTGTGGAGGCTAGTACCTGTGTTGGAGCTGACTAATTTTACAACCCAAGTAGTTTTTTGAGGCCGATGCAGGAAAAGTAAACTCTTCTCAGATAGGGAAGATGAGCTGCTATTTTGTGAGGAAGTGTGCTGCTTCCACTGCCTATCTGGGACTTCTCTACCCTCCAAATGCACACACTCAGGTTTCTCAATACAAGCTGAATGCTCTTTCTCCACTATGAGTGAGTTATGAGCTAAAGATCTCAGAATTAGGGTGGAATTACATTTGTTCAAGCATATTTGTCAATCTTTTCTTTTGTCTCCACGGTAATCTCTTCATATAAAAGAGCTTGGAATGGACTATCTGTTTCGGGAGTCTGTTGACATATCTGAGATAGACATGTCTGCACAACGTAGCCAAATGAGAGTAACCAGGGTCTCACTGTTGGGGCCGTTGGCCTAGGAGAGGGGACTGGGTATGGATCACTCGCTCTTTCAGTGAACGTAGACGAGGTCACAGAGATGGCTGTGGTATCAGATTCTGATTTATTTATCTAAGTTGAAAGTAAATTTATTACAAAGTACATTAGTTACAGCCCGATATGCCGCTGGTGTTTAGGGCAGCAATGAAGGTCCTCCATTTTTGTCTGTCCTTGGCCATCTTCTCTATTGTGGCCTGGGTGTGTTTCAGGGTCCTCATTTCTACATCTACAGTTTAGCATCAAGTTGCTTTGGTCTCCTGCATTTCCTTTGTCCTTCAGGCATCCAATGGAATGCTGTCTTGATGATGGAGTTGGCCTCTCTTCTCATCATGTGCCCAATCCATCCCTAACAATTCCTCATGATGATTGTGGCCAGGTATTCTTGATGACACTAAAGGAGTAGGGTGTTGTTGGAGATCTTGTTTGGCCAGAAAATATGAAGGAATTTCCGAAGGCTCATGGTGTGGAATGATAACAGCTTGGCAAGGTTGTTCTCTGTCATGCCCTGAGATTCTGACCCTACAAGAGTATGGACAGAACACAGCTCTAGTACAGCTTCACTTTGGTGTGGATGCTGTACTTGGCTGTGATCACCTTCCCTTCCTGAGTATAAAACTGTTTCACCAGTTGCTGCCTTTATTCTACCGGACACTGTCCACCTGCTTTCAATGATGCCCAGTATGTGTAGTTGTAATGACGTATTTCAGCAGTTATTTGTGCTAGCTTGCCAGTGTTGTCCATGGTTTGTACATTCCAAAAAACAATTTTGGTCTTAGTCTTGGTGGTGTTCAGGGCTTCCTTCATCATGTCAGGAGCTTCCTTTTGGTTTTCACCACTGTCAGTCATGCAAGTCCCAGGTGGAAACTCGGGAACACGGTCTCACACAGATGTAGAAGGATTCTTCATTGCGTTTTCCATAACAATCTTTTTCATTGACCAGTCAGGGTTGTTAGCCCTGATCTGAACCCCCAACCTGGAGGATTGGTGGACCACTCTTAGTCTAGCTTCTATCCTTTCACCTGTTTGGTATGGGTGACCCTACCAAGAGCCAAAGCACAAGGCCCCGACTCCAGCCAATATATCTCTCCAGGCCCACAAGCCTCCAAACATTACAAAAAGATTGTGGTCCTTCTGGAGGACCAAAGTATGTATATGTCACTATATAGTACCCCAAGATTCATTTCCTTGTCACCTATTCATTCACATTTACTCTACATTGAAACATGCAGTGAAATGCATCATTTGCGTTAACAGCCAACACACATAAGGATGTGCTGGGGGCAGCCCACAAGGGTCACCATAGATTCCAATGCCAACATAGTATTCCCACAGTGTTCAACACAATAACAACACAATCAGCAGCAGCAACACCAACAGATGAGAACAAGACAACAGCAAACCAGACTCCTTTACCACACTCCCAGCTACCCACTGGCTCACACATACACACAGGCAGTCCTCCAACCCCAGGACAGGCCACCTCAGGGCCTTCAGTCCTTGGTCCTGGACTTTCAAATACCTGGCCTCCAATTTCCAGTCTCTGACCCAGGCTCTCAGACTCCACCTTCAGGCTCCTATCTCAGGACACGCTGAGCTCTGGACTTCAACCTTCGGTTTTGCACTCAGAACTTCATTGGCCTCTAGTATTGACCCAAGGACTGAACAGTCATGGGTTTGACCTTCTCTCCAGTACTTGAGAAGTCTGCTGTAGGCAGTCCAGATACAACAGGAAGGGCAGGAATGCTGCCCATTGAACTTGTGCCTTGTCTGACGTCTTGATCTTCGTACACCCTCTTCCTCAGTCAGACATGCAAAGATGAAAAAGGTGGTGTGTTGGCTCTCATTGGTTGGAAGATTGTATTCAAGAGCTACAAGGTAATGTTACAGTTCTATAAAACCCTGGTTGTGTAGTGTAGGTCTCCATTAGTCTTGATAGACCGTGGATTTACGCCTTGGAAAGTTTCCAGGGCACAAACCTGGGCAAGGTCTTTTTTTAATGGAAGACCAGCAGTTGCCAAGCTGCAAGTCTCCCCTTTCCACGCCACTGATGTTGTCCAAGGGAAGGGCATTAGACTACACTTGGAATGTTGTGTTCCGTTCTGGTCTCCTTATTATAGGAAGGATGTGAAAGTTTTCGAGAGAAGGCATAGCAGATTTATCAGGAAGCTGTCTGGTTTAGAAGGCATGTCTCATGAGAATAGGTTGAGTGAACTAGGATTTTCTTTCTTTGGAGCTGAAGAGTTTGAGAGGTGACTTGAAAAAGGTCTGCAAGGTTGATAAGAGACATGGAAGGAGTGGAAAGTCTGAGACTTTTTCCTAGGATGGAAATGGCTAATACAAGACGCCATAATTTTAAAGTATTGGAGAAAAGTATGGGGGGTATGTCAGAGGTAAATTCTTTACATTGAAAGTGGTTGGTGCTTGGAATGCCCTACCAAGAGGTAGAGGCAGATGCATTGAGGCAGTTAAGAAACTCTTTGATAGGCACATGGATGATAAAAAAAGTGGAGGGTTATGTAGGAGAGAAGGGTTAGATTGATCTTTTAGTAGGTTAAAAGTTGAGCACAACATCACAGGCCAAAGGGCCTGTACTGTACTGTATTGTTCTATGTTTAACCAAAGGTACTGTTGGTGTAATTGAAGACCTTAATGAATGATCTCGCAAATGTCTGCCTTTACCCAAAGGAGGATGGCAGATGCAACATGAATGCTGGCCGTTGAGCCATATGTAAGGAGTAGTCCTCGTCCCACCTGTCCCCATGGTACTGTATTCCTTCAGCACCCCACCTAATTCCCTCAAATGTTGATTCAGACTCTATGTCAGTTTCAAACTTTGATATGCCCTGGAACTGCATGATCCTTGGACTTGGGCCCCGAAAGCTCTGAGTTGGAGCTGACGGTGCAACTATTTATTCAGGATTGATATCTTCAAGATAAGAATAGTTATCTGGTAACCCTAGAGGTATCTCACCAAGGCAGTGTTAGCCTGTGCCTGCCTCCCAGTGAGTGGATTACACTTTAGTAAAAGGCAATACATAATAGCTGTCTAGAAAATATCCTTCCTCTGCCAACTCAATTGTTGTGCTTACCTGCATTCTGATGGAGAAGTTATTGTATGCTGTGGTTTTACATTTCAGTCATGCATTCTCCATTGTACCCTAGATGCTGGAACAGTGCCTTAGTGTTCATGGTGATTGTGGGTGCAGAGGGGAGGAAGCTGTGCTTTGAATTAGATTTCTAAACCCTTCCAGAACATCCAGAGATACTCCAGAATCAAATAAAATCACAAAGAGACAACTGGAAGATAAGTCTGTTCATTAGATTTCAAAGCAAATTCAAAGTAAAATTATCAAATTATTTACTGTACATGTTGCCAATGCCACCCTGAGATTCATTTTCTTGCAAGCATTCATAGTAAAACAAACAAATTTAGTAGAATTGAAGAAAAACAACACTCAGAGACAGACAATAACCAATGTACAAAATACAAAGCAACACGTACAACAAGCCGGAGGAACTCGGCAGGTCGGGCAGCATCCGTGGAAACGAGCAGTCAACGTTTCGGGCCGAGACCCTTCGTCAGGACTGAAGAGGGAAGGGGCAGGGGCCCCATAAAAAAGGTGGGGGGAGGGTGCCCGACCTGCTGAGTTCCTCCAGAGTGTTGTACGTGTTGCTTTGACCCCAGCATCTTTGTGTGTACAAAATACAACCTGTGCAAATACAAAAATAATAAACAAATAAGTGAATTAATTAATACAGATCTTTGAAAGTGAGTCCATAGACTGCGGAAATAGTTCATTGTTGAGGTGAGTGAAGTTATCTATGCTGATTCAGCAACCTGATGGTTGAAGGATAATAACTGTGCCTGAACACGAGAAAATCTGCAGATGCTGGAAATTCAAGGCAACGGACACAAAATGCTGGAGGAGCTCAGCAGGTCAGACTGCACCTATGGAAATGAATAAATAGGCGATGTTTCGGGCCGAGCGAGACCCTTCTTCAGGACTGGAAAGGAAGGGATGAAGTCAGAATAAGAAGGGAGGAAGAATAACTGTTGCTGAACCTGGTGGAATCGGACCCAAGGCCTTTGTACCTTTCTCCTGATGGCAACAGCAAGAAGAGAGCATGGTCTAGATGGTGGAGTCCTTGATGATGGAAGGATTTATCTTTGAAGAGTCTTTTAAGTATATCTAATGATAGTTTAGGAACATTTAAGAGATTCTTAAATACAGTCAGCCCTCCTTAACCACAAGTTCTGCATGCGCAAATTCAACCAACCGCGAATCGAGAAAACCCGGAAATGCTCTTCCAGCACTTGTTGTTCGAGCGTTCACCCCACATCTCGTTCGTTCGCTACTTTGTTCCTGTGAAAAAATGGCTCCTAAAAAGCAAGTTAGGTGGTCAAAGCAATTCCTCAAAGGCTAAGAGGGAGTGTAAAGTGCTATCTCTCACTGAGAAAGTAGAAATATTAGAACTTTTGATGGCCAAATTATACATGAAAAAGCTCTTAGTCTCTATGAGCACTATGACAGGATTGATGAGAGTGAGAGAAAAGAGTTTAAGGCTAGTAAGAGATGGCTGGCTGGCTGGCTATGTAAAGCGCTACAGCCTCAAGAACATAAAGATCACGGAAGAATTGGCATCGGCTAATGCTGAGGCTGCAGCAGCGTTCCCAGAGGAGCTGCAATTCTAAAGTCTCGAAGTTCAATGCTTGAAGATCCTCAGCCCTCAACCTCCACAGTTCCTGACTTTAGTATTATTGAGCCTCCTCCAAAGCGTCCTTATTCCCTAAGCAAGACAGTGTAACATCTACTGTACAGGTATTACAAGTTTTACTCGTCATTTGATCATTGTTCACCTCGTGTCTCATTCGTTCACTGCTTGTGTTGTGAGCGAGAGGAACATGTAGTTTTTTTTCTTGTCAATATTCCCTAAACAAGACAGTGTAACAACTATTTACATAGCATTTCCATTGTATTAGGTGTTATAAATTCTGTAATCTAGAGATGATAAAAGTTTTACTCGTTTGATGATTGTTTGCCTCGCGTCTCATTTGTTCGCTGCTTCTGTAAACATTACAGTATAACAACTGTTTACATAGCATTATCTAGAGATGATTTAAAGTATACGGGAGGATGTGTGTAGGTTACTTGCAAATACCATGCCATTTTATAGAAGAGACTTCAGCATCCGCATTTATTGGTATCCGCGGGAGGCCCTGGAACCAATCCCTCGCAGATAAGGAGGGCTGACTGTAGGCATATGGATGATAGAGGGTATTGTGGGAGGGAAAGGTCAAATTGATCTTGGAGTAGGTTAAAAGTTTGGCATAACATCGTGTGCAGTAATGTTCTGTGTTCCGTCAGTACGTAATGGAACATCATTGGTCTACTGAGGATATCATAGTCCCTGCATTGCACTCCATCCTGTCCCACTTGAAAAATGGTGCCGTCTACACCAGGATGCTGCTGATTGACTTCAGCTCAACGTTTAATAAGATCATCCTTCAGAGGCTAGTGGGCAAATTGCCCTAGTTGGGTCTCAAAACCTCTCTCTGTAACTGGATCTTGGACTTCTTGACAGAAAAATTGTGGTTTGTGTTGGCGGCAGCATCTCTAGTTCCATCATACTGAGCGCCAGCACTCCCCAGGGCTGTGTGCACAGCCCACTGCTGATGCACGACTGCACTGCTAGATCCATTTCAAGTTCACCAATGACTCAACAATGGTTGGCCTCATCAACAGCAATGACAAGACAGTGCACAGGGTGGAGGTAGAGCGACCATTGAATGGAGCGAGCATAACAGCTTGAGCCTCAACATGGACGAGAGTAAAGAGATGATTACAGCCCTTAGGAAGGTGCAGGCTGACCCTCTTGCACATAAACAGTTCCTCCGTGGAGATAGTTAAAAGAATCAAGTTTCTTGGAGTACATATAATGGGCGATCTCACCTGGTCCCTTAACACCACATCTTTGGTCAATAAAGCACAGCAGTGTCTCCAATTCCTAAAGAGATTGAAATGAGTAAGGCTTCTCCCCACCCCTCCCACCACCATTCTAACTAATGTTTACAGGAGTACAATTGAAAGTGCCCTGACCAGCTATATCCATCTGATATAGGAATTGCAAGGCGACTGACCACAAGATCTTATAAAGGATATTGAGGACTGCCGAGAGGATCATTAATCCGAGATCCACTCATCCGAGAAACTGTGCATGAGTGCTGCTCGTGCAGGACCTTTACCATTGTCAATGGTCTCTCCCATCCATCCAAGATCTCTTTGACCCTCTACCACCAGGCAGCAGGTACTGTAGCGTTTGGGAAAAGGATTGCTAGGATGGGAAATAGCTTTCTCCCCAGGCCGTGAGACTACTGAAGTCCCTGCCATCACCTAGGTCTCATCATGTATAAAGTGCCAATGGTGTTAAACTGTTTACTTTTTGACTTGTGTCATAATTGCACTATATTATTTGTTGATTAATTGTGGTAATATTACCTTTAGTTCTGTGTGAGGTACACGTACTGTGTTGTGTATCTTCAGCTGGAAGAACATTGTTGAAGTTTAATGTTCATTCAACGATGCATGAATATATCCAAATGAAACTGCGTTCCTCTGGGAACAAGGTGCAAAACACATTACCAACAGCACACAGCACAAATAGCACATATGGTTATGATAGCAGAAAAATAATATGGCCCAACTCTCTGAGTGGCATGACTGCAGATTGATGGTAACTTGTTGTAGTCTAGCTTGTTCTTCCGCTGAGTCAACACTGAAGGGCAGTGCCTATGGGAGGGGCCAATCCCCTAATGCAGTACAGTATGGATTCCAGTTCACTCACCGAGGTCCCTGCTCTCTCCTACGTTGCCTCTTCTGGGCATCTGCAACAGGCAATCTTGCAGCATGAGGACCTGGTCCTCCTTACAACCGGGTCAACCACTGCAGGTCTTTCCAATGAACCAGTGAACTGGACTTTCAGTATACTACATTGCCAATTTCTAATAGGGTCTTACAATCACAATGAATACACCCAGGATAGTCATGTACACCAATACATCAAGAGTACTCAAGGAGCCCAGGTGGCAAAATAACAATGGTATTCAATAAATCCAGATCCATTGCTATCGAGCACCTTGTTGATGGGATAGTCATGCAGTACTTGATGTTCTTAGTATCCAGCAGTATCTTGCGATTGTCATTGAGGCGCAAAAGACAAACAATTACACCTTTGATTGGACCTGGAGTAGCCGTTGCCAGTAGTCCAGAAAACCTGCAAGTCTAGTGCCACCAAAGTGCCAAGGGTGCCATTTAATGGTTCCATTTAATATCAGAATGTATACAGTATACAACCTGAAATTCTTACTCTTCACAGACATCCATGAAACAGAAGAAAACCCAAAGGATGAATGACAGAAAACCATTAGAACCCCAAAGCCGCTCCACCCCCTCTCCCGTGCACAACTAGCAGCAAAAGCATCAACCCTCCTCCCATTGGAAGCACCACCCCCCCCCCCCACAACGTGAAAGCAAGAGCGAAGTCCCAAAGAGACCATGATCTAGAGTCCATCAAAAACTACAGTCCTTAATCAGTACTTCAACATGCACAGGCTCTGTCCCTCACTAACGAGGGAGAGAGAGGGATCACCCCTTCTACAGTATCGCTTATTCAAGCTCACCCGACTCGAGAACCAGCAGACTCTTCCCAAACCCCACTGTGTGTGAGAGAAATTGAGACCAATTGCCTGAGTGTAGAGGTCTCTGAAAGCTGCACCCGCTGTCTTGATGTTTTGATCTCCTGTGATGCTTCCACATCCCAAAGGTGCACGTATTCCAGGCCACGCCTGGAGACACTGAAAATGCAGCCGCTCAGCAAGCTTTGAGAGTGAGAATCCACCGCCACGAAGAACTGTAGTTTGAATGCAGCTGTAGATCACGGACTCTGGCAGAACACCTTGAAAAGCAAAGAAGAAACATTAAAGAGACAAATTTAAGCTGTTTCACAGATGAACTCAAAGAAGTTGCCCTCCGGCACCATCTTAGATCCTCCTTCAGGGAGCACGATGGGGAGTAACCGCTCTGTCACCAGTGGGGCCTGATATCACTGCATGGGGCTGATTCCTAATTGTACAGAAGCTTTAGAGGGGCTGTAGAGGAGATCTACCAGGATGCTGCCTGGATTAGAGAGCTTGTCTTACGAGGGAAGATTGAGCGAGCTATGGCTTTTTGCTTTGGAATGAAGGAGGTTAGGTGTATAGGATTATGGGATCAAATAAAGTATGTCTGTCTGTCTTTATCCCGGGGTGACAATGGCTAATATCAAAGGACACCCATTTAAGGTGAGTGGAGGTAAGTTTGGGGGAGATGTCAGAGATGGGTTTTTACACAGAGTGAAAGGGGCCTGGCACGCACTGATGGAGGTGCTGGTAGAGGCTGATATAGTAGGGACATATAAGAAATATGGGCAAAGGAGAAATGAAGGATTTTGGGCTTATAGGAGGGAAGTGTTAGATTGATTGTGGGGTAGGTTAAAAGGTCAGTAGAATATTGTGGGCCAAAGGGCCTGTAATGTGTTATACTGTTGTGTGGTCTAAGTTGAAGACCGGGTAGGAGTCCTTAATTGAGCCTCCTTGGCTTTAGATTGGAAGTTAATATTAATACGGTTTTCTTGCGTTATTTATTGTGCAAGATTCTGGTATGTCCTTTGCTATACGTTATTCAATGAAATATGATCTCCACTCCCTCCATACTAATCCCAATCTCACCATCAAACCTGTTAATAAGGGGGGGTGCTGGGTGCTGTAGTAGTCTGGTGGTTGACCTCTACCTTGCTGAGGCCAGATGGCAACTCTCAGACCTACCCCTTGAGCAGGACCTCACTAAAGAGCATTAGGCCATTGTTTCTTGCACCATCACCAACCTCATCGACTCTAGGGATCTCCCAACCACTGCCACCAACCTCACCCAGCACCTTCCAATTCTACCGCCAACCCAAGATCCACAAACCTGACTGTCCAGGTAAACCCATGGTTTCTGCCTGCTCCTGCCCCACTGAACTTGTGTCAGCATACCTCAACACTATTTTATCACCCCTGGCTCAGTCCCTTCCTACCTACATCCATAACACTTCACATGCTTTCGATCTCTTCAATGACTTTAAGTTCCCTGGGCCCAATTGTCTCATTTTTTCTATGGATGTCCAGTCCTTGTACATTTCATGAGGATCTTAAAGCTGTCTGCTGCTTTCTGGACAACAGACCCAACCAGTTCCCCTCCACCATCTCTCTCCTCCATCTGGTGGAACTGGTCCTCGCCCTCAACAATTTTTCCTTCGGCTCCTCGCACTTCTGTCAAACAAAAGGCGTAGCCGTGGGCACTCGCGTGGGTCTCAGCTATGCCTGTCTTTTTGTTGGCTACTTGGAACAGTCCACGCTGCAAGCTTACATCAGCATCGCACCACAAACATTCCTATGCTACATTGACAACTGCATTGTTGCTGCTTCCTGCACCCATGCCCTGTTTGTTGACTTAATCAACTCAGCCTCCAACTTCCACCCTGCCCAACATTTACTTGGTCCATTTCTGACACCTCTCTCATCCAGTTTTTTGATCTCCCTTCATCTCTGGAGATAGTCTATCTGCTGATATCTTTTACACACTCACTGACTCTCATAGCTATCTGGACTATACCTATTCCCACCCTGCCTCTTGTAAAAATGCCAATCCCTTTTTTCATTTCCTCTGTCTCCGCTGCATTTGTTCTCAGGATGAGGCTTTTCATTCCAGAATAACTGATATGTCCTCCTTCTCAAAGAAAGGGGCTTTCCTTTCTCCACCATCAACGCTGCTCACACCCACATCTCTTCCGTTTCACACACCTCTGTCCCCACCCCATCCTCCTACTACCACACCAGGAATAGCAATCCTTTTTCCTCACCTATCATCCCAGAAACCTGCCCATCCAGTAACTTCTGCCGTCTGCAACGGGATCCTACTGCCAAGTATATCTTTCCCTTCCCCCCCCCCCCCCCACTTTCCACTTTCTGAAGGGACTCCCTTGTCCACTCATCCTTCCCCACTGATCTCTCTCATGGCACTTGTCCTTGAAAGAGGAACAAGAGCCACACCTACCCCTACACCTTGTCCCACACTAACATTCAGGGTCCTAAGCTGTCTTTCCAGGTGAGGCAACACTTCACCTGTGAGTCTGTTGGGGTTATCTACTGTTTCAGTTCTACATCCCAATCCCATTCTGACATGTCAGTCCATGTCTTCCTCTGCTTCCATGATGAGGCCACTCTCAGGTTGGAGGAGCAGCGCCCTATATTCCATCTGAGTAGCCTCCAACCTGATGGTATGAACATCGATTTCTCGAACTGCTGTAGCTGCCCTCCCTCCTTCACCATTCCCCATATCTGTTCCCCTCTCCCACCTTCTCTTCTTAGCTGCCCATCTCCTCCCTGTAGTGCTCTTCCCCCTCCCCTTTCTTCTGCAGTCTTCTGCCCTCTCCTGTCAGATTCCCCCTCCAACTCTTTATCTCTTTCACCAATCAACTTTCCAGCTCTTTACTTCACCCCTGCCCCTGTCCCGGTTTCACCTATCACATGCCATCCTGTAATTTTTCCTCCCCTCATCCCACCTTTTCAGTCCTGATGAAGAATCTCAGCCTGAAATATCGACGGTTTATTAAATTCTATAAATGCTGCCTGACCCAAGCTCTTCCGACACATTGTGTGCATTGCTCTTGATTTCCAGCATCTGCGGTACCTCTGTAACTATACAATGTAACCCCTGCCAAGAACTGATCCAGAGTTGGCATCCCAACTTGGAGATACAGATTCATTTACTTATCACATGTACAGTGCATCGGAACATACAGGTAAAAGAAGATTTCTCTCTCCCCACCCCCTCCCACGCTCTTCTGTTCCCCACTCCAGCCTTTAACCTCACCTCACCTGCCTATCACTTCCCCCGGATCCCCTCCTCCTTCCCTTTGTCCTGTGGCCACTTCTCTCTCCTATACACAGGCAGTCCTCTTAATCCCAGGACTGAGCTCCAGCCTCCAGTCTCCAGGCTTCCACCATCATGAATTTGGAGATGCATATCACAGTCATAGGCACCAGGCATCAGCTGTAGTTCTAGATTGTCTATCGTGCAATGACGAGACTCGCCCTAGTCATCTGCGATTTGTAGGAACTGAATTACAAGAGTGACTTGCGCAAAGCTTTAGTTTAAAATGGAGGAAGAGTTGTGTTGACCTCACTCACTGATCTGATACCATTGTATCCAGTGGCAAGACAGCTGGAGTTGAGGTCAGTTGCAATGGATTTCCATGACGTTCCCAGTGCCTCTTCACACTCCAAGCGTTCCACAGTGCCTTGCTGGGTCTGCCCTTCTGAACCAAACTAATGGCTAATTCTGCGCAGTCTTCTGCTTGGATAGGCAAGCTATAAATAATGCTTAAAACAACTTAAAAATTATATAAATGATGTAGAGCTGATTCAGAGCCAGGCAAGCAGAAGCTTGAAGGAATAATGTGCAGTTTAAATAGCCCATGCCTCCCCGCCCCACCCCACCCCACCCTAACACTGGTTGAGGCACTTGCCAAACTGTTGAACTGTCCGGTCTGACGTCAGACCAGCCCGTACCCAATAAAACAATACCATGATACTGCAGAGAAGAGGGTGCAGAGTTGAGATGGCATGAAAGGTTAGAGGACCCAGTGCACTGAGTGTACATGGCCCATTATTGAAACTGTTTAGCAAGTGGTGAAAGTCCTAGCCCCAGGTATGGTCCCAGGCATGCCGTCCACCATTTCTAACAGCATTAGTTGCAAGTGTGATAAACATGATGACTGCCCCATGCAATTGGCCACTTTTCAAATAAGGTGGCTTTCAATTATTTCTATTCTCTTCCTCATGTTTAACCTGCTTAGCTCGTAACTGTTCTGACAATAAAGCCACATATTACTGTTGTTAATTTCAGCATTGTTTCTTTTCAAACAGGCACCCTGTTTGCAAGATGCACAACGTGGTGAGTTGTACTGTATCCCTGGGATCGCTGGGATTGATGCAGCTCCTGGGAATCTCCTGGACTTGGAGCATTGCTGCCAGTTTGGGCATTTATCTCGGAACTGGAGGATGGAGGTTTTTCCGAATTGTGGTGAAAACGGCCCCTAGAGATATCTTGTAAGTTTCACTGCAAGACTGACTTCATTGCGGGGTGTCTGTGCCTCAGTATGAGAGGAAGCAAGTCTTGCACTTGGTGCAGCACTGAAGCTAGACATTGTTTCTTTGGAGGGATCTTTTAAATTTTAAAACTTCTCACATTTATAGCATATTTACCTCATTCCTTAGTTCCTCTGTAACTCTAAGCAGAGCAGTTAGTGTAATGTTGTTACAATGCCAACAACCCCAGTTCTATTCCTGTGTGAGTACGTGGATTTCCTCCAGGTACAGGTTAGGAGGTTGATTGTTCACATGTGTGTCATTGGGCGGTGCAGGCTCATTGGGCTGAAGGGCCTGTTAACTGTGCTGTTCTCTAAATAAATAACAGATGTTAGAAACACTCATTAGGTTAGGAAGCATCAGTGGAGATAAAAAGTTTCATGTCAAAGATTTCTACAAACAAGCTGGAAATGTAAGGAAGTAGGCTAAGGATGTGTCATAGGATTAAAAGAAAGGGGCTTAAATGATGAAAGAGGTGATTGAAGACCCAAGGAGAGGGGCATATGAAGAAACAAAAATAGTTGTTAAAACAGAAGTGCTTATATATTTAAAAACAAGGTCTAAAATTGGTATGTAGCACCAAAGCAGAAAACTACAGTGATTTGTCCAACAGTCGTGTTGTCAGCGAATTTGTGACAAAGATAGGTAGAGGTCTAGGTAGTACTGAGGAAGCAATGTGATTGCAGCAGGACTTGGACAAATTAGAAAAATGGGCAATAAAGTGGCAGGTGGAATACAGTGTAGGGAAATATATGATAATGCATTTTGGTGAAAGGAACAATAATGCAGATATTATCTAAATGGGGAGGAGGTTCAAAATCAGAGGTGCAGAGGGACTTGGGAGTCCTCATGCAAGACTCCCAGAAGGTTAATTTACGTGTTGAGTCTGTGGTAAAGAAAGCAAATGCAATGTTGACATTTATTTCAAGGAGAATAGAATATAAAAGCAAGGAGCATTTATAAGACATTAGTCAGATCGCACTTGGAGTATTGCCAACAGTTTTGGGCCCCATATTTCAGAAAGGGTGTGTTGTCATTGGAGAGAGTCCAGAGGAAGTTCACGAGGATGTTTCCAGGAGTGAAGGGGTTAACATATGAGGAGCTTTTCGCAGCTTTGACCTGTATTCACTGGAATTTAGAAGAATGTGGGGGAATTTCATTGAAAGAAATGTTGAAACCCTCCTGATGAAGGGTTTCGGCCCGGAAAGCCGTCACTACCTCCTCTCATAGATGCTGTCTGGCCTGCTGAGTTCTGCCAGCATTTTGTGTTTTTATTTATTTCCAGCATCTGCAGATTCACAAATGTTGAAAGGACCAGATAAGGTGGATGTTGAGAGGATGTTTCCTCTGGTGGGGGTATCCAAAACTAGAGGAAACAGCCCCAAAATTGAGGGGCAACCTTTTAGAACACAGGAGGAATTGTTTTAGCCAGAGAGTAGTGAATCTGTGGAATACTCTGCCACAGACTGTAGTGGAGGCCAAGTTCATGGGTAAAGCAGAAGTTGATAGTTTCCTGATCGGTCAGGGCATCAAAGGATATGGGGTTGAGTGGATCAGCCATGATGGAATGGCAGAGCAAACTCGATGGGCTGAATGGCCTAATTCTGCTCCTATGTCTTATGGAATTTGAAGATTAAGTTCCATCTGCCGTTTCTCCACCCTTACCTGTAACTTTTCTATACCCTGCTGTACCCTTTGATAACCCTTATCAATCTCCACCAGTTTTTGCCAGCTGTAAACATACTAACTAAACCATCTGCATTTTCATCCAAGACATTATACATACACTGTATATAGTTACAGATATGAGGTCCCTGAACTAATCCCTGCAGAACACTGCTGTTCACAGACCTCCAGCCAGAATAAGACCCATCAACCACTGCCATCTGTCGTTGGTGAACAAGGGAATTCTGAATCCAAACTGACAGACATTTTAATCTTCTGGATCAGCCCACCATAAAGGACCTTGTCAAATACCTTATTAACGCCCACGCTGACACCATTTACTGCTTCACCTTCATCAATTAACTTTATCACCTCCTCTTACTCGATTAAGATTGTAGACGTGACCTGCCCCATGCAAATCTAGGCTGCCTGTTCCTAATTAGCTCATGCTTTTCCAAACACTAGTAAATCTATCCCTAACAATCCTCTCAAACTTCCCTACTTTGATGTGGTAATTCCCTGGATTATCCACATTTTCCCCCTTAAACAAACAAATAACGTTATTTGTTCTCTAATTCTTCTGGAATTTACCTGTGGCTAGAGAGAATTCAAAGATCTTCTTCCAGGCACTAGCGATCTCCTTTTTTTCTCTCTCAATAACCTGGGATAGATCCCATCTGGTCCTATGGACATCAAGCATAATGCTTGTCAAACATCATCTCCTTCTCAATCTCAGAATTTAGATTAGTGTACCCCACCAATCTCACTATCCTCCATGCCCTTCTCCTCGATGTATGCTGATGTTAAAACACTCATTTACTACCTCATCCACATCTTCTGATTCTAAGCATGAATTCCCTTTGGCCTTTTTTCCTTTACTCTTACTCCTTCCCCTATTGTCTTTTTGATTTTTAACATATATGAAATGCCTTGAGATCCTAGTGGTTAGCACGACAGTTTACAGTATGGGTGACCCAGCTTCAATTCCCGTCACTGCCTGTACATTCTCCCCGTGACTGCGTGATTTCTTCCAGGTGCTCTAGTTTCCTCCCACAGTCTAAAGACATACCAGTTGGTAGGTTAATTGGTCATTGTAAATTGTCCCGGGATTAGGCTAGGATGAAATCGGAGGATTGCTGGGTGGTAAGGTTCAAAGGACCTACTCCACTCTGTATCTCAATGAAAAATAATTTTTTAAAAATTTAAATTTATGTCCGTTTTGGATTTTTAAAAAGGTTACGATTCTAACTTAGTTTTATCTGTTACATGTATATTAAAGCATACAGTGAAATGTGTCATTTGTGTCAAATCAAGTAGGCAAGGATTCTGCAGGGGACAGCCCACAAATGTTGCCATGCCTCTGGTGTCAACAAAGCATGTTCCACAAATGTACTAACCCTAACCCTGATCTTATATCTCTGCAATGTGGGAGGAAACTGGACCACTTGGAGGAAATCCACACAGTCACAAGGAAAATGTTCCTTACAGACAGCCACAGAAATTCAATTCATTTTGTTTAATTGTCATTCAACCATACATGAATTCTCATGAGTACCGCCAAACGAGACAGTGTTATTCCGGAATCAAGGTGCTAAAACACAGTACCACCAGTCACAAAGAAGAATACATTCATGGAATAAAAGAGTCCCGACCACCACCCCCCATCGCGGATGCTGCTTGATGCTGAGTACGTCAACAAACCCCAATAGAATATCAGTAAAATACATTGACGCAGAGCATGTATGTATGTAGTCCAGACCTCCCAACCCACCGATATATGTCGACCAATTGGTGATTGCTGGCATTGTAAAGTGACTGTGTTAACCACTACATTACCAGGCCACCCTCCTAATTCACTACCGTGGTCCTTTTAATTCCCTGTTTGAGTTCTTTTCTGCTCTCAAATTTCTCAAAGGCACTATCTGATTGACAACCTTATCCAAAGTTCCCTTACCTTGATCAGCAGGTTTTTAAGCAACCCCCCATGTTATCAGATATAGATTTGCGTAGTAACAGCAATTCCCAGTTTATTCTCCAAGACCCTGCCTAATAAATTGGTAATCTGTCTTCCCTTAGATAATTTGCCACTGAGATGCCAGTCACCTGGCCAGGCTCATCTTCCAATACAAAGCTCAGTTGGACTATCTAAAAACAACCTGTTTTTAGAAAAAAATCTTGGATGCATCTAATAATTTCTGCCCCTTCTAAATGTCTTGCACTGAAGAAGTCCCCATTAATATTGGAAAGTTAAAGTTATCCACTAGAATATGTATTTACTTCTTTCCATAATCTGTATGCGTATCTGCTCCATAATCTCTTATAGTATAATAGTTCTATAGAGAGGACTATAGTATACTCACATGAGATTGCACTACCTTATTTTGAACTTCAGCCCTCCTGTCTGTCCACTGAAGGCAGCTGTGATATTTTCCCTGAGTAATAATGCCTCTTTTACCAATCAGGGTGGGGTTATTGTGTTGTTGGAGAAAAGATAGCTAATGGATTTAAAGCATTTGTGTCATTGTTTGACTGTCTGTCTCTTTGTACCTGAACCTATCCTGCAGTTCACTGTGACTTTTGACAGGCACTCCACTAAAGTACAGAGGGTGCATTTTAAACAGAGCCCTGATATTGTACAGGTTGTTCCCTTGTAATAAATTAATTCCACCTTTCTGAACATCTATAAGTCAGTTTCATCCGTGAGTAGGAAATATGTAAAAGTGTTTTTATGGTAATCATATATCTATGGTACTGTAACGAAATGGCATCAGAAGTATATAAGGCAGATAAGGAAAATAAATATTTACTGAAAGTGGAGAGAAGAGGAGAGTTCTGGTATTTATAGCACGTGAGTGTGTGTGTGTTCGACTTTGAATTTAGATAAGATCATAAGGCATTGGAACAGAAAAAACAAAGTACACTGCAGATGCTGTGGTCAAATCAACACGTACAAACAAGCTGGATGAACTCAGCAGGTCGGGCAGCATCCGTTGAAATGAGCAGTCAACGTTTCGGGCCGAGACCCTTCATCAGGACTGAAGAAGGAGGGAGCAGGGGCCCTATAAAGAAGGTGGGGGGAGGGTGAAAAACCAATCAGAGGAAAGATCAAGGGGTGGGGGAGAGGAAGCAGGGAGGGGATAGGCAGGAGAGGTGAAGGAGGAATGTAAGGGGAAAGCACTATGGGTAGTAGAAGAAGGCAGAATCATGAGAGAGATGATAGGCAGCTAGAAGAGGAGGCAGAGTGAAAGTGGGAAGGGAGAGGGAGGGAATTACCAGAAGCTGGAGAATTCAATGTTCATACCAAGGGGCTGGAGACTACCCAGATGGCATATGAGGTGTTGCTCCTCCAACCTGAGTTTGGCCTCATCATGGCAGTAGAGGAGGCCATGTATGGACATATCCAAATGGGAATGTGAAGCAGAGTTGAAGTGGGTGGCAACCAGGAGATCCTGTCTGTTGTGGCAGACGAGCGGAGGTGCTCGACAAAGCGGTCCCCCAATCTGTGTCGGGTCTAGCCGATGTAGAGGTGGCCGCACCGGATGCAATAGATGACCCCAACAGACTCACAAGTGATGTGTTGCCTCGCCTGGAAGGACTGTCTGGAGCCCTGAATGGTGGTAAGAGAGAAGGTGTAGGGACAGGTGTAGCACTTATGCTTGCAGGGATAAGTACCAGGTGGGAGATCTGTGGAGAGGGACATGTGGACCAAACTTTGTATGCTTCTTCTGTCTGCAAAAAATGATTGCAACCTTTGCGTCAAGTTTGAAATAGAGAGGCATCATAAACACTATGCTGATAGAATATGACAGCTGGCTTTAATATTGTAAATATAGAACCTCTGCATAGATTAAAGTCCAAACTATTGTTGCACAGGATATAATATACCTCAGGGTCTCATCACCAATCAGCATTCTATCATTTTTTAGGAAGTACCCTCCCTCCCAGTACAGTTAATGCTCATTTGCACAGTTCCCTCATTCATCCTAACTCTCTCAGGTGAACCTCGTCTTTGTCCCGAATTTTCAGATCCGTTCCTGGCTGCACTCCTCTAGTTTTGTATCTTTCAGACATTCTACAACCTGTCAAGAACTCAGCATTTTGACTGTCAGACATCTTGCGTTGAGATGGATTAATAATTCACAGGCCTGGATGAGTTACGAATCCATCTGGCAATTGGATCACTTACGTATAATTAATTGAGTAAATGCTAATTAATAATGCAATACTTTCCAGCAAAGACCAGATAAGGAAAATACCTAAAATCACTTTCATGTTTTTATTTTGTATTTCTTCATGATAAAAACGGAGTCCATTCAGCCCACTGAGCATGTGCAGACTTTCAAAGTGATCCCATCTATCCAATACCCCTCAGTTATTTCCTTATAACTTTTTCTTTTCTCCATCACATTCCCAACCTCTTGCCCACATTCAGTCCTGGTTCTCCTGCTACCCACCAACACTTGAGAAACGCTACAGTGGCCAATTAGTCTACACACCCACACATTTTTAGTGCCTAGACGAAGCCCTGTTGGTCACAGGGAAAATTTGCAAAATCCAAACAGGCAGCACTGTGGTCACGAGAGCTGCACTACCTGCTGCACGACTGTGTCACTTAGTGGCTGTAGCCAAGTCTCTGAAATTCTCTCCACATTATAAGAGCAGAATTAAGCCAGTGGGCCCATCGAGTCTGCTCCGCCTTTAGATTATGTCTGATATACATCCCCATTCTCTTGCCTTCTCCAGGTTACCTTTGACACCCTTACTAATCAAGAACCTATTGCCTCCACTTTAAATACACTCAATGACTTGGCCTCCGTAGCCATCTGTGGCAATGAATTCCACAGGTTCACCATGCTCTGGTTAAATAAATTCCTGCTCATTTCTGTTCTAAAGGGACAGCCCTCTAAACTAAGGCTGTGCCCTCTGGACTTAGACTTCCCGACTATGGGAAACATCCTTCCCATGTCCACTCTCTCTAGGCCTATTATGTGTTCCTCTTCAAGCCATAAAGTATATTGCCTGACCCTGCTTTTGGTCACTCCTAGAATCCCTTTCTTTTGAAGGTCAGGTTCAGCTTTTAACTATCCTGTGAAGCCTCCTCAGGTGTTTGCTTGGACATAGGCGCAGCCTGTACTTGCCAAAGTCTGTCTCCTGACTGGAATCCCCAGTGACTTAGACATACTGTAGACTATGGGACAAGTTCAGACTTTGATACAGTTAGTCCACACTAGGATCAGCAGTCAAGTGTCAGAAAGATCTTTCAGAACAATTGTAACTGTGAGTCTAATACGGGAAATGGAAATTTGCCAAATTGAAGCTTGTGTGCAGGAGAACATTTCTTTAAGAGTCCATTCCTAAACAGATACAGGCTCCAGCTGAGGGTCTGTGTGAGTTGGAGCCAGCTGGAATCTTCTCAGCCAAGCTTCCCCTCTCAAAGCCTTGTGAAATGAAAGCAGTCCGAGGGAGGGAGGGAGGCATGCAGTAGATTTAAATACACTGCTCTGCTAAAGTTCCTGGCCCTTGCCAGCAGGCATACTACTGATTTGTAAATGAAACCACATTACTCAACTTTGTGCAGAAACTAGAGGCTGCAGACTCTGGGATTGGGAGCAACAATCTGCTGGAGGAACTCACAGGGCCGGACAGCATCAGTGAGGAGGAAAGGAATAGTCAGTATTTCAGGTTTCTCAAATGTCAACAATTCCTTTTCTCCAACAGATGCTGAGTTCCTCCGGCAGATTGTTTATCACTATGTGTCTGGATTAGGGAATGTTCCAAGCTCAGTATTGACCGGATACCACACAGCACAGTGTCTCTGCTTGTGTTGCTGCCATCCCACAGCTACAGTAACCTGAATTCAATCCTGACCTCCAGTGCCATCTCAATGCAGCTTGCCTGCGCTTCCTGTGACTGAGTGGATTTTCCCTGGATGCTCCAGCTCTCTCCCACGTCCCACAGTTGCCAGCGCAAGTATAAGAGAAGTTAGTATAGGTACATGGATGGTAGGGGTATGGTCCCAGTACAGGTCGATGGGAGTAGGCAGTTTAAGTGGCTTGGCGTGGACTGGATGGGCCAAAGGGCCTGTTTCTGTGCTGTACTTTTCTATGACTCTAGCACAGGTTCCCAGCATTCCTGTCAGCCCCATTCCCTCCCCATATTTCTCTAGAATCGGTTCTCGCTCATGTCCATTAACTGCCCCACACCCTGATTCAGGAATAGCCTTAACAAGCCAAATGCTTTCCTTTGTCAGATTAAAGCAATTTGATTTGCCAAAACTATTTCTCCTTTAGGAAGAATCTAGGAAAAGAAACCCTGATATAAAAATTAGAGCTAGCTCCATTCCTCCATTCTCTGTACATTCAGTGGTCACTTTATTAGAAAATCTGCTGCTGCTGTCGACCATCCACTTCAAAGTTCAATGTATTGTGTGTTCAGAGATGTTCTTCTGCACACCACTGTTGTAACGTGTGGTTATTTGGGTTACTGTTGCCTTCCTGTCAGCTTGAGTGGTCTAGTGCCAATTCACATGGAAGTGAAATCAGGAAACTATTAAATCAATAAGACAGAAAAGGAGCTCTTCCTCCCCCCATCCCCCCCACCCCCAAGGTGACCTTGTTTGTGAAGATTTGTGGAACCTTTTTGTCTCAGACCTCCATGGGGAAGTGAGAATGAGAATTTCAAGTTTGGTTTGTTGCTTGACAAGAGGCCACTGTTGGGTTAGTGTGAGCTAGGCTCACGTCCAACTCTACTCGCTTCTGTTGAATGATGAGAGAGAGGGAACTGAATCTAGGGGTGCTCCTGATTTCCATAACTTCGCACTGGAATCAGCATTGCCGGGATGCAGGGAAAGTGAGATAGTGGCAAAGTTATTAATTCCTGCTGTGTCCCATAAAAACGCAACAGGGAATCCTCAGCACTGTAGCGTCTCCATGCCCCCCTCCCCTGGCGATTTTATAGAATTTATGAACAGGCCCTTCATCCCACAACATTGTGCCAAACAAATTAAGCTGATGGTGCCTAATTAAACTAATCACTCCTGAGTGAGCGTAGTCTATACTCCTCCACACTCAGTGGCCATTTCATTTGATACCTCCTGTACCTAATGAAGTAGCCATTGAATATGTTCGCAGTCTTCTGCTGCTGTAGCCCCTCCACTTCAAGCTTCGACGTGTTGTGTGTTCAGAGATGCTCTTCTGCACACCACTGTCGTAACCTGTGGGTATTTGAGTTACTGTCGCCTTCCTGTCAGTTTGAACCAGTCTGGCCATTCTCCTCTGACCTCTCTCATTAACAATGCCATAGAATGCTGCTCACTGGATATTTTTTTGTTTGTTTTCCCACACCATTCCCTGTAAACTTCACAGAATTTTGTGTGAAAATCCAAGGAGATCAGCAGTTCCTTGGATACTCGAAGTACCCCATCTGGCATCAATAATCATTCCAAAGTCAAAGTTACTTAGATCATATTTCTTCCCCATTCTGAAATTTGGTCTGATCAACAACTGAACCTGTTGACCATGTCTGCATGCTTTTACACATGGAGTTACTGCCACATGATTGGCTGATTAGTTGTTTGCATTAACGAGCAGGTGTACCAGATAAAGTGGTCACTGAGTGTATATCAGAGACTGCTTCTCCAAGTACCTACACGCCATCCATCACAAAAATCGGAATCTCCCAGTGGCCACCCATTTTAATTCTACTTCCTATTCCCATTCTGACGTGTCAGTCCATGTACTGCCGCGGTGAGGCCGCACTCAGGTTGGAGGAACAGCACCCTATATTCCGTCTGTGTAGCCTCCAAACTTGATGGCATGAACATCGATTTCTCGACTTTCCGGTAATTACCCCCATCCCCCTTCTCCTTCACCAATCACCACTCCCATTTTCCTCTCTCAACTTATCTACTTAACCTGCCCATCTCCTCCCTTTGGTTCTCCTCCCTCTTCCCTTTCTTCCATGGCCTTCTGTCCTCTCTTATCAGATTTCCCCTTTATCCTGTTCACCAGTCGACTTCCCAGCTCTTTGCTTCACCCCTTCCCCCATCCCAGTTTCACCAATCACCTACTACCTTGTTCTTCTTCCTCTCCCCCTACCTTCGTACTCTGACTTCTCATCTCTCTTTTCCATTCCTGATGAAGGGTCTTGGATCAAAACATCAACCTGCTGAGTTCCTCCAGTATTTTGTGTTTATTACTTTGATTTCCAGCATCTGCAAATTTTCTCTTGCCACTGAGTGTATATCCATGTGCTTCTCCTCTTAAACTTCTGTAGCATATCTGCTTCCACTACCACCTCAGCAGCACATTGCATGCACCCATCACTCTCTGTGTTTGAAAGAAAAGCCTGTACCACCCATGTCCTTCGAACTCTCCCCCTCTCACTTGAAATGCGTGCACTTAAGACGTTTGATCTGGGAAAAAGATACTGTCTCTTTAGTCTATTAGACCCTTTCATCATTCTTATATACTTCTATCAGGTCTCAGCTTGCACCACTCCAAAGAAAACAACCCTAGTTTGTCCAACCTCACCTTAATCCAGGCAGATTTGTCCTCTAATCCAGGCAGCACCTCTTCTGCCACCGACACAAAATGCTGGAGGAACTTAGCAAGTCAGGCAACTTTTATACAAGGGAATAAATAGTTGACATTTCGGGCTGAGACCCTTCATCAGGACTGTTTATTCCCTTCCATAGGTGATGCCTAACTTGCTGAGTTCCTCCAGCATTTTATCAAAGTCAAAGTTACTCTCAAAGTATCTATTGTGTGTGCTGCTTAAGCTTTCCAACATCTGCAAAATCTCTTCTCTTCTGCACTTTCTCCAAAACATCCACATTCCAGCCTACAATGCAGAGTCCAGAATTGAATGCAGTACTCCAGATGAGAGCTAACAAGAGTTTTATAAACTTGCTGACTTTTGACCTCAGTGTCTCAACTAAAAAAGCAAGCATGCTATATAACTTTACCACCCTGGCAACCTGTGCCATTACTTATTGATGTGCTAACTAATCACGTGTGATTATTTCTCTCCTGGACAGCGGGCTGTTCCTGCTGATGCGTGTTAAGTTAGCGGTGAAGAAACACCAGAAGGAAGACAGCACCATCCCAAAGATCTTCCAGGAAACAGTGAGGAAACACCCGGACAAAGTGGCCCTCATTTATGAAGGAACGGATGAAAGCTGGACCTTCAGGGAACTCGACGAGTACTCAAACGCAGTGGGGAACTTCCTACTGGAGCAGGGCTACCAGCCGGGCGACGTCATTGCCCTGTTCATGGAGAGTCGGCCTGAGTTTGTTGGCCTGTGGCTCGGCATGGCCAAGATCGGGGTGGAGGCTGCCCTGCTCAACTTCAATCTCCGTCTGGACCCTCTCACTCACTGTCTGTCTGTGTCAGGAGCCAAAGCCATAATCTTTGGAGCAGAGATGAGTGATGGTGAGTCACATATTTATTGAGCCTTTCATGCTCTCAACCCTAAATTCTTCTGCAATAATTTTTTTTTACTAGTTTCATGGTGCACTTGTTACATCTAGGTTCTCATTATTAGAAGCAGGTTTATTATCACTGACATGTGAAATCTCTTGTGGGAAAAATACGGTGCAAGACATAAAAAATTAATATAAGTTACAGTTAAAAAGATTAGGTTTATCTGTCATATGTACATTGAAACATACAGTGAAATGCACCGTTTGTGTTTAAGCAGATCAGTGAGGATTGTGCTGGGCAGCCCAAAACTGTTACCATGCTTCTGGTACCAACATAAGCTGCCCACAACTCACTCTCCCTAACCACACGTGGGAGGAAATGGGAGCACAAAGAGGAAGCTCACGTGGTCATGGGGAGAACTTACAAATTACTTACAGGCAGTAGTAGGAATTGAATCCCGATCGGTGATCCCAGTGCACTAACAGCTATGCTACCGTGCCACCCTAAAATAAAAAATAGTGAAAAAAATGAATAACCAAGTAGTGTTCATGGCTTTAAGTACCAAAGCAGTCCCTGAAATGGTGGGTGTGGGTCTTCGGCATTCTGTACCCTCCCCCTTGATGGCCATAATGAAGTGGTCATGTCCAAAATTGCCATTCAACGTAACTAGCAAGGCAGGTATTTATTGCCCACTGCTTGCTTTAAGGAGATGAAGATGATCCGGTGGTGTCATCTGTTTGTAGATTTCCCGCACTGTCATCTTCACAATCCCAAAGTCTTGGGTGCTGGATAAGATGCAAGGTTCCGATCTATCGCTTTCTGAGATGGCATGAAGTTAGTTGTTTTGTGGTAGCAGTAAGATATACAAATTACTATAAATTTTGGAAGTTAATAGTGCAAAAAAAAAAGAAATGGACCATTCATAAAGCTGTTCTTGAGGTGTTGAGTGTGGGTCTTCAGGCTTCTGTACCTCCTCCCTGATGTTAGTAACAAGAAGAGGGCATGAGGTTCCTTAATGATGACTGCGACCTTCTTGGGACACTGACTCTTGAAGATGCCCATAATGGTGAGGAAGCTTGTGCCTGTGATGGAGTTAGCTGAGACTACAACCCTCTGCAGCCTCTTGCAATCTTGTATATTGGAGCCTCTAAACCAGGCTGTGATCCCACCAGATGGAATGTGCTCCACCTTGCATCTATAGCCATCTGTAAGAGTCTTTGGTGACATACCAAATCACTTAATAAAGTATAGCTGGTGTGCCTTTTTCATGATTGTATCAATGTGTTGGAATCAGGATAGTAATTCGAGATGTTGACAACTTGAGGTTGCTCACCCTTTCCACCACCGATCCCTCTCAATAAGGACTGGTGTGTGTTCTTCTGATATTCGTCTTTATGAGTCCACAGTCATGCTGATGTTGAGTGAGAGGAATTTGTTGCAATACTACACCTCTTCATCGCCATCTGAGATTCTGCTGACAACACCGATATACTTCAAGGTAGAGATTATAAGCCACTCATCACAGGGGTATCAATAATGCAACAGTGTGGATGCCAACTGCCGTAAAAACTCAAGGAAGAAGAAGAACAGGGGTATCACGTGCCCATACCCTTCCATTCATAGCACCTACCAGAATTAACCACACCACCCAGTCTGTAGACAGCAGTCAGTAACAAGGTAGGCAGCCAGTTAATTTGATTGTCTTCAGTTAATCAAAAATGGTCAGTTAAGTATTCCCTGCCCTTCTTGCACTTACGGTTTTGGGATCTTTAATGTTCACTTGACAAAAGCCAGGTAGTTTAGTCACTGTGACAGATGGCCCTTTTTGTACACAGAGGGTAGAGGTCTATGGAACGATCTGTCAGAGGAAGCTGTAGAGGTGGGTACAACGTCTATAAGACATTTGGAAATGTAGGAGTAGTAGCAGTAGTGCGATCACCCTGTTTGAGTTTAGGGTTGTCTATCGAGTGGCTGCAGAGTCCGATCCAGGATCCACGTATTCCAGTGCAGTGTGGGCGAGAGTAAGTGCTGGTTACTGGCTACTCAGTCTCTCCCTTTGCAGCTGCCGCTTGTTCTCTGTGGCACAGCAGAGGTTGTTTCATGTAGCGCAGCTCCCTCTTGAACAGATTTCCTGCAGGCTTATCTATTGAGTGCAATATCTTCTCAGTGTTTAGATGAAATGTTGAATTTCTTCAGGCTGATTTTGAAGTTCCAACTACATTTATTATCAAAATATGAACACATTATACAACCTTGAGATTCGTCTCCTTATCGGCAGCCACAAAACAAAGAAACCCAAAAGAACCCATTAAAAAATAATTCAACACCCAATGTGCAGAGAGAGGGGAAAAAAACAAATTGTGCCGGCAGTGAAAGCAAACCGCACTTAGGATGAGAGTGACGTGACGCCGAGAGCAGCTGGAGCAGGTCACAGCCTCAGTTTAGTGCAGAGCCAAGTAAATGTCGTGGAGCAGAACTGGCCCAACCCTTGCCTGCGGAGCCAACACCCTACCTTTTCGATCTGGCCCAGCATTTAAATCGTCCCAACATTGGGTCGTTCCTCATTCTAGGACCCGGGCCCCGTCGCTTCGATACGCTCTGGGCCCAGACCCTGTCGCCACATTTCAGCCACGACCTGACCTTTCCAAATCGGCCTGTCTTTGATGTTATGTTTGCCCACCAGGGGCCTGCTGGCCTTCCTTCAACTGAGAGCAAAGGATCTGTTTGGGGTGACATGGGTTAGGCAGCCAGAGTACAGTTAGAGTTGGTATGCTTTCTCAGTCCAGTCCAGCTTTCACTTTTTTTCGTAAACTCATGTTTATTTAATTAAGGTGAATTTAAATTTCTCATCTGGTACCGTGGGCATTGTACTTGCTGGACTTGCTTCCGGGGACCACTGGTTACCAGTCCAGGAACAATTACTACACTTCCATCCCAAGTTTGTACATTTTCTCAACTCTGTCCTGTCATTTAGCGCCTGTTTAAAGTTTATTCTTTGAACGACGGTGGATAAACTTTAAACACAGTAGAAAAGGTAACTGATAGATCTTTGCCTGATTGTCATCTGTCCCTGCTTTTGTTCCAGCTCTGTTGGAAGTGAATGGAATCCTGGGAAAAACCGTTCGGAAGTTCTGCAGTGGGAACTGGGACCCCAGTAAAGTTGCCGCTGGGACTGAACATCTGGACCCGCAGCTCAATGCAGCATCTAAGTTCGCCCCCTCTCCTCCTCCTTCAGTAGGATTCATGGGTAAGGATTATTTCACTGCAGCACCTTTCAAGTCTGTCCATCCATGTAATTCAAAGGAGAATTCGGAAACCTCAATGTAACCGCTACGTTTGAGAATCACGTCACATTGCTATGTCCCAGGGTGTTGCACAAACAAACTCAAACTATCTGGCAGTCACCATTTATGTAGAAGCTTTAGCAATCTATCATTCATATTATGTGGAGTATACTATCCCATTATTATTTAATATTTGTACCCTGTGGAGTGTCAGCATACACTTAAACAGGAGTACTTATTGTTAAGGGGGTACTGCCACAGGGGTACTCTCTAGTATCTGACTCTTGCCCTTCCCTTTCCTGACTGTTACCCACTTATCTGTCTCCCCAGGCCCCGGTGTGGCTATTTGCCTATAGCTCCACTCTATCACCTCCTCACTTTTCCTGACCAGATGAAGGTCATCAAGCTTCATTTCCAGTTCCCTAACCTGGTCCCTAAGGAGCTGCAGCTCAATGCATCTGGTGCAGATGTGGCCGTCCGGGAGGCTGGGAGTCTTCCGGACATTCCACATCTAACAACTGGTATAGAACATCGGCCTCACAGATTACCTTATGTTTCTATTCCTCACAGGTAACTTACCTCGCCTCGATCCATTATTGCCAAAGCCCCATTGAGCCAAAGTCCTACCACTCTGCCTCAAGTCACTAGGTTGATGACCTCTCCACTAAACAGTGTCTCCCTTTTATGCCTCAACCTTCCCTGCTATCCAACTGACAAATGATGCTCCCGTTATAGCCGCTGATAGGCCACGTACAATGAACAAATGCACTCGAAACTCCCTTTATAAATAACTGCCATCGACCTGCAAGAAATCCTTCTTGGTAAAACTCTTTTGACGCCGCTGACAGGCTGCGTACAATGGACAAATGCACTCGAAACTCCCTTTATAAATAACTGCCATCGACCTGCAAGAAATCCTTCTTGGTAAAACTCTTTTGACGCCGCTGACAGGCTGCGTACAATGGACAAATGCACTCGAAACTCCCTTTATAAATAACTGCCATCGACCTGCGAGAAATCCTTCTTGGTAAAACTCTTTTGACGCCGCTGATAGGCCACATACAATGGACAAATGCACTCGAAACTCCCTTTATAAATAACTGCCATCGACCTGCGAGAAATCCTTCTTGGTAAAACTCTTTTGACGCTGCTGATAGGCCACGTACAATGCTGTCAGGCAGGAACTTTGAAGTCTGACACAATCATAAAGCTATCAGGCAGGAACTTTGAAGCATAACTTGGAAACAGATGTTCTCAGGGAGATGTACGGCAGAAATGTGACAAATGTTCAGGGGATATTTATGTGGAGTTCTGCATAGGTGCATTCCAATGAGACAGGGAAAGGATGGTAGGGTACAGGAACCATGATGTACAAAGGCTGTTGTAAATCTAGTCAAGAAGAAAAGAAAAGCTTATGAAAAGTTCAAAAAAACTAGGTAATGATAGAGATCTAGAAGATTATAAGGTTAGCAGGAAGGAGCTAAAGAAAGAAATTAGGAGAGCCAGAAGAGGCCATGAGAAGGCCTTGGCAAGCAGGATTAAAGAAAACAGGAGTTGTACCTGCAGAGGAATGTCTCTAGGAAAGGGGAACAGGAGGGATAGGTAGGGAGGAATAAGTGAACCATGAGCTTCCTGTTCCACTCACTCCCTTCCCCCTACCTTAAACCTACTTGTTCTCTCTTTTTCACAGTTCAGCTGAAGGGTTCTGAACTTGAAATCTTAACAGCTTCTCATTCCTTGGATGCTGTTTGACCTGCTGAACATTTCTACTATTCTTAATTTGTATTTCAGAACTCCAGCTTCTGCAATAGGTATTTTTGGGGGGAAGGAGCAGGGACTTTTCGATTGTCGGCCTGATTTGAGGCAATGTGATGCCGGAGTAGGGGGGAGGTGAGGAGGAGCGGGGAGAAGCTTAGAACTTCTTCAACAAAAAGCAGCAACTGTACATGCTCTCTGTTGCAGATCGCCTGTTTTATATCTACACATCTGGCACCACTGGAATGCCCAAAGCTGCCATCGTCGTGCACAGCAGGTACAGACCAAGATGGGCATGGCCCAAGGCAGAGGTAACATCGGTAACAATTCTGAAGAAACAGATGGGTGATGGCAGCTTCTAAAGAGAGGAATTATTTTGTGTGCTGCCTTAACGCACAGATGTAGCAAGTTTAATTGGAATTTTCAGTGAGAGTTGGAAATATTTGGGTTGTATTATTGAACCAATCTACCCAAGAATATTTCTGGCCTTAGAGCCTCTTTCCCCACCTGCCCAGGAGGGACGATCTGCCTTAATGTTAGGCAGCTGTCTCCTTAGTATTTCAGTCACCTGATTATACTCTGTCGTCCCTTACAGGAATATTTGATGAGTCCCTTCGGAGCTCACATACAAAGAGTAACCAGTTTCCAACGCCGTCTTAGATTCATGATCTTAGATCCATACTTTGTGAGTGGTGGGTGGGGAGGTTAGAGCACATGTTTGTTACTGGCTCTCTGAATAGTGACAGGCTCGATACCGCGGCATCTGCCTCCTCCGTCACTGCTCATATCGAGTAGGAGATGGGTCTAGACAGTGCCTGGGTGGAAGACATCTTTAGTTCGTTAACTCATAGCAAGAGCTGAGCACAATATTAACCCCTACCCCAACTGATCTAGTAAGGACCAAGATCTCCTGGGTCAGGACGTCGCACAGAGTTTGCACCATCTTGTTGTCCAATCTTGTCCACTTGTGGAAATGAAATGCTTTTAGTGAGTTTTCCACTGTGTCGATCCCTCTTGTCTCATTTCCTTGGTTACAGGTATTATCGGATGGCTGCGTTTGCATATTATGGATTCCAGATGAGGCTTGATGATGTCATTTATGACTGCTTGCCATTGTATCACTCAGCAGGTAACAAGTGGGCTCCTTAATCCATATTCCCAATGAACACTACCCCGCTAGTCAGCTATTAAACCTCTCTGGGGTATAGGAGGAAATCCACACTGTCAGAGTATGGACAAGCAGACACCACACTGACTGCATCTGAGGTCATGATTAAACCTGCCCTCCTGCTACCTGTCCTCAGTTCAATGTCACATACAGCACCTCCAACAGTCCCTCAGCATGACCTTGAACCCACAGCCATTTCACCCTGAGAACAGCAAACTGCACACGGATTTGTCACTGACCGCTGGAACTACTAACATCTACTAGAGATCGAGCTCCAAAATCTCCTGAATGAATAGGACTGGTATGAAAACTATGTCCGTTTGTCTGTGTTTTAGAGACAAGCCAAGAGGAGGGGAGAGCAAGGGGTTAACGGTGGCTGACACCTGCTGTACCCTTTGTGTATCCACAAGATGGATTTCCAACATCAACTCCCAAGTTATGGCGGTGAGAAATAATGAATAAAGGGATCGGTGCTGAGGCTCGAGATGGAAACAGGAAAGCTCCCACCGCTGTCAGTCGATGGCTCCCACCTACTGACGACCTACTTGTATCAAAAACAAGATACTAGAAGCACTCAGTAGGTCAAGCAGCAGGCATGAGGAGTGAAACAGAAGATGTGAGGTAGAACATCTGCCTTGGGTTTCATCTGACTAGATAGCACTGTGGCACTCCCTTGGCTCAGCCACTTGAGTTTGAGGGCAGAGAGTAATGTGACGAAGTCCCTGGCAGGATTTACGAAGCGTCACAAATCAAGTTTATTATCACTGACACGTATCTTGAAATTTGTTGGTAGCAGTACAACACAAATTGTGATAATGTTTCTGGTCAAGATGGCGCCTACATACAATGCTCCCACGATTGACGTCTTCGGGAACAAGTGTAAGACAAAGACTGATTACCAGTAGCACATAACTTCAGTGTTGGGAATTATGGCGAGGCCGAACAGCCACTAACTGTTCATCTGGGCAGCGGAGGAAGCAGTGGCTTACCTTCCTGATGGATCAGTGTGCAAATTATGTTTCATGCACAAAATTATTAAAAATACTATATAAAGCTACCTTCAGGGTATATGTGTAAGCTGCATATGTAATGCAAATGGATATCATGTTTAGACTCGTGGCTCCATCCCCAAGTTACCTCATTGTATAGATGCAAATATTCCAAAATAAATTCGAAATCTGAAACACTTCTGGCCCCAAGCATTTCAGATGAGAAGTGCTCAACCTGTATTAAAAATTTTAAAAGTAGTGCAAACAGAGAGCAAGAATAGTGATGGATTTCAATGTCCATTCAGAAATCTGATGGCGGGGAGAAGAAGCTGCTCCTAAAATGTTGAGTTTGGGTCTTCAGGCTCCTGTACCTCCTCCCCGATAGTAATAATGAGAAGAGGGCATGTCCTGGGGTGGGGGAGGGGGATGAGGGTCCTCCCTGATAGATGCCACCTTCTAGAGGCACTGCTCTTTGAAGATGGTGGGGAGGGCTGTGCCCACTATGGATCTGGCTGAGTCTACAGACTTCTGCGGTCCCTTTTGATCCTGCGCCTTGGAACCTCCACGTGAATGCTGACCTTCCTTCAACTGAGGTACGCGTGTAGAAACTTGCTGCCGTCTTAGTGATGTACCAAATCTCGTCAAACTTCTAATGGAATACAATATAGCCTCTGGTGTACCTTCTTCGTAACTGCATCGATACATTCGGCCCAGATTAGATTTTCAGAGAGATTGACACCCAGGAACTTGAAACTGCTCACCCTGTCCACCGCTGAGAGCCGGTGGTAGTGGGGGCAAGTACAGTAGAAGTGTTTAAGAGGCTCTTGGATAGGAACACAGGGAATGGAGGGACATGGTCTTTGTGTAGACAGATGTGTAACTTCTAGTTTAATTCATTTAGGACAATATCGTGGGCCAAAGGGCTGGTTCCTGTGCTGTACAGTTCTCTGTCCTGTGATAGGAATGGGTCCCGGAGATTGGCACCGGGGTCATTCTGGACATCGGGATTCCTAGGAGTTTCAGGCTCACAGCTTGACCCTCTAACTTCTCCTTCCACCTTGACCAGCCTGGGAGAAATGTGACCCCCGGGGGCGGCAGGGAGAAATGATTAATAAAGGCTTGGTGCTGAGGCTCGAGAGGAAGTGGAGAACCTCAGCCTCTGTCCATCGATCACTCCCACCTACCCAGGTCCAGCTCAGGTCAAAATCCGAGGCACTCAGTAGGTCAAGCTGCATCTATGAGAAGAAACACAGCGGCTGCAGATGGAGTAACGACAAGAGGGTGGAGGAAGTCAGCAAGTTAACGAGTGGTAGAACACTGCAACACAAAAACAGGCTCTTTGGCCTGTCAAATCCATGCCAAGTTGTTATTCTGCATTGCCCTCCGTACCCCTCCTACCTATGTACTATACAGATGAATAGTTTTGACCAAAAACATCTAGTGTCCATCTCCCTTCACAGACGCTGCTGGGCCTAACAAGTTCTGTCAGCCTCCTGTTTGTTGTTCCTTGAGGACAGAAACTGAGGACATTTAAAACACTTTGCTCAGTTCCTCCTCCAGACATCAGGCAGCTGAGCCCAAGGTCAGCTGGAAATCACTCTATCATTTAGCGTAGGAATGGCACTACATTCATTCAATGAAATAAAACAGGTCAAAGAGCAGTGAGATTCGACCTCTTTCTCATCTGCGAGTTTCCTGTTTACTTTTCTGCAACCACTCATACTGGATCCTAACACACGCTCAGCCCCACTTACTCACCAGCTCTGGCTCAGTGACCTTCATTGCCATCCAGTTAATCAAAGGCTTAGTGTTTAGATGCTCCTCCTTGCATTCTGGATGTTCTCCCGACCCTCCCTGAAATCTGCAGCAGTACATCCTCCCATGATCTCAAGCCTCCTCCAGTTCTGGCTAATTGTGCAACTCTCCACCCTTGCAGGGAATGCTCAGGCTGCCAAACCTCTGGAATTTCCCTCCCCAAACCTCCCTGTTTCACTGCTCATTAAAACCCACCAGCTAGAATGAGCTCTTAGTCACACACTAGAACAAATCCTTCTAATCCCTGTGGCACGGGAGCGTAGTAATTAACACATTGCTCCACAGTGCCTGCAATAGGCATTCAATTCCTGCTGCTGTCTGTAAGGAGTTTGTACATTCTCCCCGTGACCACGTGGGATTCCTCTCTCATTTCTAAGGCGTATGAGTTAGGGTTAGTAAGTTGTGAGCAGGCTATGAAGTATAGCAACACTTGTAGGCTGCCCCCGCATATCCACAGACTGTGTTGGTTGTTGACACTGTTCACTTAATATTTCAATGTAGATCTGACAAATAATCTCTATCTTTAACTGTGCTTAGTCCTCATGTTGACGTTCATGTTCTGCACGTGTTCTTGCCTGTGTTCGTGGCAGGACCTGGTCTCTAACCTTGCCTCTGTCTGTTCTCCTGCCAGGTAATATCGTCGGTGTGGGGCAGTGTCTGCTGCATGGCCTGACCGTGGTGATCAGGAAGAAGTTCTCAGCCTCCCGTTTCTGGGATGACTGCGTGAAGTACAACTGCACTGTGAGTTTTAGCCGAGCCCTTTGGACTCTGGATGCTGAGCCCTCCCGATCCAAGGACTCCCTCTTCCCTGGCTGTGCATCAGCTGCAGCCTTAGAAACTTCCTACCCACTGACTGCAGGTGACAACAGGAGGGTCAACTTAGACCCGAGGATGGGAGCAGGACTGACCACTGACCATCTTTGACTGTACTGAACACAGCAGCTCACTTAATAAGCTCCCTGTCCACAGTCACATCACTACCCACACACAGTATCAGCTTTTGTTCCATCTATTAGAAACTTGCCAAAATTCTTCAGACAGCACTTCCATTTGCAACACCTCTACCAGTGAGAGAGACAAAGACAGGAAAAGCACGGGGAACCCCACCACCTCCAGGCCTCACGCACCCTGACTTGGAAATATATCACTATTTCTTCAGTGTCACCTGGTCAGAATCCCTAATACTATTGTCGGTAAACTCACACCTCAAGGAGTGCAGCAGTTCAAGGCATGGCTCTCCACCACTGTCTTTAGGGCAATTTGTGCAATTAACTGCTGGCGTAATCACACATTTTTTGAATAAGTAAAAAATATAATGGCTGATGTAATTGTATACTCACCTCAACATTCCTGCTTGCCCTCCTACAGGCTGTAATCTATCACCAGTTTGTTTCCCAAGAATTTATCAAACTCTACCTTAAAAAAAATCAGTATCTGTGCTTCTTTGAGTGTCAGAAACTCGGGTCCCTCAGAGAAGAAAGTCAACCTTATCTCTATCCTCTGCTTTCTGAGGAGACTGAGGTCCTATGGAATATACAGGCCTCCCCTTCACATGTTCTACCAGTTCTGTTATCGCCAGTACAGTCTTCTATGTGGTGGTGTGCTAGGGCAATGACATCAACGTGGGTGAATCCAACAGGTTCAATAAACCGATTAGAAAGCCTGGCTCTGTTACGGGAGTCAAACTGGACACACTGGAGGCTGTGGTAGAACAAAAGATCCTACAGAAATTTCCTGCCATTTCTGGACAATGTTTCTCACCCTCTGCATGCCATCTTGGCTGAACAGAGGAGCACTTTCAGTAATAGACTAAGACAACTGCGCTGCTCCAAAGAGTGTTAATGAGGTCATTCTTGCCCTCAGCCAGTAAGCTCCATAATGATTCAACCTATAGCTGAGGAAATGATTACGCCCCCCCCCCCCCCCCCGTGTACTTGTAATGCTAGAGTGACACTGTAATTTCCTTTGGAATCAATAAAGTATCTCTCTATCTGTCTATCTATCCCATATTTTTTTAAACCGTGACCCTCAATTTTAGATTATTCCACAAGAGGAAACATCCTCTTCCCTTCCACCCCATTTAGAAACTTTAGTATCTTTATGCCATGATTCCCTTCTCCTCAGCCAACAAATGTCTTGTCAGATATAGTTTGACAAGTTCCATTTAACTTGCCTCTCTGATGGTTTTGGGGAGGAATTCCTTGGTTCCACTCTCCACTATGTGAGTAAGTGGTTCCCACGTCACTCCAAAGCACAGCTTGGTTCCAGCTGTAATCTCCTGCCCACCATTCTGGAATCCTCCCAACAGGGAAAAAGCCTGTATATTTCTTTCTCTCTCCCTCATATCTCCCACTGTGTGGGGCTGGAGAAGGAGTTGTTTGGGTTCTGCAGGATTCTCTTTCTCTCCCTCAGCCTCTTTCATTCGTCCTGTGATGAGGGATTAATTGACCAGCAGTCACAGAGGGGTACAGGGTGAAAACAGTCTCTTCAGTGGCGGGTGGTTAAAGGTTGACGTTTCTCCGCTGTGATTTCTAGGAGCCCTGTGTAACGTGTAACCATGTTTCCTCAGATTGTTCAGTACATCGGTGAGATCTGCCGTTACCTCCTGAACCAGCCGACACGACGTGCCGAATCCCAGCACCGCGTCCGCATGGCGATCGGCAACGGGCTGAAGCCCTCGGTCTGGGAGTCCTTCGCCAGCCGCTTCCGCATCGAGCGGGTGGCTGAGTTCTACGGAGCCACCGAGTGCAACTGTTCCATCGCGAACCTGGACGGCAAGGTGAGTGCCTGCAGCTCTCAGCCAATCGGAATGGGCACAAACCACCTGGGCTTTCTCAACGGTGACCCATTCTCATAGAGTTACACAACATGGAAGACAGGCTCTCAGAATCAGACCATCCACGACGACCACTGTGCCTACCAAGGCTATAGAGAACATTTGAGACTGTAGGTGTTGGAATCTGGACCATTGTACAAAGTTCTGGAGGAACTCAGAGTCAGGTAGCATCTGTGGAGAGAAATGGACAGTGGCTTTCAGGTTAAGACCCTTCATCTAGTCCAGCTGAAGAGCCCTGACCTGAAATGTTGACTGTCCCTGTCACCCCATCGATGCCACTTGATCCTTCGAGTTCCTCCAGCACTTTGTATTTTGCTCTAGTCCCATCTGAGTTCATCCCATTGGCCTTGTTTGGCTCACATCCTTCCTAACCTTTCCTATTTATGTACCTGTCCAAATGTCTTTTAAACATTCTAATTGTACCAACCTTTACCACTTCAACTGCCAGCTTGTTCTGTACGCCCACCACCCTTTGAAACTTACCCCAGAGATCTCCTTTAAAGATCTGCCCCCTGTGCTGGAAAAAAAGACAGAGACCACCCACATTATCCACACTCCTCACAATATTATATACCTTTTATAAGGTCATCCTTTAGACTCCAAGGCAAACAATCCTGACTCCCATTAGTGGTCTGTGCCAAACTATTGTTGTGCCTGGTCCCATTGAGCTGCACCTCCCATTGCTCTCCATACCCCTCCCATCCAAATGTTGAACTCAAATCCACATCCACCACTTCCACTGGCAACTCTTCCACATTCTCATGACCCTCTGAAATGTTTCCCTCAAACATTTCACCTTTCACCCTTAATCCATAACCCCCAGTTCTAGTCTCATCCAACCTCAATGGAAAAACCCTGCTTACAGTTACCCTATTTATACCCCCTCATAATTTTGATAAATCTATAACTCAGGTCATCAAGTCCCAGCAAGATCTTTGTAAATTTTTGCTATACACTTTCAGTCTTGTTGATCTGTTTGAAGATGAAGGAGGGAGGTTGAGGTTTATGGCTGGTGGGAGAAAATGGTTGAAGCCTGAGGTAGAGCCTCATGTCGATGTTGTGAGTGGTGGGGAGGGTTGAGCCCTGATGGACCAGGTTCCTCTGCAGACCCCTGTGTACCCGTGCATTGGAATTGCCGTACCAGACTGCAACCATTCAGGGTACTTTCCGCAGTGCCTGTGTAAAAGTCTCAAATCTGTGCATGTGCCTCATGGGAGAGAGACGGATAATGCTATGGATTCTCATCCACTGCACTTGAATGTACAACCATGTTCTGTCCTAGACGGGAGAAACAGGCCCTGGGGGTTCCACGGGATTACATGCTTCCTCTGAAGCTCTGTGAGTCCGGAGATGAACCCCTCCAGGCGCCCAGCACCCACTCCACCGTTCCAGCATTCCAAATGGTGTCTGGTACCTGAGGGCGATTTGGAACATCGCCAGGTCTGACTCTACACTAGCTCTGAGGAGGGCTTGGTGCGGCTGCAGGACTTCGCATCGTTGCTGGCTTTAGAGTCTGCTGAACATTGATGCCAGGCTCTCCCCTCCTCTCTCTCCACAGGTAGGGGCCTGTGGCTTTAACAGCCGGATCCTACCCCATGTCTACCCCATCCACCTGGTGAAGGTGAACGAGGACACGCTGGAGCTGATCCGCAGTCCGGAGGGGCTGTGTGTGCCCTGCAAACCAGGTAAGGGCAGCGTCAGAGGGGTGATTCATCTGAACTGGGGGGAGGGGTGGGTGCTTAAATAGGTGTTGCCTCTCCCTGACGTACTGGTGCCGTGCTAACTTCCCATAATTCTCCTGTGACATTGGCCATTCGGCCCATCAGTTCCAAACTGACCATCAGGGCAATCCCACTAGACTCGTTCCCTCACTTATTTCCCACATATTTTATAAACCCCCCCCCCCCACTACCCAGTCCTTCCCTACCCCTGTCCTGATAACACCTCCATCACTACCCTTGTCCTAATAACACCCCCTCCCTTCATTACCTCTGTCCTAATAACACCTCCCTTCTGTACTCCTGCCACCCGCCCATGATGAGGATAATTTACATCGGCCAATTAACCTGCCAACCAGCAGGTCTTTGTTGGAGGAAACTGGAGCAGTTGTGGGGAGTTAACGTCCAGTTTGTTGACATGCACACAAGTATACGTATGCACAAGTGCAGTGAAAGATTGCAGCAGCATCAGGGCTTGAAGCTTATTGCCAGGCTGGACTGCAATTTGTTCTCCACTCTGTTATTGTTTTAACTTGTTCTACCTCCATACGCTGTTGTGATGAACTGATCTGTGTGAGTAGTATGTAAAACAAGCTTTTCACTGTTTCTCAGTTCATGTGACAATAAAAACCCAATTCAAACCCCACATAGCATCAGATAAGGAACCTTGTGAAGTCACAGGGAGAACATGCAAACTCCACACACAGACTTCCTAATTCTGGCTTCTTCCCCCTGCTTTTCCAGTCCGGATGAAAAGTCAAAAACATCAGCTCTTTATTCCCCTCCACAGATACTGTCTGAGCTGCTGAGTTGCTCCAGCATTTTGTGTGTGTTAGTCCACACGCAGACAACTACCAAGGTCAGGATCAAACCCAGTAGGATTAACCACAGCCCCTCCACCCACAATCCATCCCAGTCATGGTCAGCAGGTCACGGTTTGGCAGAAGGATGTGAATTTTAGCCCCCATGTCCACTGCAGAACCAATGGAGCGCCACGCTGTCAGAGGCACTGTCTACACAGTCTGAGGCTGAGGCTCCACATGCACTTCCAGGTGGTTGTCAGTGATCCCACGGCACTGTTTCAGCAAGTATCTATCTATCCCCCAGATTAGCTTTATTTGGCACGTGTACATCTAAACATACAGCAAAATGCATCGTTTGCATCAAATTAACGAGGATTGTGCTGGGGTCAGTTCACAAGTGTCACCTTGCTCCCAGTGTCTGCCTACACCTTACTAATTCTAACTGTACTTATTTGTACAGTGGGAGGAAACCCATGCGGTCACAGGGAGAATGTACAAGCTCTTTACAGACAATGTGAGAGTTGACCCCAATCCTACAATAATAGTGCTGTACGAACTGCCCAGTTACAGCGGCATGCCCCCAGACACGTGGTCCAGTTACTGAGAGGTAATGAAATAGCATGGATAAGCGGCGACTCTGATGGGAATCTTCGAATATTCCTGTTTAGGACTTGTACAGCTGAAATCCACGGTCACAGCCATGGGTACTTCATTAAGCAGCATCTTTTTAAGAAGTTAAAAAGATCTATTGATCCTCAGAATTGGCAGCCCACTGCCAGCAGTCTCAGGTCACAAGTGCAGAAAAGGAAGCGCGGGAAGCTTGCTGGGCTGCAGATACGATTGAAACGCAGAGGCCTTAGAGCTGCAGTCCCATCTATTCTGCTGAAATACGTACGGTCTCTGCAAAATAAAACTGAAGGCCTCAGAGTACCAGAGACATCAGCGACTGCCATGTACTTCACTTGGCAAAAACGTGGCTCAACCCCATCATTTTGAATGGAGTGCTGCAGCTCGAGTGCTTCACCATCCACCACAAAGATAGGACAGCTAAGCCATTTAAAGGTAGAGGAGGGGCGAATGCTTCAGGATTAACTCATCATGGATCACAGACATGATGGTTCAGTCTCAGTCTTGCTCACCTGACCTAGAACATCAAGCAGTCAAGTGTTAATCCATTTTATCTGCAGAGGAAATTTTCTGCCATCAACCTGGTATATTTCCACCTCTGGCCAAGTGTCAGGCAGGCACTGAAGGAGCTGAGCACCATGATCAGCAGTCATGGAACAGCCTTCCCTATCGTTGCGGCGGGTTTCAACCAGACCAACATGAAGAAGTCTCTGAACAGCTACACTTGTTCGGTATAACAGAGGATCCAACGTAACTGACCTCTGTTATACCACCACCAAGAACGCTTACCATGCCATTCCGTGCCCACACTTTGTAAAGTCCTTTCACCTACTCCCGACTACAGGCAGAGATTAAAGGCCACCATACTTGTGGTGAGGACCAAGAAGGTATGGTCAACAGAGACCAACTGCTTTGAGTCAGTGGACTAGATAATATTCTGGGATTCATCTTTGAATCCAAATGGATATGCCACAGTTGTTACTGACATCATCGAGACCCGTGTGGATTTCAGCATGTAAATGCAATTACGAAGAAAGTATGGAAGTGCCTCTACTTCCTTAGGAGTCTGCACAGATTTGGCATAACATCAAAAACTACGACAAACTCCAAAAGATGTGCAACGGAGAGTGTATTGACTGGCTGCATCGTGGCCTGGTAAGGAAAGACCAGTACCTTTGTACAGAAATCTCTACAAAAGTTAATGCAGCCTTCCCAACCATTAAGCACTCTTTATCTTGTTAAACACTATCGTAGGAAAGCAGCATCCATCGTCAGAAGTCCTTACCAGCCAGGTCATGCTCCTTTCTCACTGCTGCCATCCACTAAAAGATACAAGAGCCTCATGACTCACACCAGCAGGTTCAAGAAGAGTTACTACCCCTCAACCATCAGACTCCTGAACAGAAGTGGATAACTACACTTACACCCATCCACTGGGACGTTCCTGCAACCAGTGATCTCATTTTAAGGACCTGGACCCACTGCAATAGGTCTATAGCGGAAGGTTCTTCACTCAGCCTTGGATCACCTGGACAATAGTAATACATACAACAGCTCAGCGTTAAACACAATCGTACCCGCAGTACAAGTTCCAGAATTGGGGCCTCTGTATCTCTTTCTGCAACTGGATACCAACTTCCTCATCGGGAGACCACAGTCAGTGCAGATCGGAAATAATGTTGCCTCCTCGCTTACAATCAACACTAGCACATTTCAAGGATGCATGCTTGCCCACAATTCTACTCTCTCTACCCCCACAACTGTGTGGCTAGGCATAGCTCGAATGCCATCTATAAATTAGCTGATGTCACAACCATTGTTGTCAGAATTTCAGATGTCAAAGAGTGAGGCAGGTCACCTGGTAGAGTGGTGTTGCAACAATAACCTTGCACTCAGCAATCAGTAAGACCCGGGAATTGCTTGTGGACTTCAGGAAGGGGAAGTCGAGGGAACACACGCCAGTTCTCATTGAGGGATCAGCAGTGGAAAGGGGGAGCAGTTTCAAATTCCTGGATATCAATGTCTCTGAAGTTCTTTCCTGGGCCAAACATATTGATGCAATCACAAAGAAGGCACAACAGTGACTTTATTTCATTAGGAGCTTTAGGAGGCTTGGTTTATCACCAAAGACTCGCGCAGGTTCTGCAAATGTTCCACAGAAAGATTCTAACTGGTATGGAGGGGTCACGGCGAAAGATCAGAAAAAACTGCAGCAAGTTGCAAACCCAGCCAGCTCCGTCGTGGGTGATAACCCCCGCCCCCCAGTATCAAAGACATTACTTCTCATTCTACCATCGGGGGAGGTACAGGAGCCTGAAGACACACACTCAATGTTTCAGGAACAGTTTCTTCCCCTCTGCCATCAGATTTCTGAATGGACAATGAACCCATGTACACTACCACAATATTTTTTGCTCTCTTTTTGCACAGCTTACTTAATTTATATATTTTTTCAATGTTATTTCTTGTTTTGTTTCTATTATTATGTACTGAGATGCACTGCTGCCACAAAACAACAAATTTCGTCAAGTATGCCGGTGATATTGAACCTGATTCCGATCCTGCTGCACACAGTTCGAGCTGTCACGTTTCCTTTAATACAACATCCACTATATTACAAATTTCATCGGCTGCGAATTGCGTTTGATATCCTGAAAGGAATATGAGGAATTATTTCCACTCTCACAGCCTTTCAGGAACAATCCAGTCATAGATCTGTAATGACTGAGTCTGTTCAGCCCATCTTCTCTGTGCTGTTCAGAACAGAACCCTTTATCCTGGGCTCAGCTTCCAGCACTGGTCTACAGAGCCCATCTCACAGCTTGTCTAGTGCACATCCTGTACTGCTTACGAAGAAGGATCGAGTGACATGGGAGAAAGTTGGAACAGGGGACTGTTCTTGGATGATCAGCCATAATCATATTAAATGGTAGCACAGGCTTAAGGGGCTGAATGGTCTCTTGTCCTTTTTTAATATAAAAATGATGAGAGTTTTTGCCTCAATTGGTAATACTGGTTTCTGCCCTTTGTATGAAAATAATGTATGCCCATCTCCTCTCCTGTCTGCCTATACTTTAACCCCGATGTCCATTTGTTTTTCACCCTTCTACTATCAACTTCAAAGATTCAAGGTTCAAAGTACATTTATCATCATACAGTGTACAACCCTGAGGTATGTCTTCCCGCAGACAAAGAAAGCCATGGAAGCTGTTCAAAGAAAAACATCAAACTCCCAAAGTGCAAAAAAACAGAACAAATCACACGAACGGCACAAATAAAGAGCGAAAAACACTGAATATAAAACTCCGAACCGGGAAACATTGAACCAGACCAGGCATTTTCAGTTCAATCAGTGTCACATCGTTCATTAACTTCAGGCCGCAGTACTAGTCCACCCCGATGAAAATTGCACAGAAAGGGGCAACCTGAAACACATCATAACAGAGTCCAGTCCACAAGGCACTTCGGCTAAACCTTGCCCAAGACCCAGGACTCCGACAGCATCGAGGGGGAGAGAGAGACCATTTGACACCAGAATCTTCCTCCAGCAACAGTGGACAAGAAGGAGAGAAAGACCATCGCACACAGACACCTTCCTCCGGCAGCCATGAGCGAGAGGCTGATAGATGGCACAGAACGCTTACTTGCTTTCTGCTCAATAAGTTCAAGTTTATTGTTATGGCATACATTCTTGGGGTAAGAATGCTGTGAAAATTAGATTTTTACATCACAATACATTACAAACATGACTAACATAAATTAGCATAATTTATACATAATTTGTGCAATAAAATAAAAAATTAGCATAATGACATTAGTCTGAGTGAGAGAGAGTAAAAAGAAATAGTGTTAGACTTCATGGCCCGATGGCAATGGGAAGAAGCTGTTGTTGAACTCTGAGGTGTGGGTCATTAGGGTCCTGTACTTCCTGCTTGATGGCAGCATTGAGACGATGGCATGGCCTAGATGCTGGGTTCCTTAATGATGTTGTCTTCTTGAGATATCGCCTCTTGTAGATGTTCTTGATGGTAGGAAGAGCTGTATCTGTGATGAAGTCCACCACTCTCTGTAGCCTCTTCTGTTCCTGTGCATTGGAGTTTCCCATACCAGGCCGTGATGATCCAGTCCAAAGAAATATGTGTCCTTCCAATTCAGCTGAAGTCTTCACAATTTTATACGCTCAATTAAGTCTCTGCTTGTACTTTTCTGTTCCAAAGAAGAAATCCCTGGGTTATCCAATCCTTCCTCATAGCTGCAGTTTTCCAGTCTTTACCAAAATTCTAGTAAATCTCTTCTGTCTTTTCTGTAAGGGGATGACAAGAGCTGTTCGTGGTACTCCATCTGCAGTCTAGCTAATGTTGAATACAGTTCCAGTTCCTGTTTCTTATTTGTTGTGGCTCAGCTAACAAAGAAAAGCATTATTATTAAGCTCATCTTCCTTTGAGGACCATTGTGTTTATACCCTAAGGTCTCTCTGTTCTTCCACAACTCTGAGAATGCTAATTTCCTTGCAGTTTTGCAATTTCCAAATGAATTATATCACACTTCAGTGAACTTAATCCATTTCCTCATTGATATTATTTGCCAATTTCTTTATCATGCTCTCTTCATTATTAAGAAAAATGACAAAAACAAATCAGTATGTGTGCTGCACATTGCACCTGGCTCAGATTAGATCTGCTCAAATTTGCTTTAACAATTTGAGGCTTCAGTGCTATCTGCCACATGTGAGTTTGTCACCATCTGCTGGAGCCATGAGGAGCTGCACCTGTGACTTCCTTGTTTTTGAGGTCAGAGTGAGGGAGAGCAGCCTCCTCCCGTCCGATCTGTTGTGAACTTCATCCTGCACATTACCAACTAGCAAATATTGCAGACAGCATAGACATGATGAGATGAACACTGTTCTTGCGTTAGAGTCAAAGAGCCTACGGCACAGAAACAGGCCCTTCCACCCATCTAGTCTGCCTCATCCCATCAACCTGCACTCCATACCTCTCCCATCCATGTACCGATCCAAATTTCTCTTCAATGTTGAAATCAAATCCACATCCACCATTTCCTGCTGGCAGATCTCACCATTCACTCTCACCATCTGAGTGAAGTTCCCTCTTGTTCCCATTTCATCCTTAACCCATGACCTCTTGTTGTCGTCCCACCCAACTTCAGTGGAAAAAGCCTGCTTGCATTTGCCCTATCTATACCCCTTATAATTTTGTATACCTCTATCGAATCTCCCCTCAGTCTTCTACACTCCAGGGAATAAAGTCCTAACCTATTCAACCTTTCCCTATAACACAGGTTCTCAACTCCTGGAAGAATCCTTGTAAACTTCCTCTGTACTCTTTCAATCTTATTGACATCTTTCTTGTAAATAGGTGACCAGAATTGTACACAATACTCCAAATTAGGGCTCAACAATGTCTTATAAAACTTCATCATAAAATCTCAACTGCTTTACTCAGTACTTTGATTTATGAAGGCCAGTGTGCCAAAAGCTTTCTTTATGACACTATCTACCTGTGATATCACTTTCAGAATCAAAATCAGGGTTATTATCAGTGGCATACTGTATGTCATGAATTTGCAGTATTTTGCAATGCATGATTTAAAAACTATAAATTGCAATAAGAAATCAATGTTATAACCATATAAACCATACAACAATTACAGCACAGAAACAGGCCATCTTGGCCTTTCTAGTCCGTGCCGAACACTTACTCTCACTTAGTCCCACCGACCTGCACTCAGCCCATAACCCTCCATTTCTTTCCTGTCCATATACCTAACCATAACCATATAATAACCATATAACAATTACAGCACGGAAACAGGCCATCTCGGCCCTTCTAGTCCGTGCCGAACACTTACCCTCACCTAGTCCCATCGACCTGCACTCAGCCCATAACCTGCCATTCCTTTCCTGTCCATATACCTATCCAATTTTACCTTAAATGACAATATCGAACCTGCCTCTACCACTTCTACTGGAAGCTCATTTCACACAGCTACCACTCTCTGAGTAAAGAAATTCCCCTTCGTGTTTCCCCTAAACTTTTGCCCCTTTCCTGTCCATATATCTGTCCAATTTTTTTAATGACAAAATATATAAATGTCATATTTCAATGTCAAAACATGTTAAAATATATAAATTAAGTAATAGTGCAAAAAGAGAGAAAAAATGGTGAGGTATGTCCTGTCGATGAATCTGTTAACCTCCTGAATGATCTGTAGTTCAACCCATTCCAACTCCAGGTCCTTAACATGGTCTGAAAAAAGCTGCAGCTGGATGTACTTCTTACAGGTATAGTCATCAGGACACTGCAGGTCTTCCTGCCTTCCCACATCCTGAATTCCCACAACATTCCACTTTCCCATCTGGCATTCTCCCTGCTATAACTCTGCCATAAAAAAAGAAGAAAAATGAAATAAATCTACCTGCAGCCTTAGACCCTTCTCGCTGAACCCTCGTTGAGCTAAAGCATCAACACCCCACTCTAACTCTGGCCCACTACCGCAATGGCCACTCTGGTTAAACCTAACTCCTTTACATTGGCCCTTGCCAGGAACCTAATTATACACAGTCCAACATCTCCACAAGATCTGTAATGTGCAGAATATCCCAACTGCCCTTGCTCGCTTCCTTTGAACTCTATCTCCCTCTACACAATCCAGGGTCTTCTCAGGAACTGTGGCACACTGTATTCTTTGGTTAAGTCAAGTCAAATCAGCTTCCTTTTCAGATTCGGATTTATTTATCACATGTACATGAAAACATACCAGTGCTAAATTTGCATTAACAACTAACACAACCAAGGATGTGCTGGGGGAAGGCCATAAAGTGATGCCACACATTTCGGCAACAGCAAAGCATGTCCACAATGCCTTGCAGAACAACAAGAGAAGACAAGCAACAAAAAAGCAAGTCCCAACTCTAGGACAGGCCTCTAGGCCTCCAGTCTCAGGCTTCAAATTCTGGACTTCTAATTAACCTTCAGGCTTTGATTTCGATATCATCCCCTCGACTAGCTGATGACAAGACCCCGAATGACCGGCCCTCTTACTTCCTTGTGCTTGCTGTTTACATAGACGTCCGATCCCAAGACCCACCGACCTGGGACAGCCCGACATCCATGTATGTTCTTTGTCACCTAACCACGTCACTGGACTTTGAGTGCAGAATGGAGGGGCCTGACTTTTAACTCCTCCACATTCCTATCCCTGAATCCTAATCTGGTCTCTAACTACTCACGTCCCTGTCCCTAATCCCTGTTGTGTACCTTTTGTTATAAGACATTTTAGGTCTTATAACAAAGAACCAAAGAAAAACAGAGTGGATCTGTTCAACAGCATGTTTATTGCTTGCAAGGAAAAGCACCTCTACTCCTCGTGATGGCAGGCAGCTTCTGATTTACAGCTTTCAAAGTTTGTTTTTATTATGCAAGTTTTCAGGCTGTTATCTGTTCTGGGAGTCAGCTCCTGCATTACAGCCACAGTACTCAAGGCCACACAGTATATCAACATCCACTTAGTTACACAATATATAATGATCAGGGCATTACCTGCTTCCCATCACGTAAAAAACTTAGCTTATAACAAAGCACTCTGGAATTATACAGGTTCCATTTTGTCACTTTACAAGATTAAATACATTAAAAATCCTAAAGTTTTGAATAAATTTTCACACCCCTAACTTCCTTCTCTGTCGTAAGTGCAAATTTGACCACTAACACCCCCCTCTGTACCATCCCTATGAATTTAATAAAAACAACTAATTCTGAGCTAAGATCTTGATGAAGACTGCAGCTTAGCACCATCTTGAAGACGTGTCAAGATGGTATGGAGCCAATTGGAAATGTGCTGTGCCCACAAGTACTGTGAGGTGCAGATACAGTGATAAACATGCTTGCAACAGGTACCGACAACCCACAGAACATAAATTATAGATGATAGTGAAAAGAGAGAGAAAAAAGGATCTTAGTACAAACTTGGTGATGTGGGACTTCAGGCTTCTGAAATGGTATATCTATCATCGGTTGCATGGTGCATGCAGCATGCTGTTACAATGAGAGTCTGTTGAGATGGAAGAATCTCTGTGTTCACAGTGGCTGACTGTCTCTCTGTCTTGGGGCCAGGGAGGGTGGTGCGGACCCTGTGCTGTGGAGCTCACTGACATTGACACCTCCTTTGTGCCATAGGGGAGCCAGGCCAGCTGGTGGGTCGTATAAACCAACAGGACCCACTCCGCCGCTTTGATGGATATGCCAGCAAGTCTGCCACAAATGAGAAGATTGCCTACAACGTGTTTAAGAAAGGAGACTGCGCCTACCTGTCAGGTACGGACCCTGGGATGCTGCAGACTGGGTAACTGAGGGGGTAACAAGTATTTGTTGTAATGTTCAGCCCCCCCCCCACCCATCCCCCTGCAGAGCCCTGGACCCCATCTCCCTGCTCCGTCCAACCAAGTCTCACAGAGCATTTCTAACATCTCTGTATTTTTAAATGCTGAAATGCTCTGCAAATCAGGCAGCCTCCTTGGATGGAGGAATGGTGTTAATGTGGAGACACCAGAGACTGCAGATGCTGAAATGTGGAGCAAAAAGCAAACTACTGGAGGAACTCAGCAGATTGAATAGCATGTTAGGGAGGAATTAACATCGCTCTCCATTCTCACATCTGATACAGTGTTCCAACCTAACCCTTCAACAATTCCCTTCTTCCCATGCATGCTGCTTGTCCTGCTGAGTTCCTCCAGCAGAATGTTTCTTGCACCACGAATAATGATTCTGGGATCCTGTTTTGCATGTGTTCGCTGGCTGGTTTGTGTCTGTGTCCTCCAGGAGCTTGGGTGATTCTTGATTTACATTCGCTGTGGTCTGTGTTGGGAGACTCTGAACTTTTATCATTTGGGGATGGGTGTTCGGAGATTTCTATAGTCCTCCTGGTGATAACAGGTCCAACTGCCTCTCCAGTGATGGAGATTGGGGACTGGGTTATACTGCCTCTCTGGTGATGGAGATTGGGGACTGGGTTATACTGCCTCTCCCGTGATGGAGATTGGGGACTGGGTGGTTATACTGCCTCTCCGGTGATGGAGATTGGGGACTGGGTGGTTATACTGCCTCTCCGGTGATGGAGATTGGGGACTGGGTGGTTATACTGCCTCTCTGGTGATGGAGATTGGGGACTGGGTGGTTATACTGCCTCTCTGGTGATGGAGATTGGGGACTTCATGGTTATACTGCCTCTCTGGTGATGGAGATTGGGGACTGGGTGGTTATACTGCCTCTCCGGTGATGGAGATTGGGGACTGGGTGGTTATACTGCCTCTCTGGTGATGGAGATTGGGGACTGGGTGGTTATACTGCCTCTCTGGTGATGGAGATTGGGGACTTCATGGTTATACTGCCTCTCTGGTGATGGAGATTGGGGACTGGGTTATACTGCCTCTCCGGTGATGGAGATTGGGGACTGGGTTATACTGCCTCTCTGGTGATGGAGATTGGGGACTGGGTTATACTGCCTCTCCGGTGATGGAGATTGGGGACTGGGTTATACTGCCTCTCTGGTGATGGAGATTGGGGACTGGGTTATACTGCCTCTCCGGTGATGGAGATTGGGGACTGGGTTATACTGCCTCTCTGGTGATGGAGATTGGGGACTGGGTTATACTGCCTCTCTGGTGATGGAGATTGGGGACTTCGTGGTTATACTGCCTCTCTGGTGATGGAGATTGGGGACTGGGTGGTTATACTGCCTCTCCGGTGATGGGGATTGGGGACTGGGTTATACTGCCTCTCTGGTGATGGAGATTGGGGACTTCGTGGTTATACTGCCTCTCCGGTGATGGAGATTGGGGACTGGGTTATACTGCCTCTCCGGTGATGGAGATTGGGGACTGAGTTATACTGCCTCTCTGGTGATGGAGATTGGGGACTTCGTGGTTATACTGCCTCTCCGGTGATGGAGATTGGGGACTGGGTTATACTGCCTCTCCGGTGATGGAGATTGGGGACTGGGTTATACTGCCTCTCCGGTGATGGAGATTGGGGACAGGGTTATACTGCCTCTCTGGTGATGGAGATTGGGGACTTCGTGGTTATCCTGCCTCTCCGGTGATGGAGATTGGGGAGTGGGTTATACTGCCTCTCTGGTGATGGAGATTGAGGACTGGGTTATACTGCCTCTCCGGTGATGGAGATTGGGGACTGGGTTATACTGCCTCTCCGGTGATGGAGATTGGGGACTGGGTGGTTATACTGCCTCTCTGGTGATGTAGATTGGGGACTTCGTGGTTATCCTGCCTCTCCGGTGATGGAGATTGGGGACTGGGTTATACTGCCTCTCCGGTGATGGAGATTGGGGACTGGGTTATACTGCCTCTCCGGTGATGGAGATTGGGGAGTGGGTTATACTGCCTCTCTGGTGATGGAGATTGGGGACTGGGTTATACTGCCTCTCTGGTGATGGAGATTGGGGACTGGGTTATACTGCCTCTCCGGTGATGGAGATTGGGGAGTGGGTTATACTGCCTCTCTGGTGATGGAGATTGGGGACTTCGTGGTTATACTGCCTCTCCGGTGATGGAGATTGGGGACTGGGTGGTTAACCTGCCTCTCTGGTGATGGAGATTGGGGACTGGGTTATACTGCCTCTCCGGTGATGGAGATTGGGGACTGGGTTATACTGCCTCTCCGGTGATGGAGATTGGGGACAGGGTTATACTGCCTCTCTGGTGATGGAGATTGGGGACTTCGTGGTTATCCTGCCTCTCCGGTGATGGAGATTGGGGACTGGGTTATACTGCCTCTCCGGTGATGGAGATTGGGGACTGGGTGGTTAACCTGCCTCTCTGGTGATGGAGATTGGGGACTGGGTTATACTGCCTCTCTGGTGATGGAGATTGAGGACTGGGTTATACTGCCTCTCCGGTGATGGAGATTGGGGACTGGGTTATACTGCCTCTCCGGTGATGGAGATTGGGGACTGGGTTATACTGCCTCTCCGGTGATGGAGATTGGGGACTGGGTTATACTGCCTCTCCGGTGATGGAGATTGGGGACTGGGTTATCCTGCCTCTCCGGTGATGGAGATTGGGGACTGGGTTATACTGCCTCTCCGGTGATGGAGATTGGGGAGTGGGTTATACTGCCTCTCTGGTGATGGAGATTGGGGACTTCGTGGTTATACTGCCTCTCCGGTGATGGAGATTGGGGACTGGGTTATACTGCCTCTCCGGTGATGGAGATTGGGGAGTGGGTTATACTGCCTCTCTGGTGATGGAGATTGGGGACTTCGTGGTTATCCTGCCTCTCCGGTGATGGAGATTGGGGACTTCGTGGTTATACTGCCTCTCCGGTGATGGAGATTGGGGACTGGGTTATACTGCCTCTCCGGTGATGGAGATTGGGGACTTCGTGGTTATCCTGCCTCTCCGGTGATGGAGATTGGGGAGTGGGTTATACTGCCTCTCTGGTGATGGAGATTGGGGACTTCGTGGTTATCCTGCCTCTCTGGTGATGGAGATTGGGGACTTCGTGGTTATACTGCCTCTCTGGTGATGGAGATTGGGGACTGGGTTATCCTGCCTCTCCGGTGATGGAGATTGGGGACTGGGTTATCCTGCCTCTCCGGTGATGGAGATTGGGGACTGGGTTATACTGCCTCTCTGGTGATGGAGATTGGGGACTTCATGGTTATACTGCCTCTCTGGTGATGGAGATTGGGGACTGGGTGGTTATCCTGCCTCTCCGGTGATGGAGATTGGGGACTGGGTTATACTGCCTCTCCGGTGATGGAGATTGGGGACTTCGTGGTTATACTGCCTCTCCGGTGATGGAGATTGGGGACTGGGTTATACTGCCTCTCCGGTGATGGAGATTGGGGACTTCGTGGTTATCCTGCCTCTCCGGTGATGGAGATTGGGGAGTGGGTTATACTGCCTCTCTGGTGATGGAGATTGGGGACTTCGTGGTTATCCTGCCTCTCTGGTGATGGAGATTGGGGACTTCGTGGTTATACTGCCTCTCTGGTGATGGAGATTGGGGACTGGGTTATCCTGCCTCTCCGGTGATGGAGATTGGGGACTGGGTTATCCTGCCTCTCCGGTGATGGAGATTGGGGACTGGGTTATACTGCCTCTCTGGTGATGGAGATTGGGGACTTCATGGTTATACTGCCTCTCTGGTGATGGAGATTGGGGACTGGGTGGTTATACTGCCTCTCCGGTGATGGAGATTGGGGACTGGGTGGTTAACCTGCCTCTCCGGTGATGGAGATTGGGGACTGGGTTATACTGCCTCTCCGGTGATGGAGATTGGGGACTGGGTTATACTGCCTCTCTGGTGATGGAGATTGGGGACTTCATGGTTATACTGCCTCTCTGGTGATGGAGATTGGGGACTTCATGGTTAACCTGCCTCTCCGGTGATGGAGATTGGGGACTGGGTTATACTGCCTCTCCGGTGATGGAGATTGGGGACTGGGTTATACTGCCTCTCCGGTGATGGAGATTGGGGACTGGGTTATACTGCCTCTCTGGTGATGTAGATTGGGGACTTCGTGGTTATACTGCCTCTCTGGTGATGGAGATTGGGGACTTCATGGTTATACTGCCTCTCTGGTGATGGAGATTGGGGACTTCATGGTTAACCTGCCTCTCCGGTGATGGAGATTGGGGACTGGGTTATACTGCCTCTCTGGTGATGGAGATTGGGGACTTCATGGTTATACTGCCTCTCTGGTGATGGAGATTGGGGACTTCATGGTTAACCTGCCTCTCCGGTGATGGAGATTGGGGACTGGGTTATACTGCCTCTCCGGTGATGGAGATTGGGGACTGGGTTATACTGCCTCTCCGGTGATGGAGATTGAGGACTGGGTTATACTGCCTCTCCGGTGATGGAGATTGGGGACTGGGTTATACTGCCTCTCTGGTGATGTAGATTGGGGACTTCGTGGTTATCCTGCCTCTCCGGTGATGGAGATTGGGGACTGGGTTATACTGCCTCTCCGGTGATGGAGATTGGGGACTGGGTTATACTGCCTCTCTGGTGATGGAGATTGGGGACTGGGTTATACTGCCTCTCTGGTGATGGAGATTGGGGAGTGGGAGGTCATATTGCCCATCTGCTGTTGGAGATTGGGACAAGGATGTTTTACTGCCTCTCCGGTAATGGAGGTTGGAGAATGGACGATCCCAACGTGCAGTTAGTTTCTAATGCACTGTTTCTCTCACCCCCCAGGTGACGTTCTGGTGATGGATGACCTTGGCTACATGTACTTCAAAGACCGAAGTGGAGACACCTTCCGGTGGCGGGGGGAGAATGTCTCAACCACGGAGGTGGAGGGTACCCTGAGCCAGCTGTTGAACCTGACCGACGTGGCGGTGTACGGAGTGCCCGTGCCAGGTAGGCAGAGATCTGAGTTACAGCCCCTAGCTACTGCCCTTGACTGACGAGCAGGGGCACCCAGCATAGAACCAAGGCTCTCTTTCCCTGCTGTGGCCGCTGCTGATTTGTGGGCCTGTGTTCTCTTCCCTTGAGCTCGTGACATTCCGCCTGGGGACGTACCTCCAAGTTGCTGTTGGATTGCCTGTCCTGGGTGTGTGTGCTTGAGGAATTGTGGGAAGGATAGCCATGCAACTATTGCCCCTCCAGTGATGGAGATTGTGGACTGGCAGATCCTACTGCCCCTCCAATGATGATCAGAGACTGGGAGGTTCTACTACCCCTCCAATGGTGGAAATCAGAGACTTGGGAGGTCTTACTTCCCTTCCTATGATAGAGATCAGAGACTTGCAAGTCCTGTTGCCCCTCCTGTGATAGAGATCTGAGACTGGGAAGTTCCACTGCCCCTGCAGTGACGGAGGTCAGGGTTGGGAGATCCTACTGACCCTCCTGTGATAGAGATCAGAGACTGGGAAGTTCCACTGCCCCTGCATTGACGGAGGTCAGGGTTGGGAGATCCTACTGACCCTCCTGTGATAGAGATCAGAGACTGGGAAGTTCCACTGCCCCAGCAGTGACGAAGGTCAGGGTTGGGAGATCCTACTGACTCTCCTGTGATAGAGATCAGAGACTGGGAAGTTCCACTGCCCCTGCAGTGATGGAGGTCAGGGTTGGGAGATCCTACTGACCCTCCTGTAATAGAGATCAGAGACTGGGAAGTTCCACTGTCCCTGCAGTGATGGCGATCAAGGATGGAAGTTCTTAGTTTCCTTCCACTCATGGGCAGTGAGAAAGGGAGGTCCCTTCTGAGGAATGTGGGAGGAGAGTACTTCTGTCACTGGGTGGAATGCTAGTACCGTGGGTTACTCTATTCCCAGTGGGGTTGAGCCTTGACAGCCACAGAGGGGCAGTAGTGGAGGAGGGGGAAACGAGCACACCGTTACGTGGGGTAGAACACCATACCAGCCAGCACCTCCGTCGGGTTTGGAGGATCCCAACAGCTCCAAATGCACAGCTGCATTGTTTTCCCCTCTACCACCTTTTCCCCAAGGGAATGGGAGCTGCACTCTGACCTCCATCCCCCTGAGAGGCTATAGCCCACAGTGAGGTCAGGGTGAAATCCCAGCTAATTGGGGAGAAGCCGGGCTTGCACCTGGTGGGTCAGAGGTGCCAACACCCTTCATCCCTCCAGCCTGTCCAGGGAAGGGCTGCAAACTCTACGCATTGGGTTGTTGAGTGTTCATCATTGCCTTTTCAGGTCTCCAGTGGCCACAATATTAATTTTGTTTCTGTATACTCTTCTGTTCTCCTACCAGGCGTGGAAGGGAAGGCTGGAATGGCGGCAATTGCAGATCCTGATAACAAGGTTAATCCTGAGCACCTGTACCAGGAGCTGATGGCGGTGCTTCCTCCTTACGCCAGGCCTGTGTTCCTCCGCATCCTCCCCGCCGTTGACACCACAAGTACGTACCTCGGGGCCTGTCTTGTGCAGCCTCTTGTGTGATTGAAAGGGACGTTTCCATTTCCCCTCCCTTCTCCATGCACGATGCAGCACGTCACCCCAGCAGAAGGAGACCCAATCTCTCTGGATTATTTTAGAATAACATAGACACAGCAGAGTGCAGTGAAATTTGGGACACGAGACTGCAGATACTGGAAATCTGGAAAGACCCACAAAAACACTGGAAGAACTCAGTGGGTCAGGCATCATCTAAGGAGAATAAATGGGCAGTCATCATTTGGACTTTCCAGACCAGATGAAGGGTTCTCGGCCTGAAACACTGACTGCCCATTTCCCTACATGGATGCTGCCTGACACATTAAGGTCCTCCAGCTCTTTTTGCATTGAAATTTGTTGCTCATGTGATGAATAAACTGTATACTTAGCAACAGCAAGTACAACATTTAAAATGCACAATGAGCAGTAATAGCGGAGTAGTTAAAGACTGCAATCTGAAGTATTGTAAAGGAAATGCTATGGTGACAATAACAGAATAAGCAAGAAAGGTAGAGCTAACAGAGTTCTTCCTACAAAGTAAAGCCTAACATCATGAATGATTATGATGTTGCACTCCCAGATGAGCTCAACATGTTTTATGCTCGCTTTGAAAAGAAGAATAAACTACAAATGTGCGAATCCCAGTAACATCTGCAAACTCTATGATCTCTGTCTCAGAGGCTGATGTCAAAACATCTTTCAAGAGGGTGAACCCTCACAAGGCATCCGGCCCTGACGGTGTACCTGGTGAGGCTCTGATCCAAAACCTGGGCCTCTGTGCCTCTATCTGCAGCTGGATCCTTGCCTTCCTCATCGGGAGAGCACTTTCTGTGTGGATCTCCATCTCACTGACAGTCAATCCTGGCGCACCTCAGGGATGCATGATTAGCCCATTGCTCAACTCTCTCTACACCCCTGATCATATGGTTCAAACATCATCTATAAATGTACTGACAACACAACTATTGTTGACAGAAATTCAGATGGTAACAAGGGACATACAGGAGTGAGGTAGATCAGCTGGTATGTGCTGACACAACAACCTTAGCCTCAATATCAGTAAAACCAAGGAATTGATTGTGGACTTAAGGAAGGGAAATTTGAGGAAACATTCACCGGTCCTCATTGAGGGATCAGAAGTGGAAAGGTTCTTGGGTGTCAACATCTCAGGGCATCTGTCCTGGGCTAATATATGGATGCAATTATGAAGAAAGCACACCAGTGGCTATATTCCATTAGGAGTTTAAGGAGAATTGGTATGTCACCAAAGACACTTGCTTATGTTTGGAGATGTACCATGGAAAGCATTCTAACTGGTTGCATCACCATCTAGTATGGAGAGGCCTCGGCACAGGATCAGCAAAAAGCACTAAACTCAGCCAGCTCCGTCATGGGCACTAGCTTCCCCAACATCCAGGCCACCATCAAACAGAGATGCCTCAAAAAATGTTGCATCCATCCTTAACGACCCCCATCACCCAGGACATGCCCTTGTCTCATTGCTACCATCAAGGAGTGAATAAAGGAGCTGGAAGACACACACTCAATGTTTCGGGAACATCTTGGTCTTCTGGGAGATCAGAATGGTAATCTATGTGTGGAGCCAAAAGAGATGGTGATATCTTAAATGCAATGTTTGCATTCGTATTTACTCAGGAGATGGACACAGAGTCTATAGAAGTGAGGCAAAATGGCATCAAAATTCAAAGACTTTATACATACTACAGAGGAGGAGGTGTGTGCTTTTTTGAGGCAACTTGGGGTGGATAAACATACCATTGAAGGAACACATACCAATCCTCGTAGAAGGATCGGAAGTGGAGAGGATCAGCAGTTTCAAGTTCCTGAGTGTCAAGATATCTGAGGATCTAACCTGGTCCCAACATATCGATGCAGTTATAAAGAGGGCAAGACAGCAACTATACTTCATTAGGAGTTTGAAGAGATTTAGTATGTCAACAAGTACACTCAAAAACTTCTATAGTTGTACTGTTGAGAGTGTTCTGACAGGTTGCATCACTGTCTGGTATGGAGGGGCTACTGCACAGGACCAAAAGAAGCTGCAGAGGGTTGTAAATCTAGTCAGCTCCATCGTGGGTACTAGCCTACAAAGTACCCAGGACATCTTCAAGGAGCTGTGTCTCAGAAAGGTAACATCCATTATTAAGGACCTCCAGCATCCAGGGCATGCCCTTTTCTCACTGTTACCATCAGGTAGGAGGTGCAGAAGCCCGAAGGCACACACTCAGCAATTCAGGAACAGCTTCTTCCCCACTGCCATCTGATTCCTAAATGGACATTGAACCCTTGGATACTCCCTCACTTTTTTTTTAATATATAGTATTTCTTTTTTTGTATGATTTTTAATCTATTCAATACACATATACTGCGATTTATTTATTTATTATTATTTTGTTTTGAGATTTTTTTATCTTCTATATTATGTATTGCATTGAACTGCTGCTGCTAAGTTAACAAATTTCACATCACATGCCGGTGATAATAATACTGATTCTGATTCTAAATCTCCAGAGCCTGACATGTTGTTCCCTTGGATCCAGCAGGAGGGAACTGATAAAATGCTGGGGCTCCAGCAGAGATATTTAAAGCATCTTTAGTGACAGGTGACGTGCCAGAGGATTGAAGGATAGCCGATGTTGTTCCACTGTTTAAGAAAAGCTCTAAAAATAAACCAAGGAATTACAGGCCCGTGAGTCTGATAGGAGTTGTGGGAGTTATGGGAAGGTAATCTAAGTGAGGATGACTATCATAGGATGTAGCAGGATCTGGACCAGCTGGAAAAATGGGCAGAAAGATGGCAGATGGAACTTAATGTAGATAGGTATGAGGTGTTGTATTTTGGCAGGATCAACCAGGGTAGTCTTACACAGTGAATGGTACGGCACGGAAGAGTGTGATAGATCAAAGGAATCTATGAATACAGGGCCATTATTCATTGAAAGTAGTGCCACAGGTAGGGTCGTAAAGAAAACTTTTGGTACATTGGCCTCCATGAGCCAAAGTATTGAATACAGAAGATAGGATGTATGTTGAAGTTGTATCAGATATTGGTGAAGCCTAATTTGCAGTACTGTGTACAGTTTTGGTCACCTACCTACAGGAAAGATGTAAACAAGATTGAAAGGATGCAGGGAAAATTTGCAAGGAAGTTGCTGGATCCTAAGTTACATGGAAAGATTGAATATTCCTGAGGATGTAGAAAATTGAGAGGAGATTTGATAGAGGTATACAAAATTATGAGTGGGATAGATAGGGTAAATGCAAGCAGGCTTTTTCCACTGAGGTTGGGTGGTACTACAACAGAAATCATGGGTTAAGGGTGAAAGGTGAAAAGTTTAAGGGAACATAAGGGGAAACTTCTTCACTCAGAGGGTGGTGAGCGTGTGTATCAAGCCTCCAGTGCAATTGGTGCATGGGAGCTCAATTTCAACGTTTGAGAGAGGTTTGGATGGGTACATGGATAGTAGGGATATAGAGGGCTATGGCTAGGATAAAGGTCGATGGGAGTAGGCAGTTTAAGTGGTTTCAGCATGGACTGGATGGACCCAAGGGCCTATTTCTGGACTTCTCTATGACTCTATCTTCCTCCCTTCCTCCACCAGATTTCTGAATGGGCACTGTACCAATGAACATTTCCTTGGTATTTATTCCTCTCTTTTTGCACTGCTTAATTCATTTTCTTAAATATTTATTGTAATTTATAATTTTTATTATTAAGTGATGCACTGTAGTGCTGCCACAAAGCAACAAATTTCAGGAGTCGCAGTATGCCAGTGATATTAAACCTAATCTGGTTCTGATTCTGATGCTGAGTGAATACTGGAGTCCTGAGGGTGGATCTGAGCTCTCCACACCAGACAGCAACAAGACGCAGGTGTGACATCTCTACCCCAGGAAGTAGGGAAAAGCAGACATTCCTCTGACGTTGCAAGGTCTTCGTCTTCAGTTTCCTCTGGTCAGTCATCTCTGAAAGAATCAGGAGGAGGTGGGATGCGCCAACCTTTGTGTCCTTATACAGAACCACTCAGCAGCATCTGTGAAGAGAAGCTTGGTTAATGTTTCAGTCCAACAAGGCTCTCAGACTTGGCACATTAACTGTGTTTCACAGAATGTAAAACAGTACAACACAGGAACAGACCATTTAACCCACAACATTGTGTCAAACCAGCTAAAAAACAAATCAAAAACACCCAAACACTAGTCCCTCTATCCTACACAATGTCCATACCCCTCCATCTCTTTAAAAGCCTCTAATGTATTTGCCTGTACCACTATACCAGGCAGCGCATCCCAGGCATCCACCATTCTGAGTAATCTGAGATGCTGCCTGACCATTTTCTGTTTTATTTCAGTCTCCTAACATTTGCAGTGTTCCTTTATTTTAATGGATCTTCACAATCTGCTTCGATCATGGCTGATCTCAATTTTAACCCCACTCCTAACTTGTTGTCTAAACAAAGTCTACTGTGAGCTTTAGTTATGTTTTGAAGGGGAAAGTTTCAGATTTACTCTCTAATATGTGAGAAGAACAGGAGTCTAGCTCTAATTTAAAGACTATTATTCCCCCTACAACCATTAAGTTCTTGAACTAACAACTCAACGTTGGAACACCTTGGACATCCTCGCGCTGCAATGGCTTAGTCTCCAGCTGTGTTTAGTTGTATTATGTTTATTTGTACGAATACCTTGCTTTGCTCAGGTAACCTGCAGGTTGAGTCAGAGTTAAGGAAGGTAAATGAAACATTAGCATTCATTTCGAGAAGACTAGAATACAAAAGCAAGGATGTAATGCTGAGGCTTTATAATGCATTGTTCAGTCTGCACTTGGAGTATTGTGAGCAATTCTGTACCCCCTTAGCTAAGAAAATGTGCTGGCATTGGAGAGTGTCCAGAAGAGGTTCACAATGATCCTGGGACGAAAGGGTTAATGTATGTGGAGCATCTGATTGGTCTGGGCCTGCACTCACTGGAGTTTTCAAGAATGAGGGAGGATTTCTTTGAAACATATTAAAGGCCCGGATAGAGTGGCTATGAAGAGGAAATTTCCTATAGTCGGGAGTCTAGGGCCACAGCATGCAGCCTCAGAATAGAGAGATTTATTTCATTTTTCAATCTTTTTTATTGATTTTCAAATAAAGAATATACAAATCGGAAGAGGAGTTTAACAAGTAGATAATATAAAAGACATATAAACAGCAATAGTAAAAACAGAGTATATAATGTCAAAATCAAATAGGTAAAATATTATGCTGTTATATATACAATGGTCAGAAAAAACTACAACTCCTCATAGCAAGCATAAAAAAAATTGGAAATTTTATTGATAAAGAGAAAAAGAAATGCACTAACTAAACTGAAACAAAAAAAGAGAAAGAAAAAAAAGGAAGGAAAAAGAAAGATTGGGCAGTCCAATTGAGGATAAATTAGAAAAAAAAGAGAGAAAAAAAAACACATCCTTCCAGTCATCTCCGAACCTTCATGGATAAGGATTTTCCCCAAAGAGAATAAAGAAAAATAAATATTTAAAAATAAATTAAATCATGTGAAAGTATTGAATAAAGGGTTGCCAGACTTGTTCAAAATTAAAGGATGTATCAAATGTCCGGCTTAGACATGACATAATGGAGGAGAGCCAATAGAAAACAATAGGTGGGTTAGATTCTTTCCAGTGTAGCAAAATAGCTCTCCTAGCCAGTAAAGTTGAAAAAGCTATCACATGTTGGGTGGAAGCAGACACTTTGCTTCCTCTGGAATAATCCCAAAAATTGCTGTAAATGGATTAGGTTGAACATCCATATCTATAACTTTAGATAATATTCCAAACACATCCCTCCAAAAATTATTTAAACTTACACATGACCAAAACATATGAGTTAGAGTAGCCACTTCTGCGTTACATCTGTCACAAATAGGGCTTATATTAGGAAAAATATGTGCCAATTTATCTTTGGACATATGGGCCCTATGTACTATCTTAAACTGAATTAAGATATGGTGTGTGCAGATAGATGAATTATTGACTAAATAATAAATTTTACTCCATTGATTATCTGAGAGTGAATGTTGAAGTTCTACTTCCCAGGTGTGTTGAACCTTATCATTAAGCGACATGCGAGCATTCATTAACTGTTTATAAATGATAGCTATTAATCGTTTTTGGAAAGGTTTAAACTGAAAAATAACATAAGCCAAATTTAAAGAGCAGGCCAAGGGGTAATTTGGTAAAAAAAATCACGTAAAAAATTCCTAACCTGTAAATACCTGAAAAAATGTGTATTATTCTTGAAATGTTTTCTTCGTTAGAGATTTAGAACAAAGTTGAGAAACTAGAGGATCATGAGTGCTTCCGGCAGGATGGGAATTTTGAATGTGTATTTAGTGACTGAAGGTGACCCCATATGAACTGGAATCTCTTTATTGTTTTAGGTACATTCAAGATCCAAAAGACCAGGTTACGCAAACAAGGTTTCGAACCGCATCAAGTGCAGGACAAGCTTTTCTTCCTCGACTCAAAACTGTCCAAGTATATCCCTTTAGACAGGAAAGTGTATGAGATGATCCTGGCCGGGAATTATCATCTTTAGATTAGGAAGCCAATCCTGGCATGTTAACAAAATTAAACACAAATTATGGTTAAGGTGGGGGAAGAGCTGAGATACGAACTGTGCACCGAGCAGGGAAAGGAGCTCCTGTGGAATGAAACATTATTTGGTTACTGATGTTGAATTCCGGGTCCCTGAGTCACTTTGGAATTATTCACAACCCAGGCTCCGGTCTGCAGTCAGGACCAGTGCTCCAGGAACCCGATCTAAAATCAGGAATTCAGAACATGCAACTGCCTACTGATGCCCATGGACTGGGAATCCAGGGGTCGGATTCAAACATAGGAACTCTGCAAATAAGGAATTGTTGGGCTTCCCTCTCTGCTCTGGGGCAGTGACCTATCAACGTGCCAGCTGCTGGAAGGGGAGATAGGCACAAAAGGCAGCTTCAGTCACACCAGCTTCAAACCATCTCCCACTCTCTGACACCAGCCTTCTTGGTTCACTCTCCCCTCTTCTTTCCCCTATTAGTCTAGACTATTGGTGTACAGTAGTGTTGCAGCCTGTTCCTCCTTCTCCACATGGTACTTGTTTGGGTATTTTATGGTTGAGGATTCTGCATCCATGTGCTTTGTGCCGATGTACTTCTTCATATGTGTGTCTATGCTTGAGGATATCTGTGTGTGTGTGTGTCTATGGCTCTGTCATTGGAGTGTCTGTATGGAGGGGGACTAATCTCTCTCACTCTCCTTCCCCCCCCCTCTCCCCCCTCCCCCCCCCTTCCCTCTCCACTCTCCCTTTCTCTCCCCGACACTCTCTCTCTCTCTGACTCTCTATCTGTCCTATCTATCTCCATCTCTGTCTCTGTCTTTCTTTCTCTCTGAGCTTGTGTGAGTGAGTGAGAGACCCTAGATATCGCTTGGTGTCTGGCAGTTTCTTTGCGTGTGTGTGAATGTGCACCCTCGCTGCTGTTTTGGGAACTTGCTGTGCTTGCTCTCTGGATCACTGGGATTCAGCTCAGCATTCAGGTGAATGCAGCAGAAAGGGGTTAATTTACTTGAACTCGGTCCATTTCATGCACTTGCCCCAGTGTGAGGAACAGAGGTATTGCTGGGAAATAAGTTGTTGACGTATAAGCAGTTTGTCCAGGATCCTCACCAGTTTGACCCCTGTATCAATATGTCTATATCGAGGGCTGTTCTGTGATGTGGAGCTCTGGGGCATTCTTTCTGCCCTCTGCCCCACCCCCCAACCCTGGCATTTTCTCTCAAACCAGAGACTCGCCCAACACAAAGCAAAGGGCTGACTTAGTGATTGAAGGAATAGCGTTGAGGCATAATGCAGGGAGCTCAGGCACCTCTGAAACACTGACCATCCTGCTCTGCGCTGACAGTCATGTTTCTGCTCAGGCACAATCTCAAGTTTGCTCCAGCGCAGCCTATCACTCAGACGAGCTCCCCGTCTCCCTCTGGCCCCAGGACAGCCGATCTCCCATTGAGACTACCACTGCTCAGGATGCCGTGTTGGCAAAACGGGAACCCCTGTCTGATTTTTCTCCACACCTTCCTCCATTCTCGACTCACAAGGATATAAGGAAGATCCCTCATTTCGAGTGTCTAGTTAGACACCCCTCACCTGCATCGAGATGGAATTCATTCAGTGGAGTTGAAAGGTGATAGAAAGATCATTCTTATGAAAAACTGCCACCAGGAACTGGTAAGTTGATTCCTAATGCTTCCTGCAGCCCAACTCCATAGGAAAAAGGGAGATTTCTCCACATACAGAATGTGTTCTCTACTTCAAGGAATATTTAAAAACTATAGGAATTGTTCATGTTATGTTTGAATCTATTCACTATTGGAAATTGATTAAAAAGAGTCTTGACAACTTGGCCTGGAGCTAGCCTCAACAAAAACACACTCCTCTCCGGACATCATTGTCAGAAGCACAAGTTTAATGTTTAGCTGTAAGAATGTCTCCAAGGCACTCTATTGCCGAACAAGAATGGATATTCTGACCAAGCATGGGTATACGTTGGGAAGCTCTAATCTTCATTGAAACTGACATAAGTGAAGATTAATAGAATATGATTGATTTCACTAGCTTGTAACAATTTACCTCTTTTTCATTGAAGGACTGATATGCCTTGAGAATCAGTTTTCTTCAGTGGATTTAACCAGCCCAGCCACTCACTGCAGTCTACTTATCAATCGGTAGTACAGTAGTGCGTATTGTATCTTCGTTGAAGTATGATTAAACATTGTGTGCCTTAAATGCTGCCTGCGTGTATGTGTGTGAGAGAGAGAGAGAGGGAGGGAGAGAGGAGTAGTACAAACGTTACTGAAATCTGGTACAGAAATTCATACTTGACTGCTGTAATGTTGATATATGCATATAGATTAACACAGACAAGAGAACTCCTGCTTGCTTTTCAAAAAGATTACTTAACATATTAATTATAATTTAGTTTTTATATTTTTAATTTAGAGATTCAGCACAGTAATGGGTCCATACCATCCAATTACATCCATGTGACCAATTAACCTACATACAGATCCCTATGTCTTTGGAATGTGTAAGGAAACTGGAGCATCTGGAGGAAAGCAATGCAGTCCCATGCAAGCTCCTTACAGAAAGCAGCGATAATTGAACCTGTGTCACTCGCACCGATATTCAACTGTGCCACCACATGAGAGTTTGATGAGTTGATTGAAGGGTGACCTGATAGAGATCCATAAGATCACGAGGGGCATAGACCAGGTGAAAGCTCCTAGGGGGAGAGCTACTAAAAACAAGAAGAAATAGGTTCACGATCAGAGGCGAGAGATTTGAAAGGGACATCGGGGCACGTTTTTCACAGAATGTTTGAAACAAGCTGCTAGAACTAGCTTGAGGTGAGCACATTAGCAACGTTTAAAAGTTAGCAGGATAAGTGTGGGGACAGGAGAGGTTTAGAGGACAATGATCAAAACGAGGTAAATAGGGCGAGCAGCGTAGCTGGCACGGACAAGTTATGCTGTAACATACTATGGCTCGAGCCTGTACTTCATGCAGTTAGGTAGGATGAGGACTCTTATTGAAACCTAGCAGACATTGAAAAGGCTGGATAGGTGGACGTGGAGAGGATGTTTCTATTAGTAGGAGAGTTTAGGATCTGAGAGCATAGCCTCAGAATAAAGGGAAGTCCCTTTGAAATGAAGAATTTCTTAAGGCAGGTGGTGAAGCTGAGGATTTTGTTGCTGTAGAGGGCAACGGAGCCAAGTCATTGGTTGTATTTAAGGCAGAGAATAGGTTCTTGATTGGTAAGGGGTTAAAGGTCATAGGGAGAATAGAGGGATTCTGTTTTAAAAAAACAGCTATGATTGAATGGGAGAACAGACCCAGTAGACTGATTTTGCTCCATAAATGCAGGAGATATTTTATGGTCACATGAAACTGTTGTGTGGGATCTTGGTGTCCTTACAGAGCTTTGTTTAAATTCCTGATGTGGAATGGCATTAAAGAGGCCCTTTAAGATCTTGTCAGTAACACATCAGTCAAGCCAAAGGGAATCAAAATTTGGTTTATTATCTCTGTCCTGTTGACCTTCATAAATCAGGGCATTGAGAGCAGTTGAAATGTTATGTTGAAGATGTGTAAGATGTTGGTGAAGCCAAATGTAGAGTACTTAGAACAACAGTATTGTGTGCAGTTCTGGTCACCTACCTAAGAGAAGATACCAATAAGCTTGAAAGAGTGTAGAGAAAATTTTCAAGGATGTTGCTGGGTCTGGAGGACCTGAGTTATATGGAAAGATTGAACAAAGGAAGATTTGTTAGAAGTATACAAAATAATGAAGGATATAGATAGGGTAAATGCATGCAGGCTTTTTCCATTGATGTTGGGTGGGATTACAACTAAAGGTCATGGGTTAAGGGTGAAGGATGAAAGGTTTAAAAGGTACATGTGAGGAAACTTCACTCAGAGGGTCAGGAGAGTGTGGAACGAGCTGCTAGTGCAACTGGAGCATGCAGGTTCAATTTTAATATTTGAGAAGTTTGGATAGGTACATGGATAGTAGGGGAATGGGGTGCTATGGTCCCAGTGCAGGTCAATGGAATAGCAGTTTAAATGATTCAGCATGGTCTAGATGGGCCAAACGGCTGGTTTCTGTCCTGTACTTTTCATAATTCTATGACTAGGGTTTGCCTTTATCCCAAGAGCACAGGAGAATGGGGGGTAATCTTACAGAAAATAGACAAAATTTTAAGAAATATAGATAGGATAAAAGCATGCGGGCTTTCACTGAGATTCAGTGAGACAACAGTTAGAGGTCTTGGGGTTAGAGAGAAAAGTGAAGTGTTTATGTAGGGTCTCAGGGGAAACTTCAGTTAGAGGGTACTGTGAATGTCGGCAGAAGTGGTAGAGGCGGGTTCAATTGTAACATGGAAGAGAAGTTCAGGGATGTGAGAGGTATGGAGTGCTGTGGTCGAGGTTCAGGTAGATGGAAATGGGCAGAAAGCCAGGCCAGTGTGGACTAGATAGGCCAAAGGGCCTGTGTCTGTACTGTAGTGTTCTATGACGTGAGATCTGTTTTTGTGGCAGCAGTACAGTGCAAAGGTATAAATTCCAAAATAAACTAATGCTAATTAAAAGGAATAATGTTCATGGGTTCATGGACTGTTCAGAAAGAAAACTGGTTTACTTAACAATCTTTGGCAAAGAATCTCAGTATGCTCCCTCTCTATATCTGTCTCATTGCCAAGCGCTGTCAGAGTCTGGGGTGAGCCCATCCATGTGGAAGTTTCATAACTGAAATAAAACCCTATTGTAGTGCAATCAAGACACCTTGAAATAAATGAGCTTCAGTTCTCAGCAAATTGCAAACTCTGTCCATGGCTGAAAAGCTCTGGAAAACTCTTGTGGAGTTTGGGGAAGCCGGAATTGTACTTCAGAGTCACCCTGAGGGATTTCAGCCCGTCTTCACCAATTCAGCGGATAGGTAAGATCCGGTTGAATTCCCGCTGCTGTCAGCAAGGAGTTTGAACATTCTCCCTGTGACCATGTATGTTTCATATGTGTGCTCCGGTTTCTTCCCACATTCCAAGGACATACAGTTAGGCTTAGGAAGTTAAGGACATGCTACGTTGGTGACACTTGTGGGCTGCCGAGCAGAATGCTCAATGATTTAATTTGACGCAAAGCGATGAATTTCACTGTGTGTTTAGATGTACATGTGACAAATAAAGCTAATCTTCAAAAAGACTCTTACTGTAATTTCATTTGCAAAGCACCTACAATTTGGCAAAACACTGGAAGCAGCGATTTCAAAAATCATTTGACAGCAGGTCACAAATAGGTATTAGAAAGGGGTGTCAATAGTGTGACTGAAGAGAGAAAGAGATAGGAGATTGAGGTGAGAAGTCCAGAGCTTGGGGTCTTGGTGGTTGAAGGCACATCCATTATTAATGGTTCCGTTTGATATCAGAGAATGCATACAAGTACACAACCTGAAGGCTCATGTCTTCCAGGCCATTCTTGGAGATAGCAAAGCGCCTGTCTGAAAACCCACCGCTTGCAAAGAGCCATAGTTTGAATTGTAGACCACGCACTCCGACAGAACCCCAACCACCTTGTAAAGAAAAGAGACATAAGAGAAGAAGAATAAGCTACTTCGTGGACAAACTGCAAGAAGTCTCCTGGGTCTGCAAAAATGGCTGGTGCCATCTCTCCTCACATTTCCCTTCATGCAGATATATTCAAGCAATTGGAAAGATGCAGAGACCTCAGAGTATATTAAGCAATACAGCATTGATACGGGCTCTTTGGTCCAATGAATCCATGCCAACCATGGTGTCCTCCCAACTAGACCAATTTTCTTTTAAATCTTTCCCCCTCACCCTAAATCACTGCCCATAGTTTTGATCTGCTGTACAAAGACTGACAAACAGCTAATGTGCAAAAAATGACAAAACAAAATGAACAATAATAGAGAGAAAAACACTAAAAAGTGTGCAGGTACTGGAAATCCAAAGCAACAAACAGATGCTGGAGGAACTCAACTCAGCAGGTCAGGCAGCATCAATGGAAAAGAGCAAACAGTCACCATCTCAGGCTGAGACCCTTCTTCAGGACTGGAAAGGAAGGGGGAAGACACCAAAGTAAAAAGGTGGAAGGATGGGAAAGAGGGATAGCTAGAAGGTGATAGGTGAAGCAAAGTGGATGGTAAAGGTAAAGGGCTGGAGGAGAAGGGATCTGATAGGAGAGGAGAGCTAAACTTAGGAGAAAGGGAAGGAGGAAGGACCCCGGGGGAAGTGATAGGCAGGTGAGAAAGATGTTAATTAAATTGAGAACATGAGTTGTAGAGTCCTTCAAAGTGAAGCTTGAAGGTGGGCAGTTGTGGAATTAGTACAGTGTCAAGGTGAGTGAAGTTATCTGTGTTGGTTTAGGAGTCGATGAGAACGTGGAGAGAATACCTTGCAGGAACAGATCATGGGGGAAGATGATTGCATTGTGAGCCAGCAGACACAAAGAACCGACGGCCTCCTTTTGTGTTATGTGGAAAACATGAAATAATTGAATTCAAGGCCCAAAATTTCAGGCATCTTTTACCCACTCCATTTGGCCATCACCCACACATTCCTCCCTCTGATACCCTCTCCCTACTGTTACCATCCGCCCTTTGTATCTCTCCTACATTTGATTCCAGCCCTTTGCCACCTCCATCTATCACAACCCAGCCTCTGTCGCTATTTCCACCCCCCTCCCTCATCTGCCTATCACTCATCAAGACCTGGATGCATCCAATGCTTGCCAGCTCTTGCTTCATCCATTCCCCTCACCTTTTTATACTGGCTACCTCCATTCTGCCTTTAAATCCATGTGAAGGGTCTTAAGCCAAAACGTTGCCTGTCTATTTCCCTGTATCAGTGCTGCCTGAGCCACTGAGTTCCCCTACAGCTCAGTTTTTGCTTTGTATCAGTCCACTGGGAAGCAGAAGTAGGAGAGTCAAAGAACTGCAGCTCTTCCATTGTTATTGGTGATCTCTGAGGTTGTACAAGATCGGACCCAGGGGAGCCAATGAATTCTGTCTCTGCTGAATGGGTGCAGTGTGGGTCTAAGCAACCTCTGCCTAGTAGATAAAGACTGTCGGTGCCATCGCATGCAACCCTCTAAAACTCTGAAAGTCACAAGGGGCTGCTGATGCTGGTGTTTGCAGCAACAAACAATCTGCTGAAGAGCTCAGGGGGTCAAGCAGGGAGGATGGGGGAGGGAGAGAAGGAACTGGTGACATTTTGGGTTGAAACCCTGCAACATCACTTAGTGGGGAGTGATGTCACCTCGGGCTCCTGCCTCACCACAGTGGATGTTTCCAACAGGAGCAGAGTCTCTGATCCAAAGGCACAGCCACCAAATAGAGGAAAGTTCCATTTGAACTGAGATGAGGAGGAATTTCCCAGCCAGAGGGTGGCAAATCTGTGAAATTCATTGCCACAAGAGAACTATGAAGACCAAGTCTTTGACTCTACTAAGATCGATAGGCACTTGATTGGTATGGGAGTTAAAGGTTATGGCGAGAAGACAGGAGAATGGAGTTAAAAATAATCAGCGTGGAGCAAACTCGATGGATTTGATCTTTAATTTTGCACCTGTACCTTATGGTCACTCTCCATCTTCTCTTTATAATTCCTCAGTATTACTATTTCAGAGGACCTGTCCTTGGGTCCAGCAGGCAGGCACAATTATGAAGAAAGTACAGCAGTGCCTCCTAGGAGTTTACAAAGATTCAGCATAACATCTGAATTTTTAATGAACTTCTATAGATGTGTAGTGGAGAGTATATTGACAGGCTGCATCACATCCCGGGATGGAAACACCAACACCCTTGAATGGAGAATGCTACAAAAAGCAATGGAAACAGCCCAGTCCATCATGGGTTCAAGCACATCTATGCAGAGCACTGGTGCAGGAAAGCAGCATCCATCATCAGGGACCTCACTACCCCATTCATGCTGTCTTCTCACTGCTGCTGTCAGGGAGAAGGTACAGGAGCCGGAGGACTCACTCCACCATGTTCTGGAACAGTTGATATCTCCCAACCATCAGGCTCTTGAACCAAACGGGATAACTTCACTCAAATTCACTTGCTCCATCTCTGAAATGTTCCCACAGCCTATGGACTCACTTACAAGGACTCTTCATCTTATATTCTAGATATGTATTGCTTATTTATTTATTTATTGTTATTATTAATATCTTTATTTGTGCAGTTTGTTGTCTTTTTACACTTTTCACAGATGCTGCTCAACCCGCTAAGGTTTGTCTAGCAGATTGCTGCTATTAGAGTCATGGATTTCCCTTAAATCTCCCACCAGTGGGCGTAACATTGAAAGCTAATGAAGTAATAACTTGTTTACAATAGAAAGTAAAGTTCAAGCCAACTTTACACAAACTCTCGAACGGAATGATAAAGGGGGCAAAGGTTTCACTTGTTTTGTTAACTCCGAGGATGGCGGACAGCGTTAGAATTCTATGGAGCTTACTCCTCCTCTGGGTTCTGTACCTACAGCCCCTGCCCTGCTATGGTGAGTTCTCTGCCCTTGAATGGCAGCTCATTTTCTTAAGCCAAGGTTTAATGAGACACAGCTGTATTCTGTCTGGGTAGCCTCCAACTTGATGGCATAAACATCAATTTCTTGAACTTCTGGTAATTGCCTGCCCCCCTGTACCATTCCCCATTCCTGGTTTTCTCTCTCACTTTATTTCCTTACCTAACCATTACCTCTCTCTGGATTGGAGGACTTTGGCTATTGGCAGAGGTCCGACACACTTGAGTTATTTCTCTGGAATGGCAAAGGCTGATGAAGGACCTGATAATCTTATAAATGTCCACATGAATCCCATCTACCTGAAAGTGATCTCCATTACCATAAGGGCCCTTGTGTAATTGGTCATGCATATCTTGTATTGGGCCTTCCTCCAATTGATCTAGCACATCATTGTTAGGGGTCTTCATGTGGTTAGCCATCCACGTCCCCCAGCAGGGTCTTCCTGTGATTGGTTCTGCACATCACTGTGTGGCGCCTTTCAAAGTTCAAAGTAAATTTATTATCAACGTAAGTATATGTCACCATATACTACCCGAGGTTCCTGCATGCATTCCTCAGACAACTTTCCAAATAGTGCATGATAACATTTTTGGGCTTTGGGTGTCTCACCCCCTACTGAAAATCTTTGTTCTCTTCCCAGCAACACCAGCCTCCCACCTAAATAATGTTTTAAGTATCATTGAGGAGCTGGAAGGGCAGGATCCCACAATGAACATTCTCAAAGTTACAGAATTTCTACGTGACCTTCAAACATCTGACCAGGATTTCAGACACTTTCTCCTTGGGGGGACCTCAGACGCCGTGGTCTTGCCACAGCCCTTGAATCACACCAGCCTGTCCTTCCTCAAGGAGGTGCTCAATCACGGTGCTGGCCCTATGAACGAGACGGGGGTGGTCCTCACTCCAGATGGGACGACGGTCGCTGTGGGGAATCTTGTTGCTGGAATTGAAGCCGGACTGAAGAGAGGGGTGAACCAGTCATGGTCAGGTGTGGCTGGGCCCTTCTCTGCTCCGGTTGACAGCCTTTGTGCCCTAACACTGGCCAAGGACCTGGGACTGGCTTTCTTATTCCACCATACGAACCAGAACAAAGAGCAACTTGGACCAGATGGATGTTGGGATGATGTGGACTCTCCTCGGGTTTTCACCAGGTCTGGCCCCTGGACCCCCGCTACCAATGCTCTGATCAACGGTGGCATGGATGGCTTCATCCTGGGAAAGGTGCTCACCGAGCTGCAGACCCCACTGCCCAAGCTCAGCGTCTTGCTGAGGGATTACTACAGCCAAGTTCCCAGCCTCCTGCGCCAAAAGGCAAGTAAACGGCGGAAAAATTTTGAGGCCACCTTTGACCTTGGTAATTTCACCAGTCAAGTCTTAAGTGCAGTCTCCATCTTGGACCACATACGGAACAATTCAGTCCTCCAGCACCTCGACCTCAACACCTTCAGAGAGAGATCTGAACAAGGACTGCTGCAGTTTTATCGCAGCTATCTCGGTAAGGGATTGATGGCTATGACCGTCATTGAGCAGACCGAGCTGATACACGGTAATATGACAGCTGAACACACATTTTTTATTCTGCCTGGGTAGTCTACAAACCAACAGCATGAACATTCAACTGCTCAGTTTCAGGTAACCTGCTCCCCTCTGTCTCTTTCCTCTCCCCTCCTGATCTACCCAGACCTTTCTACACCCATCCCACTCCCCATATCACCCTGTTTCTTTCCCCCCCTCCACTCACTCCAACTGCCATTGCTCACATACTCCACCCACTCACTCCCCTTGCCCCACTATTCCCATCTTCCCTCCCCACCTCCCTTATTTTGTTCCATGCTCCACCATCTTCTCCTATCTGGTTCCATTATCTGCAACCCTTTCAACTCCAGCTACCACCTCCTAGGCTCCATCACTACAGTGGTACTAGAAAGTTTGTGAATCCTATAAATATTCTCTATTTCTGCATAAGTATGATCTAAAATGTGATCAGATCTTCACCTAAGTCCTAAAACTAGATAAAGAGAACCCAAATAAATAACACAAAAATTATACTTGTTCATTTATTTATTTATTAAGAAAAACAATCTAATATTACATGTATTTCTTGGAAAAAGTATGTGAATCTCTGTGGTAAAATCTTCTACAAAAGCTATTTGGAATCAGGTGCTCCAATCAATGAGATGAGATCGGAGGTGTGGGTTGTAGAGGTGCCCTGCCCTATAAAAAGACACACAAAGTCAGGTTACTGACAGAGCCTGCTCTTCTCAAGAAAGTTCTGTTTATGTGCACCATGTCTCAATGAAAACAACTTTCAGAGGACCTTAGAAGATGGACTGAAGACCTCAGTATTCATCAGTCCACAGTAAGAGAAATTGTCCAAAAATGGAGGAAACTCAGTAGTGTTACTACTGTCCCTAGGAGTGGGCAGCCTGCAAAGATCACACCAAGAGCACAATGTGCAATACTGAAAGAGGTGAAAAAGAACCCAAGGTTAACAGCAAAGGACCTGGAGAAATCTTCTAGAACTTGCTGAAGTCTCTGTTCACGAGTCCACTATAAGAAAAACACTGAACAAGAATTGTGTTCATGGAAGGACACCACGATGGAAACCACTGTTCTCCAAAAAAAAAACATTGCTGCACGTCTCAAGTTTGCAAAAGGCCAGAATCAGAATCAGGTTTATTATCACCAGCACGTGTCATGAAATTTGTTAACTTAGCAGCAGCAGTTCAATGCAATCACCCGGGTGTTCTGCAATGCTTCTGGGACAATGTTCTGTGGACAGATGAGACAAAAGTTGAATGTTTTGGCAGAAATGTTCATTGCTATGTTTGAAGGAAAAAGAGCACTGCACACCAATACCGAAACCTCATCCCAACTGTGAAGCACGTTGGAAGGAGCATCATGGTTTGGGGCTGCTTTGCTGCCTCGGGGCCTGGACAGCTTGCAGTCACTGAGAGAACAATGAATTCAAAATTGTTTCAAGACATTTTACAGGAGAATGTCAGGGTAGCAGTCTGTCACCTGAAGTTTAATAGAATTTGGATAATGCAAAATGACAAAGATCTGAAAACGTATAAAAGTTTGAAACGTATAAAATTCTAAAGGGATTGGACAGGCTAGATGCAGGAATATTGTTTCCGATGTTGGGGAAGTCCAGAACAAGGGGTCACAGTTTAAGGATAAAGGGGAAGCCTTTTAGGACCGAGATGAAGAAAAACTTCTTCACACAGAGAGTGGTGAATCTGTGGAATTCTCTGCCACAGGAAACATTTGAGGTCGGTTCATTGGCTATATTTAAGAGGAAGTTAGATATGGCCCTTGTGGCTAAAGGGATCAGGGGGTATGGAGAGAAAGCAGGTACAGGGTTCTGAGTTGGATGATCAGCCATGATCATACTGAATGGCAGTGCAGGCTCGAAGGGCCGAATGGCCTACCCCTGCACTTATTTTCTATGTTTCTATGTTTCTATGAAAAACCAGAGTAAATCAACAACAGGTTGGTTTAAAAAGAAGGAAATTTGTGTTTTTAAAGTCCTGACCTGATTCTTACAGAAATGTTGTGGAAGAACCTGAAGTAGGCAGCTCATTTAAGGAAGCCCACCAGCATCACAAAGTTGAAGCAGTTTTGTAAGGAGGAATGGCCTAAAATTCCTCCAGGCCGATGTGCAGGACTGATCAACAGTTACTGAATACGTTTGGTTGAAGTTATTGTTGTACAAGGGGGTCACACCAGTTACTGAAAGCAAAGGTTCACATACTTTTTCCAACAAATACATGTAATATTGGATCATTCTTCTATTTATTTAATTGAGTTTCCTTTATCTAGTTTCATGACTTAGGTGAAGATTTGATCACATTTTAGGTCATATTTACAAATGTTTGTATTTAGAAATAGAGAAAATTGTACAAGGTTCACAAACTTTCTAGCACCACTGTATTTTCATTCTCCGTCCCTCTACCTGTCACTCCTCCTCACCCGGATCCACTGTCACCTCCTAGACTATGTCATTATTTCCACTCTCCTTCCATCTGCCTATCAAGCCTCCAGCCTCTGTCACTATTTCCATTCTTCCTCCATCTGTATATCACTCCTCTTCACCTGGATCCACCTATCACCTGCTAGCTCTTGCCTCACCACTTCCCCTCACCTCCTTCTACCGATTTTCTCCCCTCTGTCTTTCAGTTCAAGTGGAGGGTGTCAATCCCAAACATTAAATGTCCATTTCCCTCCACGGAATGCAATCTTAAGACTGATGTTTAAATTTATGAGAGACGTACATTCGATGGATGCTTTTGCTCCCAGAGTTGGGGAGACTAAAACCAGGGGCCATAGATTCGGGTGATAGGGGAACATTTTCAAACGGACCTAAGGGCAACATTTTCACGCAGAGGGTGGTGGACCGAGCTGCCAGAGGAAGTGTTTGAGGCAGGTGCACTTAAGGAGTGCTTAGATCGCATGGAGGGCTGGGGCTTAGAGGGAAATGGGCTGAACACAGGATGCCATGCTCAGCAGGGATTTATTGGGCCACAGGGCCTGTATCAATGCTCTGGTGTTCTCAGGCTCCGTGCTGCCTGATGCAACATTTTCCTCTCATTTTTTCATTCCAGACTCCAGCATATATGACTAAATTTTTTTTAACTTTTCTTTCTTTAAGTTATGTGGGCTTTGCAGGCTAATCCAACATTCAATTGTCTATCTCTAAAGAACAAGAGAAGTCTAGGGGAGTATGGGCCAAATAGAAGAAATGGTACGAGCTAGTGAGTACCTGGAATTTGCTGCCAGAGGAAGTGGTTGAGGTGGGTTCAAGTGGAATGTTTAAGGGGCATTTGGATAGGCACATGGAAGGGTTATGGGAAACTGAGCTACGTAGGGATGTGCACCTGATGGGCTGAAGGACTTGTTTCCGTGCTGCATGAGTCTCAGATTCTACGCAGCTTCCGTGTGAATTTGTTTCTTCCAGAGTGCCCAGCCATTATACCCCGATGTATGTGGGCTGCCAAGCCCTTCAGGGGCGAGCCCGAGGAGCTGGAGCTGCCGCTGCGCTTTGTCTTCATTCACCACACCTTCGAGCCCAGCCAGCCTTGCACGACCTTCCGGGAGTGTGCGGCGGACATGAGGAGTATGCAGCGTTTCCACCAGGATGATCGGCAGTGGAACGACATTGGGTACAGGTAAAGAGACGCACCGTGCCACCCCCACACCCCCCCCGCCCCCGCCGCTGTTTGTGTCTGGGGTGGGAAAATGAAGAAAATTGTACACATTTGACCCATTGCACTTGTGCCTGTTGAGAATAATAGCCAGGACAGGGATAGAAAATACAGGAGGGATTCAGCTAGTCAAGTGTCTTCTGTGGAGGGAGAAACCAGTCAGGTTCAAGCAGGTTTACCCAAAAAAATGATCAGTAAGTGTAGTCATGGGAAACAATGAGAGAGCTGTTTAGCTGAAGCTGGAGAATTCAGTGTTCATTCCAGAAAGCTGTAAAGTACGAAGGCAGCAGATAAGAAGCTGTACTTTAGACCGAAGGGACTGCGGACAGACAGGTCTGAATGAAAGTGGGATTGAGAATCAAAGTGCCAGAAGCAGGAAGCTTAGGACCACTCCGTAGGCCGAGGGCAGGTGAGGTATTTAATTTATTTATTTATTTGGGATACAGCACTGCTACAGGCCATGAGACCATAAGATATAGGAGCAGAAGCAGGCCGTTCGGCCCATTGAGTCTGCTCCGCCATTCAATCATGGGCTGATCCAATTCCTACAGTCATCCCCAATCCCCTGCTTTCGCCCCAAACCCTTTGTTACCTTGGTGAATCAACAACCTATCTATCTCTCCCTTAAATACACCCAATGACTTTAAATCTCTCCCTTAAATGCACCCAATGCATCCACAGCCGCTCATGGCAACAAATTCCACAGATTTACCACCTTCAGACTAAAGTAATTTCTCCGCATCTCTGTTCCAAATGGACGTCCTTCAATCCTGAAGTCGTGCCCTCTTGTCTTAGACTCCCCTAGCATGGGAAATAACTTTGCCATATCTAATCTGTTCAGACCTTTTAACATTCGGAATATTTCTATGAGATCCTCCCTCATTCTCCTGACCTCCAGGGCATACAGACCAAGAGCTGCCAGACATTTCTCATATGGTAACCCTTTCATTCCTGGAATCATTCTCGTGAATCTTCTCTGAACCCTCTCCAATGTCAGTATATCCTTTCTAAAATAAGGAGCCCAAAACTGCACACAATACTCCAAGAGTGGTCTCATAGAGTGTGGCCTTATAGAGACTGAACATCACTTCCCCGCTCTTATATTCTATACCTCTAGAAATGAATGCCAACAATGCATTCGCCTTCTTCACCACCGACTCAACCTGGAGGTTAACCTTTAGGGTATCTTGCACAAGGACTCCCAAGTCCCTTTGCATTTCTGCATTTTGAATTCTCTCCCCATCTAAATAATAGTCTACCTATTTATTTCTTCCACCAAAGTGCATGACCGTACACTTTCCAACATTGTATTTCATTTGCCACTTCTTTGCCTATTCCCCTAAACAATCTAAGTCTCCCTGCAGGCTCTCTGTTTCCACAACACTACCCGCTCCTCCACCTATCTTTGTATCATCGGCAAATTTCACAATAAATCCATTAATCCCATTGTCCAAATCATTGACATAGATTGTAAAAAGCAGCAGTCCCAACACCAACCCCTGTGGAACTCCACTGGTAACCAGCCAGAAAAGGATCCCTTTATTCCCACAACAACACACACAAAATGCTGGTGGAACACAGCAGGCCAGGCAGCATCTATAGTGAGAAGTGCTGTCGACGTTTCGGGCCGCGACCCTTCATCAGGACTAACCGAAAGGAAAGATAGTAAGATATTTGAAAGTAGTGGGGGGAGGGGGAAATGCGAAATGATAGGAGAAGACCGGAGGGGGTGGAATGAAGCTAAGAGCTGGAAAGGTGATTGGCGAAAGTGATACAGAGCTGGAGAAGGGAAAGGATCATGGGACGGGAGGCCTCAGGAGAAAGAAAGGGGGGGGGGGAAGCACCAGAGGGAGATGGAGAACAGGCAAACAACTAAATATATCAGGGATGGGGTAAGAAGGGGAGGAGGAGCATTAACGGAAGTTAGAGAAGTCAGTGTTCATGCCATCAGGTTGGAGGCTACCCAGCCGGTATATAAGGTGTTGTTCCTCCAACCTGAGTTTGGATTCATTTTGACAGTAGAGGAGGCCATGGATAGACATATCAGAATGGGAATTTCCCAGACCCTTTATTCCCACCCTCTGTTTTCTGTCGATCAGCCAGTGCTCCACTCATGCTAATAACTTCCCTGTAATTCCATGGGCTCTTATCTTGCTGAGTAGCCTCTGCGACACCTTGTCATAGGCCTTCTGAAAATCCAAGTACACCACATCTCCTTTGTCTCCCCTGCTTTTCAATTCCTCAAAAAACTGCAGTAGGTTTGTCAGGCAGGATCTTCCTTTCAGGAAACCATGCTGGCTTTGACCTATCTTGTCATGTGCCTCCAGGTATTCCGTAACCTCATCCCTAATAATCGATTCCAGCAACTTCCCAACCACTGCTGTCAGGCTAACAGGTTTATAATTTCCTTTTTGCTGCCTCCCACCCTTCTTAAATGGTGGAGTAACATTTGCAATTTTCCAGTCATCCGGTACAATGCCAGGATATATCGATTCTTGAAAGATCACTGTTAATGCCTCCACAATCTCTCCAGCTACTTCCTTCAGAACCTAAGGGTGCATTTCATCAGGTTCAGGAGATTTATCCACCCTCAGACCATTAAGCTTCCTGAGCACCTTCTCAGTCGTAATTTTCACTGAACAAGCCTCACTTCCCTGACACTCTTCAATGTCCGGTATACTGCAAATATCTTCCACTGTGAAGACTGATGAAAAATACGCATTCAATTCCTCTGCCATCTCTGCGTCTCTCATTAAAATATCTCCAGTGTCATTTTCTATTGGTCTTGCATCTACCCACAACTCTCTTTTATCCTTTATATACCAAAAAAAAGCCTTTAGTATCTTCTTTGATATTAGTCGTCAGCTTTGTTTCATAATTTATCTTTTCCTTCCTAATGATCTTCTTAGTTTCCTTCTGCAAGTTTTTAAAATCCGCCCAATCCTCTGTCTTCCCACTAGCTCTGGCTTCCTTGTATGCCCTCTCTTTTGCTTTTACTTTGGCTTTGATTTCACCTGTCATCAACTGTAGTGTCCTTCCTCCATTCAAAAATTTCTTCTTATTTGGAATATATCTACCTTGCACTTCCCTCATTTTTCACAGAAACTCCAGCCATTGCTGCTCTGCTGTCCTTCCTGCTAGTGTCCCTTTCCAGTCAACCTTGGCCAGTTCCCCTCTCATGCCTCTGTAATTTCCTTTATTCCACTGAAATACCGACACATTGGAATTTAGTTTCTCATTCTCAAATTTCAAAGTGAACTCGATCATATTGTGATCACTGTTCCCTCAGGGTTCCTTAACCTTAAACTCTCTTATCACCTCCAGATCATTCCACAACACTCAATCCAGTGCAACTGATCCCCTAGTGAGCTCAACAAGAAGCTGTTCTGAAAAGCCATCCCTTTGACATTCTACAAATTCTCTCTCTAGGTCCAGTACAGGCCTGGTTTACCCAATCCACTTGCATGTTTAAATCCCCAATGATCATCTGACATTGCCCTTCTGACGCACCTTTTCTATCTCCTGCTGTAATTTGTAATCCACATCCCGACTGCAGTTTGGAGGCCTGTATACAACTGCCATTAGGGTCCTTACCCTTGCCATTTCTTAACTCAACCTATAGAGACTCTATACCTTCCGATCCTGGGTCATCGCTTTCCAATGATTTAATATTATTTCTCATACACAGGGCCACACCAACCCCTCTGCCTACTTAACCTATCTTTCCGATACACCGTATATTCCACCCCCAAAGACAGCCATCCTTTAGCCAAGTTTCAGAGATGGCCACAACATCATACTTGCCAATCTGTAGCTGAATTTCAAGATTGTCATTTTATTTCTTATAGTACATGCATTCAAATACAACACTTTCAGTCCAGTATTTGGTGCTTTCTGTTTTAACTGCACCACGCCTCTATTTCCCCATAACTCATCCCACTGGCTGTCATTATGCCTCATCTCCTGCCTGTCCTATCTATCATCTCTGTTGCACGCTATCTTCTGAGGGATGATGAGCTAAAGTCAATAAACAGCATCCTGGCATATGAGACACCATTTTCCAGGTGGGACAGGACTGAGTGGAGTCCAGAGGCTATAGCATCATCAGAGTCTGGTTTGAGCTATAAGTGAATTGGAAAGGATCCAATGTGGTGGGAAGATGCGACGTTATAAAGCACTTCATTATAGTTGAGGTCAGTGCCACTGGACAGTAGTGACGGAGAAAGGTTACTGTTGTTCTCGTGGGCACTGGGATAATGGTGGCTTCCTTGAAGCCTGAGGGGGCAGTGGACTGTGCCAGAGAGATGTTGAAGATGTCTGTTGGAACTTCTGTTAACTGGGCTGCATGGTCTCTCGACTCCCAAGCAGGTGTGCCATCAGGCCCTGCATCTTCAATGGATTGACCCAACTTGGGTCTTCCTCGCATCAGCTGTAGCCAGACTGACTGCCTTCTCCTCAGGGGCTCTTCCTTGTCTGCACGTCACTCCATGCTTCAAACTAACTGTAAAAGACATTCAGCGTATTGAGGAGAAGTGGCATTATCGTTGACACACAGGGTGGCCTTCTAGTCCTTCAAGGTCTGAATGCCCTGCCACCTGTGCCTCATATCTCTGATGTCACAGAAATGGCTGTATGTAATCCCATTTTGCCTTCCTGATGGCGCAGGAAAGCATAGTTCTTGCTGAACTGAGAGCTGTCTTATCTCCCAATTTGAAAGCAGCACTCCAACTTCTCTGTCATGTCTGGACCTCTGCTGCCAGCCACGTCCTCACATAGATGTGTTTAATAATGGTGATGTCCTCAGTGCAGCTTCTTATAGCCAATCACAGATCTCGTATGTTCATCAACGTTAATGTGTCGGTCACAGGTAGCTACCTCCCTGAACTTGAACCAGTCCGTGTTTTCAAAACCTGTAAATGCTGTAACGCCGAGTTTTCTCCTTCTGTCTTGGTCTTTATCTCCCTTTGAGCTGGTCTGACGTGTTTAATTAGCAGTCTGGTATGCAGGAATTAGTGTAACAGACAAGTAGTCAGAGGTGGGGACGGGAAGCAGCTTTGTCTGCGCCAAGGATTTTGGTATAAACCAAATTTGATGTGTTCTCACCTCTAACAGAAAAGTCAACAGGCTGACAGAAGTTAGGCAGGACTGTTTCTAAGCAACAGTAAAGAAGGTGTTGGGGTGAGTGGTTTGGAGGTCACTGACGGCTCTGTAGAGCTCCCACAGCGCTTCCCCGGCATTAGTACGGGGTGGGGGGGTGGTATGTGTACTGGCACATCACAATGGCGCTCAACCCCCTTGGAAACTGAAGAGCCCACATTTCACTGTTAAGAACACTACCAGGGTTGAACAGTGGGTCGTCACTACTGAAGCATTTACACACCAGTTTTGATTAACGCAGTTACACACACCTCCACCTCAGAGATTGCAGGGATTCTGTCCGCTCAAAAAGAGTTGATGGCTGCTTCAGGGATGATATCCTGGAGCCATGTTTCCGTCGGAATGAGCAAGCAGCTGTGCTTCATCTCACACTGATTCCGTCTCAGACACAGGTAATCTAGTTTATTCGCTAGTGATCAAATGTTTGAAAGCAGAATCAACAGAAGAGCTGGATGCAGGGTTTTGCCTTTAGATTTGCATGATTACCAGCACATTTTCCTCACCTCTGTTTCCTTGTGCAGTGTGTTTGGGCGGCTGCTGTAAACGACAGCGCAGCCTGATCTGGAGCTCATCTGCTATCCAACGAGTCACTAGCAAAGCAGACTTACAGTACCTGGTGTTCTTAGTATCCAGCAGTGTCTTGTGATCATAAGAAAGATGTTAAAGATGAATAATTGACACCATTAGTTGGAGCTGCTGCCACTGGATGCACCGCCATATTGCAGGAGTCTTCAGTCCACAGTGTGAATACCCAGTCTGCATTAGGATGCTCTGTAGAGGCCTTGGGGTAGACAGGGGTGCAAGAGACTAGAAACAAAGTAGAGCGAATGAACTGATGCTTCATCTAGAAGGATTGGTTGGGAAATGCAGTAGCTCCATGGTCTAATCAAAAAAAACCTGCAACCATGGCTGTTCAATTTCAGTCTATTTTTAAAGAGTGTTTCAAACACATCGAACATTTGGCTCTCTAATCCTTTGGCCAATTCCTTTATACTGCCTGGGTATTGACTTCTTGGCTAAGAGAATCTGTTCTTTCCTGTTTATACTATCTCGGGCTATTGGATATGGTAGTGTGGCATCGTTAGTAGAGCCAGTGTCTTGTATTGCCAGAGATCTAGGTTCAGTCCTGACTTCCAGTACCATCTCTGTGGAGTTTACAAGTTCTTCCTATGACCATGTGGATCTCCAATTTCCTTCCATATCCCAAATATGTGCAGGTTGAAAGGTTAATTGACTGCTGTAAATTGCCCCTAGTACAGATTAATGGGAAAACAATATGTGTGAGGATATAGGGAAAGAAAGAGAGGAGGAATAAGGCTTGATGCTTGTGGTCTAGAATGGACTCAGTGGGCTGAATAGCCTCCTTCCATGTGATTATATGAATAAGGTGGTGTTTTTAACAGCAAACCATTCTGAAACACTTCCCAGGAATATAATCAAAGTCTATGACAGAGATATTGGAGTTGTTAACTGACACAGATAGAAGTTTTCTGAAATGTACAATGAACAGAGATTTGTAGGAGGAAGTTCCAGAGTTTTCGGACATGGAGACTTGGTCAATGCTGGTGGAGCAATTAAATCCAGGGATGAGCAAGGGACAAAGTTAGTGAAATGTGGAATTTGTGGTTATGGGCCTGGAGGCTCCTGCTTGGCAACTACCACAGTTTATGTAAAAAAAAATGTTGCCTTACATATCTCTCGTAAATGTTCCCTCTCTCACCATGACCTCTAGTGCTCGACATTTCCCCCAGTAAACAGACGCTATCCACTCTATCAATGCCACTATCCACCCTCTCTATACCGCTACACTCTCAATGTCAATATCAACCCTCTCTGTTGCTATCTGCCCTCTCAATGTTACTATCTACCCTGTCACTATCTACTTGTGTTACTATTCTTTCTATGACACTACCTACTCAAAGTATGAGGAATTAGGAGTGAGACTGGGGAAGGTTGAAACGTGTTGGAGGAGTTGAGACTTGGGTGGAAAAGAGACTGGGGAAGGCAGAAAGGAGAGAGAAGAGAAGAACAGATGCAGGGGTTGATGTGATGTGACCATAGAGAGATTTTAAGGTAAGGACTGGATAATTATAGCTAAGCTATTGTGTTATGAGATGATGTGAGCACAGGGCTGGTGGGACATGGTGCAGATTAGGGCAAACCTGTTAGGTTTACAGACTGTAGTTACCACAGTGTGAGAGCCCTGTGCTAATTCCTGCCATGTCCTGTACAGTTTTGTGGCAGGCTCTGATGGATACCTGTACGAAGGCCGGGGCTGGCACTGGTTAGGAGCCCACACCAAAGGCCAGAACTCTAAGGGTTATGGGGTGAGCTTCATTGGTAATTACACCTCTACACTCCCGGACCAAGACTCGTTGCAGCTGGTGAAAGAAAGTTTCACGAAGTGCGCTGTTGCGGGCAAGAAGTTAGTGGGTGATTACGTCATCCAGGGACACCGACAATACAGAGAGACCACCTGTCCTGGGGAGGCTCTCTACAATGAAATCAGGAGCTGGGAAGCCTTTCAGGTAAGAGTGTTTCCATGAGACCTTTCATTGTTAATGGATGGACGATGACTGTGATACTGAGTACCCATCTGGACCATTTTATTTGTGTGTTGGTTTAACATTCGGATTTATGTCACTGACCCATTTACAGGTTCTCTCTTGTAACGCCTTTTTTCAATGATTTTAAGTTCTCTGCCCCCTACCGCCTTATTTTCACCATGGATATCCAGTCCCTATATACCTCCGTCCCCCACCAGGAAGGTCTCAAAGCTCTCCGCTTCTTTTTGGATTCCAGACCTAACCAGTTCCCCTCTACGGCCACTCTCATCCATCTAGCGGAATTAGTCCTTACTCTTAATAATTTCTCCTTTGGCTCCTCCCACTTCCTCCAAACCAAAGGTGTAGCCATGGGCACCTGTATGGGTCCCAATTCTGCCTGCCTTTTTGTTGGCTTTGTGGAACAGTCCATGTTTCAAGCCTATACGGGTATCCATCCCCCTCTTTTCCTTCGCTACAGCGACGACTGCATTGGTGCTGCCTCCTGCACGCCTGCTGAGCTCGTTGACTTCATTAACTTTGCCTCCAACTTTCACCCTGCCCTCAAATTTACCTGGTCCATTTTTGACACCTCCCTCCCCTTTCTTGATCTTTCTGTCTCTGTCTCTGTCTTTGGAGACAGCTTATCTACTGATATCTACTATAAACCTATAGTCTCTCACATCTACCTGGACTATTCCTCTTCCCACCCTGTCTCTTGCAAAAATGCCATCCCCTTCTCGAAATTCCTCCATCCGCCGCATCTGTTCTCAGGATGAGGTTTTTCATTCCAGGACGAAGGAGATGTCTTCCTCTTTTAAAGAGAGGGGCTTCCCTTCCTCCACCATCAACTCTGCTCTCAAACGTATCTCTTCCATTTCCCGCACATCTGCTCTCAAACCATCCTCCCACCACCCCACTCGGGATAGGGTTCCCCTTGTCCTCACCTACCACCCCACCAGCCTCCATGTCCAACATATAATTCTCCGTAACTTCCGCCACCTCCAATGGGATCCCACCACCAAGCACATCTTTCCCTCCCCATCTTTTCTGCTTTCCGTAGGGATCGCTCCCTATGCAACTCCCTTGCCCATTCGTCCCCCCCCCCCCCATCCCTTCTCACCGATCTCCCTCCTGGCACTTATCCTTGTAAGCGGAACAAGTGCTACACCTGCCCTTACACTTCCTCCCTCACCACCATTCAGGGCCCCAGTTTATCCTTCTCCACTTTCCCATTAACTTCCCCAGGTCGTCTACAGGCTAGAGGAAATTTGTAGTGGTTAATTAACCTACCAACTTGCACAATTTTGGTGTCAGTCTGCCTCACCACTGCCCCGGTTTCTGTTCTTGTACCACAGTGAGTCAGACTGCTAATGGTGTCGTTTCGCAGTGTAGTAATACCTGCTGAGCTGCTTTCATGGTGATCTCTACAACTTTGTAGAACGTACATCTACGAAGGAGCAGGTGTGAACAATACAGCTCCTTCCAACATGCTCCACCATTCACATTGGATCTGATCTTGGCCCCAGCACTCAGCTGCCCGCTGCCCACGCCCTTGCCTTGCCCGTAGCCCAAAACTGCATCTCACAATAGCATTATCTAATGAAGGTGAACGAGACTGTAGGTCATAAACACGAGAGATTCTGCAGATGCTGGAAATCCAGAGCAACGCACACAAAGTGCTGGAGAAACGCAGCAGGTCAGGCAGCCTCTATGGAGAGATTTAAAGAGTCAATGTTTCAGGCTGCAACCCTTCATCTGGACTGGAGAGGAAAGGAGAAGATGGCAGAATAAGAATGTGAGGGAAGGGAAGGAGTACAAGGTAGGAAAGAGGAATACCAGGTGCTTTTTAAGGTACAGATAAATACATTTTTGAAAGATCAGGAAATTGAGGGTGTTGAGGAACAACATAGATCCCATGATCATATGGAATGGTGGGGTAGGGGTAAGGGGCTGAATGGCCTACTCATGTTCCTGTTTCCTTGTGCTCTTCTATAGGACTAGATTCCTCCTTGCAGGAGAAACATCATCTCAGCGCCCACTCTGGTAACCATCTTGTGTTTCAGTCAGGCCTTCTCTGTGTGTTCTGAATCCTATTAGTATAGGCCCAGCCTGCACACTCCTTCCTTAGTAAAAAGATACTTTATCCCAGCAATCTTCTTTGCTGCGCTACCTCCAAGTCAAGTATACTCCTTCTTAAAGAAAGACATTAGCTGGGCACAGTAGAGACACAAGAGAGTCTGTAGATGCTCGAAATCTTAAGCAACACACAAACAAACTACTGGAGGTCAGGCAACAGCTACCTGAGCCTTCATCAGGACTGCAAAGGCAAGGGGCAGAAGCCAGAATAAGGTGGAAGGGAAGGGGAGGAGTACAAATTGGCAGGCGACCAGGTGAGGGGAAGATGATTGTGTGGGGGAGGAGGGAATATGTGAGAAGATGGATTGTGATGGTGTATGAGGTAAAGGACTGAAGAAGAAGGAATCTAATAGGAGAGGACAGTGGACCACAGAATAAAGGGAAGGAGGTGGGAAACCAGAGGGAAATAAAGGGCACTTCCTGAGGGTGGAGGAGAAGAGAAAGGGTAAGAGGATAGCCAGAATGGAGAATGGAAAGGGGGGGGGGGGGGAAACAAAGATGAATGATTAAGTTAGAAAATTCGATGTTCATGCAATCTTCCAGGTTTTGGACAATCTTACCACAGTTTTGGACATTTGAAACAAGCCGTCACACTTTCCATACTCTATCCTCTTTCGAAGCCAGCATCCCATTTGTTTTCCCAATGACACTGTATGTGCATGCTCACCCTGTGTCAGGCTGTGATTGATGCCGGTGGTCAAGCCTATTCCAGCCTGGACCCCTGACTCTGGCTTCAGACTGTTCGCAAGGGCCTCATGGAATTTGTGCAAGATGGTGTCAATTTGGCTGCTTTACATATTTTCCTCACTTATTCTATTTTATTTTCTTACGATGCAGAACGATTTCTGAAAATGGCTGTTTGATGGTCTTGATCCAGAATGTCAACTCTTTATCCCTCTCCATAGATGCTGCCTGACCTGTTAAGTACCTCCAGCATTTTGTGTGTGTTACTCTCTGGATTTCCATCACCTGCAGAATCTCTTGTGTTTGATTATCAGTGTGGACTCAGCTGAAGAACCTGTTTAAGAGAACTTTTAAGATCATTTAACGCATCAGTTAATGATCCTACATCTCTCTTAGTACCCCACTTATTTACCAGTAACTCACCTATCACCTCCAGTCCGATTCTTCCACTACCCATCTACACCAGGGCCAATGACTCACTCTAATGTCATTGAGACATGGGAGGAAACCAGAGCAATTGGACAAAATCCACACTGTCACAGAGAGAACATGCAAACTCCACACCCATAGCACCAGAGGTGAGGCACCCTGAGTCGCGGCTCTACCAGCTGTGCCACATTATTAACCGGGAGGAAACCCAGTGTGTTGCTGGTAGAAATGCTAGCAGGCTGGCACACAGAATGTGGGGGTGGGAGACAGGGGAAGGCAGGGGGTGGGTGGTGGAGGTATATATAGCTTTAATTCTGACCCTCTTATCTCCATGTTCCACATTAGGAGGTTGGAGCCACCGAACCCACTGGCAAGATGTAACCATTGAAATCTAATGCATTAAGTGAAGATCACAGATGGAGACCATGGGCTCCACATCCATCAATAAACATCCTCAATTCTCCACTATGACTTGGCTCAGTGATTTCATTGGGGCCTATTTGCCACATTGAAGCCTCAGACTCGCATGCTTACTGCTTTCACTGAGGTTCAGGTGGGTTTTGAACCTCTGGCAGGCTTCTGACTGTACTTTACTTTATTGTCACCAAACAATTGATACTAGAGCGTACAATCATCACAGCGATATTTGATTCTGCGCTTTGCGCTCCCTGAAGTACAAATGGAAGTAAATATAATAAAAATTTAAATTATAATTAGAAAATAGAAATTTAAATTTAAATTTAAATCATAATTAGAAAATAGAAAAGGGAAAGTACTGTAGTGCAAGTCAGGTCTGGATATTTGGAAGGTATGGCCCAGATCCGGGTCAGGATCCATTCAGCAGTCTTATCACAGTTGGAAAGAAGCTGTTCCCAAATCTGACCGTACGAATCTTCATGCTCCTGAACCTTCTCCCAGAGGGAAAAGGGACAAAAAGTGTGTTGTCTGTGTGGGTCGTGTCCTTGATTATCCTGGCAGCACTGCTCCGACAGTGTGCGGTGTAAAGTGAGTCCAAGGATGGAAGATTGGTTTGTGTGATGTGCTGGGCTAGGTTCACGATCTTCTGCAGCTTTTTCTGGTCTTGGACAGGACAACTTCCATACCAGGTTGTGATGCACCCGAGAAGAATGCTTTCTATGGTGCATCTACAAAAATTAGTGAGGGTTTTAGGGGACAGGCCAAATTTCTTCAGCTTTCTCAGGAAGTAAAGGTGCTGGTGGGCCTTCTTGGCAGTGGACTCTGCTTGGTTAGACCAAGTCAGGTCATTTGTAATATTCACCCCGAGGAACTTAAAGCTTTTGACCTGTTCCACCTGCGCACCACCGATGTAGATGGGGTCGTGTGGTCCGCTACTCCTTCTGAAATCAACAACCAATTTCTTCATCTTGCTGACATTGAGGGATAGGTTATTGTCTTTGCACCATGTCACCAGGTTCTTAATTTCCTCTCTGTACTCAGACTCATCATTACTCAAGATACAGCCTACAATTGTGGTGTCATCAGCAAACTTACCGGTATATATTGAGTTCAATAGAAACTTGGATACACAATCATGGGTGTACAGTGAGTACAGCAGGGGGCTGAGTACACAGCCTTGTGGGGCACCGGTGCTCAGAGTGATTGTAGAGGAGAGCTTGTCCCCTATTTTTACAGCCTGGGTCTTGTCTGTGAGGAAGTTAAAGATCCAGCTGCAGATCTGAGTGCTAAGACCCAGGTTCCGGAGCTTAGGAATCATTTTATTTGGAATGATGGTATTAAAGGCAGAGCTGTAGTGAATGAAAAGGAGCCTTACATATGCGTCTTTATTCTCCAGGTGTTCTAAGGAGGAATGTAGTGCCAGAGGGATGGCATCTGCTGTTGACTTGTTGCTCCGGTAGGCAAATTGCAAAGCATCAAGGTTAACTGGTAGGTTATAGCTGATGTGTGCCATGACCTATCACTCGAAGCACTTCATAACAATTGATGTCAGAGCCACAGGTTGATAGTCATTCAGGCATGCCACCTTGCTTTTCTTCGGCATCAGGATTATCGTTGCCTTCTTAAGACACGAGGGGATCTTAGTCTGCAGCAGGGAACAGTTGAAGATGTCAGCTAACACTCCAGCTAGCTCGCTTGCACAGTCCCAGAGAACCCGTCCCGGGATGTCATCTGGGCCCGTCGCCTTCCTTGGATTTATCTTCAGGAAGGCTCTTTTATCGTCTTCCTCGGTGACGATGAATCTCGATGCCACCAGGTCCGGTACAGGGAGAGAATGACACCAAGGCTGACACAGATAGTTCTCCTGGTCTCCACTCACACCCAAACTTCAGGCCTTCCTGTGGTCAAAAGCTAACCCCAGTGATCCCTGAAGATTACGTTGGCAGAAGTGGGTGGAAGGATTTTAATGACTGTCCCCTGCTGCTGCTTCCCCGAGAGAAAGACAAACATAGTTCAGAGTTGACAATCAAAACAAGTTTTATTTCTGAACACCAATAGGGTCACTGGGCCTAGCAAATTGAAGTAAGCCTGATGCAAAGTTACAGTTTTGGAGATGGGACATTCAGTGCATTCATTTTAATCTGCAGCATATAAAATGTTGGCACAGGAGGTCTTCAGGTGTGCCTCCTGTTTGAAATACTATTCAGCTTGAAATGTTCCTCCCTTCCCTGAGTTAATAAATCAAGAGTCCATGGATCTGGAGATCTGTGTGGTTGAAGGAAATTTCCAGCCTCAGTGTGTTGGGGATCACAAACAGGAAAGGGGAAGGTGGTAGGAAGGAACAGCACAAAATGGCTTGTAAATTACAACCCAGAATCAGGCCATTCAAACCAACTAGAGTTTCAGCTCTGCATAAATCCACTCCCACCCCTTCTCCTTTCTCCCCCAGGTGTAGATCCAACTTCTCCATTGTATGCATTCCATTTGTCACAAATGCTCCTCATGGGAATGAGTTACCCATTCCCACCTCTCAGAGGGTGAAGAAATTTATCCCAGAAAATGCACCCATTTTATGGCCATTTCTGTGCATTAAGTGTCCAGGAAAATCATTTTCCTTCCCAGTAAAAGTTGCCCGGGAGGGAATTGGCTCAGGGACTTCTGGATATGATTCATCTTAAATCAAACACTATTTTCTTAGTTTCACATAGTCCCACTGATCACAGAAAGCCACCAATTCCACCATACTCCATACCAGCACACTTTGCCTATGCCCCACAATCTTCAGACCACTTCGTGCCTTCCTAATATAGATAGATAGATAGATACTTTATTCATCCTCATGGGGAAATTCAACATTTTTTCCAATGTCCCATACACTTATTGTAGCAAAACTAATTACATACAATACTTAACTCAGTAAAAATATGATATGCATCTAAAATCACCCTCTCAAAAAGCATTAATAATAGCTTTTAAAAAGTTCTTAAGTAGTTTACTTAAATACATTGAGTCCTAACCCCGGCACTTTAACATATCTTACTCCTGGCGGTTGAATTGTAAAGCCGAATGGCATTGGGGAGTATTGATCTCTTCATCCTGTCTGAGGAGCATTGCATCGATAGCAACCTGTCGCTGAAACTGCTTCTCTGTCTCTGGATGGTGCTATGTAGAGGATGTTCAGGGTTTTCCATAATTGACCGTAGCCTACTCAGCGCCCTTCGCTCTGCTACCGATGTTATACTCTCCAGTACTTTGCCCACGACAGAGCCCGCCTTCCTTACCAGCTTATTAAGACGTGAGGCGTCCCTCTTCTTAATGCTGCCTCCCCAACACGCCACCACAAAGAAGAGGGCGCTCTCCACAACTGACCTATAGAACATCTTCAGATATGGAATTTCCATTGATATTCACAAGGGATGACAGGAATTTTTCAAGAGATGAAAGCAACCTGGAAAATCGTGTTTCACTCTGGGGAAAAGGATCAAAGTTCAAATTTTAACAAAGCAAGGAAAGAAAATCAAGATGCAATTGAGTTTCTGGACAAGGAAGATCTTAATTTACTTTCTATGACAGAGGATCCATACCTTTTCCTAGCAGTTCCATTCCCCATCTTGTTTCCCTTCACTCATTTACACAATCCCATACACCCCTTTTAATCTTTTGTCATTTTCCTCCACTGGGACATTTTGTAGAAGACAACTAAACCATCTGCATGTGTTTGAGTTGTGGGAGGAAGCTCGAGCACCTAACAGAAACCCACATAGTCATAGGGAGAAGTGGGCAAACTCCACACGGACTGCACCAGATATCAGGGTTGAGCCCAGGTCACTGGAGCTGTGAGGGAACAGTTCTACTGGCAGCACAAGCACAGTACTCTAGTGAGACATCTCCAGCAACCCGGGTTCAATTCTGATATCTGCTGCTGTCTGTGTAGAGTTGGCGTGCTTTCCCTGTGACTGCGTACCAAAGATTGGTAATTGGCTAACTACACTAATTTATTCCTAGTGTAGGTGAGTGAATAAAATTGGATCTGCTGAAGGAACTCAATGGGTCAGGTGGCACCTTTGACAGGAAATGGACAGTCAATATCTTGAGTCAAAAACCTTCATTTAGACTGAAAGAGGGGAGATAGCATGAATAGAAAAAGGTGGGGAAAGGGACGGAGCAAGAGCTGAAAGGTGATGGGTGGATCATGTGAGAGAAATGGTAGGCAATAGAGGATGGAAGAGTGGAAATAGTGACAGGGGATGGAGGCAATAGAGGACTGAAGATGATAGGATCTGACAGGAGAAGAAGACAAGATATGAAATGAAATAAGGGCAGTGAGGTAGGCTGATGGAAACAGTGGAGAGAGGGGTCTGAGCAGGAGGAGTGTGTTTGTGTTGGGCAGATGGGAACAGTGGAGAGAGGGAACCCAATGGGAGTGATGTGTGGATGATGGGCAGATGGGAACAGTGGAGAGAGGGAACCCAATGGGAGTGATGTGTGGATGATGGGCAGATGGGAACAGTGGAGAGAGGGAATCCAGTTGGAGTGATGTGTGGATGATGGGCAGATGGGAGCAGTGGAGAGAGGGTGACCCAGTGGTGGGGGGATGTGTGGATGATGGGCAGATGGGAGCAGTGGAGAGAGGGTGACCCAGTGGGGGGGGGGATGTGTGGATGATGGGCAGATGGGAACAGTGGAGAGAGGGTGACCCAGTGGGGGGGGGGATGTGTGGATGATGGGCAGATGGGAACAGTGGGGGAAGGGTGTTAATGGTTGTGTGAGAGAATTGACTGCAAGAGAGAGGGAGTGGGATTGAAAGGATTTCTTGGCTGAGAAGTGGTGTGGATCTAGTGATGTGAATGGCCTCTTTCTGTGTCATGTTCAGTAAAAATATGTATCCACTTCTTTGATTGATAAAAGGTTTAAGGGGCTTTAGGAAAAGAAATCAGCCATAATTGAATGATGGAGCTGAATAGATGGACTGAATGCCTACTCTTTCTGTGATTTCTGTTGTGTGGCATGGTTCCCTTCCAGAACTGATCAAAGACCCACCTTCTTAATGTTGGGTTTGCTAATGAAACGTTTCTAGTGAGAGGACAATGAATGAATCATAAGGCATTGGAGCTGAATAAGGCCATTTGGCCCATTGAGTCTGCTCTGCCATTCAATCTTAACTGATCCTTTTTTCTCCTCCTCAGCCCCATTCCCCAGTCTTCTTCCCATTGATGTCGAGTCCAATCAAGAACCAATCTAACTCTGCCTTAAATACACCCAATGACCTGGCCTCTACAGATGCCTTTGGTAATAAATTCCACAAATTCACCACCCTCTGGCTAAAGAAATTTCTCTGCATCTGTTTTAAATAGGTGGCCCTCTATCCTGAGACTATGCCCTCTTGTCCCAGACTTCCCCACCATGGGAAAGGTCCTTTCCACATCTACTCTGTCTAGATCTTTCAACATTCAAAAGGTTTCAATGAGATCCTTCCTCATCCTTCTAAGTTCCAGCATGTACAGGTCCAAAGCCATCAAACATTCCTCATAAGATAACCCTTTCATTCCCAGAGTCATCCTTCTGAACCTCCTCTGGACCTTCTCCAATGCCAGCACATCTTTTCTTAGATGAACGGCCCAAAATTGTGCACAATACTCAGGTTGAGGCCTTACCAGTGCCTTAAATAAAGCCTCAACATCACATCCTTGCTCTTGTATTCCAGGCCTCTTGAAATGAATACTAACATTGCATTTGTCTTCCTCATCACCGACTTTGCCTGCAAGTTAACCTTTAGGGTGTATGCACAAGGACTCCCAAACCCCTTTGCATCTCAGATTTTTGGATTTTCTCCCCATTTAGAAAATAGTCTGCACATTTATTTCTTCTACCGAAATGCATGACCATGCATTTTCCCACAATGCATTTCATTTGTCATTCTCTTACCCATTCTCCTAATCTGTCTAAGTCCTTCTGCATCTTACCTGTTTTCTCAACACTATCTGCCCCCTATCAATCTTTGTATCATCTGCAAACTTGGCAATAAAGCCATCTATTCCATCATCTAAATAATTGATATACAGCATAAAAAGTAGCACCCCAACACCGACACCTGCAGCCAACTAGGAAAGGATCCTTTTATTACCACTCACCGCCTCCTACCAATCAGCCAATGCCCCAACCATGCCAGCAACTTTCCTGTAATGCCATGGGCTCTTAACTTGGTAAGCAGCCTCATGTGTGACACCTTGTCAAGCACCTTTTGAAAGTCCAAATATGCAACATCCTCTGCATCCCCTTTATCTATCCTACGTGTAATCTCCTCAAAGAATTCCAACAGGTTTGTCAGGAAAGATTTTCCCTTAAAGAAAGCATGCTGACTTTGTCCTATCTTGTCCTGTGTCATCAAATACTCCATCACCTCATCCTTAACTCTAATATCTTCCCAACCACTGAGGTCAGGCTAACTGGTCTATAATTTCCTTTCTGCTGCCTTCTTCCTTTCTTAAAGAGTGAATCTGCAATTTTCCAGTCCTTTGGCACCATGCCATAATCCAATGATTTTTGGAAGATCATTACTAATGCTTCTACAATCTCTACCACTACCTCTTTCAGAACCCAAGTGTGCAGTTTATCTGGTGCAGGTGACTTATCTACCCTTAGGTCTTTCAACTTTTTGAGCATCTTCTCTCCTGTAATAGTAACTGCACTCACTTCTCTTCCCTCACATCCTTCAAAATCTGTCACACTGCTACTGTCTTCCACAGTGAAAACTGATTAAAAATACTAATTTAGATCATCTGCCATCTCCTTGGCCCCCATTATTATTTCTCTGGCCTCATGTTCTGACGGTTGTATATCCATTCTCACCTCTCTTTTATTTTTTACATACTTGAAAAAGGTTTTATTGTCCACTTTGATATTGTTTACTAGCTTGCTTTCATATTTCATCTTTTCCCACCTAATGATTCTTTCAGTTGCTTTTTGTAGGGTTTTAAAAGCTTTCCAATCCTCTGTCTTCCTACTAATTTTTACTTTTACATTAGCTTTGTTTTCTCTTGTCAGCCATGGTTGTACTATTTTGCCATTTGAGTATTTCTTTATTTTTGGAATACATCTATCCTACACCTTCCTGCTTTTCCCTAGAATCTCATCATCCCTGCCAGCATCTCCTTCCAATTTACTTTGGCCAACTCCTCTCTAATTTCCTTTACTCCACTGAAATACTGCTACATCGGACTTCACTTTCTCCCTATCAGTTTCCAAGTTGAACTCAATCATATCACTTAAGGGTTATTTTACCTTAAGCTCCTTAATTACCTCTGCTTCATGACATAACACCCAATCCAGTACAGTTGATTGCCTAGTAGGCTCAACAAGAAACTGCTCTAAAAAGCCATCTCATAGGCATTCAACAAACTCACTGTCTTGGGATCCATTTCCAACCTAATTTTCCCGATCAACCTGCATGATGCAATCTCCCATGACTCCCAATCCATTGACATGATATGAATTTACAGTTGTTGTTTCAGGTTTTATGAGTGAACAGGGGAGAGCCACTCAAACAAGAGTAATGAAACTGTGGGAGATCCAGCTGAGGCCCGAATTAAGCCACTTATGATTCAGACTCCTTCCCAGGTCCTGTGATCATTGATCCTCAAAATTCTACTGTGAAAATATGGCATCTAAATGTATGGAAAGCTCACATCTGGCTCACTCAGTACCTGGAATTTGATCTGGGGTTTGGCTGGAGCCATGGAGACGATCCAGGACACCGGGGATCAGAAACTACATGGATTTGCAGCAAGAACCAGTTCCCAGAGTGCTGGTACACTTCCCATTCTCATTAAACATATAAACAGCATAAAATACTGGAAGTTACAATATAAATAAATAAATACAGTGAAGAGGTTATAGTGAGGTAGTGATCATGGGTTCACGGACCATTTAGAAATCTGATGGTAGGGAGGAAGACACTGTTTCTGAATCATTGAGTGTGTGTTGTCAGGCTCCTGTAATTTCTCCCTGATGGTAGCAATGAGAAGAGAGCATGTCCAGATGCTGAACATATCCTTGATGGTGAGAATGGTGGAGCAGAAATACATCTCTACCACGGGAGGTGTAAGGCGCTCCGTCCATCTGTTAGCCTGCAGGTCGCCCTTGGACAAGGCGTGGCACCTGATTAACCCCTGCAATCAGGGTCTCATGAAGCCATGGGAGCAGATGGTGGATGGTCGTATAAGCAGCTGGTGCACATCACAAGTCCTGGTTATGCGAGCATTGACACCAAGCAGACAATCTCTGAAGAGTATTGATGATGACTGGGGTCACATATCTTGTAAAGACACTGCCCAGAAGAAGGCAATTAGGTCACCCCCCCCCCCCCCCATTCATCTGAATTCTAGTGAATACAGGCCCAGAGCCATTAAATGTTCTTCATATGACAAGCCATTCAATCCTGGAATCCTTTTTGTGAATCTCCTTTGAATGCTCTCCAGCTTCAGCACAACCTTTCTAAGAGAAGGAGTCCAAACTTGCTCACAATACGCCAAAGGATGCCTTATCCTTTCAACAAAGCCATTTATGCCATCATCCAAATCATTGACTAATAAAGTAAGAAGAATGAGTCCCAGCAGCCAGCCAGAAAAGGCTCCCTTTATTCCCAATCTTTGTCTCCTGCCAATCAGCCACTGCTTTATCTATGCTAAAATCTTTCCTGTAATACCATGGTCTCATAGTTTGTTAAACAGCCATGATCATGTGTGGCACCTTGTCAAAGGCCTTCTGAAAATCCAAGTAACAAAGCATTAACCAATTCTCCTTTGTCTAACCTGCTTGTTATTTCTTTAAGAATTCTAACAGATTTGTCGGGCAAAATTTTCCCTTGAGGAAACCATGCTGACTATGGCCTATTTTTGTCATGTGCCTCCAAGTTTCCTGGGACCTCATTCTTAATAATCAGCTCCAGCATTGTACCAACCACTGAGGCCAGACTAACTGGCCTATAGATTCCTTTCATCTGCCTCTCTCCCTTCTTGAAGAGTGGATTGAGCAATTTTCCAGTCTTCTGGAACCATTCCAGAACCTATTGGTCCTTGAAAGATCATTAATAATGCCTCCACGATCTCATCAGCCACCTCTTTCAGAACCCTAGGGTGTACACCACCTGGTCTAGGTGACTTATCTTCAGACCTTTCAGTTTCCCAAGAAACTTTTCTCTAACTATGGTGCTTCACACATTTCATGGCCCCTGACACCTAGATCTTCCATCATACTATTAGTGTCCTCCACACTGAAAACTGGTCCAAAGTACTTACTCAGTTCATCTGCGTCTCCTATTACTACCTCTCCAGCACCATTTTCCAGCAGTCCGAATCCACTCTCACCTCTCTTTTACACTTTAAGTATCTGAGAAAAACTTCTGGTATCTTGTTTAATATTATTGGCTAGTTTACTTTTCATAATCCTTCTTTACCTTCTTAACGACTTCTTTAGTTGCCTTCTGTTTGTTTTTAAAAACTTCCCAATCTTCTAACTTCCCACTAATTTTTGCTCTATTATACGAGGGGTGATTGATAAGTTGATGGCCTAAGGTAGAAGGAGTCAATTTTAGAAAAATTAGCACATTTATTTTTCAACATAGTCCCCTCCTACATTTACACACTTAGTCCAGTGGTCGTGGAGCATACAGATCTTGGACCTCCAGAAAGTGTCCACAGCAGGGGTGATTGATAAGTTCATGGCCCAAGGTAGAAGGAGGTGAGTTATACAGCTCTCGTTATATGCACGTGCAGTTCAACTCTTTGAGTGATTATGCAGAAAGTTTGAAGTCAATAACTTATCAGGGGTGATTGATAAGTTTGTGGCCTAAGGTAGAAGGAGATGAGTCACTGTCTTGCCGTTACCAATGATAAGAAACTGGAATTATTGGAGTTACATTCATTGATGGACAAAGAGGTTAGCTTGGATGTGGTAGGACAAAGAACCTACCATTATATGCTGAACAACTTGACAACTCAATTCTCATTTTCAGAACAATGGCAGGATTATCTCTCACCAGCTCCACTACACCTCATCAGCGATCGGAAGTATTGCCACCTTCCCAGTGCAAACAACGGATAGGTCCATGATTAACCACATCACAGTGGTGAGATTTTGTGCAGTGTACTCTCCGAGCAGAGAAATAGCCAAACATTTAGGGAGCCATAGAGTTATACAGCATGGAAACCATCCCTTTGATCCAATGCAGTGTATAAACGTTATTTTTCTTACATTTTCCTTGTAGTTTAACTTTCCTATCCTTTCTTGTATTTTATATATAATCACCCATGTACATAAAATTGTTCAGTGAATTTTCCAGCAATTATGGTATAGTTGCTTCTTTATTTTTCTAGAAACTTCTTAGTCTTATGTAGCAGGTATCGTGTGAGTTGGATCCGGCTATTTTATAGATTAATTGTTGTCGCTGGAATCTTTTTATCCCTATCTGACCTTGACTACTTTTTCCTTTGTCTTTTCTTTGTTCTTTTGGTGCATCTCTCTTTGTTGTTTTGTTCTTGTAACACTTAATAAAATTGCTAGACAATACGTTTTATGCCTCATTCTTAACTTCTGAAGAACCTTTGGATTGCAAATTCATTGATGTCCATGCCAAGCAGGATGTGTATCTGACCTAGTTCCAGATTCTTGCATTTATATTGTTTAGGAATAGATGAGACTTCAGTGGAAAATCAAATGAAACTATTATTTTGAGCCAGTTCCATTATATTCCATTGTACAATATGATGAGGGAGTGTGGTTCTCCATTTTTATGAAGAATGTTGTATACTTCTGGGAAAGTTTGGGCATAATTTCCAATCTAAGGCAGACAACAAAAATGTAATTGTGTTGAAATTGTCTCTACCAGTGTAAGCATAAATGACACTGAAGGAGTGTTGAATAGACTATCAAACAGAAAGTTTCATTGCAGGAAATCTCAATAATATTCATGGAGGTTGATGATATTCTGCCTTGGAGCATAAGAGCAGAATTAGGCCAATAGGCCCATGGAGTCTGCCTCTCCATTCCATCTTGGCTGGCTTATTATCCCTCTCAACCCCATTCTTCTGCCTTTACCTCTTAACTTTTGACACCCTTACCAATCAAGAACCTATCCACTTCCACTTGGCTTCAATGCCAATGAATATTGTATTCTAGTATCTGACAACTTTTCAACAAATATTCCCCAACATTGAGTCTCCTGCTCTTCCTGTGATTTTGTGTGGATCCCTGTTTGTTTTCTTATCCCAAAGCTATGTTGGATGTTAAGCAGCTGTAGTAAATTATCCTTCGTGTAAGTGGGTGGTGGGTGGTTCAGGGTGGTGTTGATGGGTGTGAGAAAGAACACAGGAAAAATGCGGGGGGAGTGAGATTATTCTGAATGCTGGCACAAGCTCAATCAGTCAAGTGCCCCCTCCAACTCCTATGTTATAAGGAAAAACAGTTATAAACAAGTTCAAACGTGAAAAAGTCAAAGATCATCAGGAGAGCCCTGAGATGTAATCGTAGCTGACAAAGAATTGTAAATACAGATAAAATGCTGGCATGGTACGTTTTCTATGGAATATCACCTTCTTTTACTTTGAACCTTTACTGCTTATACTGATCAAAGATTGCAGCTCAGAAATGTTTGCTGTTTTATGTCATACAGAAACATTATAATCTTACGTAGGATTTATCAATGTAAATACGTAACTACAAAAAGCCAAAGTTATGCCGATTGTCGCAGGGAGTTTTCTGTGGGCAAGTAAACAATGGATGGACCAGTCGATGTTATCTCACCTTCTGGTGGAAACAGAACATGTGCAGATGTTCCAGGTCTTGCATTGCTGCTCTATGATACTCCTCAGCCTGAACTCTCCGTGACTACTGCATGCAAATGGCAGAGGGAGATCCAAATACCGAGACAGGCTAACACTTGCTCTGTTTTACCACATACCTGGAGAAAGAGCATTGATGCTGGTTGTTAATAGTTGGCTTCTTGACCTGACAGTCTACCTCATTATGTTACTTACTTACTGCCTGTTATGCTGCTGGTATTTAGGTCCCCCATCTCTGATGGTGTTCAGGATTTCCTTCATCGTGTCAGTGCTTCTCAGTTTTCACTGCTGTCAATCATGCACGTCCCGGGTGGAGACTCAGGAATACCATCCCACTCAGATGCAGAGGGATTCTTCATTGTTTCCGTAACAGTTCTGTTTTACCAGTCAGGGTTGTTAGCCCTGAGCTGAACCCCTGAACCTGGAGGACCGGTGGACAACTCTTAGTCTGTCTTCTAACCTTTGATCTGTTTGGCATGGGTGACCCTATCAAGAGCAAAAGCGTAAGTCCCTGACTCCAGCCGACATAGCTCTCCTGGTCTTTAAGGCACGCAAGCCTCCAGACCCTATGACAAGGTTGTGATCCTCTTGAAGGTACTTCATTATCTAAGTACATTTGTACTTGTACCTTATTGTCTGCAAGCACTTTCTCTGTGACTGCTAAACTTTACTCTGCATTCTGTTATTGTTTTACCTTCTTCTATCTCAATCCTTTAATGAATTGATTTGTATGTACAGTGTACTAAACAAGGTTTACACTGTACCTCAGTACATGTGACAATACGCAGGGTGGATGACAGAGAACATTAGAACCCTCAAGTCCCTCCTCCCCCTCCCACGCACAAGTGGCAGGAAAAGCATCGATCCTGCCCCCACCCATTTGCTCCAGCAAAAGCATCAGCCCCAGCACCACCCCCATGCAAGCAAAAGCAAAGCCCCCAGAGACCATGATTTAGAGTTAAGCAAAAACTACTGTCCATCTCAAAACTTCAACATCTTAGACAGGATCTCACTCTCACTAGTGAGGGAGACCTGCCACAGTGAGAGGGGAGACCAACGTCTTGCTGTTTCAGTGTTACAATCTTCCACATTGCTTCTCTGAGCCCCTTGACTTGGAGACTGACAGACACTCACTCACCATGAAGAGAGAAAGTGAGAAAGAGAGATCGCTCAAGTGCAGGGGCCTTCTTTTCGATGGCAGCATACGCCATTTACCTGCTGTCTCAATGCTTCAATCTCCCATGATGCTTCAGCCACTGACATCAGCTAGGAATTGTATCGTCCACAGGGCCACACCCCAAAGGCACATGTCTTCCAGGCTGCATCTGGAGATATCAAAATGCCATGTAGCTTGGCAAGTTCCAAGAGCGAGAATCCATCGCCCGAGAAGAACTGTAGTTTGAGCTGCAGCTGCAGATCACAGACTCTGACAGGACCCCAGCCACCTTGTAAAAAAAGGAGCCATGAAAAGAGAAGAATTAAACTGTTTCATGGATGAACTGGAAGAAGTTGCCCAGGTCTGCAAAAACTTCTGGTGCCATCTTTAGCACCTCCCACTCCTCTGATCAGTTAAACACCAATCATCTAGGACTCCACGTGTGCTAAACAGTAAAATTACCACACAATTTATATAGCTAAGCAACCTTACAACTAAACAGATCAACTGACTACATCTAGTTCTGAATGGTGATGGTCAATTGAACAGTCAGTGGGAGAAAGAGGCTCCAAGAACATTGTCATCTTGAGTGACTGAGGGGCTCAGTATGTGAATCCGAAAGACATGGATGAAGCTGTTAGGGTGTATTCTGGAGTTATGGAATAAAGCAAATACTAATTTCAACAGCCTCCAGTCTTCAGATTTGAATGTGGATTGTAGACTGAACTTAAAATGCAGCTCAGAACTTTGGTCTTCCTGGAGTTGCAGAGTGGGGTTGATTCCAAACCAGGGAGCACCCCATTTACCTGAGATGTCTGCATATGCATGAATGCAGCTGAGAGAAGCGGTGATTAACATTCATTTTTGGTGTGTTGGTGTGAAGATCTAGGTGTTTGGAAATTATGCGCAGCTCAAAGGAAGCATTATGAATACATTGTAACTATAGAAATTGTCCTGTCATTACCTTTGTTCTTTAACATATAGTAAATACGATGTAATATTGGGGTCAGGGAATCTCTTTCAAGAGTGTCTCCAGTATGAGGCCTGTTTGTTGGGCTGAATGAAGAATTCTATATCACCAGCTTTAGTGTTTCTCCAGTGACTTTGATCATAATGACAACAAAGTCTTCATGCCCATGTTCAGCCAGAAGTCCCAAACAGATGTGTTTTGTGGCTTCCTCCTGAGACCACCACCACCACCACCACACTCTTTGTGCACGTCACAGAAGCTGGTCTTCAGCCAGTTTGGTTCACTCCGCCTGGTGCCACAGCAGCGTAGCGGTTAGTGCAATGCTATTACAGCTTGGGTGCTGAAGTTCAGAGTTCAAACGTGGCAGTGTCTGTAAGGAGTTTGTACGTTCTCCCCATGACCACGTGACTTTCCTCCAGGTGCTCCGGTTCCTCCCACAGTCTGAAGATGTACCAGTTTGTAGGTTAATTGGTCATTGTAAATTTCTTGTGATTAAGGTGGGTTGATGGGCGGAGCAGCTTGTTGGGACAGAAGGCCCTGATTCGCATTGTATCCCCAAATAAATAAATATCAAGAAGCAGCTGAGAGCAATAAGTACAACAAAGTATACGAGGCCTGACCAGCATCCCAGCTGCAGAGTGCTTCAGCGCTAGCTATGCCTCTGGTCAAGCTGTCCCAGTTATGTTGCAACGCTGGTATCTACCCAAAAATTTGGAAAACTGTCCATGTTTATTAGGTTCTCAAGAAAGAAAGATCTGATCCAACTAATTACTGACCAACCAAGTCTATTCTCCAATACCAGCTCAGCAATGAAAGGTGTAATCCACAGTGTTTTCAAGTAGCATTTACTCACCAATCACCAGTGCCTAGTTGGAGTTTTGGTGGGACCTCACAGCTCAGCCTTGGCCAAAACGTGAAGTGAAGACCTGAAATAGGTACCTGCAGCATAAGAACCAGAACTGTTAAGCTGGTTAACAGCTTCTTCCCACAGCCTTTTAGACTTCTTAACCCCCTGCTGCCACCCAACACAAATGTACACCCTGTCTGAATGCCCCATAAACTCCCCTACCACTCCCCAACTCACAGACACACTCTCATTGTGCACTGGTCACTTTTCATCTTTTGTTGTTCCTGTTGTACAACTGTTTGTTTATTAAGATAGTGTCTGTAACATTATGCTGTCTTACAAAAAGGTGCACTTCCTACTTATATCAACCTGTCAATCTTCAGGCCATGCCACTCATGCTAATATTATTTTGTGACTGTATGTGCTGGCTCGTAACTATATATGCTGTGTGTGACTGTATGCACTGTATTTTTCACTTTGGCCCCAGATACATGATGTTTCGTTTAGCTGTATACATGTGTATGTTGAAAGGCTAATTTGAAATCCAGAGGTGATAGTGACTGCTCTTGATGTTACCTTTGACTAAGCGAGGTGTCATGGAGTTGTGCAAAAAGCAGACTCAATGGGTATCAAAGGAGATCCATTCCAGTGGCTGGTCATACCTGACATAAAAGAAGATGTCTGTGGTTATTGAATCATTCCACAATCATTCCATCAGTGCAGGAGTTCCTCAGGTCTGATAAAGGGTCTCAGCCTAAATCTCAACGATTTATTCCTTTCCATAAATGCTACCTGACCTACTGAGTTGCTCCATTATTTTGGATGTATTACAGTTATGAGCTGAGAATTGGTGAGTAACATTTGTCCCTTACAAGTTGTGGGCTATGACCATCTCCTATAAGAGAGAGTCTACCACAACACATGACACTTGGTGCAATTGCCATTGCCAAGTCCTTCAATATTAATATTCTGGCTATTGGTCAAAAATTCAACTGGACCAACCATAAAACGTCATGACTACAACAACATATCAGGAGGAGTTAGGTACCCCTGTAGCAATGAACTCAAATCTTGACCTCCCAAAGCTTCTCTACTGTCTACAAGGCTTGCCTGGAATATGGTAAAATGTTCTTCACTGCACTAGATGAGTTAAGCACCAGTAATTCTCAAATTGTTTGTGTTGCTCCTGGTTCGAGGTGCTACCCTCCAAGGGGAGGCTGGTTTATATTTGGAAGGGCTACTGGTTCATGTTGCTACCCTCCAAGGGGCCACTGGTTTGAGTCGCTTCCTTTGGAGGGATCACTGGTGCAAGTTGCTTCCCTCAAAGGGTCAACTGGTTCCTTTCCCTGGGAGGGGCCACTGGTTCAAATTGTTTCCCTCGGTGTTCTCGCCCATTCCTTTTTGTTTCTAATTGGCAGGCTGGGTTTGGGGTTTGATGTTCTTGCTGTTGTTTCTCCATGTGGGTGATCTGTTAGTTTTTGTGCAAAGGAATAGTTGGGGGGGAGGATTGGGGTTTGTGAGTTTTTGTTTCATTTTCTTTCCATCGGGGAGGGGGTGGAGATATTGATATCTTTCTTTCTACTACTTCTATAGATTACGGTATTTTATGGCTATCTGGAGAAGACAAATCTTAGAGTTGTATTCTGCATACATAATTTGATAATAAAATTAACCTTTGAACTTTTGAACAATCCAGGGCCATGAACCCACAGTAGCCAGTCTAGTTTGAATTACTGGTCAGGGGTGAACCCTATTGTTTTGATGGGAGATAATACCATCTTATTTGCTTGGGTGTGACAGAAATATTACCTACCGCTTACTTGCTCATGTCTGAACATTGTCTAAATTTTTCATATGTAGCAAGGGACAGTATTATCATCTGAGAAAATCTGAATGGAACTGATAATCGAGCAACCATCGATGTTCATCCCCATCTTTGACTTCACAATGGAAGAAACCCCAGCAGCAATGTACCTGGGATATGATAATTTATCATTAATAACTTCAACCTCTTTCTATTATGTTAAGCTTGGCTTCAAGTGTGAAGAGATTCCTCAATGACAACTTTACCCAGGTTCCTTGATGGCACTCTCAGTCAAAAGTGAAAAACAGTCATACATATAGAACACAGTACAGAACAGGAACAGGCAGCGCCTTTGGCTCATGATTGCACCTAATCTCTTCTGCCTATGCAATGACCATGTCCCTCCATTCTCTGCACATTCACTTGTCTATCTAAGAGCCTCTTAAACACCTCTATCATACCTACCTCCATCACCACCTGTGCCAACACATTCCAGGCACCCACCAATCACTGTGTAAAAATCTTGCCCTACACATCGTTGAACTTTCTCCACTCACCTAAAACACATCCCCTATAGTATGAGGCATTTTCATAAGACCATAGGGCATAGAACAGAGAAAGGCCATTCAACCCATGGAGTGGCCTCCAGCATTCCATCATGTCTCAACCCCTTTCTCCTGCCTTCTCTCCCTAACCTTTGACAGCCTTACTAATGAAGAACCTATCAATCTTCAGCTTAAATATACCCAATGACCTGGCCTTCACAGCTGTCTGTGGCAATGAATTCCACAGATTCACACTGTGAATCACAAAACTTCACAGATTCACAGAACTTCCTCCTCCTCTCTGTTCTAAAGGGATGTCTTTGTATTCTTAGACTGTGCCTTCTGGTCCAAGACTTTGCAACTATAGGAAACATCTTCTCTGTGTCCACTCTATCTAGGTCTTTCAATATTCGATGGGTTTCAATGAGATCCTCCTCATTCTTCTAAGCTCCAGTGTGCTCAGGGTTTGAGCCATCAAATGCTACTCATATATTAACTCTTTCATTCCCTGGATCATCCTCCAGATGATCTCCAGGATTGACACATCCTTTCTTAGATAAGGGGCCCAAAACTGCTCACAATACTCCAAGTGTGGTCTGACCAATGCCTTATAAAGCCCCAGCTTTGGCCAGATTTCGACTCTAGGAAAAGGATACCAGTTATCTGCTCTACCTGTGCCTAAAATGATTTTGTAGCCATCTATCAGGTCTCCCCTCAGCCTCCGTTCTTCCAAAGAAAGTTTGTCCACCCTTTCCTTATAGCACACGTCACCTAATCCACACAGCATCCCGGTAAACCTCTCCTACACCCTTTCGGAAGCTTCCCCATTTTCCTGGAATGAGCCAATGAATGTCGTCTCCCTCCGACTTGATCAGATTAATGACCTGCTTAACACTGCATCACAGACATGGAGGTACAGACGATACACTACATAAATGATGCATAAAATTAGATAATTTAGTACAAAGTAGTAAGTAGTAGTGCCTGAGAATCAACATGGAGGCTGAGACAAAGCTGTCTGACTCCAGGATCATCTGCCCAGGTGTCAGTGAGAAAAGGACAATGAATGGCACCACCACGGCATCTCCTTCTGGTTCCCCTTCTCCTTCCATTTCTTCCAGATCCACTGATCTCTCCTGTTACAGTAGATTCAGTATTGCCGAGGATTTGTAAGACATTGGTCAGGCTGGGTTTGGAGAATTATCAGCAGCTTTGGACCCATTATCGAAAAAAAGAGGTGCAGTCATCAGAGAAAGTTCAGAGAGAATAATCTACAAAATGAAAGGGCTTGCTGGAGTTTAGAAGAATGAAGGAGGATCTCATTGAAACCTATTGAAAATTGAAAGGCCTTGACAGAGTAGATGTTTCCGATAGTGGGGGATTCTAGGTCCGGAGTTCCCAATTATCTTATGCCATGGCCCCTTACCATTAACCAAGGGGTCCATGGACTCCAGGTAGGGAACCCCTGGTCTAGGATTAGAGGGCACAGCCTCAGAAAGGGACATCCCTTTAGAACAGAGATTAGGAGGAATTTCTTTAGCCAGAGAGTGGTGAATGTGTGAAATTTAGTGTCACACACAACCAAGTCATTGAGTATATTTAAAGCAGAGGTTGATACGTTCTTGATTGTCAAAGGTTATGGGCAGAAGAAAGGAGAATGGGGCTGAGAGGCATAATAGATCATGACTGAATGGCGATGCAGACTCGATGGGCCAAATGGCCTAATTCTGTTCCTATGGCTGATCATCTTATGAGGGTCCTCAATGATGAACCACCTTCTAGAATCACATCCCTCTGAAGATGTCCTGGTTGTGGGGATGGGAACTTAAACACACATCTGGCGTTGCTCAGGTGGGTGACTTTTAACTGAAATAAAACACGTCTACATCACAGTGAGAGTTACACATACGGTACAAATTGTAGTTACATCAGAATATTCACCCAGTTCTGCTCGGGATATTGGAAACAGGCCACAGTTGTGTTGGAACAGAAACGGGAGCCAAGTGCTGAACAGAATTTGATCATTCTGAGGAGGCAAATAACGCAAATGCGGTACTTTCTTTTCGTTGCAATGTTTAAACCTCGTGCCTGGCGGTAGACATCGCCCTCAACGCTGTGCTCTGGGTACTGGATGGCAATTCATATTGCATCCAATCGTGATTTGAGTTCCTCTGTTAACCCCTGCCAATATGCGTGGTGAATCACGGAGCACTGCGAAGCCGAATCGCCGTTAACGCTGCGATTGCGTTGCGTGGCTCGAAGGGGGGCGTTTGGGGCATATTTCAGATCAGGGGCTGTGGAGAGGAGGCTGATTTTGGAGCGAGGGGGAGGAGAAAGGGGAACGGCTGACACAAGCTCAATACCATTGGAAAAACAGCCGGAGTAAGGGAGCAGCTGTGACTAAGCACGGAGCAATCTGACGTCCGAGCCAAGACTGCAGACAGGCAGCGGAACGGAGCGCAGCGCTCGCCCAGCCACACGGAGAGAGCGATTTAAAACCCCCGGACATCGACCGACAACCCACAACCATGCCAAAATCAGCAGGCGAGTATGTATCGAAGCATTGGGTTTTTGTTTTTCTCTTCCCAGTGGTCGTCATGTCGCTGCTTAAGATGCACTCAATAAATAGACGGCCTTTCATGCAGGGTGCGTGCAATTATTTCCTTGAAAATCCTAGGAAGCGGCAGGAAAAGAGCGTGCAGTTCCCCGAAAAGAAGAGCGTATTGATCCCAGCGCCGATGCCAGTGCGTTGGACGCGGAGTGAGAGTCTAAACTAATTTTGGTTGCTTTCTGTGTGAAAGTGGGCCTCCATTAACATCTCAACTTCGATGAAGTTGGTTCTATCTCATTTCATTTGGGTCAGGAGTCACATGCTGTAATCTGAGTTGCTATTTTGTTTCCCGAGCTCACAGTCGGGGGTTGGGGAACTGGTGGGAATGATCAGACATTTTAATATTTAAAGTGGCTTGAAGATTTTGCTTTAAAAACAACAAGGGCACGAAATGGCCTGGGCTTGCATTTACTTGTAAAAAAAAATTGACATTTCTGTTGTCTGTGAGACCTCCCTGGTTCTGAGCCGAGCTGGGGTACAGACGATTTGTTGACCTTCAGTCAGCGCGCTGAGGCTGCAGTGTCTGTCATCAATCTACTGAACTATTCTTGAACAAGCCACCAGTACAGCTGTCTATCTGTGACACAACTCACCGAGCCACAGGATTTGCGTCAACCTTAACCAGAACAAGGTACATTTGTGTTGTGTCCCAAGACATCTAACGAGTCTCATTGACCGAGTCTGGGCCCCGTGATGAGACAGAAATACAAGGGGAGAGCTCATTTTCATTTGTACAAATACTTGCTTCCACCAGTGCAATGAAAAACTTTCTTGCAGTGACATCAGAAAAGCAGAGTTCACAAGAAAACAAATGCAAAAAACATACACCTTTTTAACAAGAAAACTCAGGGCAAAACTTGCAAAGTGGTCATACCACTGCTGGACAAGGCCATCCTCGGGGTGGAGGGGCAACACCTTATTCTGTCTGTGTGCCCACCAACCTCATGGCATGAAGATCGATTTCCCCTTCTGGTGAAGAGTCCACCCCTCCCCTCACCTCCCTCTATTCCCCACTCTAACCCTTAACAACTTCTCACCTGTCTATTACTTCCCCGGGTTCCCTCCCCTTGTCTTCCATGGTCCAGTTTCCTCTCCTATCAGATTCTTTCTTCTCCAGCCCTTGACTTTTCCCACCCACCTGGCTTCATCTATCACCTTCCAGCTAGCCTCTTCCCCCTTCACCCCCACCTTTTTATTCTGGCATCTGGCATATTGATGAAGGAAGAGCAGTAGATGTAGTGTATATGGATTTCAGCAAGGCATTTGATAAGGTACCCCATGCAAGGCTTATTGAGAAAGTAAGGAGGCATGGGATCCAAGGGGACATTGCTTTGTGGATCCCGAACTGGCTTGCCCACAGAAAGCAAAGAGTGGTTATAGATGGGTCATATTCTGCATGGAGGTCGGTCACCAGTGGAGTGCCTCAGGGATCTGTTCTGGGACCCCTACTCGTCGTGATTTTTATAAATGACCTGGATGAGGAAGTGGAGGGATGGGTTAGTAAGTTTGCTGATGACACTAAGGTTGTAGGTGTTGTGGATAGTGTGTAGGCCTGTCAGAGGTTACACCAGGACATTGATAGGATACAAAACTGGGCTGAGAAGTGGCAGATGGAGTTCAACCCAGATAAGTGTGAAGTGGTTCATTTTGGTAGGTCAAATATGAAGTATTAATGGTAAGACTCTTGGCAGTGCGGAGGATCGGAGGGATCTTGGGGTCCGAGTCCATAGGATGCTCAAAGCAGTTGCAGAGGTTGACTCTGTGGTTAAGAAGGTATATGGTGTATTGGCTTTTACCAATCGTGGAATTGAATTTAGGAGCTGAGAGGTAATGTTGTGGCTATATAGGACCCTGGTCAGACCCCACTTGGAGTACTGTGCTCAGTTCTGGTTGCCTCACTACAGGAAGGATGTGGAAGCCATAGAAAGGGTGCAGAGGAGATTTACAAGGGTGTTGCCTGGATTGTGGAGCATGCCTTATGAGAATAGGTTGAGTGAACTTGGCCTTTTCTCCTTGGAGCGACGGAGGATGAGAGGTGACCTGATATAGGTGTATAAGATGTTGAGAGGCGTTGATCGTATGGATAGTCAGAGGCTTTTTCCTAGGGCTGAAATGGTTGCCACAAGAGGACCCAGGTTTAAGGTGCTGGGAGTAGGTACAGAGATGTCAGGAGGAAGTCTTTTACTCAGAGAGTGGAGAGTGCATGGACTGGGCTGCTGGCAACGGTGGTGGAGGCGGATACAATAGGGTCTTTTAAGAGACTTTTGGATAGGTACATGTAAGTCTAGCAATTTCTAAGGTAGGGACATGTTCGGCACAACCTTGTGGGCCGAAGGGCCTGTGTTGTGCTTTAGGTTTTCTATGTTTCTATATTTCTATCTTCTTCCTTCCTTCTCAGTCTTGGCTGAAGATGTCGACTGTTTACTCTTTCCCATAGATGTTGCCTGACCTGCTGAGCTCCTCCAGCATCTCATGTGTGTTGCTGTGAACTTCCAGCACCTGCTGACTTTCCCATGTTAATGATATTGCTGCTAGAGTAGTGATAGTGTTTTGAAGGTAGCTTTAAACTTGCTCTGAGATGTGTGTTTTGAGGCAGAGGTGGTGAACCTTTACCAGAGTGTTCACCCAAATTGGTGATAATCTTCAAAAAAACATTCTGCTTGCGTGCTGTGGTAATTTTGAGCAGAGATTATCTATCGTTAATACATTAAGGGAAGTCTGTAACTTGGAGGCATTTTGATGTGGCAGAACCAAGGCGAGGTGGCCAAGAGCGAGGAAGGCCTGAGGTTCGATCGTTCTAAGTGCTGTGGCGAAGGCCACATCGGGGCTGCAGGGTCCAGTTACCAGATTGACTGGACTCAATGTTTGCATGGAGACTGAAGCACAAGGATGAATCAAAAAGGTCAATCACAGGCTGAATCAAGGCGGTGGGGTCTTGGCCTCACTGCGTATCGAGACGATTCCACCCGATGTTTGGACGTTGATGTAGACGCCGGGCCAGATTGAAAAGGTCAGGGTGTCAGTGCCGGAGGCGAGGGATGCTCCAAGACTCGGCTCTATGCTGAATATGGGGCTCTTTACAGGCTTTGGTTGTGGTTAATATCTGTGTGATGTGTTTCTTTTTCTCTCTGCACATTGAGAGTTCAGTGGACATTTTTCATATCGGCTCTTCTGTGTTTCTTTGTTTCATAGCCGCCTGTTAGGAGACAAATCTTAAAGTTGTATCATGTATGCATACTTTGATAGTAAATGTAGTTCACACTTCGAAATTTGAAATTAGTAGAAATAACTATGGACTCTTTAATGGAAAAAAGACAGGTCCTGTTGCTTATTCATGGTTTTACTAATAACAAAAACATAAAGCACTTTAGAAAACCTGTTGAACGTTATTAATATTCATCTTTTAAAGACAATTGAAAAATAACATCAATTTTAAATAGTGCTGTTATGTTGTTAAACCTCATCTATAACATAAGAAATATGAACCTGAAATTACAAGCATTGGTGCTTCGATGCTGTTGGCAGATGAGGCCGGATCAAGGTTTAATCGATGCAGATTATAGACTTGGATCTAATTCAGTTTTTATGTTGTGTTCTGGTGCTCTTTTTGTTATTACTTTTGGGTAATTTTGAATCGGGGCAGCCTACAGATAAGGAACACTGAGCTGAAATGTGCCTTTTGATTTTGTGTTTTATATTCTGTGTTTGTACTCGTTTTTTTTGTTGGCATTTGGCATGTGGTGGGAAGGGGCAGGACTTGATGTTTGATGATTTTCCTGGAATGGTTTGGATCCATGATTCTTCTGTTGCGTGATTGTGGGGAGGACTGCATACATGTATGTTGAATCTTTGAATATTCATAAAAGATCAAGGAATGGAAAATAAAAACACTTCACTCTCGATGAGACTTCTGTTGCTGAAATAACAATGGCAAATATTTTATGTCCAGCTTGTCCTTGGTTGTTTTGAGAGCTAGGCACGAATTACTAATTTCATCAGTAAGTCTACTTCTATAATTAGACGTGTCCAAGTTCATTACTGCAGACAATGACTCAGATGAATATTCATGGTGGTACTAAACTACATATAGTATTGACTGTTATTTTTGTGAATATCCAGTGTTCACTCATAAATGACAGGAGGAAAAGAAATAAGTGAAGCCATTGCCAACTGTTTACTGTCCAAATACTGATGTGTACACCAGGCCTGTGAGGATTTCAAAGTAAATCATCCAACGTCATGTGTTCTCACAACCATCCAGCTGGTGCCAAGTGGGCGTGAGGCATTTCGTGTGAAAACACCTCACTGTTTTTGGGTTGCAGAAGAACCATTCACTGGTTCTTTTGACAGAAAAGATAATGATTAGGTATGTTTTTATTGTAGTTCAATAGTTCCGTTTAATATCAGAGAATGTATACAATATACAACCCAAAATTCTTACTCTTTAGGTGGGGTTTAAAGAATTGAGAGATGGCACCGCATGGACCATGTCAACAATTTTGTGCGTGTGTCAGAGGTTCGCCACCCCTTGACTAGACACCTATCAAACACTGTAGGTAACTACTTCTCAAAGTTCAAGTTCAAACTAACTCTATTATCAAAGTGCATATATGTCACCATATACTAGCTTGAGATTCATTTTGCTACAGGTCTTCACAATAGAACACACAAAATGCAATTGAATCAATGAAAAGCAACATACAGACTGACAAACAGCCAATGAGCTAGAGAAATCAAATTGTGCATATGCAAAAATAAACTAATAACAATAATAAATATAAATAAATAATACTGAGAGCATGAGATCTTGAAAGTGAGTTCATATGTTATGTTCAGTGATTAGTTCAGTGTTGTAGTGAGTGAAGTTATCCATGCTGGTTCAGGAGCCTGATGGTTGAAGAGTAATACCCATTCCTGAACCTGACGGTGTGGGACCTGAGGTTCCTGTACCCCCGTCCAGTGACAGCGGTGAGAAGAGAGCACTGCCTGGATGGTAGGGGTCCTTGATGATGGAGGCTGCTGTCTTGTGGCAGCGCTCTGTGTAGATGTGTTCACTGGTGGGGAGGGATCTTCCTGTGATGGACTGGGCTGAATACACAACTTTGTGTAGGCTTTTCCGTTCTTGGGTATTGGTGCTTCCGTACCAGGCATGCAACACGTTCCGGGGAGTTGCTGCTTTGTGGGTGAAGAAGATCATCCTTTTCCCCCTATCCTAAACAGACAGACAGATAGACATACTTTATTAATCCCGAGGGAAATTGGGTTTCGTTACAGTTGCACCAACCAAGAATGGTGTAGAAATATAGCAAAATAAAACCAGAAATAATTAAATAATAAGTAAATTATGCCAAGTGGAAATAAGTCCAGGACCAGCCTACTGGCTCAGGGTGTCTGACACTCCGAGGGAGGAGTTGTAAAGTTTGATGGCCACAGGCAGGAATGACTTCCTATGACGCTCAGTGTTACATCTCGGTGGAATGAGTCTCTGGCTGAATGTACTCCTGTGCCTGACCAGTACATTATGGAGTGGATGGGAGACATTGTCCAAGATGGCATGCAACTTGGACAGCATCCTCTTTTCAGACACCACCATCAGAGAGTCCAATTCCACCCCCACAACATCACTGGCCTTACGAATGAGTTTGTTGATTCTGTTGGTGTCTGCTACCCTCAGCCTGCATGATGAAGGATTCTAGTCCAAAGCATCGATAGTTCATTCCCCTCCATAGACACTGACTAACCTGAGTTCCTCCAGCATTTTATGTTTTGTTTAATATTTCCAGCATCTACAGCCTCACTCATGTCTTGTGTCAACCCATGTCCTCTCATTTTGTCTGATATGGGGAAAAGTTCCTTGTTTATATCTCTCATAATTTTATATACTTCAATCATATCCCTTCTTGACCTTCTCTACTCGAGGGAGACCAGACCCAGTCTCTCTTCTTAATCAGAACTCTCCATCCCAGACAACGTTATGGTGAATCTCCTGTACATCTCTGTTTTAAACACCCTGACAGACTCCACTTCCACTGTCCCTGCAGACAGTGATTTCCATGTCATCTCACTTACAACATGAAACAGTTTATCCTTTATCTCTGTCTCAGTCCAAAATGCCAACTGTTTATTCACTCCATAGATGCTGCCTGACCTGCTTAGTTCCTTCACCATTTTGTGTGTTACTCCCTCCCTGTATCCTTGCTCAGTACTACATATAGTACTTTGTAAAGTTCTGAGGCGCATATATATATAGCTAGGGGACCTAATACCCGATGTAGATTGGGGGACCTTTGTCAAGCACCTGCACTCCGCCTGCCACAATATGCGGCCACCCATTCTAATGCCACTTCCCAACCCTATGTCAATCTATGGCCTCCTCTACATCAACCTGGCAGCATGAACATTGATTACTCTAATTTCTGGTTAAAAGTACTTAGATCAAAAATGCATGTTATTTGTTATAAAATATGTCTTGAGGAAGAGACTCAGAGAGGTCAGAATTACATGGATATCATGTCCATGTGCTGTCCCATACCAACCTCCTCCCAGCTCATTTCAGCTCACACCACCAGCTTAACTTCAAGATAACCAGTGCTGATAATGTTTTCCTTTCTCCCTAACGCTTACTCAACTGGCCTTAAACATATAGTATGGTATCCTCCTGATTAGTGCAGTCACTTTACAGAAACAACTGGAAGACTGTGTCCTGGTGCTGCCTGTAAAGAGTTTGTGTGTGCTCCTATTGGGTTTCCTCCAGGTGCTCCAGATCCTTCCCACATTACAGAGATGTATAGCTATGTTTAGTGAGTTGTGGGCATGCTGTGCTGACACCATAAATGTGGTAACTTGCCGGCTGCTCAGCTAAATCTTTGCTGACTGATTTGACGCAGACAATGTACCTCACTGAATGTGTCGATGTTAGTGGTTAGCAAAACACTTTGCAGTATAGATGACCTGGGTTCAATTCCTGCCGATGCCTGCAGGGAGCTTGTATGTTCTCCACGTGACTATGTGGGTTTCCTCCAGGTGCTCTGGTTTCCTCCTACAGTCCAAAGACCTACCGGTTGATGGGATCATTGGTATTTGTGCATTGCCCCATGATTAGTCTAGGATTAAGATGGGAAATTGCTGGGGCAATATGGCTCAAAGGGCCAGAAGGGCCTATTCCATGCTGTATCTAGCTAATCTTTAATCCTTAAACTTCTTTACCCTAAAAGGATTTTGCTCAGTTTGACAGCTTGGTCAGCATAGGCAAGTTAGGCCTAAGGCCTTATTTCAATCCTGTATAACTCTAGGACGCCAGAACAACTCCTACTGTGGCAAGTTCAATTTTCCCACTGCTCTCTGAGTAAACAAGTTTTTCCTGAGCGCCCTACTGAATTTATTGCATCTAGTTTAGTCTGCTTCAAGGTCTCACTATGTCCACACTCTTGAAACACCTCACTAGTAGCCAATGAAGATCTTAAAATCTCCATTAGGGCCCCAGCTATCTCCAGCCTGCCTCTCTTCACAGCCTAGGATACATCTCGTGTGATTTCAATTCCTGACTGTGACCCAAGATATCCAGCAACCTAACCACTACGCTATCAATTTCAATTGGCGTTTATAGCATGGGAAGGGCGAGGAGGAGTCATATTTGGACATATTCAGTGCAGTGCTCATTGAAGCAAACATGTAGGAGCCGTCATTCCATAAATCACATGCAACAATGAAACAGGCCCTTCAGCCCTTTGAATAGATACTGACCATCAAGCCTCCATTTGCATTATTCCCTAATCTCTCCACATTCCTATTGCTGCCATTTAAGAAGCTTTTAGACAAACATATGAATATGTAGAGAATAGTGGGATATGGACACACTCAGCAGAAGAGCTTTAATTTAATTCCATACATTTGGTGCAGACATTGTAGGCCAATGGGCCTATTCTTATGCTAAACTATTCTACATTTGAATGGTGGTTTAGGCTGAGGTTGGTACCCACATACCTCAACCATAATCCATTTATTTATTTATTGAGATACAGCGCAGAACAGGCCCTTCCGGCCTATCAGGACGTGTCATCTAGCAATCCCCTGATTTAGCACTAGCCTAATCACGGGACAATTTAGGTTAATGAACAATTAACCTACCAACCAATTCCTCTTTGGTATGTGAGAGGAAACTAGAGCACCCAGAGGAAACCCACACTGTCACGGGGAGAACGTACAAACTCGTTACAGGCAGCGGTGGGAATTGAACCCAGGTCACCGGTACTGTAAAACGTTGTGCTAATGGGTGTATGAGGACCGTGTCTCATCCACTCATCACAAAGTGGAGGATCTGCACACTCAACCCAAGTTGCAACAGGCAGCCCAATCTGTGTATTGTGCTGGACTGTATAATACTTGCCCTTATCGTTTTCTAATAGAAGAACATTAAGGTGGGAGGGAGGGATGGGAATAGCGAGTGGGAGGCTGGGAAAGGGGCTTGCATTGCTGCTGTTTGTGTGTTTTGGTGTAACATTGTGGACATGCTATGCTGACCCTTGTGGATTTGGTGTGCTGGGTGTCAACACAAACGATGCATGACAGTGAATATTTCAATGCATATGTGATAAATAAGTCTGGACCAAATTAAGAAAGGAACACCTTGTTCACTCAGCATCTGAACAGTTGGCTGATTCTCCCTCCCCCCCCCATACATCTATTCGATAAGGGCCGATGAAAGTGTGCCCTGTGAATGACCTGTACAAGCCCAGTCACTGAATTCCCAAATATAGTAACACTCCAATAATCTGCTGTCTGACTATTGGGAAATCCTGATGGTTTGGTAACTGGCTAACTTTAAAATACCAGGGACCCAGATGCTATGCTCTTTTTAGTCCTCCTCTAATCCCATTTTACCCTCCCCCATTCCCATCAACTATCCACAGATTTGATTCACTCACTGAAGAGTATTTACAGTGTCCAAACACATTTGGGATGCAAGAAAAACTGTCACAAAAGGTAGAAGGGGCTTGACCCAAAAGCAGAGCATCAGAGACAATTTAGCAGTAAAGGGTATTTTCCTAGTAAATTGCAAAATGACAAGCCATGAAGGGACACAAAACAAGAAAGGACAGATACTAAACTCTCAGGTAACAGGGTAACTGATGACTAGGAGCAACTAGTTGAGGCTGGCTGGTTCAAAAGGTAAAAAAATAGACTGCGGATGAAAGTTGGGTTTAAATAGGCTGCAGGTGAGTTGGAAACAAGTGGCAGGCAACTCTTGAACGCTGGGTGGAGACTGTGAGGTGCCTGCTCGTGCAAGCCTGATAAAAATTGGAGCATGCCAAGGAAGCCAATGAACTCGCAAGGAGAACATGCAAACTCCATGCAGACAGCACTAGAGGTCGTTCAAACCTGGATGTCTGGAACGGTGAAGCATCAGCTCTAACAGATACACCACTGTTGCCAGTTTTGTAATGCCTTTTACTTTATGCCAGAGTGATCTGCAAGCAGTGAAGCACTTTTCAAAGTGTGCTCATTTTGTAAAGCAACCAGTTGGCACAGAGCAAGCTGGTGTAAGCGACAAAGTGACAACAATTGATTGTTTTGAATTTGTGTGAGGGAAATATGGACCATTGCACACCAGAGACACAAGAAAATTCAGATGCTGTTATCTGAAGCAACACACAAAACAGTGAAGGAACTCAGCAGGTCAGGCAGCTCTTGTGGTGGAAAATGGACAGTTCAGGTCAAGATCCTTCATCTGAACTAAAATATGGTGGGGAGATAGCCAGTATGAAGTGATGAAGATAATAATAATCTATGTAAATCTTTAGAAAGCCACAATACTAAGCACCATGAGAATAGTCCGAAACTTCCTAGCAATTGAGAAATGAGTTTGCTTGGCTCTTCTGGTACCTCAGATTTTACCAGCTTGAGCTGAGAAAATATAAATAATGATAACTTATTTATCAAGCAATTTTCATCCAAAGTGCTCTACAATGGGATAAAGTGCAAATATGAAAATAAGGGACAAAAAGATGTTAGTTAAAAGCAAGGTGAAATAAATAGGTTTTGAGCTGATGTTTAAAAGTCTCAATTGAGTCTGCATCCCTTATAGTTTTAGGCATTGAATTCCACAGTTAAGGAGCGTCGTTCAAAAAAGCTGATCTGCCAATTATCTTTTGAGGGAGATCATTTAAATTTAAGAGACCGGCGGAAGAGGACCAGAGAGCTCGAGCAGGATTATAAAATAAAAGCCATGCTCTGATATTCTCTGGTCCCAGACCATTGAGAACTTTAAAAACAACTAAGAGAACTTTAGAATCAATACTAAAAGATATAGGAAGCAATGTTCCTGCTAATATTTTCTTACAGCTATATGAATTAACCATGGCTTTGAGCAGCAAATGTTTACACAGCTTGAAAACTGCATGGCACTTTAATTTCTTTTTGTATGTATACTTCTAATATTTAGAACAAAAATTGAAAAATCACATACTTTTCTATTTATTAATTCAAGGGTATAATGAATTACAGTACAATAAAGAACATCTTTCACATTTTGTAAACTTTTTTTCCTCTCTTTAGTACAGATCTAGATAAATTTTGCATCCACAGATGCGTCCCAACCTGTTGATTTCCACCAGAGTGTTTCCCCATAGTTTGACACCTGACTTCCTGTGTGATATTTGCTGTGCCCCTTTCCAGTCACTGGGATCTCTGTTCACATACTCCCTTTCCAGCCACCTGGATCACTATTCCCATGGAATATGTGATAGCTATTCCGTATTTCAATTCATGTGATTCATTGAGATTTTTATCATATTGTGTAATGTTGAAAAGTAATGCATTAGAGGACTGTCTGGGTGTTAATCGATGCAAAAGTCAATAGTTCAGGAAAAAAAGTCAATTCCAACTCATTCCAGAAAGTCCCAAGTGTCAAAGTCAAAGTTGAGTTTATTGTCATGTGGACAAGTACAGTTTGCAGAGGTTTAATGAGTAAACTTCATTTATCACCAAAGTCCAAATATGTCACCATATACTATCCTGAAATTCATTTTCTTGCAGGCATTCACAGTAGAACAGAGAAATACAATAGAATCAATGAAAAATTACACACAAGCAAAGATAATGTAAAACTACACACACAGAAAGATGGACAAACGAAAACCTGCAGCAGCCTCCCAGCAACATAGCATGAGATGCACAACATTATAAATGAAATATAAATTAAACAATCGTTACAAGAAAGAACACAATTAGAACTTGCAATGCAAAGTGACTGGCTTCCAGGAGCTTTACAGATAACAGGGTTGATGCAATGCTCGACCATTAATTCTCAATGCTGAATATGATGTATAGAATCGGAATCAGGTTTGTTATCACCGGCACGCGATGTGAAATTTGTTAACTTAGCAGTTCAATGCAATACATAAGCTAGCAGAGAGAAAAAAATAATAATAAATACAATAAAGCATAATAATAAATAAACAAGTAAATCAATTACGTATATTGAACAGATTTTTTAAAAGTGTGCAAGAACAGAAATACTGTATATTAAAAACATGAGGTAGTGCTCAAAGCTTCAGTGTCCATTTAAAAATTGGATTGCAGAGGGGATAAGCTGTTCCTGAATCGCTCAGTGTGTGCCTTCAGGCTTCTGTACCTCCACCTGAATGTGCATTGGTCTAATGGGATTAAAGGCACGTAAGGCATTATCCCAGTGGGCATCAACCACAGCCTTCCGCCATCGAGGTGTGGGTTGAGGCCAGTGTGTTTCAGCTGATGGAGGAGGATTCAATTACCAGTGTCTACCCTAGTTTTCCACCTGACAAGGTGATAGGAATGATAAATGAGTCACCACCCAACAGCGGGTGAATTTGCACTTCCTAGATAGAGTGGATGTGGAGAGGATGTTTCAGTTAGTGGGTGAATCTAGCACCAGAGGGCACAAACTCGGAATAGACAAAAAAACTCTTCAGAACAGAGATGAGGAGGAATTTCTTTAGTCAGAGGATGGTGAATCTGTGGAATTTATTGCCACAGATGGCTGTGGAGGCAAAGTCATTGGGTATATTTAGAGCGGAGGTTGATAGGTTCTTGATTTATAAGGGTGTCAAAGGTTATGCAGAGAAGAGAAATTCAATCAGACATAGATTAGTGGAACAGACTTGGGCATTGGGATAGAAATAAGCCGCAGTGTAAATCCTCAGGTCCCTTACCCAGTGGCTGACTTTGCCCAGGCTACTGTCTGTGGGACCTTGAGGGAGCAGAGCAGCCCAGTGACAAAGAATTTCAGGCAGAAGGGCTGGGATTGTCACTGTGAAGAAGGTCACAGTCAGAGTGAGATGGGGACCGGACTGACTCTTTTTGACAACTCACCGAATTCTCACAGTTACCAAAGCCAGGATAAGTGAGAGCACAGAAAGGAATTCCAGAAAACGAGAAGAAATCCCCTCATAGGGAGGAATTGTAGAGAAAGAGGAGATGAGAGATAGAGTTAAGGTACAGGGTGAAATGCAGAGAAAGATGGAATTCAGAAATTAGGAAGGAAATCGAGTGGGAAAATTGACAACAAGGAATACTTGGTCTCGTCAAGAACCACATTGTCAACACTTCAAGCAGTCTGAATTTAATGTTTATGTGAAATTCTTCCCACTCCACTCCAAGGCTGTGAGGGAACTCCTTATATCCTGGATGTAGTCTGGTACCAGTTCAGGTTCTGTAGTCTTTATGTTGCCAGGAATGATCCTGGGAATGAAAGGTTTATCGTTTGAGGAGTATTTGTTGTCTCCAGGCCTGTACCCTGTACTCACTGGAGTTTCAAAGAATGTGAGGAATCTGTTGAAAGGCCTGGATAGTGTGGCTATACCAAGTATATTTCCTATAGTGGGAGAGTCTGGGTGTTCTGGGCACAGCTTCAGAATAGAAGAATGTTACTTTGGAACAGAGATGTGGAAGAATTTCTTTAGCTGGTGAATCTGTGGAATTCATTGCTGGAGATGCCTCTGGAGCCATATCATTGAGTATATTTAAAGCAGAGGTTGATAGATTCTTGATTAGTCATGGTGTCAAAGGTTACTGAGAGAAGGCAGGAGAATGGGGTTGAAGAGGTAAATAAATCAGTCATGGTGGAATTGTGGAGCAAACTTGTTTGCCCAAATGGCCTAATTCTGCTCCTGTCATATGGTGTTAGAACCATAGAACATTACAGCACAGTACAGGCCCTTCACCTCTCCATGTTGTGCCGACCCATATAATCCTTAAAAAAAAAGTATTAAACCCACACTACCCCTTAACCCTCTAATTTTCTTTCATCCATGTGCCTGTCCAAGAGGCTCTTAAATACCCCTAATGTTTTAGCCTCAACCACCATCCCTGGCAAGTCATTGCAGGCACTCACAACCCTCTGTGTAAAAAAACTTACCCCTGATGTCTCCCCTAAACTTCCCTCCCTTAATTTTGTACATATGCCCTCTGGTGTTAATCGTGCTCTGGGAAAAAGGTACTGACTATCCACCCTATCTACGCCTCTCATAATCTTGTAGACCTCTATCAAGTCCCCTCTCATTCTTCTACGCTCAAAAGAGAAAAGTCCCAGCTCTGCTAACCTTGCTTCATATGACTTGTTCTCCAAACCAGGCAACATCCTGGTAAATCTCCTCTGCACCCTCTCCATAGCTTCCACATCCTTCCTATAATGAGGTGACCAGAATTGAACACAATACTCTAAGTGTGGTCGCACCAGAGATTTGTAGAGTTGCAACATGACCTCTCTACGCTTGAAATCAATCCCCCTGTTAATGAAGCCTAGTATCCCATAGGCCTTCTTAACTACCCTATCAACATGCGCAGCGACCTTGAGGGATGTATGGATTTGAACCCCAAGGTCCCTTTGTTCATCCACACCCTTAAGTAACTGACCATTAATCCTGTACTCAGTCTTCTGGTTTGTCCTTCCAAAATGCGTCACCTCACACTTATTCAGATTGAACTCCATCTGCCATTTTTCTGCCCAGCTCTGCAGCCTGTTTATATCCTCTTGTAACCTTCGACAACCTGCAGCTCCATCCACAACTCCTCAAATCTTCGTGTCATCCGCAAACTTACTCACCCATCCTTCCACCTCTATATCCAGGTCATTTATAAAAATCAATGGGAGGCCCTCAATGAGCGTGGATTGAGGTAAAGAGACCAGCGATGAACTGCTTTGTAAATGTCTCCTTATCCCTTCGTCACTGCATTCCCCATGCATCATGTCTAGTGTACATAGTGCCTCCACCTTCTGTCAGTTTGAATAACAGAAGTTCGCCCTTACACAATACACACAAATCATTACCCAAAATTTTCAGATAAAGAATAAAAAAATTGTTCGGATAAAATAAATAAACATAAAATATGAAAGAAACAGCACATTTTATCAGCTGCTGTCAAGGGTTCACATGATATTTTAGAAAGCTGGGTGTTTGGCTTTTTTCCAGATCTTTATTTTACCAGATCAATGAGGCCTGCCTGGCTTGGTTTGAAACAGATCAATGCTTCTGGCCTCTGTAAGCTGACCACACACTCAGTGTAATTTTACGATAGAAATCCCACCCTGGAGAGCAAACACAGAAGTGAGGGGGAGGGTTAGGCAGCACTGAGAGATCACAGACCCTGATGCAGATACACCTTTTCAGATTGCTGTCAAGCCCAAGCCCCAACATAGGTGACCAGAGAAGATCCCATGTGTAGACGTAAGGGACTGCAACTACCGGAATCTCAAGCAGTAAACATTTTGCTGTAGAGACTCAGCAGGGTAAAAACATCTGCGGGGGAAAGAAATAGCTGATGTTTCAACCCAAAATGTTGACAGTTCCTTTCCTCCCACCTGTGCTGCCAGACCTTTTGAGTTCCTCCAGTAAATAGTTGTTAGAGATTATGTGTGCATTGTAGTTAGCACTGTGCATTCAGAGGGTGATGGGTGATTCAAAAAGCAGCACAGTAGCATAGTGGTTAGAGTAATGCTTTACATCACCAGCAATCAGAAGATCTGCGGTTCATTTCCCACCGCTGTCTGGAAGGAGTTTGTTCTCCCCATGACCTCAGGGTGTTCTGGTTTCCTCCCACATTCCAAAAAGGTAGCGGTTAGGGTTAGGAGGTTGTGAGCGTGCTTTGTTGGTGCCAGAAACATTTGAAGAAAAACTTCTGAGCTGTCTCCGGCACATCCTTGGGCTGTGTTGCTCATTGACGCAAACAACACATTGGCACAGTGTCATGTGATTGACAGTGTCAAGTGACTGACAGTGTCATGTGATTGACAGTGTCAAGTGATGTGGGTTGTAACAGTTGTAGAGAACTGCAAAACTAGAGCAAGAAAGCACTGGAGATAAAGCAGTGAGCCGCCTGGATTTATTGTTTTGGAATCAACGTGATGGCTATAATTACCTTTAACCTTTATAATCCTAAAGATCAACCATCATACCACCTGTTAATTCTTTTAAATTAATAACTACTTCAAACAGTCACCTGTCATAGAATGATGCCTCTCATTGAAAGATGATGAATTGGAATTGGTTTCTTATTGTCACACAGACTGGGATACAGTGAAAACTTGTCTTTCATAACTGTTAATAAAGATCAGCTGCAATATTAATGTCAGGCAGTGTTCAACACCATCACACCCATAGTACTAATCAAAAGCTGGGCCTCTGTACCTTCTGCAACTACATTTCTCATCAGGAGACCACAGTCAATGAAGATGGTAATAATATCTCCTCCTCGCTGGCAAGCAACACTGATTTTCCAATCCCGTTTCAAAGATATGTGCTTAACCCATTGCTCTCTCTACATCCATGACTGTGTGGCTAGGCACAGCTCAAATGCCATCTATAAATTTGTCGATGACACCTCTGTTGGAGGAATCTCAGATTGTGACAAGGAGACATACAGAAGGCCATTGGATTACTAATATAATTGGTTTGGCACGGCAATATGGGGTGGAGGGGCTGTCCTGTGCTGTACTGATCTACATTCAGTGTCCTGTCAGATTGATCAGCTAGTTCAATGGTGTCACAGTAACAACCTTGCACTTAGTCAGCAAATCCCAGAATTAATTGTGGGCTTCAGGAAGGAGAAGTCAGGGGAACACACACCAGTCCTTATCGAGTGACCAGCAATAGAAAGGATGAACAGCTTCAAGTTCCTGGGTGTCAGCGTCTCTGAAGATCTATCCTGGATCTAACATAATGATGCAATTACAAAGAAGGCATCTGTCATTAAGGACCCCCACCACCCAGGACATGCCCTCTTCTTATTGCTACCATCAGGGAGGAGGTTCAGAAGCCTGAAGGTACACACTCAACATTTTAGAAACATCTTCTTTCCCTCCCCCATTGGATTTCTGAGTGGATGTTGAACCAACCCATGAACTCAACCTCATTATTCTTACTCTCATTTTGCACTAGTTATTTAATTTAATCTATCTATATATCTAACTATCTACATATATGTGCAATACATATATACTTTGTATGGTAATTTATAGTTTTTTTGTGTACTGCTGCTGCTGCAAAGCAGCATATTTTGTAACATTTGCCAATGGTATTAAATCTGATTCTGACGCACAGCGAGGTAAAACAATTACAGAAAGTAGAAGAAAGTGTTACAGTGCAGGTAGACAATAAGGCCATGAAGAGGTTGATTGTGAGGTGAAGAGTACAAGAGAACCATTCAATAGTCTTTTATTAATCAAAAAGGGGAAAGGAGTTAAGAGCCTGTGGTCATTGCCCTCAACAACAGGTATATATCACTTTAGATACTGTTGGGGGATGACCTAACAGAGTCACAGTGTCGCGTGTCTGGCACTGATCTGCCTCTGTGACTCAGAAGGGAAGGAGGGGAGAGGAGGCATGCTGTGGTGATAGGGGATTCATTGGGGGAATGCACAGGAGGTTCTGTGGGTGAGAACCAGATTGCTGGATGGTATGTTGCCTCCTGGGTACCAGGGTCCAGGATATCTCAAATCCTCAGCATTCTTATGTGGGAGGGTGAGCAGCTAGAAGTCGTGGTCCATTTAGGTACCAATGACATGGGTAAGATGAGTGATAAGGTTCTGCTGAGGGAGTTCAGGGAGTTAGGTGCTAAGTTAAAGAGCAGGGCCTCCAGGGTTGTGATCTCAGGATTGCTATCTGTGCCATGTGTTAGTGAGGCCAGAACTGGGAAGATTATACAGTTTAATACATGGCTAAGGAGTTAGTGTAGGAAGGAGAGCAGAAGATTTTTGGAACATTGAGCTCTCTTCCAGGAAAGGTGGGACCTGTACAGAAGGGATGGTTTGGACCTGAACTGGAAGGGAACTAATGTCCTAATGGAAAGGCTTGTTAATGCTGCACGGTGGGGTTTAAACTGGAGTTGCAGGATGATGGGAACCAGAGTGCCAGAACAGTTAGTGGAGAGGTTGTGGTGGCAGATGTTGGTAAGACTTCAGACACAGTTAGGAATCAAAAGGTTGAGCATGGTGTGACCAGTGTTCTGAGCTGCAAGGTGTCTCTTAGGAAAGGCGGATAACAGTGCTGAAGATGAGGTGGCTGGTATACAAACAGGCAAAGGGTAGAGAGGAGAGGCTGTTGACAGGGAAAAATTGCAGTCAACAGGATGAGTCGCAATGTAAAAGGTGGACAAAATCAAAAAGGGCCAATACAGGTGTTGTATCTGAATGCGCGCAGTATACAGAATAAGGGAGATGAACTTGCAGCATAGTTGCAGATTGGCAGGTATGATGTTGTGGGTATCACTGAATCATAGCTGTACGATTATAGCTGGGAGCTTAACTCCAAACGATACACATTGTATCGGAAGAATAAGCAGGAAGGCGGGGGGGGGGGGGGGGGGGTGGGGGGGGGGGATGTTGCTGTGTTGGTAAAAAAATGTAATCAAATCAATGGAAAGAGATGACATAGAGTGGGAAGACGTTGAATCATTGTGGATAGAGATAAGGAACTGCAAGGATAAAAAGACCCTGATGGGAGTTGTACACAATCCCGAAAACAATTGTAACCCCCTGGGTCGCCTCAGGCTCGCTCAGCTCGATCTCGTCTAGGGGGAGCAGCCTTCGGCCCCGCCAAACTGGGTAATCAGCTGGTGTGGATGCTGTGTGATGTCCCCACCTCGCCAAAGAACAGACAGTACACCATATGCGATTAAATGAATACAATTTATAAAGGTTACTATAACTAAGTGGTTAATAACGATACAGTATATATGAAGGAAAAAAAATAAGGAAAAGGCACCAAACTTATCAAAGTCCAAACCACTTCGTACACAACCATTGGAGCTCAATTACTGAAGCCTTCTGGCCACCATTCGATCCCCTCCGAACTCCTCGACTCGTAGCTCAGGACCACCTGAAGTGGTCAACCAAGCACATCGATCTTCGTCTCCTCTCCTCGGGGTACCTCCTGGCCTTGGACCCCCACTTGGGGTCCGTTCCTCGCCCAGTTTACAGCATCGCGTCCTCTCTCTCTCTCTCACCCCCTCGCGCCGATCTGCCCAAAATGCCCGCCAACAATCGCTTACAGACTCAGGAGAAAGAACAACATTAATCCCAATTGGTTTACAAAGGAATACAATTCTCGTTATCAGTAAATTTTAACCCAAACAAGCTTCCAGCACTCTCTCGCAACAAAGAAGCATTCCTACTTTTAACAAAACAAAGAAGCCATTTTGATTACACAATCATAAGGAGATGATGTACAAATTACAACAGGAGATAGAAAATGCATGCCAAATGGGCAATATTACAATAGTCATGGGGATTTCAATATACAGGTTGATTGGAAAAATCAGGTTGGTGATGAATCCCAGGAGGGGAAATTTCTAGAATACTTACAAGATGGCTTTTCAGAGCTGCTCATGGTTGAGCTCAGTAGAAGATCAGCTATTCTGGACTGGGTGTTGGGCAATGACCTGGAATTGATTAGAGAGCTGAAGGTAAAAGAACCCTTATGGGAAGTGATCATAATATGATCAAGTTCACCCTGAAATTTGAAAAGGAGAAGCTAAAGTCAGGTGTATCAGTATAACAATGGAGTAAAAGAAATAGCATTATGAGAGAGGAATTGGCCAGAATTGATTGGAAAAGAACACATGCAGGGATGACAGCAAAGCAGCAATGGCTGGACTTTCTGGAAGCAATTCAAAAGGCACAAGGTGTATATATCCCAGAGTGGAAGAAGTTTTCTTAAGGAAAGATGACACAACTGTGGCTAACAAGAGAAGTCAAAGCCAACATAAAAGCCAAAGAGAGGGTATATAATAGAACAAAAGTTAGTGGGAAGTTAGATTTTTGGGAAGCTTTTAAAAACCAATAGAAGGCAACTAAAGTAATTAAGAAAGTAAAGATAGAATATGAAAATAGGCTAGCCAGTAGTATTAAAAAGGATACCAAAAGTTTCTTCAGATACATAAAGTGTAAAAGAGAGGTGAACGTAGATATTGGACCATTGGAAAGTGATGCTGAAGAGGTAGTATTGGGGGACAAAGAAATGGTGGACTAACTGAATAAATAATTTGCATCAGTCTTCACTGTGGAAGACACTGGCAGAATGGTGGAAGTTCCAGGTGTCAGGGGGCATGAAGAATGTGAAATTACCATAACTAAAGCGAAGTATCTTGGAGACTGAAAGGTCTGAAGGTAGGTAAGTCACCTGGACCAGAAGGTGTACACCCAGGGTTCTGAAAGAAGTGGCTGAAGAGATTGTGGAGGTTATTAATGATCTTTCAAGAATCACTAGATTCTAAAATGGTTCTGGAAGATTGAAAAATTGCAAATGTCACTCCACTCTTCAAGAAGAGAGAGAGGCAGAAGGAAGGAAACTATAGGCCAGTTAGTCTGAACTCAGTGGTTGGAGTTGATTGTTGAGGATGTGGTTTCAGGGTACTTGGAGGCACCTGATAAAATAGGCCATAGTCCACATGGTTTCCTGAAGGGAAAATCTTGCCTGACTAATCTGTTGGAATTCTTTGAAGAAATGACAAACAAGATAGGCAAAGGAGAATCATTTGATGTTGTGTACTTGGATTTTCAGAAGGCCTTTGACTAGGTGCCAGCCCATGAGGCTGCATAACCAGTTCTAAGCCCATGGTATTTCAGTAAAGATTCTAGCATGGCTAAAGCAGTAGCTGATTGGCAGGAGACAAAGAGTGAGAATGAAGGGAGCCTTTACTGGGTGACTGCTGGTGACTAGTGGTGTTCCACAAGGGTCTGTGTTGGGACCGGTTCTTTTTATGTCATACGTCAATGATTTGGATGATGGGATTGATGGCTTTCTTGCAAAGTTTGCAGGCAATGTGAAAATAGGTGGAGGGGCAGGTGGTTTTGAGGAAATAGAGAGGCTACAGAAGGACTTAGATTAGGAGAATGGGCAAAAGTAATGGCGGATGGAATACATTTGAGAAGTGTTTGGTCATGCATTATGGTGGAAGAAATAAAAGGGTTGACTATTTTTAACTGGAGAGAAAATACAAAAATCTGAGGTGCAAAGGGACTTGGGAGTCCTTGGGCAGGATTCCCTAAAGGTTGATCTGCAGTTTGAGTCTGTTGTGAGGAAGACAAATGCAATATTAGCATTCATTTCAAGAGGACTTAAATAAAAAAATAAGCAAGGATGTAATGTTGAAACTTTAAAAAGCACTGGTGAGGCCTCACTTGGAGTATTGTGAGCAGGGTTCAGTCCCTTATCTTAGAAAGGATGTGCTGAAACTGGGGAGGGTTCAAAGGAAGTTTATGAAAATGATTTCAGGATTGAATGGTTTGTTTGCTCCCTATGGGGGGAGAGAGGACAGTCCCTCAGAATAAAGGGCATCCTTTTAGAATGAAGATGAGGAGGAATTTCTTCAGCCAGAGAGTGATGAATGTGTGGAATTCATTGCCACAGGCAGCTGTGAAGGCCAAGTATTTATGTACATTTAATGCAGAGGTTGATAGATTCTTGATTGGTCAGGACATGAAGGGATGTGGGGAGAAGGCAGGAGATTGGGGCTGAGAGAAAAAGTTGGATCAGCCATGATGAACTGGTGGAGCAGACTCGATGGGCCAAATGTCCTAATTCTCCTCCTATATTTTAAGGTCTTAGGGTCTTATAACAATGAGTAGAAGCTGATCTGGAACCTGATGGTATTGGCTTTCAAGCATTTGTGTCTTCTGCCTGATGGGAGAGGGAAGAAGAGAGAACGTCGGGAGTGGGTGAGGTCTTTGATTATGTTGGCTGCTGTACTGAGGTAATAAGAATAATGAGGCGGCAGAGGCTGAAGGAAGATTATTAGAAGTATAGATAGGGTGGATAGCCAGGAACTTTTTCCTAGGGTCAAAATGTTTCATACTAGAGGGCATGTAGTTAAAGTGAGAGGGGAAAGTTCAAAGGAGATTTGTGGTTCAAATTTTTTACACAGAGAGGTGATTGTCTGGAATGTGCTGCAGATAAGATAAAGGTGTTTAAGAGGGATTCAGATGGGTATATGAATATGTAGAGAATGGAGATATATGGGCATTGTATAGGCAAGAGGGATTAGTTTAGTTAGGTGTTTAATTACGGGTACTAGTTTCTTTAGTTCAACACAACATCATGGGCTGAATGGCCTGTGTTATACTATTGTATGTTCCCATGGTGACACAAGAGACTGCAGATGCTGCAGTCTGGAGCGACACACAATCTACTAGAGGAACTCTGTGGGTCAGGCAGCATCTATGGAGGGGTGGGGGGAAGGAATCATCACTGTTTCAGGTCAAGACCCTGCATCAGCAATTAGCCTAGAATATCGACAGTTCCTTTCTGTAACCAGAACCTGTTGAGTTCCTTCACCAGATTGTTTCTTGCCAATGATACAATAGTACAGCAAAGAAAGAGGCCATTCAGCCCATCGAGTCAGTTCAGTCTCTAGTTGTTTCCACTTCCATCTCCCCCCAGTCATTATGTTTGGTTGTTTGGTATCTTGACTTTACACAGGGAAAAGGGAAGTTACACCCCGACTCGCTGTCCCTTTACAGGAACAATGGAAGGACCGATCAGTGCTTGGTTAACAAGTCATTCCATCTTTTGTCTTTGCAGTGCAAAGCCCGAAGATGTCTCGACAGCGATTCTACAACAGAAACACCGCCCCAACCGGCTCATTGTGGATGAGGCCATCAATGACGACAACAGCATTGTTTCACTCTCTCAGGTACCCATGGCCTTGCTCTCTGGTCCCATGTCCCAGCTGGGTGGGAGGTTTCACAGAGATGGATTCACTCAACCTGGAGACAGGCCCTTGGGCCTACAAGGTCCACGAGCATCATTGGATACACGTTCCCACTGGTCCTGTGCTCCCATCTTCTACCACTCACCAACACACAGCGGCCAATCAGCCCACCAATCCACCTATCCTTGGGACGTGGGAGGAATCCTGGGCACCCCAGAGAAAACCCAGGAGCATTAGAGGGAGAGCAGGCAAATTCCACACAGACAGCACCCGAGCTGGGAATTGACCCCTGGACGCTGGCCTGACCTGCTGCATCAGTGTGCTGCCCAAGGTTCGTTAATGTTGATAACAGGACCCTGTTGCAAAAGCAAACATTGGGATTCCCAGCAGGTGCTGGAGACCGTCACCACCAGTGAACCCCATGGGTCAACAAGAAGGTGGGTTTCAGTAGCTCTGTGTGTAGCAGAGCCTTCTTTTACAAGGACATCATATCGCCGAAGAAGCAGGGAGAATTCAAATGAAAGAGTGTGGTGAGTACTGCACCAGGAAGGATTTGTCAGAGGAAGTGGTAGAAGCAGAGATATTTGGATAGGTACCTGAAGGTGAGATGCTTGGAGACTTAGTGGCTGAATGAGAGCAACTGGGACGAGCAAGAAGGAAGCAATGGTTAGCATGGGGTGTTTGGGCTGAGGGTCCTGTTTCCGTACTGTTCTGTGTCCTGTAAATAGGAAGGATATGCAACAGGCCCTCAAGCTCAGAAGAGTGCAGAGGAGATTTACAAGGATGCTGGCTGCAGCCTAACTGGACCATGAAGACCAATTAAGCTAGTCCCATTGCCTGCTTTTTGCCCAAACGTTTCTAATCCAGGAACCTGTCAAAGTACATTTTCAATGTGGTTAATGTACTTGCCTTGACCACTTCTTCTGGCAGGACAGTATGGAAGCAGAGCAGTTAGTGCAATGCTATTATAGCACCAGTGATCACCGATCAGTGTTCAGTTCCCACCGCTGTCCATATGTTCTGTCTGAATGGGCATGGGCTCCAGTTCCTCCATGAGCTCCAGGTTCAAAAATCAATTGGTTTAATTCAAATGGTTCAACTTAACATCAGAGAATGTATACAGTATACAACCTGAAATTCAAACTCTTCACAGACATCCACAACACAAGAAACCTCAAAGAATGAATGATGGAAACACCAGAACCCCAAGACCCACCTCCCCCCACACACACAAGCAGCAGCCAAAGCATTGACCCTCCCCTCACTTGCACCAACAGAAATACCAACCCCCACCCACCATGCAAACAATAGCAAAAGTCCCCGAAGAAACCTTGGTCTACAGTCCCATCGAAAACTACGGTCCATAACCTAGCACTACAAGTGTATTCACATTGGGGGGGAGAGGGGGAAGAGGACGAACAATACACATGCATAGACTACAGTCCATACGTAGTGCCAAGGAGTTGTTGCTCTAAAAGAAATAGATCCATACATTACGTCAGGGTTGGTAAGTTGTGGTCGTGCTATGTTTCTGCCGCAAACGTTGTGACACTTGAGTTCCTCCCAACACAGTCCATGCTGATTTGACAGGAATGGCGCATTTCACTGTATGGTTTGATGTTTCGATGTACGTGACAAATAAAGATCATCTTCATCGTTATCTCAGTCCATGCAGTGCCTGCGAGCTTGGTGACAACATTTAAGCGAAGTACATGGATAGAATGGGTACGGAGGGCTGTGGTCCTGCTGCAGGCCGATGGGAGTAGGCAGTTTAAATGGTTTGGCATGAACTAGATGGACCAAAGGACCTGTTTCTCTGCTGCACTTTTCTATGACAATATATACTGACCAGACAGTGGGTTAAAATGTTTCCCCTCAGCTTCCTATTAAATCTCAGTCCTCTGATCTTAACCTATACCCTTCCTTGTGGGGAAAAGGCAGGAGAATTGGGTTGAGAGGAAATAATAAATCAGTAATGGAGCACCATCTTCCAGCAGTCCAATATCCACACTCACCTCTCTTTTACACTTTATGTATCTGAAGAACCTTATGGTATTTTCTTTAATATTATTGGCTAACTTACTTTCATATTCTATTTTAACCTTCCAAATGACTTCTTTAGTTGCTTTCTGCTTTAAAAGCTTCCCAATCCTCTAACTTCCCACTATCTTTGATCTATTACATGCCCTCTCTTTGGCTTTTATGTTGGCTTTGACTTCTCTTGTTAGTCATGGTTGTGTCATCTTGCCTTTAGAATACTTCTTCCTCTTTGGGACGTATATATTCCATTCCCTCTGAATTGCTTCCAGAAATTCCAGCCATTCCTGCTCTGCCGTCATCCCTGCCAGTGTTCTTTTCCAATCCACTCTGGCTGACTCCTCTCTCACGCCTCTGTAATTCCCTTTACTCCACTGTAATACTGATGCATCTGACTTTAGCTTCTTCTTCTCAATTTTCAGGGTGAACTTGATCATATTATGATCAATTGACCCTGATGGTTCTTTTGCCTTAAACTCTCTAATCAATTACACAACACCCAGTCCAGAATTGCTGATCACCTACTGGGCTCCCCCAGGATCTGTTCTAAAAAGCCATCTCTTTGAAATTCCCCTTCTTGTGATCCATCACCAACCTGATTTTCCCAATCTATCTGCATATAAGAATCCCCATGACTATTGTAACATCGCCCTTCTGGCAAGCATTTTCTATTTCTCATTGTAATTTGTAGATCATATCCTTACTACTGTTTGGGGCTCTGTATTCAAATCCCACCAGGGTCTTTTTACCCTTGCAGTTACTTAGCTCTATCTACAACGTTTCAACACTTTCCAAACCTATGTCACCTCGTTCTAATCATTTGATTTGATTTTTTACCAACAGAACAACACAGCCCCCTTTGCCTTCCTGCCTGTCCTTTTGATACAATGTGTATCCTTGAACATTAAGATCCCAGCTGTAATCTTCTTTCAGCCATGATTCAGTCATACCTACAACATCATACCTGCCAATCTGCAACTGTGCTACAAATAAATTACCTTATTCTGTATAATGTGCACATTCAAATATAACATTTTCAGTCCTGTATTCACCCTTTTCAGTTTTGGCTGCTTTTTACATTTGAACTCATCCTGTTAACTTCAATTTTGCCCTATATCAGCTTTTCCTTGTTAGGAGTCTCACAACACATGGGTTTTGTTTGTAAACCAACTACCTCATCCTCAGCACTATCAGTCTGGTTCCCATCCCCTGCCAAATTAGTTTAAACCCTCCCAAACAACTCTAGCCAACCTGCTTGCAAGGATATTGACCCCCTCGGGTTCAGGTACATGTCGTACCTTTGCCAGGAGAGATCACAATGATCCATATATCTGAACCCCTGTCCCCTGCGCCAGTTCCTCAGCCACGCATTCACTTACCAAATCATCCTTTTCTTACCCTCACTGGGACGTGGCACAGGCAGCAATCCGGAGATTACTACCCTGGAGGTCCCTTTTTTTCCCAACTTTTTGCTAGCTCCCTAAAATCTCTCTCCAGGACCTCCTCACCTTGTCTACCTACGTCATTGGTGCCAACGTGTGCCAAGACATCTGGCTGCTCGTCCTCACCCCTGAGATGGATCCGATTCAAGACGTTTCTGATCCTGCCACCAGGGAGGTAACATACCATCGGGATGTCTCTATTGTGCCCACAGAAACTTGTCGCCATTCCTCTGACTAAGGACTCGCCTATCAACACTGCAGTCCTCTCCACCCCTCTGCTTTTCTGAGCCCCAGCACCAGACTCAGTGCCAGAGACCTGGTCACTGTGGCTCCCCCTGGTAGGTTTTCCCCTCAATAGTATCTAAAGCTATATACTTATTCTTGAAGGAAACAGCCACAGGTGTACTCTGCACTACTGGCTGTGCATTTCCCCTCCTTCTCCTGACAGTCATCCAGCAACCTAGGGTTGACTACCTCCCTGTAGCTCCTGTCTATCTCCTCCGCATTCTCCCGTAGGAATTGAAGGTCATCGAGCTGCAGCTCCAGTTCCTTAAAATGATCTCTCAGGAGTTGCAGCTCGATGCACCTGGTGCAGATGTGTTTATCTGGGAGACCTCCAGTCTCCCAGACTTACCACGTCCCACACAGAATATAAAACACGGCCCCAGAGCTATTCTCCATAACAAACAGGAACAGAAAGAGAGAAACTTACTACATATGTTACCTCACCTAGGCCTGATGTGCCAAAGCCACTCAAAAGAGTAGCCAGTCTGCTTGCACATGAGTTATTTCTATTGGCCCTTTAATGAATCCCTCTTGCTGATTGGTCGCTTCACAACTTAGAGAAACTGCCGTGAAGCAGTGCCTTTTAAATTTCGATTATCGTTCTGATTGAAAGGTAACTTCTCTTACATATCCCTGAAGTTGCTTGTCCAACTCAGGTGCCCTGACTGACGAAGGCCAGTGTGTCAAGAGCCACTTTTACTCTGTCTGTCTGCAATACCACTTTCTGAGGACAACGTGCTTCTATTGCTGGGACCATCTGTTCCACAACACTCCCCAGGACCCTGCCATTTACTGTGAAAATGCCACCGCCGTTTACCTTCCCCAACTGATTAAGATCCCTCTGTAAATCCCAATAACCAACACTCAGAGGTCAAAGTAAATTCATCATCAAAGTACTCATATGTCATCGTATACAACCCTGAGATTCATTTTCAGTAAATCCATAACCGAATCCATGAAAGATGCCGCCGACTTGGGCATTCAACCAGTTTGCAAAAGACAGCAAACTGTGCAAATGCAAAAAGAAAGAAATAGTAATAATACATAAATAAGCAATAAATATTGAGAACTGGAGATGAAGAGTCCCTGAAAGTGAGCCCATTGGTTATAGGAACATTTCAGTGAGAAGGCAAGTGAAGTTAAGTGAAGTCATCACCTTTGGTTCAAGAGGCTGATGGTTGAGGTTTAGTAACTGTTCCTGAAGCTGGTGATGCAAGACCTGAGACTACTGTCCCTTCTTCCTGATGGCAACAGCGAGAAGAGAGCACGTCTTGGGTGATGGGGGTCCCTGATGATGGATGCTGCTTTCCTGCAATAACGCATTGTGTAGATGTACTCAATGGTGGGGAGATCTTTACCTGTGATGGACTGGACCATTTCCATATCTCTTGTAGGATTTTCACTGCCAATAACACAACCTGTTTTAGTGTCATCGGCACTCTGGTTAACCAGTGCTAATGGTCTTGAGATATTTTGCTACATCAATGCACATTGGAGACTTCAGGGTAATTCTGGAGAGGAGATAACTTTCTTTTTATGGATTATTCTTTAGATGGCTAGTTGTTCTGAGCATGCTCATTTGGGGCTTGGTATTTCTTGCAGGTCAAGATGGACGAGCTGCAGCTTTTCCGTGGCGATACCGTCCTGCTGAAGGGGAAGAAGCGGAGGGAGACGGTTTGCATTGTCCTGTCAGATGATACCTGCAGCGAGGAGCGGATCCGAATTAGCAGGGTGACTCGGAACAACCTACGGGTGCGACTCGGAGATGTTGTGAGGTGCACTTGCCCGTCACACTGAGGGATATCTTGAAGCTCTTCCAAGGAGGGGCCAATGGTCAGCCAGCTAAGGGACATGGTTGAAAGCGAGTTCAAAAGAGAAGTTTTTGAAAGCAGGGAAGTAGTTCCAAACAGGGAGGGAATTTCATCATTGTCTGCTGGAACCAGGTTTAAATGATTAACTTTGGCGATGATCCACGTCAACATCTTGGGAAAGTGTAGAGTTGGAGGAGGCTATAGCGAGAGAGTGCAACCTATTTTCAATAATACAATAATAGTTGATGAGACAGCTGACCGAGATAGAATTCAGCAGAGTTAGTTCTGGTCTCCATTATATTAATTGATTTAATGAACTAAATTTAGAACTCCTAAAGGGATCCTTGTTCTGCTCCTTGATTCGCACTTCAGGATCAACATTACCCACATGTTGCTGTGCCGTTGACAGTAAGGAGCACGGTTTTAAATAGTGGTGCCACTCTATCAGTATGCCAGGAGTAGGGAGTGGCGTCACGGTGAACAGGACTTGTGGGCATTTTCAATGGGATGCAAGTTAAAGGCGGTGGCAACTTGAGAGGCTGGGCAGCAGAACACAGGAATGACCAAGTGTGGCGTGACCAAGGTATGGAGACAGGATAAGAAAGCAATCTCCAGTAATAGCCAAGAACAACTCCAAAAGCTCTAATTAACACACAGCCTACAGATACATACTGTATACCCACCTTGGTACTAACCCTAGCACAGTAGAGATAATAACAGAGTGCCTGAATGACTAGATGACCTTTAGAAACACTGACCAAGGCAATGAAACACCTGAGATAAGGCAATAGATGTATAAGCAATAAGCCTAACAATGTCTTCCCTATAGCTGAGTGACCTGCACTTTAAATGGAGGGCAGATGCAGGTGAGGTGTAGGTGCTACTTTGAGGGTAGACTGGGAAGCAGGAAGATGCTGTAAATCCAATAACCCAGTGTTAAATGCCCCTACAGTATTGATATTATGCAATAGTTTTTATCATAGCGGATTATTTGAGATGTGTTAGATGCCTCCAGCATATATTTTGTGTTTCTGGTACACTCTCTTGATTACTTAACTGTTAATAAAACCAAAAGAACATAACATATAGGAGCAGAATTAGGCCATTTGGCCCATCGAGTCTGCTCCACCATTTCATCATGGCTGATCCATTTCCCTCTCAGCCTCAGTCTCCTGCCTTCTCCCGGTATCCCTTCATGCCCTGACTAATCAAGAATCTTTCAGCCTCTGCCTTAAAAATACATAAAGATTTGGCCTGCACGGCTACCTGTGGCAAAGAATTCCACAGATTTCCCGCTCACTGGCTAAAGAAATTCCTTTTCATCTCCATGCTGAATGAACATCCATCTGTTCTCAGGCTGTCTCCTTTAGTCCTAGACTCCCCCACCATAGGAGACATCCTCCCCACATCTACTGTCAAGGCTTTTAACCATTCAATAGGTTTCAATGCGATCCCCACCCGTTCTTCTGAATTCCAGTGAGTACAGGCCGAAAGCCATCAAACGCTCTTCGTATGATAAGCTTTTCAATCCCAGAATTATTTTGTTGACTTCCTTTGAACCCTGTCCAATGTCAGCACTTCCTTTCTTAGTAAGGGGCCCCGAAGTGCTCAGGATATTCCAACTGAGGCCTCACCAGTGCCTTATAAAGCCTCAGCAATACACCCTTGCATTCTTGTTAACAGAAAGTATAATACCCTGGTATGCACAGGACCTTGGTGGCAGTGAAAACCGTGTTTTGCAGGCTGTCAGAGCATACTTTTCTTTCCCTTTTTTTCCCGTTAATTGTGGCCTGCTTGTCCTTCAGTATCCAGGCGTGCCCAGACGTGAAATATGGAAAGCGGATTCACGTGCTGCCCATTGATGACACCATTGAAGGGCTGACAGGAAATTTGTTTGAAGTCTATCTGAAGCCCTACTTCCTGGAGGCTTATCGGCCTGTGCACAAAGGTATGACCAATGCACCATGACTAGAGTAATTTAGCTTTATTCGTCAAATGTACATCGAAACATACAGAGAAGTTCTTCGTTTTGTGTCAACGACCAACGCAGTCCGAGGAGTGTGCTGGGGACCAAGCTTCTGATGCCCACAACTCACTAACTAACGGTACATCTTTTAGAAAATGGGAGGAAACTGGAGCACCCAGACGAAACCCACGTGGTGATGGCAAGAACATACAAACATATAGAGAGTGTGAGAATCAGACCCTGACTGCTGGCGCTGTAAAGTTTAGCTGAGTGTGGCTTCAGTCAGACTTATTTGATCAATGTAGAGTGCACAGCACAAATAGGTTCTCCAGTCCACGATGTCTGTGCTCTTCCTAATGCCATGTTCAACTGATTCCATCTGCGTGTACATTATCTATATCCCTGCATGTTCATATGTCTGTCTAAATGCCTCTTAAACATCGTTAAACTCACCTCTTCTACCACCACCTCTGGCAGCACGTTCAAAGTACCTGCTGCTCTTTGTGTTTAACACCAAAAAGCTTTCCCTGTAGGTCTTGCCCTCACTCTCCTATGACTTCTAGAGTTAGAGAGTCATGAAAACACTTTACAGTGCAGGTGACCTGGGTTCAATCCCTGCCATTGCCTGCCAGGAGTCTGTACGCTCTCCCTGTGACCATGTGGGTTTCCTCCTGGTGCTCCAGTTTCCTCCCACATTCCAAAGATGTACTGGTTGTTAGGTTAATTGATCATTGTTAATTGTCCAGTGGTTAGGCTCGGGTTATATTGGGGATTGCTGGGCAGCACAGCTCGAAGGGCTGGAAGGTCTATTCGGTGTTGCATCCCAATAAAAAAAAATTTAAAGTATAGCGCAGAAACAGGCCCTTCAGCCCATCTAGCCCATACCAAACATTTAAACTGCCTACTCCCATCGACCTGCACTTGGACCATTGCCCTCCATACCCCTCCCATCCATGTGCCTATCCAAACTTCTCTTAAACATTGAAGTTGAGCTCACATGCACCACTTGCACTGGCAGCTCATTCCACACTCTCATGACCTTCTGAGTGAAGAAGCTTCCCCTCATGTCCCCCTTAAACTTTTCACCTTTCACCCTTAACCCATGACCTGAAGTTGTACTCTCACTGAACCTCAGTGGAAAAAGCCTGCGTGCATTGACCTTAGCTACACCACTCTAGTGTTTCATATTTCCACTCTTGGGGAAAGCTTCTGACCGTCACCCTAATCTATGCCTCTCATAAATTGATAAACTTCCTTAAGCCTCCAACACTGTAGAGAAAGCAATCCAAGTTTTTCCACCCTCTCCAATCCAGGTAGCATCCTGGTGAACCTCTTCTGCACCCTCTCGAAAGCCTCCATCGTATGTTACACAAAGAATTGTCTCTCTGTAGCTCAGTATGTGTGATGATAATGAACCAATTTAGCAACTTATTGGGATGACTGTAACTGCACCCAGTACTCGAGGTGTGGTGGCCTAACCAAAGTTTGATCTCGGCACCATTCAGAACAAAGCAAACTGTTGTTCAGGTGAAAGGTGAAATACTTGATGGGAACCTAACAGGGAACTCCTTCACTCAGAGGGTGGTGTGAGTGGGGAACGAGCTGCCAGCAGAGATTCGATTTCAACATGTAAGAGAAATTTGGATAGGTGCAGTACGTAGATGGGAGGGTTTGGGAGATTATAGTCCTGGGGCAGGTAGGTGAGACTAGGCAGGTCAGGTCAGCATGAACTCATTTCCGTGTTGTGGTGGATGAGGGCTCGATTGCAACATTTAAGAGAAATTTAGACAGATACATGGATAGGAGGGGTATGCAGGTCAATGGCACTAGGCAGAGTAATGGTTCAGCAAGGAATAGATGGGCTGAAGGGCCTATTTCTGTATTGTACTGCTCTATGACTCTATCTAGCATCCTAAGCATACCTTCCCTACATCACTGACACGCAGTGACTGCGGTGTCCACTGTTTATAGAATATTCAATAGGTTCTCATCTGGGCTAATCTGACAGCACCTCCCAAACCCTCAAGCTTTGTGACCAAGAGTAGCAGGATGTCACCAGCAGGTTCCCTTTCAGTTTACGCATCATCCTGACCTGGAAATATATTGACAGTCATTCAACATCTCTAGGTCTAAATCCCTACCCTGCAGTACTGTGGGATAACCTTCACCCCACAGACTACATTTGTTCAAGGAGGAGGCTAACCAGCAGCTTGTCAGGGTTTGACCGACACCTGGTGATTAAATATATGGTGTATTTGACATCACGTTGCTAACTGTCGGTCTGGATCAGAGAGGTTCCAGTAAAACTCAACTGACGAGGGGAATCGCAGACTTGGGACAACATTATAGAGCTGTACCCTGACAGCTCCAGTGACCCAGTTGTCCTGACATCTCGGGTGACGTCTTTGTGGAGTTTGCACGTTCTCCCTGTAATCATGTGGGGTTTCCTCTGGTTACTCCAGTTTCCCCCCACGTCCCAAAGACGTGCAAGTTAGTGGGTTAATGTGCCACTAAACACATTCAGAATCAGGTTTAATATCACTGGCATACATCGTGAAATTTGTTGACTTTGCAGCAGCATTACAATGCAATACATGATATAGGTAAAACTTGTACTACAGTAAGAGCGTATATATATGATAGTTAAATATAATATGTAGTGCAAAAACAGAAATTTAAATAGTGAGGTAGTGTTCATGGGTTCAATGTCCATTGAGAAGTCGGATGGGGATTGGGGAAAAAGCTGTTCCTGAATCTCTGAGTGTGTGCCATCAGGCTTCTGTACCTCCTACCTGATAGTAACAGAGACAACAAGGCATGTATGTCCTGGGTGATGGGAGTCTTTACTGATAGATGTCGTCTTTTTGAGGTATTGCTCCTTTAAGAGGTCCTGGATGCCACGGCAGCTAGTGCCCGCGATGGAGCTGACCAAGGGTGTGCTGGTGGCAGGCCGCAAGTGTTGCCACATATTCCAGTGCCAATATCACATGCACACTGTGTTCTGCAGAACAACACAAGCAGCAGCAACATCAGAACTAAACAAGGCAACCACAGCAAAACAAGCTGCTTTCCCATTCCACCCAATTCCAGGCCTCCAGTCCTTTCCCCGGACTCTCACACTCGTAGACATTGGGCCTCCAACTTCATCGGGGATGCTTGTCAGTTCTTGTTCATCCAGTGAAGCAGTGAGTGTGTTTGGTCTTCAGGTGGAAACATGGATGATTTGAAGGATGAAGAAGACACACTATCCCCAAATGGATGAACGGTCTCAACCATCTCCCTCCATAAATGCTGCCTGGCCGCTGAGTTCCTCTGGTGCTTTTCCGGTTGATTTAAAGGAACGGTCATTGTTGTTGGCGCGTGGACAAGCGGTTAAGATGTTCGTCTAGTTATCTGAAGGTTGCTAGTTTGAGCCTTGGCTAAGGCTGCGTGTGTGTCCTTGAGCAAGGCACTTAACCACACATTCCTCTGCGATGACACCGGTGCCAAGCTGTATGGATCCTAATGCCCTTCTCTTGGACAACATCGGTGGCGTGGAGAGGGGAGACTCGCAGCTTGGGCAACTGCCGGTCTTCCATTAAAAAAAACCTTGCCCAGACTTGTTCCCTGGAAACTTTCCAAGGCGCAAATCCATGGTCTATCGATACTAACGGAAGCCTACCTACCTACCATTGTCGTTGGTTGGTGGAGTGAAATTGAGGCATTGAATAATATATTCACCTTTTTCAAACTAACTTGGAGACTGGACTTGTGATCTTCCCAAGACGGGGTTTGTGACGGGTGTAGTTGACTAACGACGGCCTCATGCGTGTCTGTGTGTGTGTGTTCCTGTGTGTTTTCCAGGAGACATCTTCTTGGTCCGTGGAGGGTTGCGAGCTGTGGAATTCAAGGTGGTGGAGACTGACCCTGCACCTCATTGCATTGTGGCTCCAGACACCATCCTGCACTGCGAGGGCGAGCCAATCAAACGAGAGGTAAGGTCAACCCTTCTGGCTTTACAATCACCTCAAAATTCATTATCAATGTACTGATATGTCATCATATATGATCCTGAGACATTCACAGTAAAACAGAGAAATACAATAGAATCAATGAAAAACTCACACAAAGACTGGCAAACAACCAATATGCAAAAATAGACAAATGTTCAAATACAAATAAAGACAAATAATAATAATTATTATTAAATAATGAATTAAGTGACTAAATAATACTGAGCACATGAATTGTAGAGACCTTGAAAGTAGTCCATAGGTTGTGTTCAGTGATCAGTTTGGTGGTGTGGGGATTGAAGTTATCCATAATCAATAAGCTCCAAGACTAGGCCTCGTTATTATCTCCTTATGCAATTGGCTTTTTGATTTCCTCACTTGCAAACCCCAGTCAGTCACCTCCTTCAGTGACGTCAACTCTTGCAGGCCAGATTTAACTGAGCCAACCAGCTCTTGCAGTTCTGAGGCTTCAGCCTGACTCTGTTGAGATGGGGAAGAAGTGACGTCAATATTTGTTTATGGAGATACAGCGCAGAGTAGGCCCTTGCAGCCCTGATTTAACCCTAAGCTAATCACGGGACAATTTACAATGACCAATTAACCTACCAATCAGTACGCCTTCGGACTGTGGAGGAAACCAGAGCACCTGGCGAAAATGCACACGGTCGCGCGGAAAACGTACAGACTCCTCTGGAACCGAGCCACTAGGTGATGAGAGCAAAGGATTCCTGATCATTGCAAGCGTCCCCTCATTAAGGGAACAAAGGGTCAGGCTGCACTTTGAAGCAAAATATTGCAGGAAACTGGAAATACCCAGATGATTGGGCAGCATTTGTTAATGCTTCCGTTCTCTTCCTACAGATTATTCAGCCACTTAACAGTCTCCCTTCTATTAACTCCATCTACGCTCCCCACTGTCTTACCAAAGCAGCCAATATAATCAAGGACCCCGCTCACTCTTATCACCTTCTCTGCTCCCCCATCCTGTTAAGCAGAAGGTGAGAGTGTGACCACCACAGTCAACGAATCAAAATCAGAATCTGTTTTATATCAGGTTTAATATGGCATAAAATTTGTTAACCTTGCAGCAGCAGTACGATGCAATACATAATCATCAAAAAATCCATGAATTACAGTAAGAGTATATATATATATAATAGTTAAGTTAAATAAGTAATGCAAAAATAAAAATAAAAGAAATAGTGTGGTATTGTTCATGGGTTCAATGTCCATTCAGAAATCGGATGGCAGAGAGGAAGAAGCTGTTCCTGAATCACTGAGTGTGTGCCTTCAGGCTTCTGTACTTCCTTTCTGATGGTGGCAATGAGAACAAGGCATGACCTGTGTGATGGGGGTCTTTAATGATGGATGTCATCTTTTTGAAATGTTGCTCCTCGAAGCTGTCCTGGATACTCGGAGGCTAGTGCTCATGATGGAGCTGACTAAGTTTACAACTCTCTGCAGCTTATTTCAATCACAAGCCATGGATGGACCTGGAGGTTCGTCATCTGTTGAGGGCTAGATCTGTGGCATTAATATCTGGCGACTCAGGCCTGTGGCTGAAAACCAGAGATGACTTGTGGAGGGCTATTTCAAGAGTGAAGAAACAATTCTGAGCAAGGTTGGAGGCAACATTGGATGCACGTCAACTCTGGCAGGGTTTGCAGGACATTACATCCTGCAAAACGAAACCTAATAGCATGAAGGGCAGTGATGCTTCACTACCAGACGCTCGTAATGCAGGGTGTGCCTGCTTTGAAAGGAGAATATGAGGACAGCTGTGAAGATCCCTGTTGCACCTGGTGGCCCTGTGATCTCTGTCTGGAGGCCAATGCCAGGCTGTCTTTCACGAGGGTGAACCTTCATAAGGTGGCAGGCCTCCATGGAGTACCTGGGAAGGCTCTCAAAACTTTTGCCACCCAACTGGCGGGAGTATTCAAGGACATTTTCCACCTTTCACTGCTACGATTGGAAGTTGCCACCTGCTTCAAAAGGGCAACAATTATAGCAGTTCCCAAAAAGAGTAGGTAGTGTGAGCTACCTTAATGACAGTCGTCCAGCAGCACTCACATCTACGGTGATGAAATGCTTTGAGAGGTTGGTCATGACTAGAAACAACTCCTGCCTCAGCCAGGACCTGGACCCATTGCAATTTGCCTGTTGCCACAATAGGTTTACAGCAGACACCGTCTCAATGGCTCTTCACACAGCCTTAGACGACCTGGACAATACAAACACCTATGTCAGCATGCTGTTGTTGACTATGGCTCAGCTTTTAACAGCATCATTCCTATAGTCCTGATCGATAATCTACAGAACCTGAGTCTCTGTACCTCTGCAATTGGATCCTCAACTTCCTAACTGGAAGACCACAATCTGTGCGGATTGGTATTAATAACTGTTCCTCGCTGACGATCAACACTGGTGCACCTCAGGGGTGTGTACTTAGCCTACTGCTCTACTCTCTCTATGTGTGGCTAGGCACACCTCAGATGCCAACTATATTCTGAAATACAACTATAGTTGGCAGAATCTCGGATGGAGACGAAAGGGTGTACAGGAATGAGACATACCAACTAGTTGAGTGGTGTCGCAGCAACAACCTTACACTCAATATCATTAAGACCAAAGAGCTAATAATGGACTTCAGAAAGGTTAGGACAAGGGATCACAAACCAATCCTTATAGAGGGATCAGAAGTGGAGAGAGTGAGCAATTTCAAGTTCCTGGGGGTCAAGATCTTTGAGGATCTAACCTGATCCCAACATATCGAAGCAAGACAGTGGCTATATTTTATTAAGTGTTTGAGGACATTTGGTGACACCTAAGACACTCGAAAACTCCTACAGATGTACCAGGGAGAGCATTTTGACAGACTGCATCACCAACCGGTTGGGGGGGAAGGGTTGCTGCTGCACAGGATCAAAAGAAGCTACTGAGTTGTAAAATTAGTCATCTCCATCTTGCGTACTTGCCTCCATAGTATCCAAGACATTTTCAAGGAAGCGGTGTTTCAGAAAGGCAACGTCCATTATTGAGAATCCTTAGCACCCAGGGCATGCCCTTTTCTCACTGTTACCATCAGGAAGGAGGTGCAGGAGCCTGAAGGCACACACTCAGCGATTCAGGAACAGCTTCTTCCCCTCTGTCATCCGATTCCTAAATGGACATTGAACCCATGAACATTACCCCACTTTTATTTCTGTTTTTGCACTATTTTTAATTTAACTATTTAATAAGCACATACATGTATATACTTACTGCAAATGATTTACTTATTTATTTTGTCTCCTATATTATCATGTATTGCATTGTACTGCTGCTGCTAAGTTAACAAATTTGATGACATATGCCAGTGATAATAAAGCCTGATTCTGATTAATGCCTGCAATTTACATTAAAAACCAAAGGCATCTCATTTAAATCAATCCCTGGTATAGTCACATAATTCTATAGCATTTGAATTCCCAACAGACTTGTTCGCTTGTTCTGTGTCGTGTCGTATGATGAGGGCGATCATGGTTATTCTTCTACGGAAGTAGTTTGCCATCGCCTTCTTCTCGGCAGTGTTTTTACAAGACAGGTGACCCTCCCCACCCCCCCCCAACCATTATCAATACTCTATAGAAATTGTCTGCCTGGCGTTAGTGGTTGTATAACCAGGACTTGCCATACGCACCGGCTGCTCATACGACCATCCACCACCTGCTCGAGTGGCTTCACGTGACCCTGATCTGGGGAGCCAAGCAGGTGCAACACCTTGCCCAAGGTGACCTGCAGGCTAGCAGAGGGAAGGAACCCCTTATACAACCTTTGGTAGAGATGTATCTCCAACCCGCCGCCCAGCCCAACATTTGAACAAACACGGCTGCGTAGGTTGCGAGGCGCTTGGGATGTCCTGAGGTGGCCCTCACCTTTGTTTTACGCTGGGTGGTGATGCTGTTGTTTCACCAACAGGATGAGGAGGAGAACCTGAATGACGTTGGATATGATGACATAGGAGGCTGCCGCAAACAGCTGGCTCAGATCAAGGAGATGGTCGAGCTGCCTCTTCGGCATCCAGCCCTCTTCAAAGCTATCGGGGTCAAGGTAGGTGTCGCAAGTGTGAGGGGCTAGAGTTCGCCCCACCAGGCTTAACATTTATAAAATGGTGTTTAGAAGCTGTGCTCGTTAACTAAACCCACTCTTTGAGAGAGAATGTACTCTGTATCTGATGCACTCTTTGAACACAGCATGGAAACAGGCCAAAGCAACACACACAAAAACTCAGCAGGTCAGGCAGCAAAAGAGTAAACAGTCGACGTTTTGGGCTGTGACCCTTCTTCAGGATTGAGAAGGAAGGGGGAAGATGACAGAATGAAAAGATGGAGGGGGCAGTGGGAGGGGGGAAAGCTAGCTGGAAAGTGATAGGTAGTGATAGGTGAAGCCAGGTCAAGGGCTGAAGAAGAAAGATTCTGGTAGGAGAGGAGCATGGACTAGAGGAAAAAGCAAAGGAGGAGGGGACCTGGGGAGCGTAATAGGCACGTGAGAAGAAGTAATAGGTCAGAGTGGGTAATAGAAGAAGTTGGATAGGGGGTTGGAGAAGGAAATTTGTTCAATGGACAGAGAAATAGTCCCTTTGGCATCTAAAATTCCAATGTCATCTGGTCCCATTTGCCCACGTTTGCCCATATCCCTCTGACCCTTCCCTATCCGTGTACCTGTCCACTTAAATGTTATTATTATAACTGCCTTCCTTTGCCAGCTTGATCCATGTACAGACCACCCTCCAAATGAAGAAGTTGCCCCTCAGATCCTTTCTAAATATCCCCTCTTTCAACTTAAGCATATAGTCTCTAGTTTTTGACTCCTTTAGTGATGACGGTGAGGGATTCCTGATCATTGCATTGAGTGTGTGCCTTCAGGCTTCAGTACCTCCTTCCTGATGGTGCACTGAGAACAGGGCTTGACCTGGGTGATGGGGTCCTTCATGATGACCACCACCTTTTGAGACATCGTTCCTTGATGATGTCCTGGATACTGCTGAGCAGGTGCCCATGATGGAACTAAATGAGTTTACAGCTCTCTGCAGCTAACTTTGATCCTGTACAGTAGCCAGCTCGTCTCCCCCCAGACAGTGATGCAACTAGCTAGCATGCTGTCCACAGTACCACATTGCCAGGTTGAAGAATTACTGCCGTTCTTGAACCAAATGGGACAACCCTAATTATTACCTCATTATAGAAACTCAGTGCCCATTGGATCGCTAAATTCTGCACTGAAATTGGCTGTTTTTGTCCTAATTGAGTTCTTTTTTGTAAAGATAGTATATAATTTGTTTGTCCCTGTGAATGCTGATTATATGATGCTAAACAAACATTGGAAATGCAGAATAATGCACACAAAATGCTGGAGGAACTCTGCAGGCCAGGCAGCATTGTTGGAGAGAAATAGAGTCGATGTTTCGGGCTTTCATCCTTCCGTGTAGAATCTTGGCCTGAAACATCAACTCTTTATTCCTCTCCGTAGATGCAGCCTGACCTGCTGAGGTCCTCCAGCAATTTGTGTGTGTGTCGTGTGTTGATATATGCCTGCAAGGCTGCAGCAAGTAATTTCCCTCTTCACCTGTGTGTACTGTACTTGTGTAAGTGACTATAAACTCAACTTTGGCATCCCAAAGGATAGATATAACCCACAATTTGATTAATAAAGGTGTCAAAGGTTATGAGGAGAAGGCAGGAGAATGCAGTTGAGGGGGAAATTAAATCAGACAAGATAGATTAGTGGAACAGACTTGGGCATTGGGATAGAAGTAAGCCGTGGCATAAATCCTCAGGTCCCTTACCCAGTGGCTGACTTTGCCCAGGCTACTGTCTGTGGGACCTTGAGGGAGCAGAGCAGCCCAGTGACAAAGAATTTCAGGCAGAAGGGCTGGGATTGTCACTGTGAAGAAGGTCACCGTCAGAGTGAGATGGGGACCAGACTGACTCTTTTTGACAACTCACCGAATTCTCACAGTCACCAAAGCCAGGATAAGTGAGAGCACAGAAAGGAATTCCAGAGAACGGGAAGAAATCCCCTCATAGGGAGGAATTGCAGAGAAAGAGGAGATGAGAGATAGAGTTAAGGCACAGGGTGAAATGCAGAGAAAGATGGAATTCAGAAATTAGGAAGGAAATCAAGGGGGCAAACTGACAACAAGGAATATGGTTTGGTCAAGAACCACATTGTCAACACTTCAAGCAGTCTGAATTTAATGTTCATGTGAAATTCTTCCCACTCCACTCCAAGGCTGTGAGGGAACTCCTCATATCCTGGATGTAGTCTGGCAACAGTTCAGGTTCTGTAGTCTTTATGTTGCCAGGAATGATCCTGGGAATGAAAGTGTTATTGTATGAGGAGTGTTTGTTGTCTCTGGGCCTGTACCCTGTACTCACTGGAGTTTCAAAGAATGTGAGGAATCTCATTGAAATCTATTGAATATTGAAAGGCCTAGATAGGTTAGATATATAGAGTATATTTTCTATAGTGGGAGTGTCTAGGAGTTCTGGGCACAGCTTCAGAGTAGAAGAACGCGATTTTGGAATAGAATTGAGGAGGAATTTCTTTAGCTGCTGAATCTATAGAATTCATTACTACAGACGGCTATGGAAGCTAAGTCGTTAGATATATTCAAAGCGGAGATTGATAGGCACTTGATCAGTAAGGGTGACAAAGGTTAAATGGAGAAGGTAGGAGAATGGGGTTGAGAAAGACAATAAAGGAAAATAAATCAGCCACGACCAAAATGCAGAGCAGACCTGATGGGTCAAATGGCCTGATTCTGCTGCTATGTCTTTCAATCTTACTAGTGGTTTCTGTCCTCTGGGGTTTTGCTGGAAACAAACCCAGATGGAGAGATGCAAAGGATTTACATCTGACTGTTAGTCCTCCTCTCACACAACAAGAAAATCTGGAAGGGTTGAATGGCTTCCTGTGGCCTTGTTTGTGTGGCTGTGGTACTGGTAGTGGGTTGGAGGGTGGGTAGATGTAAATACCAGTGGGGGTATTCTGTACATCTGAGAGGCATAGAGTCATGTGAACCACTGTTAATGCACCCTCATGACCTCTCAATGCCTTGGTCCAATCTGTCCACAGCCACCAAGGGGAATCCTGCTCTATGGCCCTCCAGGAACTGGGAAGACACTTGTTGCTCGAGCTGTAGCCAACGAAACTGGAGCTTTCTTCTTCCTCATCAATGGTAAGACATAAATCAGCCATTCAGCCCACTTTCACTTTGACATTGAAGCCTCCTGCACTGCTTCCTGTATTGGTCTCCATAATGGTTCCATAGTTGGATCCCTGGTTGACCTGTCCTCCAGGAGATCTAGTCCATAGTTCATATCTGGTGGGTTTTCTTTAAGGGCATTTATTTTCTTGCTATAGGAGCCAACATTTATTGCTCCTTGCAAACAGCCCGTAATCTTTCTGGGATGTGTCAGAGGGCATTGAAATGTCAAAATGTTGTTGTGTGTCTGGAATAACTTATAGCTTAGACAATTAAGATAGTGCGTCTACATCTCAAAACTACTTTATCAAACCAGGTGACTTTTACAGGATACCCAGTGATTCCATTGACTTAATTAAATTAACTTAATTCCATATTTATTTAGTTATTCAAACTTAGATTTGGCAGCTGCTGCGATGGGATTTGAACTTACGACTCTAACAATCTAAGCCTCTGCATAGTTGACCAATTACCTAACTATGATTTCACAAAGGTAGCTCAGTGAGCACCTTTCTCACTTCGACCCGGTGGGTCTTATTTGGAGTCACACCCCAGGAGCTTAAACGTCTATCCCAGGGTGACAGTCACGTTTTTGATGTCCTGTTGGAGGAGTCAGCTCTCAGCCGATGTGCCAACGTGTGTTTTCTCCTTCACAGAATCCCATGGTGCTGTGAGTTTTTCGCCGTTTCCAGCTCAATATTTATCCCTCACTGTGCAGAGTCACAAAGCGAGATGGCTTAGAAAGAGATCGCTCAGCGCAGTGTCTGTGATAGCCATCAGCCATCCATTTTTACACTGATCCTTCATTAATAGTTTTTATGACTCTCCCCAATTTCTACCACACACCGAGTGGTCAATTAACCTACGGACCTTTGGGATGTAGTAGGAAATCACACCAATGTGGGGAAAACCACGCAGTCACAGTGAAAATCTGCAAAATCCACGCAGTGCCCATGGCCAGGATCGAACCAGCACACCCCCCAGAGCTGCGAGACAGTGGCACGTTCTTTTGGGCTGCTGTGCTACCTGATGGATTGTGAAAAATGACCTCAATTCACACAGTAACTGATAATCAATCGCAGCCACCTTGGCCAAACAGACCTGTACCTGCTAGTAGTCCACCAGTCAGTTTATTGAGTTGCTGTTGATGTTGTAAGGAGGGGTAAGGTCTCACATTCCTGAAACAATCTAACAAATCACGTCAGTCAATCAAGGACGTAACTTGATCAGAAGTGCGGTCACATCCAGTGAAACTTCATTAGTCAGGGCATTGCATTCAAGGGAATATAGAACTCTGGTTAGACCACACTTGGAACCCTGTATTCAGGTTCTGGTTGCCTCATTCTAGAAAGGACATAGAAGCTTTAGAGAAAGTTTACCAGGATGCTGCCTGGATTGGAGAGCATATCTTATGAGGATAGCTTGGGCTTTTCTCTTTGGAGTGAAAATAGGATGAAAAATGACTTGATAGAGGCATGAACGATGATAAGGGGCACAGATAGAATGGACAGCAAAGCCTTTTTCCTGGAGTGGAAATGGCTAATATGAGAGGGCATAATTTTAAAGTCATTGGATGAAAGTACAGGGATAATTTTTTCTTTTACACAGAGAGTAGTGGTTTCATACCAGTGGCACATGGAGGAAAGAAAAATGGAGGGTTATGTGGAGGGAAGAGTTAGATTAATCTTAGAGTCAGTTAAAAGGACAGCACAACATCGTCCGTGCTGTAGTGTTCTATTCTATGAAACATATTAAAGATGAAACTGGCCGACTTTGTGCTTTGATGTTACTGTGACTTTGTGGAATTTCTTGCGCAGGTCCAGAGATCATGAGCAAGCTGGCGGGGGAGTCCGAGAGTAACCTGAGGAAGGCCTTTGAGGAAGCTGAGAAGAACGCACCAGCTATCATCTTCATCGATGAACTGGACGCTATTGCTCCGAAGAGAGAGAAGGTGCTGTTGCCTGTCACAGGTCCACTCTTTCCTCAGTGCCAGAGGCATAGAGAGAGTGTGACCAAGTTGTGGGTAGACCTGCACTGGTTGCGCACTGATCAGTAAATACTGGAAATACGTTGCCGGTCAGGCAGTATCTGTGGAAGGAGACACGTTAACACTTCAGGTCTGAGTCACTTCATCAGATAAAGCCATAACGTTCAAATCAAAATCAAAATCAAATTCAAGTTTAATTATCGTTCAACCACACAAAAATATAACCGAATGAACCAGCATTCCTCTGGCACCAAGATGCAAAACATACACTGAACAACACAGCACAGGCACACAGCACATTCCAGAAAGCTCACATACAATTACACCAAAAAATATAGAGTGCTTATAAAAAATCTCCAGCACCCCCCACACCCCGGAAGTTTTCATGTTTTATTGTTTTACAACATTGAATTTCAGTGGATTTAATTTGGCTTTTTTGACACTGATCAATAGACGCTCTGACACTCAGAACTGTATATAGCCCGAAGTCCCTGGGTGACATGTCCCTCAGATTGATGGTGCAGTTCCTGGCAGTCTGCAGGCAAGCACATGCCGTCAATCCAGCTTGTCCTTCCCTCGATCGAACACTAGAGGGCAGTCCCGCCCCAACAGGAGAGGCCAGTCCCTGCTACTCCTTCCACAGATGCAGACTGACCGGCTGAGTGTTTCCAGTACTGTACGATTTTATTTCAGATATACAGCATCTGTGTTTTTTCTTTGATTTCCTTCACTTGCTGAATGGACTGTTTTCCACATTATAAGTGATAAAGGTCACGTTTTATTGGGAACGTATTTACAATTTGATTAAGGCCTCAGGACACCTTGCTTCATTACAAAGTACTAAGAGGCAGTGAGGTGAGATTAAACAGGAGGAGGGTGTAGGTTTTAGAACCAGAATCAGGTTTAATATCACCGGTACATGTCGACAAATTTGTCGTCTTTGCAGCAGCAGTACAAAGAAGTATATAATAATAGAAAAAATAAAGAAGTAATGAGGTAGTGTTCATGGGTTCAATGTCCATTTAGAAATCGGATGGCTGAGGGGAAGAAGCTGAGGGGAAGAAATCGGATGGCTGAGGGGAAAAGAGAGAGAAAGAGAACCAGACCCTCACTATAATTTTTCCCCTCTCTCTTTCTCTCTCTTTTTCTCTCTCTCTTTCTCTCTCTTTCCCCCTCACTATAATCTCTCCCCCCAACCCTACCTTTCTTTCTCTTTTATTTCCCATAATTCTCCACCTTCCCCCAGCCCATTTCCCTCCAGCCTATCACTTCCCAGCTCTCTACTTTATCCCTCCCCCCACTTCTTATCCCCCCTCGACCATCCCATGTTACTTCACGCCTGATGAAGGGTTTCGGCCCGAAACGTCGTCACTACCTCCTCCCGTAGATGCTGTCTGGCCTGCTGAGTTCTGCCAGCATTTCGTGTTTTTTTTTCCAGCATCTGCAGATTCACTCGTGTTGCCTTAGAAAGGAGTGTTGGTCGAGTTAGATGGATTATAGGGGATGGCTGCTGCATGTGGAGCACTAACACCAGCAAGTGACACTTAGAATGACGGGCTTGTTGTGCGCTGTAATTCTGTGTGATTTATGGCCGAAAGAATAAGAACGTGGATTTGAGATGAAGGTAAATTGGGATTGTATTGAATGGTGGACAGTTTGAAGAGACAAAAGATCTGTTCCTGTTTCTGCTCTGATGTCTCATTGTCTGGGCTGACTCGAGCTGGGTTCCGGACGGTCACGGTGACCTTCCTGAACCCCTACCCCAGGGACAGCCTGACCAGAGCTTCCAGACAACACTGTCTAGCCTCCGCTTAATCATTGGAGATTTGATATTCTCGAATATTTTAGATTTCCTCAAATATTCCCCAAATGTGTTAAAATGTAGACATACTTAAAGTTAATTAAAATGAATTAAAGTACTTAAAAAGTTAAAACATTATAATTGTGTAAATTAAATTAAAAGCAGTGTATGCCATATTCAATTACCTTTCCCATTCGGAGTCACATGAGACTGCAGGTGCTGGAATCTGGAACAAAAAACAAACAGCTGGAGGAACAGTGGGATGAGCAGCATCTGTGGAGCCAGAGGGATGACGGAGGTCTGGGGTCAGACTGAGAGTGTGGAGGACAGATGGACGGTATCAAGAGGAGACACCGGGACTGGCAGGGGATGGGATGCAACCAGCTGAGGAAGTGGGTGACAGGCAGACGGCGCCAGGCGGGGTGAGGGAGATGTGGAGTTGGGAGGCAGTGCCTCGTGTTTGGAGACAGAACAGAGAGTGGGAGCTAAAGGAACTTTCCTCAGTTGTTCTAAAAATTTTGGGATCTATGGGCTGGGAGCCCCTACTCTGCAAGTTGAGAAACTCGTTGGATTCTATGCATAGCCCACCAAAGGAGCAGAGTGATCGACAGCCGGGGTTTACACAGTGAATCCTGAATTTATTTATTCAGAAATGACTGAATTCCAGCTGTTCCATTTGCGATTACCGGATACAGCAGGAGCCAGCTCCATGGATACACTCAGAGGCACTCAATGCTCTTCCTAATATCTATCTCTATCTCTCTCACTCTCTTTCTCACACATACTCAATACCTGTACTCTCACATACTCTCTCTGCTATACCTTCTCTCTCTCATACCCCTCTTTTTCCCACTCTCTCACTCATTCTCTCATACTCTCTTTCTCTCTCACTCTCTCATATTCTCTCTTTCTCTCCCATGCCCTCATGTTCTCTCTCCCTCTCTCTCCCACGCCCTCATGTTCTCTCCCGCTCTCTCTCCCACTCCCTCATGTTCTCTCTCCCTCTCTCTCCCACGCCCTCATGTTCTGTCCCCCTCTTTCTCCCACTCCCTCATGTTCTCTCTCCCTCACTCCCCCCACTGTGCAGACCCACGGGGAGGTGGAACGTCGGATTGTCTCCCAGCTCCTGACCCTGATGGACGGACTGAAGCAACGAACTCACGTCATCGTTATTGCTGCCACGAACCGGCCAAACAGCATTGACCCGGCACTCCGGAGATTCGGTGGGTTTCAGACCAGCTGCAGTCTGCCCCGTGGCAGGCCACCGTCACTGTTTCCAGGCCACTATCACCGTTTCCAGGCCACCGTCACCGTTTCCAGGCCATTAGATACAGCAGCAGAATTAGCAGTTCTTGCCCATCTAGTGTGCTCTGCCATTCAATCATGGCTGCTCTAAATGCCATTCTCCTGCATTCTCCCCATAACTCTTAACCTCATTACCAACCAAGAACCTATCAATCTTTACCTTAACTACATCCAAAGACGTGGCCTCCACTGGCCTCTGTGGCAAAAGGTTCCACAGCTTCGCCGTTGTCTGGCTGAAGAAATTCCTCTTCATCCTAGTTTAATTCTGAGGCTGTGCCCTCGGATACTCGATACCCCTACCAGTGGAAACATTCTCTTCACATCCACTCTATTCAGATCTTTCAGTATTTGGGAGGTTTCAATGTGATTCTCCCCTCAGACTTATAGAGTCATATATTACAGGAAAAAAGCCTTTGGCCCAGGTTCCACACTGACCATCAAATACTGTTGGCTGTCCGTTGTGTCCAAAGATGGCAGAAGACCCGTGTGGGAGGGTTGTTAAGGTGGAAAAGCAATTGCACTGGGCCAGTTCCACTCTCTCAACCCCGGAATTCCAGGCCCTGCGGAATGAGTAGTCATCGCGATTGGGATCTTCCTTGGTCGCAGGGGATGAGCATGGCTTCTTCGATGCCCTTCGCTCCCCACAAAGCTTTGCAGAGCTGTCTTCCTGGCCATTGATCTCACCTGCCCAGTCCGCCGGAGATGAACTCGCATGCCGGCACAGGCAGGTCCCCATTTCACTGGGGTATGAGGCTGTTTGGTTTACCTCACCTGTTAAACGGTGTCCCGGGGTGTGGCCACTGTCACAGGCAAACAGCTTCTTGGAGCCAGAGGTGAGAGCTGAGTGTCCTGTCAATGGAGAACGAGTGGCCCCCAGAATGGACACGACAAGCCCCTTTACCAGAGGTGCTAACCCCCCCCCCCCCCCAAAACCGGACACCTATCTCACCCCAGTCAGAAGGAAGCTGTGTAGATGCTGGAAATCTAAAATATAAATAGAAAATACAGGAAATATTCATTCCCAGTTATGACGAAGCATCTTCGCTCTGACATGTCTGTTTCTATCTCCACAGATGCACCCTGACCTGCTGAGTACTTTCTGCTTGATTTTACCTATCCAGACTATCCCATTTCCCTGCACAGTCCAGATAAAGAGTCGCAACCTGACGTGTTTCCTGTCTATTTCCCTCCACAGACGCTGCCTGACCCACTGAGTGCCTCCACCGTCTGTTTCACTCCAATTTCCAGCCTCTGACTCCTCTACGTACCTCGGCCTACTATGCCTTGGTGATTAAGGGCTTCGTTAGATACTTCTTCAAAGTGTGTAGATACTTCTTCAAAGTGTGGGAGTCTCAGACAGTGTACCCCAGGTCCCAACATCGCCCTTCATTCCAGATCCCAACACCACCCCTCATTCCAGATCCCAACACCACCCCTCACCCCAGATCCTGACACCACCCCTCAGTCCAGATCCCAACATCACCCCTCACCCCAGATCCCAACACCACCCCTCACCCCAGATCCCAACATCACCCCTCACCCCAGATCCCAACAGAACCCCTCATTCCAGATCCTGACACCACCCCTCACCCCAGATCCCAACATCACCCCTCACCCCAGATCCCAACACCACCCCTCACCCCAGATCCCAACACCACCCCTCACCCCAGATCCCAACATCACCCCTCACCCCAGATCCCAACACCACCCCTCACCCCAGATCCCAACACCACCCCTCACCCCAGATCCCAACACCACCCCTCACCCCAGATCCTGACACCACCCCTCACTCCAGATCCCAACATCACCCCTCACCCCAGATCCCAACACCACCCCTCACCCCAGATCCCGACACCACCCTCACCCCAGATCCCGACACCACCCTCACCCCAGATCCCAACATCACCCCTCATTCCAGATCCCGACACCACCCCTCACCCCAGATCCCGACATCACCCCTCACCCCAGATCCCGACACCACCCCTCATTCCAGATCCCAACACCATCCCTCACCCCAGATCCCAACACCACCCTCACCCCAGATCCCAACACCACCCCTCATTCCAGATCCCAACACCACCCCTCACCCCAGATCCCAACACCACCCCTCATTCCAGATCCCAACACCACCCCTCATTCCAGATCCCAACACCACCCCTCACCCCAGATCCCGACACCACCCCTCACCCCAGATCCCAACAGAACCCCTCACCCCAGGTCCCAACACCACCCCTCACCCCAGATCCCGACATCACCCCTCACCCCAGATCCCAACACCACCCCTCAGTCCAGATCCTGACATCACCCCTCACCCCAGGTCCCGACACCACCCCTCACCCCAGATCCCAACACCACCCCTCACCCCAGATCCCAACATCACCCCTCATTCCAGATCCCAACACCACCCCTCACCCCAGATCCCGACACCACCCCTCACCCCAGATCCCGACATCACCCCTCACCCCAGATCCCGACACCACCCCTCACCCCAGATCCCAACACCACCCCTCACCCCAGATCCCGACACCACCCCTCACCCCAGATCCCGACATCACCCCTCACCCCAGGTCCCGACACCACCCCTCACCCCAGATCCCGACATCACCCCTCACCCCAGGTCCCGACACCACCCCTCACCCCAGATCCCAACACCACCCCTCATTCCAGATCCCAACATCACCCCTCATTCCAGATCCCAACATCACCCCTCACCCCAGATCCCAACACCACCCCTCACCCCAGATCCCAACATCACCCCTCACCCCAGGTCCCAACACCACCCCTCACCCCAGATCCCAACACCACCCCTCATTCCAGATCCCAACATCACCCCTCACCCCAGATCCCAACACCACCCCTCACCCCAGATCCCAACATCACCCCTCACCCCAGATCCCAACACCACCCCTCACCCCAGATCCCAACACCACCCCTCATTCCAGATCCCAACATCACCCCTCATTTCAGATCCCAACATCACCCCTCACCCCAGATCTTCTCCAACCCTCTCACCAAACTCGTGCCTTCTAGTTTTAGATTCCTCTTTTTCGGGGTAAAATGTCCTACCATCTACCCCATCTTCACTCCTCATAATTCATGGATGGGAAAGGTTTAGACAGAGTGCTATTTACCAAATGTGGTTATGTACTATGTAACGTAGAACCGTACAGCACAGTACAGGCTCTTCAGCACAAGATGTTGAGCGGACCTTTTAACCTAAAATCTGCTGCCGCAGAGCAACTAATTTCATGACGTGGGTGATATTAAACCTGATTCTGATTCTGAGATCAATCCAACCCTTCCCTCCTACATAGCCGTCCATTTGTCCTATCCTCCATGTACCTGACAGTACTGTGCAAAGACTTGCCACCTGAAAACATCTTAGGACCCACAGCTGAATCAGGCTTCACATGTGGGCACCTCTGTCTGTGCCAGCCAACTCACATTTTGTCCAACCCACGCTCACCTCCGAGTCCTCCGAGGGTGACCCCTGTATCCTCTTGCTGTCTGTCTCGACAGGTCGCTTCGATCGCGAGATCGACATTGGAATCCCAGATTCCATCGGCAGGCTTGAGATCTTACAGATTCACACCAAGAACATGAAGCTGGCGGATGACGTGGACCTTGAGAAGGTGGGGAAGAGGGGAGAGGGAGCTCCTTGGGGTGGGAGAACGGGGACAGCCATTGGTTGCAGAAAGCATCCACGTAACTAATGTTAACAAGTTAAGAATTCAAAGACATCGATTGCTGTCAGAAACTGAAGATACGTTTCCCCAATTTGCTGGCACCAACACAGGGATAGGAGTAGGGATGAGGCCTTTCAGCTGTTTCGGCTTTCTCTGCCTTCCAAAATGATGGAGACTGATCAGCCAACTTCTCCCCATGTCCCTCGGTCTTTTCAGCATTGAGAAATTTATCCAGCTCCTACTTCAATGTTTTAAAGTTCAAAATAATTTTATTATCAAAGTATACATATGTTACCATATACTACCCTGAGATTCATTTTTGTATTCACAGTAGACAAAAAATACTTCACTTCATCTCAGTCCCAAACCCTTTCGACCCACCTTGATGAACCTTGATGAATCTTCAATGTCTTGATGAGGTGGCCACATTTCTCTAAATTTAATGGGGTCAGACCTAAAGACTAGGAACAGAATTAGGCCACTCGGCTCTTTGAGTGCTTCGCCATTCCAGTATGTCTGATTTGTCATCCTTCTCAACCCCATTCTCCTTCCTTCTCCCATAACCTTTGTCACCTTTACAAATCAACCACCTCTTTAACTACAGGCCATTCTGACTCGATCTGTTGTCATGGTAACCCCTCTTCCCCGGAACCGACCTGATTCATCCAGGTTGTTGTGACTTTAGGCCCGGGCGACTCAATCTACCTTCCTCCTGCATGGCAGCCCAGGAAACCAGCTTTGCTTGATTTGATTCCCTTCTGCAGATCGCGCACGACACCCACGGGCATGTGGGCGCGGACTTGGCCGCACTCTGCTCCGAGGCCGCTCTGCAGGCCATTCGGAAGAAGATGAACATCATTGACCTGGAGGACGAGACGATTGACGCAGACGTCCTGAACTCGATGGCAGTGACGATGGATGACTTCCAGGTGAGGCCTTCCCGGTTCCCCAGACCAGCCAGCTTTCCAATCAACATCTTCCAGCTAACTGACACCATTAACAATATTCTAGTCTGCTTCGCAGGAGGAGATTGAACACATACTGACATGAAGTGCTGAGAGCCTGGATGAGGACAGTTGTGGTGCTGAGCTGGAGTGTTGGCCAAGATCTTTGTGCTTACAGAACAGTAAACCCATTTGGTCCACAGCCTTGTGCCGAACTAATTAAATGGCTAACTAAACTAAACACTCCTGTTTACTCTCTGCATATTAATGTGTTTACCGAAGAGCCTTTTAAACTGTGACTCCTCGGGTTCCCTCCGAGTGCTCTGGTTTCCTGCCACGTTCCATAGACACTGTAGATTCATTGCTCAGACGGGCGTAATTGTGCTCATTGGGTCAGAAGGGCTTGTGTCTCCAAAGGAAATAAACACCTCCGTGGTATCTGCCTGCACCACTCCGGCAGCACACTAGACTGCCGGCACTGAGTGTAGTAAAAAATCTTGTTCAACACATCTTCTTTGAACTTAATCCCCCCCACACCCCCTTCTTAAATGCATGCAAGTGGGACTTGAGCCCAGAGTGCTCTGACTCGGACGGAAGAGTGCGTTACCTGAAGGGTTTCGGCCCAAAACCTCGACTGTTTAATCCCCTCCATAGAGGCCCGACTTGCTGAGTTCCTCCAGGATCTTGTGCAGATTTCCAGCACCTGCAGAATCTCTTGTGTTTATGAGAGTGCATTACTCACTGAGTTACAACTGATGTGGGATAAGGAGTGAAACTAGGAGGGGCTCTATGGGCTGAATGGCCTAATTCTGCTTCTATGTCTTGTGGTCTTAAATTGAAAGAGAAGATTTAGGTGGGCAGAGTGAGGGTTACAAATTGATAATAATAAAGACAAGAAATTCACAGATACTGGAAATCTTGGGTAACACACACAAAATGCTGAAGGAACTCAGCAGGTCAGGCAGCATCTTCGAAGGGAAATAAACAATTGACATTTTGGGCTGAGACCCTTCATCAGGACTTAAGAAAGGTCTCGGCCTGAAACGCTGACCTTTTGCTCCCCTCCATGAATGCTGGCTGACCTGCTAAGTTCCTCCAGCATTTTGTGTGTGTCATAGACTGGTGCTTGGTTTAATTAATGCTTCCTGCCCTGTTTCCCTGTATACTCCAGTGGGCACTGGGCCAGAGTAACCCCTCAGCACTGCGGGAGACAGTGGTGGAGGTGCCGACGGTCACCTGGGACGACATTGGAGGCTTGGATGAGGTGAAACGGGAGCTCCAGGAGCTTGTGCAGGTGGGTGTGCAGAAAGAAAGCAAGTACTTCCCTTAACCGGGGTAAAGCATTCGGGGCGGGAGGGCACAGTTGGTGGCAGAATGGCAGCGTAGCAGATAGTGCAAGGTTTTACAACACTGGCTGTAAGATCAGGGTTCAATTCCCACCAATGTCTGTAAGGGTCTGTACATTCTCCTCTATGACTGTGTGGGTTTTCTCCAGGTGCTCTGGTTTCCTCCCACATTCCAATGGTCTGGGTTAGTGAGTTGTAGCCGTGCTATCTTGGTGCCAGAGAGAATGGCAACACTTGCAGGCTGCCCCCAGCACATCTTCACTGATTTGATTTGGTGTAAACGATGCATTTCACTTTATATTTCGACATACATGTGACAAAAGAAGCTAATCTTTCACGGCCAGAAAGAGCTTGGATGCTGGAATGGCCTCCAGGGGCCAAGAACCCAAGGGGAGATGAGAGGAATGCCTTTATTTAATCGCAGTGAGTGGCAGTGATGTATTAATATTCGCTTGTTGTAGGTGGGGAATAGGGGTTTCAGAAGCAATGGCATTGGTATTGGTTTGTTATTGTCACTTACTGAGATAGACGGTGTGGCGCATGGCCAAGTGGTGAAGGCGTTGGACTAGCGATCTGAAGGTCGTGAGTTCGAGCCTCAGCTGAGGCAGCGTGCTGTGTCCTTGAGCAATGATTAAGGATTAAGGCACTTAACCACACATTGCTCCAGTCCACCCAGCTGAAAATGGGTACCGGCAAAATGCTGGAGGTTAACCTTGCGATAGACTGGCGTCCTATCCGGGGGGAGAGTCTCGTACTCTCAGTCGCTTCACGCCACGGAAACCGGAAATAAGCACCGGCCTGTTGAGCCTATAAGGCTCGGGACAGACTTTAACTGAGTGAAAAACTTGTCTTGTGTACTGTTCATACAGATCAAATCATTACACAGCACTTTGAGGTAGGACAAGGGAAAACATTAACAATACGGAACAAAAACTACAGAGACAATGCAGTGCAGGTAAACAAAGTGTCAGATTATGCAGTAAAGTCTGTCATATTGTACTGTGATATCCTGAACTGCATCCACAACTCTCTGCAGTTCCTTGCGGTCATGTGTAGAGCAGCTGCCACACCAGGCTGTGATGCTTCCATACAGAATGATTCTCTTCTGCATCGATAAAAGGATATGCTAAATTTCAGTGGGATAAACACCAAAAAGGAGGATCCAGCCTGGGCTGAATGGAGATAGCACTAAAATCCAACAATCTAAACCCAACTCAAGGACTTGGAATCTTTTCTCACCTCCTCCCACCGTTAGGACAAAACAATCAGGAGCAAGAAACAAGCCACTATGTCGCTCTGGTCTACTCTACCATACAATCCCAACCTTGCCCTCAACGTGACTCTCCCTTGCTTTCCCATACTTTTGTAGCGTAAATGTCACAGTAAAGAAGGACTACAGCACAGAAACAGGTTCTTCGGCCCCTCTAGTCTATGTCAGCCTGGCCTTCTACCTCGCCCCAACAACCTGCACCTGGACTGCAGACTTCCATACCTGACAGGGTATTGGGTGAAACCAGAACTAGAGGTCAAAGGTCTAGGGTGAAAGGTAAAATATTTAAGTGGAATTAGAGGAGGAACTTCTTCACTCAGAGGGTGGTGTGAGTGTGGAACAAGTTGCCAGCAGAAGTGATAGATGTAGGTTCAATTGTAACTTCTAATAGAAGTTTCAGTAGGTACATGGATGGGAAGGGTTTAGAGGGATAGGAGCAGGTAGGTTGGACTAGGCAGAAGTTCAGGTCAGGTTGGACTAGATGGACTGAAGCCCTGGTTCTCTGCTGCAGTACTCTCTATGAATAACTTCCTGCTTTTCCTCCATCCAGTACCCAGTGGAGTACCCAGACAAGTTCCTGAAGTTTGGCATGACCCCATCCCGTGGTGTTTTATTCTACGGTCCTCCCGGCTGTGGAAAGACCCTGCTGGCAAAAGCCATTGCCTCTGAATGTCAGGCTAACTTCGTCTCCATCAAAGGACCAGAGCTGCTCACCATGTGGTTTGGAGAGTCAGAAGCCAATGTACGGGATGTCTTTGACAAGGTACAAAGTCTCCTTAATCACTTTGAAGGAATTTGGCAGCTTTATGTGGATAACCGTGAGGTGTCCACTTTGCTGGATAAAACGAGAAGGCATTTATTATCTGAAAGGTGATAGATTGTGAAAAGGGGGAGGAGCAATGGGGTCTTGTTACCCAGGATAACAGTTGCTGAAGGTAAGCCTCCAGATACAAGGCTTATTTTTTTGCTGGCTTTTACAGCAAGAGGATTCAAATACAGAAGCAGAGGTGACTTGTAGTAAGTGTCAAGGATAACGGTGAGGCCACATTTGGAACGTTGTGTTCAGTTTACGTTATCGGAAAGGTGCCGTCAGGCTGGAAAGAATGCAAAGGAGATTTACCAGGATGGTCCCAGGACTTGAGAGATTGAGCTATAGAGAGAGGTTTAGAAGGTTGGGATTTTTTGTTTCACTGGGGGGGAAGGAGAACGAGGGAAGATGTTATTGAGGTAGTCAGTTTAAAGTAATGAGGGACAAGGAGAGGACAAATGAATACAGACTTTTTCCCAGGAGTGGGAATGAGTATAGTCTTTTTCCCAGGAGTGAAAATGAGTACTGTATAGTCTTTTTCCCGGGATTGGGAATTTAAATATGAGAAGCTGCGAAGGGAGAGATTTAATGGGAGACTGAGGGGCAACGTTTTCACCCAGTGGGCGGTCAGTACATGGAATGATCTGCCGGGGAAGTGATTGTGGCAGGTACATTAACAACATTTAAAAGGAAGTTGGACAACCACATGGATAAGAAAGGCTGAAGTGGGAAAGGGGATTAGCTTAGGTCAGCATGGGCCAGATGGGCTGGAGGACCAGTTTTCCAGCTCCCTAATTACACAGGGTCTTGATAAGATTATACCTTTATTTGTATGCAGTTTTTGGTCTGCTGAAGGAGGTTGTTGGTGTGGAGGGAGTTCAGCAAAAGTTCACCTGAGATGGCAGACCTGATGTACGAAAATGGATTGGGCTGATTGGGTGAATATATGCTAGAGTTAAGAAGAGATGTCACTGAAGTCTGGTGATTTTCTGACAGAACCTAATAAATTAGATGCTGAAAGGATGTTCCTGATATCCTGGAAGTCCATATCACAGTCTAAGGATAGGTAGCAGGCCATTTAAGAGGAGAGATTTCATCTAACAGAGACGAGACTGTAGAATTATTTCTAGCAAAATGCACTGAAACCAGATCATTAAATAGTCAAGAAAGAGTTAGATATTGGTTGGGTTACAAAGGTCAAGGTATATGTGGAAAAAACAAGAAGACTGAATTTGAATGATCAGCCACATTCACGTTGAAAGGTAGAACAGAAGTAAGGGGCCAAATGGCCTCTTTCTCCTTTTTACTGCATGTTTAAGTTGGTAACAGTGCTGTTGAGGAAGGATTTAAGTGGATGTTTGGGATGTGAGTGAACATCAAGCCTGGAGAAGCTTCGATTATTCACTATGGAACAAAGAAGGTTAAGGGGAGATTTGTTAGACGTTCCAAAATTACAAAGGGTGTGAGAGAAATACTGGTTCATTGGTTTATTGGTGCCAAATGTACCGAGATGCTTAGAAAAGCTTGCCTTGCGCAGTTCATACAGATTAGTTTATTACACAGTACATTGAGGTAGAACAAAGAAAAATCACTAACAAAGCAGAATAAAGTGTAAACGCTCCAGAGAACGTGCAATAATGTACAATTTCTGACGAGGAGAATCAGAATCAGGTTTAACATCTCCAGCATTTGTCATAAAATCTGTTAACGTAGCAGCAGCAGTATATTGCGATGCATAATAATTGAAGCTGTGAATTACAGTAGGTGTCCATGTGTGTATATTTGTTAAATTAAATAAGTAGTGCAAAAAAGGTAGTGATGTAATGCTAATGGGTTCAGAGATCGGGTGGCAGAGGGGAAGAAACTGTTCCTGAATCATTGAGTGTGTGTCTTCAAGCTCCTGTGCCTCCTCCCTGATGGTAACAGTGAGAACTGAGCATCTTATCACACACGATTGTATGACAGTGGGACAGAAGCGGTCCCTGTGCCTTTGGACCTTTGTATCTTCCAGCCGATTGCAGAGAGGAGAGAGGAGGGAATATCTAGGGTGGGTGAAGTGTTTGATTATGCCGGTGCTTTTCTGAGCCCGTGAGAGTTATATTCCCACAGACGGCAGCTCCACAAGCTTCACCGCTGATCTAACAGGAGCAGATCACTATCATTTCCCCCCAATGTCAGCTGTTCATATTTTCATGTTTCTTTCTGTTAAACAAATCTAAATTGTGGAGTAGCTGTGGTGTGATTGAAATGCGTGGTGGTCAACTGTGAACTGTTGCCTCAAACCGGGGCAAATAGGGATAGACAATAAACGCTGGCCTTGCCAATGCCACCCCTTTACTAAGAAATAATAGCCCATAGTGATTATCCCGGATCATGGCACCAGTGTCGGCAGCAACATCAGTCAGAGATTCTTCCGGTTAAATCTGGTAACTTGTGGAAGACTCCTGTTTTGATTGGCCCTTGCTGTATTTTGTTCAGGCTCGACAGGCCGCGCCCTGCATCTTGTTTTTCGATGAGCTGGACTCCATCGCCAAGTCTCGCGGTGGGAGCGCAGGGGATGGCGGTGGGGCGGCAGACAGGGTGATCAACCAAATCCTCACTGAAATGGACGGCATGTCCAACAAGAAGAACGTCTTCATCATCGGAGCCACGAACAGGTAGATCGGAAGAGGCGCACTCACATACGTGCACCCTGTTCACTCCCGCATAGTCTGTCCCACAGACAGTCTCACTCCCACACACTCTGTCATAGAGGCACCATCACTCACACGGAAATTGTCCCAGAGACGTTTTCACTCTCGCAGACTCTGTCCCAGAGACGGACTCTCTCCCGCAGACTCTATCCCAGAGATGGACTCTCTCCCAGAGACGGACTCTCTCCCGCAGACTCTGTCCCGCAGACTCTCTCCCAGAGATGGACTCTCTCCCGCAGACTCTGTCCCAGAGACGGACTCTGTCCCGCAGACTCTGTCCCAGAGACAGACTCTCTCCCGCAGACTCTATCCCAGAGACGGACTCTGTCCCGCAGACTCTGTCCCAGAGTCAGACTCTCTCCCGCAGACGCTGTCCCAGAGACGGACTCTCTCCCACAGACTCTGTCCCAGAGACGAACTCTCTCCCGCAGACTCTCTCCCACAGACTCTGTCCCAGGGACGGACTCTCTCCCGCAGACTCTCTCCCAGAGATGGACTCTCTCCCGCAGACGCTGTCCCAGAGACGGACTCTCTCCCACAGACTCTGTCCCAGAGACGAACTCTCTCCCGCAGACTCTGTCCCAGAGACAGACTCTCTCCCACAGACTCTATCCCAGAGACGGACTCTCTCCCAGAGACGGACTCTCTCCCGCAGACTCTGTCCCAGGGACGGACTCTCTCCCGCAGACTCTGTCCCAGAGACGGACTCTGTCCCGCAGACTCTGTCCCAGAGACAGACTCTCTCCCGCAGACTCTATCCCAGAGACGGACTCTGTCCCGCAGACTCTGTCCCAGAGTCAGACTCTCTCCCGCAGACGCTGTCCCAGAGACGGACTCTCTCCCACAGACTCTGTCCCAGAGACGAACTCTCTCCCGCAGACTCTCTCCCACAGACTCTGTCCCAGGGACGGACTCTCTCCTGCAGACTCTCTCCCAGAGATGGACTCTCTCCCGCAGACGCTGTCCCAGAGACGGACTCTCTCCCACAGACTCTGTCCCAGAGACGAACTCTCTCCCGCAGACTCTGTCCCAGGGACGGACTCTCTCCCACAGACTCTATCCCAGAGACGGACTCTCTCCCAGAGACGGACTCTTTCCCGCAGACTCTGTCCCAGGGACGGACTCTCTCCCGCAGACTCTGTCCCAGAGACGGACTCTGTCCCGCAGACTCTGTCCCAGAGTCAGACTCTCTCCCGCAGACTCTGTCCCAGAGACGGACTCTCTCCCACAGACTCTGTCCCAGAGACGAACTCTCTCCCGCAGACTCTCTCCCACAGACTCTGTCCCAGGGACGGACTCTCTCCCGCAGACTCTCTCCCAGAGATGGACTCTCTCCCGCAGACGCTGTCCCAGAGACGGACTCTCTCCCACAGACTCTGTCCCAGAGACGAACTCTCTCCCGCAGACTCTGTCCCAGGGACGGACTCTCTCCCACAGACTCTATCCCAGAGACGGACTCTCTCCCAGAGACGGACTCTTTCCCGCAGACTCTGTCCCAGGGACGGACTCTCTCCCGCAGACTCTGTCCCAGAGACGGACTCTGTCCCGCAGACTCTGTCCCAGAGTCAGACTCTCTCCCGCAGACTCTGTCCCAGAGACGGACTCTCTCCCACAGACTCTGTCCCAGAGACGAACTCTCTCCCGCAGACTCTCTCCCACAGACTCTGTCCCAGGGACGGACTCTCTCCCGCAGACTCTCTCCCAGAGATGGACTCTCTCCCGCAGACGCTGTCCCAGAGACGGACTCTCTCCCACAGACTCTGTCCCAGAGACGAACTCTCTCCCGCAGACTCTGTCCCAGGGACGGACTCTCTCCCACAGACTCTATCCCAGAGACGGACTCTCTCCCAGAGACGGACTCTTTCCCGCAGACTCTGTCCCAGGGACGGACTCTCTCCCGCAGACTCTGTCCCAGAGATGGACTCTCTCCCGCAGACTCTGTCCCAGAGACTCTGTCCCAGGGACGGACTCTCTCGCACAGACTCTGTCCCAGAGACGGACTCTCTCCCGCAGACTCTGTCCCAGGGACGGACTCTCTCCCAGAGACGGACTCTCTCCCGCAGACTCTGTCCCAGAGACGAACTCTCTCCTGCAGACTCTGTCCCAGGGACGGACTCTCTCCCACAGACTCTATCCCAGAGACGGACTCTCTCCCAGAGACGGACTCTCTCCCGCAGACTCTGTCCCAGGGACGGACTCTCTCCCGCAGACTCTGTCCCAGAGACGGACTTTCTCCTGCAGACTCTGTCCCGCAAACTCTGTCCCAGAGACGGACTCTCTCCCGCAGACTCTGTCCCAGAGACTCCGTCCCAGGGACGGACTCTCTCGCACAGACTCTGTCCCAGAGACGGACTCTCTCCCGCAGACTCTGTCCCAGAGACGGACTCTCTCCTGCAGACTCTGTCCCGCAGACTCTGTCCCAGAGACGGACTCTCTCCCGCAGACTCTGTCCCAGAGACGGACTCTGTCCCAGAGACTCTGTCCCAGGGACGGACTCTCTCTCACAGACTCTGTCCCAGAGACGGACTCTCTCTCACAGACTCTGTCCCAGGGACGGACTGTCTCCCGCAGACTCTGTCCCAGAGACGGACTGTCTCTCACAGATATCTGCAAGGGTTAAAGGTCGAAGCTGATTTTATTGTCACACGCACATGTGCAATGGAAAACATACTTGCCTCATCAGTCCGGGTACATAACATCAGATAAGCAGTATTCACAAGAAATATATAAATAAAATATTCAATTTTTCCAAGAAAGACCATAAAATAGAGCAAAAACAAACAAAACCTTTTTAATCTGTGGCTGTGATACAGAGGGAGTGATCAGGGTTGTTCCGGTTTTCTCAAGAACCAGATGGTTGAAGGGAAGTAGCTGTTCTTGAAGCTGGTGGTGTGGGACTTCAGACTCCTCCGTCTCCTGCCCTGACCGAGATGGGAGGGAGCTTTGATGAATGCCTAGTTCTTGTACAACCTTCTGTAGGTACTACCGATGGAGGGAGGGGACGTGCCTCTGAAGAGTCCCCTCTGCAGTTTTTGACATTTCTGCACGTTCAGTTTGCAGCATCAGACCAAACTGCAACCAGCGAGGACACTTTCAACATCACATCTATACAACTTTGTCCAAGAATTTAATGATGAGCCAAACCTCCTCAACCTCCAAGGAAAATAAGGACCCTCGAGCACCTTCCTTATGACTGTATCTATGTGCAAGTTATAGGACAGGTCATTTGGTATGTTAGCAGCCAGGAACTTCACTGATTAATCTGATGCTCATCACTGCCATGCTCCTGATGTAGACTGGTGAATGTTTTCTCTCCTTCCTCTTCCCCTTCCTGAAACCAACATCAAGCAAAAGGACGTTACTGTGTGCAGAAGTAGAAGTGGCACCATTAGCCGTTTCTACTTCCGAGCACCGTCTCCCTGCAGGCCCACTCCCAGGGGTTTCTCTCAGGAATGAATCCCAGGGCCAGGTGCAGAGTCCAGTCCCAGAGGCCCACTCCCAAGGACAGAGATCGTACCGAGGGGTGTTCCGCTCGGTCCCAGCCAGGTTCACTTCCAGAAAGAGGGGATAGTCCCTCAGAGGTAAGGGGTAGGGTGTAACCATACACCAGACCCATTCCCATGAGGAAGACCCAGACAACCGGAGGACTCGTCTCAGTGGCAGGACTCCCTCCCGTGAGCTGGACCAGTCACTCCTGGGCACAAGGCCCACTTTTTTGGACATGGACATAACTAGGACAAGGTTTTCATGATCCATATCCCTCAACACACCGCATATTCATATCTAATTGGTTCTTAAACATCATATCATACCTATGTCCACCATCACCCCTAAAAGCTCATTCCAGGTACCCACCACTCTCCTCTTTTAACCTCTTCAGGAACAGGTATAACTAGGACAGTCTTACCGACAAATTATCCAGTCACCATCTCGTGGGAGCTTCCTCTGCACAAACCAACTGACGGGTCATGTTTCCTGCACTGCATTTCCACTTCCAAAGGGATTCACTGGACGAGAGCTGCTTTGGGACCCCTGGGGTGGTGAGGGTGCTGCAGAAATGATAGCACTTTCCTTATTGGTTTATTTACAGACCTGACATCATTGATCCAGCCATCCTGAGACCCCGGGCGACTGGATCAGCTAATTTATATCCCACTGCCCGATGAGAAGTCGCGGATGGCCATCTTGAAGGCCAACCTGAGAAGGTCTCCGATTGCAAAGGTAGGGAGATCTTGGTTCAATGCTGCCCACTGGCGCTGTCTGTGTGGAGTCTGAGAGAAAGAGATTAGCTTTTTCGTGTCACATGTATATCAGAATCAGGTTTAATATCACCGGCATATGTCATCATGTCATGAATTTTGTTAACTTTGTGGCAACAGTACATTGCAATATATAATAATAGAGAAAAAACTGTGAATTACAATAAATATATTTATATAAAATAGTTAATAAGAAGTGCGAAAGGAAGAAATGAAAAAATAGTGAGGTGGTGTTCATGGGTTCAATGTCCATTCAAAAATCTGGTGGCAGAGGGGAAGAGGCTGATCCTGAATCACTGAGTGAGTGCCTTCAGGCTCCTGTACCTCCTTCCTGATGGCAGCAATGAGAACAGAGCATGACCTGGGTGATGGGTGCCGCCTTCTTGAGGTACCTGGTCCTTCACGATGCCTGGATATTATGGAAGCTCGTGCTCATGATAAGTTTACAATTCCCTGCTGCTGACATTCATCCTGGGCAGTAGCTTCTCCCGCTCCCCCATGCCAGCAATAAGCCCTGTTTCCAGCCACGTTCTGGCCAGTTTAGAAGAGACTCCAGTTTTAAGGTAGGAAGCCATGGAATTTTGGTACAGAACATGTAAGAGACCAAATGATTTGGTAAAATCAGTGGACTAGCTGTCGTGCCCAAGGCAAGGGTAGGAGAAGAAAACCATACAGATTATGAACAGCTGCCAAAGACCTAACTAACCTTTCCAAATGGTTCAATTTAATATCAGAGAATGTATACCATATACAACTTGAAATTCTTACTCTTCACAGACATCCACAAAACAAAAAAACCCAAAGAGTGTATGACGGGTACTTCAGAACTCCAAAGCCCCCCCCCATACACAAGCAGCGGCAGAAGCATTGACCCCACCCTCTCCACACCCCCCACCCCTCACTGTCACCAGCGAGTGTTTCCTGCTCGGTATGGGAGCTACTCTCCACATGATTAAAAAACTGTAGAGAGTTGTGGACAGAACTCAGAACATCACAGAAACCAGACTCCCCTCCATGGACTCTGTCTTTACCTCAAACTGCCAGCGTAATCACTGGACATTCTGTCTACCCACCCCCTCCATCGGGCAGTAGGTACAAAAGCTGAGTACACATACTGCACGTCTCAAAGACATCTTCTGTCCCACTGTTACGACTATTAAATGGTTCCCTTGTACGGCATGGTAGTGTAGTGGTTAGCACAACGCGTTTCAGTACTGGCAACCTGGGTTCAATTCCCGACACTGCCTGCAAGGAGTTCATACGTTCTCCCCTTCACCACGTGGGTTTCCCCCAGGTACTCAGGTTTTCTCCCACTGTCCAAAGACGTACATTTGGCAGGTTAATTGGTCATTGTAAATTGTCCTGTAGTTAATTAAATCGAGGGATTGCTGGGCAACGTGGCTCCAAAGTCTGCGAAGGTTTGTTCCGTACTGTATCTGAACAAAACAGATGGACTCCTGACTTCATAATCTACCTTGGTGTCATATTGCACAGTATTGTTTACCTGCACTGCACTCTCTCTGTAGTTTCTACACTTTATTCTGCATTGTTTCTGCTCTCCCCAGTTCTACCTCAATGCTCTGATCTGTATGAACAATATACAAGACAAGCTCTTCACTGTATCTCACTACGTGTTACAGTAAAAGTCAGCTCCAATTGGCCACAGTCTGCTTTCCTTCCACACACCAAAGGTTTGCTAGTTAGAAGGTTAAATAGCCACTGTAGATTGTCACTTGTGTGCAGCTGAGGGGTAATATCTGGAGAGAGTTGCTGACCACCTTGAAAACCAATCCAGTAGGGACTCCGAACGCAGAGGTGGGAAGTCATGGAATTCAGGTGCGGAAGCAATGGAATAATACTTTCCGGGAGCTTCTGCCTGAGAACTTGGACAGCCTGGTATATACCAGCTCAGGCAAAACTAGGAGGTTTTGTTTCAGAGTTGTCACCTTATGTACAGATACTCCTGTACCTTGAGTTACTCTATGTACACACAATCAGGCTATGTACCTCCTTCACCTAATAAAGTGACCACGGAGTGTGTGCTCCTGGACTTTTGCTGCTGTAGCTCATCCACTGCGAGGTTTGAAGTGATAGATAGATAGATAGATAGATAGATACTTTATTCATCCCCATGGGGAAATTCAACTTTTTTTCCAATGTCCCATACACTTGTTGTAGCAAAATTAATAACATACAATACTTAACTCAGTAAAAAATATGATATGCATCTAAATCACTATCTCAAAAAGCATTAATAATAGCTTTTAAAAAGTTCTTAAGTCCTGGTGGTTGAATTGTAAAGCCTAATGGCATTGGGGAGTATTGACCTCTTCATCCTGTCTGAGGAGCATTGCATCGATAGTAACCTGTCGCTGAAACTGCTTCTCTGTCTCTGGATGGTGCTATGTAGAGGATGTTCAGAGTTTTCCATAATTGACCGTAGCCTACTCAGCGCCCTTCGCTCAGCTACCGATGTTAAACTCTCCAGTACTTTGCCCACGACAGAGCCCGCCTTCCTTACCAGCTTATTAAGACGTGAGGCGTCCCTCTTCTTAATGCTTCCTCCCCAACACGCCACCACAAAGAAGTGTTGCATATTCACAGATACTCTTCTGCGTACTACTGTTGTAACATGCGGTCATTTGAGTTACTGTCGCCCTCCTGTCAGCTTGAACCAGTCTGGCCGTTCTCCTCCGACCCCTCTCATTAACGAGGCATTTTCACCCACAGAACTGCTGCTCACTGAATGTTTTTAGTTTTTCATACCATTCTCTGTAAACTGTGTGTGAAAATCCCAGGAGATCAGCAGTTTCTGAGATACTCAAACCACCCCGTCTGGCACCAATAATCACTCCAAGGTCAAAGTCACTTAGATCACATTTCTTCCCCATTCTGATATTCGGTCTGAACAACAACTGAACCTCTTGACCATGTCTGCATGCTTTTACGCACTGAGTTGCTACGACATGATTAGCTGATCAGACATTTGCATTAATGAACAGTTGTACGGGAGTTCCTGGCACAGTACCACTGAGTGTATATAAGCTAAACTTGTGTATTTATATTTATTGTGTTCCTTATGCTTATTGTGGTTTTCCTGCTACACCAGATCCAGAGTAACAATCATTTTGTACACTCATATACTGAAGGGTGACGATAAATAATCTTGAATCGAAGCTGGTGATTATCATGGGGGGAGAGATGGAGTAGAGCCGACTCACGCGCACTCCTTCTGTTGTGTGGCAGGGTGTCGACTTGGGCTACCTGGCCAAGATAACCCACGGCTTCTCGGGAGCCGACCTGACCGAGATCTGCCAGAGGGCATGCAAGCTGGCAATCCGTGAGGCCATCGAGGCTGAGATCCGGCGGGAGCAGGAGCATCGGCACAATCCTGACACGGCCATGGTGAGTGATGGTGGGGTGGGGGCTATGGGAGAGGGAAGAGGGGCATGGGGCACCCCGGGGTGCCCTGCTGAAGGTGCTTTGGGATATCCTGCACTAGACGTTGAAAGGAAGGCAGCAATAAATCAGTGGGTTTGTGTGGCTGTGGGAGGTGTGCACAGTGCGGTACACTGTGGGCGGCACACTGCTGCAGCTGGTAGAGCCACTGCCCACAGCTCCATGGATGCCAGGTTCAGTCCCGACCTAGGGGCATTTCCCCTGCACAGTTTGCATGCCATCCCTGCGACCATGTGAATTTTCTTCTCTATCCCTAGGACTTGGGGGCCGGTGGATTTATTTGGCTCCTGTAAGTGTGCCTGGTGTAGGTGGGTGGTTGGATCTGTGAGAGTTGATGGGGATGTGAGATGAATAAAGAGATATCGGCATAGAAACTCATAACCAGAAGAGGTTCTGCAGATGCTCGAGACCTTGAATGACACACACAAAGTGCTGGAGGAACTCAGCGGGTCAGACAACCTCAATTGAGGGGAATAAACAAACAGCCTATCAGGTGGGACTCTTCATCAGGAGATCCAAAATGCCGACCAATAACTCCCCTCCGGAAATGCTGCCTAAGCCAGCTGGTGGTACAGTGACATCCGCACTGGACTTCGAGGCAAGTGGTCCTGCATTTGGATCTGATTGACTCCATGCACGCTTTCCATCCGTGCTGGCTTGAACGTCGAGCTAGCGACTCAGTCTTGGAAAAAAACAGGCAAAATGCTAAAGAAACAGCAGGGTTGCTGCTCAAAGCACAGGCGCAGAAAGGGACAACAACAATAGCTGCTGCCTGACTTGCTGAGTTCCTCCAGCATTTCATATATAGGACTGGTGGAAATGGGTGCCTGTTTCCCTGCTCGCTGCTCTCCAGTGTGACCTAACACCACCTTAGTAACTCATCACACAACCTTTCCACATCCGGATTTGCTCCCGTTCCCGTTCTCACATCTGTGGCTCATGTTTCCCAGGAGGACGACTATGACCCCGTTCCTGAAATCCGCTCCGATCACTTCGAGGAGGCCATGAGGTTCGGCCGCCGTTCAGTCAGCGACAACGACATCAGGAAGTACGAGATGTTCGCCCAGACGCTGCAGCAGAGCAGGGGCTTTGGGAACTTCAGGTCTGTACCGTCAGGTAGCCCCCCTACCTCATTCATCCCTCCGTATCTGCACCCCCCCACCCTGTCCATCCCTCCGTACCTTCACACCCCCCCCACCCCGTCCATCCCTCTGTATCTACACCCCCCACCCCATCCATCCCTCTGTATCTACACCCCCCACCCTGTCCATCCCTCCGTATCTACACCCCCCACCCCGTCCATCCCTCTGTATCTACACCCCCCACCCCATCCATCCCTCTGTATCTACACCCCCCACCCTGTCCATCCCTCCATATCTACACCCCCCACCCCGTCCATCCCTCCATAACTACCCCCCACCCTGTCCATCCCTCCGTATCTACACCCCCCACCCTGTCCATCCCTCCGTATCTACACCCCCCACCCCGTCCATCCCTCCGTATCTACACCCTCCACCCCGTCCATCCCTCCATATCTACACCCCCCACCCTGTCCATCCCTCCATATCTACACCCCCCCACCCTGTCCATCCCTCCGTATCTACACCCTCCCCACCCCGTCCATCCCTCCATATCTACACCCCCCACCCCGTCCATCCCACCGTAACTACACCCCCCACCCCGTCCATCCCTCCGTATCTACACCCTCCCCACCCCGTCCATCCCTCCATATCTACACCCCCCACCCCGTCCATCCCACCGTAACTACCCCACCCACCCTGTCCATCCCTCCGATGCTGTATCTACACCCCCCACCCCGTCCATCCCTCTGTATCTACACCCCCCCACCCCGTCCATCCCTCCGTATCCGCACCCCCCCCCCACCCCGTCCATCCCTCCGTATCCGCACCCCCCCCCACCCCGTCCATCCCTCCGTATCCGCACCCCCCCCCACCCCGTCCATCCCTCCGTATCCGCACCCCACCCCACCCCGTCCATCCCTCCGTATCTGCACCCCCCCCCACCCGGTCCATCCCTTCATATCTACCCCCCCACCCGGTCCATCCCTCCGTATCTGCAAACCCCCCCCCCCACCCCCGTCCATCCCTCCGTATCTGCACCCCCCCCACCCCGTCCATCCCTTCGTATCTACCCCCCCACCCGGTCCATCCCTCCGTATCTACACCCCCCCATCCGGTCCATCCCTCTGTATCTACACCCCCCCATCCGGTCCATCCCTCCGTATCTACACCCCCCCATCCGGTCCATCCCTCCGTATCTACCCCCCCATCCGGTCCATCCCTCCGTATATACACCCCCCACCCCGTCCATCCCTCCGTAACTACCCCCCCACCCCGTCCATCCCTCCGTATCAACAACCCCCCACCCTGTCCATCCCTCCGTATCTGCAAACCCCCCACCCATCCATCCCTCCGTATCCGCACCCCCCCACCCGTCCATCCCTCCGTATCCGCACCCCCCACCCCGTCCATCCCTCCGTATCTGCACCCCCCCCCCACCCCGTCCATCCCTTCGTATCTACCCCACCACCCGGTCCATCCCTCCGTATCTACACGCCCCACCCCGTCCATCCCTCCGTAACTACCCCCCCACCCCGTCCATCCCTCCGTATCTACACCCCCCCATCCGGTCCATCCCTCCGTATCTACACCCCCCACCCCGTCCATCCCTCCGTAACTACCCACCCCACCCCGTCCATCCCTCCGTATCTACACCCCCCACCCTGTCCATCCCTCCAATGCTGTATCTACACCCCCCACCCGTCCATCCCTCTGTATCTGCACCCCCCCATCCGGTCCATCCCTCTGTATCTACACCCCCCACCCTATCCATCCCTCCGTATCTGCACCCCCCCATCCGGTCCATCCCTCCGTATCTACACCCCCCACCCCGTCCATCCCTCCGTATCTGCAAACCCCCCACCCGTCCATCCCTCCGTATCCGCACCCCCCCCACCCGTCCACCCCTCCGTATCTGCACCCCCCCACCCGGTCCATCCCTTCATATCTACCCCCCCACCCGGTCCATCCCTCCGTATCTACACCCCCCACCCCGTCCATCCCTCCGTAACTACCCCCCCACCCCGTCCATCCCTCCGTATCTACACCCCCCCCATCCGGTCCATCCCTCCGTATCTACACCCCCCACCCCATCCATCCCTCCGTATCTGCAAACCCCCCACCCGTCCATCCCTCCGTATCCGCACCCCCCCCACCCGTCCATCCCTCCGTATCTACACCCCCCACCCGTCCATCCCTCCGTATCCGCACCCCTCCCCACCCCGTCCATCCCTCCGTATCTACACCCTCCCCACCCCGTCCATCCCACCGTAACTACCCCCCCACCCTGTCCATCCCTCCGATGCTGTATCTACACCCCCCACCCCGTCCATCCCTCTGTATCTGCACCCCCCCCACCCGGTCCATCCCTCTGTATCTACACCCCCCACCCCGTCCATCCCTCTGTATCTGCAAACCCCCCACCCGTCCATCCCTCCGTATCCGCACCCCCCCACCCAGTCCATCCCTCCGTATCTACACCCCCCACCCGTCCATCCCTCCGTATCCGCACCCCACCCCACACCGTCCATCCCTCCGTATCTGCACCCCCCCACCCGGTCCATCCCTTCATATCTACCCCCCCACCCGGTCCATCCCTCCGTATCTGCAAACCCCCCCCCCCCCACCCCGTCCATCCCTCCGTATCTGCACCCCCCCCACCCCGTCCATCCCTTCGTATCTACCCCCCCACCCGGTCCATCCCTCCGTATCTACACCCCCCCATCCGGTCCATCCCTCCGTATCTACAACCCCCATCCAGTCCATCCCTCCGTATCTACACCCCCACATCCGGTCCATCCCTCCGTATCTACCCCCCCACCCGGTCCATCCCTCCGTATCTACACCCCCCCATCCGGTCCATCCCTCCGTACCTACACCCCCCACCCCGTCCATCCCTCCGTAACTACCCCCCCACCCCGTCCATCCCTCCGTATCTACACCCCCCCACCCTGTCCATCCCTCCGTATCTGCAAACCCCCCACCCATCCATCCCTCCGTATCTGCACCCCCCCCCACCCCGTCCATCCCTTCGTATCTACCCCCCCACCCGGTCCATCCCTCCGTATCTACACCCCCCACCCCGTCCATCCCTCCGTAACTACCCCCCCCCACCCCGTCCATCCCTCCGTATCTACATCCCCCCTTCCGGTCCATCCCTCCGTATCTACACCCCCCACCCCGTCCATCCCTCCATAACTACCCCCCCCACCCCGTCCATCCCTCCGTATCTACACCCCCCACCCTGTCCATCCCTCCAATGCTGTATCTACACCCCCCACCCTGTCCATCCCTCCGTATCTGCACCCCCCCATCCGGTCCATCCCTCCGTATCTACACCCCCCACCCCGTCCATCCCTCCGTATCTGCAAACCCCCCACCCGTCCATCCCTCCGTATCCGCACCCCCCCCACCCGTCCATCCCTCCGTATCTACACCCCCCACCCGTCCATCCCTCTGTATCCGCACCCCACCCCACCCCGTCCATCCCTCCGTATCCGCACCCCCCCATCCGGTCCATCCCTCCGTATCTACACCCCCCACCCCATCCATCCCTCCGTATCTGCAAACCCCCCACCCGTCCATCCCTCCGTATCCGCACCCCCCCCACCCTGTCCATCCCTCCGTATCCGCACCCCCCCAACCCCGTCCATCCTTCCGTATCTGCACACGCCCCACCCCGTCCATCCCTCCGTATCTACACCCTCCACCCCGTCCATCCCTCCATATCTACACCCCCCACCCTGTCCATCCCTCCATATCTACACCCCCCCACCCTGTCCATCCCTCCGTATCTACACCCTCCCCACCCCGTCCATCCCTCCATATCTACACCCCCCACCCCGTCCATCCCACCGTAACTACACCCCCCACCCCGTCCATCCCTCCGTATCTACACCCTCCCCACCCCGTCCATCCCTCCATATCTACACCCCCCACCCCGTCCATCCCACCGTAACTACCCCACCCACCCTGTCCATCCCTCCGATGCTGTATCTACACCCCCCACCCCGTCCATCCCTCTGTATCTACACCCCCCCACCCCGTCCATCCCTCCGTATCCGCACCCCCCCCCCACCCCGTCCATCCCTCCGTATCCGCACCCCCCCCCCACCCCGTCCATCCCTCCGTATCCGCACCCCCCCCACCCCGTCCATCCCTCCGTATCCGCACCCCACCCCACCCCGTCCATCCCTCCGTATCTGCACCCCCCCCCACCCGGTCCATCCCTTCATATCTACCCCCCCACCCGGTCCATCCCTCCGTATCTGCAAACCCCCCCCCCACCCCGTCCATCCCTCCGTATCTGCACCCCCCCCACCCCGTCCATCCCTTCGTATCTACCCCCCCACCCAGTCCATCCCTCCGTATCTACACCCCCCCATCCGGTCCATCCCTCTGTATCTACACCCCCCCATCCGGTCCATCCCTCCGTATCTACACCCCCCCATCCGGTCCATCCCTCCGTATCTACCCCCCCCATCCGGTCCATCCCTCCGTATCTACACCCCCCACCCCGTCCATCCCTCCGTAACTACCCCCCAACCCCGTCCATCCCTCCGTATCAACAACCCCCCACCCTGTCCATCCCTCCGTATCTGCAAACCCCCCACCCATCCATCCCTCCGTATCCGCACCCCCCCACCCGTCCATCCCTCCGTATCCGCACCCCCCACCCCGTCCATCCCTCCGTATCTGCACCCCCCCCCCACCCCGTCCATCCCTTCGTATCTACCCCACCACCCGGTCCATCCCTCCGTATCTACACGCCCCACCCCGTCCATCCCTCCGTAACTACCCCCCCACCCCGTCCATCCCTCCGTATCTACACCCCCCCATCCGGTCCATCCCTCCGTATCTACACCCCCCACCCCGTCCATCCCTCCGTAACTACCCACCCCACCCCGTCCATCCCTCCGTATCTACACCCCCCACCCTGTCCATCCCTCCAATGCTGTATCTACACCCCCCACCCGTCCATCCCTCTGTATCTGCACCCCCCCATCCGGTCCATCCCTCTGTATCTACACCCCCCACCCTATCCATCCCTCCGTATCTGCACCCCCCCATCCGGTCCATCCCTCCGTATCTACACCCCCCACCCCGTCCATCCCTCCGTATCTGCAAACCCCCCACCCGTCCATCCCTCCGTATCCGCACCCCCCCCACCCGTCCACCCCTCCGTATCTACACCCCCCACCCGTCCATTCCTCCGTATCCGCACCCCACCCCACCCCGTCCATCCCTCCGTATCCGCACCCCCCCATCCGGTCCATCCCTCCGTATCTACACCCCCCACCCCGTCCATCCCTCCGTATCTGCAAACCCCCCACCCGTCCATCCCTCCGTATCCGCACCCCCCCCACCCTGTCCATCCCTCCGTATCCGCACTCCCCCCACCCCGTCCATCCTTCCGTATCTGCACACCCCCCACCCCGTCCATCCCTTCGTATCTACCCCCCCACCCGGTCCATCCCTCCGTATCTACACCCCCCACCCCGTCCATCCCTCCGTAACTACCCCCCCCACCCCGTCCATCCCTCCGTATCTACACCCCCCCATCCGGTCCATCCCTCCGTATCTACACCCCCCACCCCATCCATCCCTCCGTATCTGCAAACCCCCCACCCGTCCATCCCTCCGTATCCGCACCCCCCCCACCCGTCCATCCCTCCGTATCTACACCCCCCACCCGTCCATCCCTCCGTATCCGCACCCCTCCCCACCCCGTCCATCCCTCCGTATCTACACCCTCCCCACCCCGTCCATCCCACCGTAACTACCCCCCCCACCCTGTCCATCCCTCCGATGCTGTATCTACACCCCCCACCCCGTCCATCCCTCTGTATCTGCACCCCCCCCACCCGGTCCATCCCTCTGTATCTACACCCCCCATCCCGTCCATCCCTCTGTATCTACACCCCCCACCCCGTCCATCCCTCCGTATCTGCAAACCCCCCACCCGTCCATCCCTCCGTATCCGCACCCCCCCCACCCGTCCACCCCTCCGTATCTACACCCCCCACCCGTCCATTCCTCCGTATCCGCACCCCACCCCACCCCGTCCATCCCTCCGTATCCGCACCCCCCCATCCGGTCCATCCCTCCGTATCTACACCCCCCCACCCCGTCCATCCCTCCGTATCTGCAAACCCCCCACCCGTCCATCCCTCCGTATCCGCACCCCCCCCACCCTGTCCATCCCTCCGTATCCGCACTCCCCCCACCCCGTCCATCCTTCCGTATCTGCACACCCCCCACCCCGTCCATCCCTTCGTATCTACCCCCCCACCCGGTCCATCCCTCCGTATCTACACCCCCCACCCCGTCCATCCCTCCGTAACTACCCCCCCACCCCGTCCATCCCTCCGTATCTACACCCCCCCATCCGGTCCATCCCTCCGTATCTACACCCCCCACCCCATCCATCCCTCCGTATCTGCAAACCCCCCACCCGTCCATCCCTCCGTATCCGCACCCCCCCCACCCGTCCATCCCTCCGTATCTACACCCCCCACCCGTCCATCCCTCCGTATCCGCACCCCTCCCCACCCCGTCCATCCCTCCGTATCTACACCCTCCCCACCCCGTCCATCCCACCGTAACTACCCCCCCACCCTGTCCATCCCTCCGATGCTGTATCTACACCCCCCACCCCGTCCATCCCTCTGTATCTGCACCCCCCCCACCCGGTCCATCCCTCTGTATCTACACCCCCCACCCCGTCCATCCCTCTGTATCTGCAAACCCCCCACCCGTCCATCCCTCCGTATCCGCACCCCCCCACCCAGTCCATCCCTCCGTATCTACACCCCCCACCCGTCCATCCCTCCGTATCCGCACCCCACCCCACACCGTCCATCCCTCCGTATCTGCACCCCCCCACCCGGTCCATCCCTTCATATCTACCCCCCCACCCGGTCCATCCCTCCGTATCTGCAAACCCCCCCCCCCCACCCCGTCCATCCCTCCGTATCTGCACCCCCCCCCCACCCCGTCCATCCCTTCGTATCTACCCCCCCACCCGGTCCATCCCTCCGTATCTACACCCCCCCATCCGGTCCATCCCTCCGTATCTACAAACCCCATCCAGTCCATCCCTCCGTATCTACACCCCCCCATCCGGTCCATCCCTCCGTATCTACCCCCCCACCCGGTCCATCCCTCCGTATCTACACCCCCCCATCCGGTCCATCCCTCCGTACCTACACCCCCCACCCCGTCCATCCCTCCGTAACTACCCCCCCACCCCGTCCATCCCTCCGTATCTACACCCCCCCACCCTGTCCATCCCTCCGTATCTGCAAACCCCCCACCCATCCATCCCTCCGTATCTGCACCCCCCCCCACCCCGTCCATCCCTTCGTATCTACCCCCCCACCCGGTCCATCCCTCCGTATCTACACCCCCCACCCCGTCCATCCCTCCGTAACTACCCCCCCCCACCCCGTCCATCCCTCCGTATCTACATCCCCCCTTCCGGTCCATCCCTCCGTATCTACACCCCCCACCCCGTCCATCCCTCCATAACTACCCCCCCACCCCGTCCATCCCTCCGTATCTACACCCCCCACCCTGTCCATCCCTCCAATGCTGTATCTACACCCCCCACCCTGTCCATCCCTCCGTATCTGCACCCCCCCATCCGGTCCATCCCTCCGTATCTACACCCCCCACCCCGTCCATCCTTCCGTATCTGCACACGCCCCACCCCGTCCATCCCTTCGTATCTACCCCCCCACCCGGTCCATCCCTCCGTATCTACACCCCCCACCCCGTCCATCCCTCCGTAACTACCCCCCCACCCCGTCCATCCCTCCGTATCTACACCCCCCCATCCGGTCCATCCCTCCGTATCTACACCCCCCACCCCATCCATCCCTCCGTATCTGCAAACCCCCCACCCGTCCGTCCCTCCGTATCCGCACCCCCCCCACCCGTCCATCCCTCCGTATCCGCACCCCTCCCCACCCCGTCCATCCCTCCGTATCTACACCCTCCCCACCCCGTCCATCCCTCCATATCTACACCCCCCACCCCGTCCATCCCACCGTAACTATCCCCCCCACCCCGTCCATCCCTCTGTATCTACACCCCCCACCCCGTCCATCCCACCGTAACTATCCCCCCCACCCCGTCCATCCCTCTGTATCTACACCCCCCACCCGTCCATCCCTCCGTATCCGCACCCCTCCCCACCCCGTCGATCCCTCCGTATCTACACCCTCCCCACCCCGTCCATCCCTCCATATCTACACCCCCCACCCCGTCCATCCCACCGTAACTATCCCCCCCACCCCGTCCATCCCTCTGTATCTACACCCCCCCCACCCCGTCCATCCCTCCGTATCTGCACCCCCCCACCCGGTCCATCCCTTCATATCTACCCCCCCACCCGGTCCATCCCTCCGTATCTGCAAACCCCCCCCCACCCCGTCCATCCCTCCGTATCTGCACCCCCCCCCACCCCGTCCATCCCTTCGTATCTACCCCCCCCATCCAGTCCATCCCTCCGTATCTACACCCCACCATCCGGTCCATCCCTCCGTATCTACCCCCCCACCTGGTCCATCCCTCCGTATCTACACCCCTCCATCCGGTCCATCCCTCCGTATCTACACCCCCCACCCCGTCCATCCCTCCGTAACTACCCCCCCACCCCGTCCATCCCTCCGTATCTACACCCCCCCACCCTGTCCATCCCTCCGTATCTGCAAACCCCCCACCCCGTCCATCCCTTCGTATCTACCCCCCCACCCGGTCCATCCCTCCGTATCTACACCCCCCACCCCGTCCATCCCTCCGTAACTACCCCCCCACCCCGTCCATCCCTCCGTATCTACACCCCCCCATCCGGTCCATCCCTCCGTATCTACACCCCCCACCCCGTCCATCCCTCCGTAACTACCCCCCCACCCCGTCCATCCCTCCGTATCTACACCCCCCACCCTGTCCATCCCTCCAATGCTGTATCTACACCCCCCACCCGTCCATCCCTCTGTATCTGCACCCCCCCATCCGGTCCATCCCTCCGTATCTACACCCCCCACCCTGTCCATCCCTCCGATGCTGTATCTACACCCCCCACCCTGTCCATCCCTCCGTATCTGCAAACCCCCCACCCATCCATCCCTCCGTATCTGCACCCCCCCCCCCACCCCGTCCATCCCTTCGTATCTACCCCCCCACCCGGTCCATCCCTCCGTATCTACACCCCAGTAAGTTTGTCAAACAGGACCTGCCTTTGCTGAATCCGTGCTGCATCTGCCTGATGGATCCATTTCTTTCCAGATGTCTCACTATTTCTTCTTTAATGATAGTTTCACGCATTTTCTCAACTACAGATGTTCAATTAACTGGCCTATAGTTACCTGCCTTTTGCCAACATCTTTGTTTGAACAGTGTCGTAACATTCATTGTCTTCTAATCTGCCAGAACCTGCCCAGGGTCCAGAGGATTTTGGTAAATCTACTATAAAGCCTGCCATTTCTTTCAGTATCCTGGGATGCATTCCATCTGGACCAGGAGACTTGTCTACCCACAAGTTTGCTCAACACGGCCTCTTTAGTGATAGCTACTGTATCAAGGTCCACACCTCCCATTGCATCCATAACATCACTCTTTGGCATGTTAGATGTGTCCTCCGCCATGAAGACCAACACAAAATAGTCATTCAAAGCCTCAGCCGTTTCCTCATTACCCAATGTCAATTTCTCCTTCTCGTCCTCCAAGGGACCTACATTCGCTTTAGCCTCGCACACATGAGGAAATCTGCAGATGCTGGAAATTGAAGCAACACACACAAAATGCTGGTGGAATGCAGCAGGCCAGGCAGCATCTATAGGGAGAAGTACAGTCGACGTTTCGGGCCGAGACCCTTCGTCCTGAGCATTTTGTGTGTGTTGCTTCACTTTAGCCACCCTTTTCTGCTTTATATATTTATAAAAACTTTTACTGTCTGTTTTTATATTTTGTGCTAGTTTATTTTCATAATCTAGCTTCCCTTTCTTTATTGCTCACTCAGTGGTTCTTCGTTGGTTTTTAAAATTTTCCCAATCTTCCAGTTTCCCACTACTCTTGGTGACTTTGTACGCACGAGCTTTTAGTTTGATGCCTTCTTTTATTTCCTTAGTTATCCAAAGCTGACTCTCCCCACCCTCACTGTCCTTGCTTTTAACTGGAATCCACTTTTGTTCAGCACTGTGAAAAATCTCTTTGAAAGTCTTCCACTATTTCTCAACTGTCCCACCATATAGCCTGTGTTCACAGTCTACACGAGCCAAATCCTCCCTAATCCCATTGTAGTCTCCATTGTTTAGGCATAATACACTGATTTTAGATTGAACTATTGCACCTGTATGATCATCTGTATTACTCCATTTGTATCAATCATACCATTATCACTCTTTCCAAGAGGATTTCTAACTACAAGATCACTAATTTTACCTGTCTCATTGTGCAGGACCAGATCTAGGACAGCCCATTCCCTTGTAGGTTCAGTAACATGCTGTTCAAGAAAACCATCATGGATGCATTCTATGACGTCCTCCTCAAGTCTGCCTCGACCAGCTTGATTCACCCAATCCATTTGCAAGTTAATGTCCCCCACGATAACTGCTCTTGCATTCTTACACGCCTCAGGTATTTCTCTGTTTATTGCCTGTGCCACTGTGAGGTTATTCGGTGGCCGATAGACAACTCTCACCAGTGATTTTTTTTCCCTTTACTATTCCTGATCTCTACCCTGATGGATTCAGCATTCTGCTCCTTAGATCTTATATCGTCTCTCACTATCTACACCCGTATCTACACCCCCCACCCTGTCCATCCCTCCGATGCTGTATCTACACCCCCCACCCCGTCCATCCCTCCGTATCTACACCCCCCCACCCTGTCCATCCCTCCGTATCTACACCCCCCACCCCGTCCATCCCTCCGTATCTGCAAACCCCCCACCCGTCCATCCCTCCGTATCCGCACCCCCCCCACCCGTCCATCCCTCCGTATCTACACCCCCCACCCGTCCATCCCTCCGTATCCGCACCCCACCCCACCCCGTCCATCCCTCCGTATCCGCACCCCCCCATCCGGTCCATCCCTCCGTATCTACACCCCCCACCCCGTCCATCCCTCCGTATCTGCAAACCCCCCACCCTGTCCATCCCTCCGTATCCGCACCCCCCCACCCCGTCCATCCCTCCGTATTCGCACCCCCCCCTCACCCACGTCCATCCATCCGTACTGGCACCTCGCCAGCTGCACCGCTCAAACCAGCTCGGATGCCAGGTCAAAAATCAAAAGCGCAGCTGAAATAAAATCGGAAAAACCCTGCAGGTCAGGCAGCATCTGTGTGAGGAAAGCCATTGGCAATTCAGGTCAGGGGTCAGGGACAGTTCTGACGAAGGGTTCTTTGAACATAGAACATTACAGCGTAGGTACAGTCCCTTCAGCTCACGATGTCTGTACTGAATCATACTTATTCTCATCTGTGTGCATGCAATTTATCTCCCTCCATATTCATGTGTGTCCCTCGAACAGCCTCTCAAAGACCACTAATGTATCAGTTATCAGCACCACCCCAGTATCCACCACTCCCTGTGTAAAATCAGTTCACCGTACACATCTTTAAATTTTACCGCTCTCACCTTAAATGTACACTCTCTAGTATTGGATATTGTGGTGTACCTTTTGCTAGGTCTTGTAACAAAGAACCAAATGACACAGAGTAGATCTGTTCAGAGACACATTTATTGCTAGCATATTGATATCTCAGAATGGTGCCATCCATCATTAAGCACGCCCATCACCCAGGACAAGCCCTCTTCTCATTGCTACCATCGGGTAGGAGGAACAGGAGCCTGAAGGCACACACTCAATGTTACAGGAATAGTTTCTTCCCCTCTGCCATCCAATTTCAGAATGAACATTGAACCCAAAAACACTACCTCACTATGTTTTTTGTACTACTTATTTAATTCAACTTATATACAAGGATTAGGTTTAATATCACCAACATATGTCATGAAATTGATATTATGTATCAGTACAATGCATTACATATATATTTTTTATTTTTATGTACTATATTGTACTGTAACATTTTTATTATCTATTATAAATAAAATATTATTTTTATTATTTGTATTGCATTGTATTGCTGCCACATAACAACAAATTATACCTGATTCTGTCTGTTACCCGTTAGGGTTTGTTCACCTCTCTGTCTCCAACACACAAAGAATAAATTGCCAGCCTGTCCAACCTGTCCTTATAACTCAGCCCCTTAAATCATGGCAACATTCTTGTAAATCTTTCCTGCACTCCTAGGTCAGTGTCATCTTAGCTATAGCATGGCATCCTTACCTTCAATCTTTCTTCATCCCTCCCACGCCTTCCACCCACCCTATTCCATCTGCCTATCAACCCCTCCCCATCACCCATCAGCCTCGACACAAAGTCCTACCCTCTGTATGTCAGTCTTTCCTCTTCCCTCTCATCCTCAGTGCAGAGTTGTGGCCTGGAATGTTGGTATAGTCCTTTTGCCTCTGCAGACGCTGCTTGACCCATTGAGTACTCCCACCGTTCCATCCTTGTTTCACATTCCAGTACCTGCAGTCAATCTCCCTGCCTTCCGGTGCCACAAGGCTCCCACCGCAGACTGTTGGGTGGAGGAGACCTCGTGATGTCAGGCGATGGATGTCCCAAAGTCCACCAATGTCAATATCCTCTTCCTCTTCCAGGTTTCCATCTGGTAGCCAGTCCAGTGGTCAGGGAAGCGACAGAGGGAGCGGAGGGAACCTGTACCGTGAGGATGGAGACGATGACCTTTACAACTGAGGAAGCCGCCAAAGGTTAAGGTTGCACGGGTCGTGATTCGGAATGGGCTGCCACCCAAACCCTCCCCAGTGCATTGCCAAGAACGCAAATACCAACATAAACTTTGGAGGAAAGTGGGACGTTATCCACTAGGGTTTGGGCCTGGAATGTTGCTTCATCTTGGGATGTCGAACGTCATATCCCATCGGCTGTGTTCAATTAATGGTGGATGTGATTTAATCGATCAGCAGTTTGTACAGCTCTCAACCCAGGATTGTGCAGGTCCTGTGTGTGTGTCTGTGTGTATCCCCATCTGGCTCAACCCCAGCCTCTACATAATATATAATATATATATATATCTTCGCCTCCTGTACATTAAGCTTGGTACTCATCCACACGTGGACTGGATGATCAGATATTTGACTCTTTGACTAAATATAAACTGAAAGGATGTTTTCCAAAGACAATCATCATTTTACGGAGTTACTTTTGCAGTGTGGTTCTGAATATTAAAGATTTTCAGTTATTGGGAGAATAATTAAAATCTAGATTGTCACTGTAGACCTGTCATGTCAGACAATGATTTTGTGTGTGTGTGTGTGTGTGTGTGTGTGTGTGTTGCTCTGGATTTCCAGCAGCTCAGATTTCCTCTGTGGATATAGATCAGTACAGCACAGGAACGGTCCTTTTGTGCCAAACTAATTGATCCAGTAATTCAATGCCTAACTCCTTCTGCCAACACGAAGTCCATATCACTTCATTCTCTGCGTATGTCTGAGAGCCTCTATAAGCCTCGCACTCCACCCTTGGCACTGCATTCCAGGCATCCACACTCTTTGTAAGTAGACTTACCCCGCACAGCTTTGAACCAAGGCCAGTCGGCTAAGTTGGAAGAGGTCCAGGTAAAGTGAGGTGGTACCCCTGCTAAGCAGGAAGGCCAAAGGTAAATGGGTGGATAGTCAGCACCCTGTGGTTGTATAGAGACGGCCATGAGCAGGGTGGAAATGCAGATGGGGATGAAGGAACGGACAAGGGTGTCTTGCAGGGAATTCTCTCTTTGGAATGCTGCAATGGGAAGAGCAGCAAGGGTACATGAGGTGGTGACATCGGCTGATGGTTGAGGGGGAACAGTGTGAGACAAGAGGAACCCTATCCCCAACTGCACCTTCTGAATACCACACCTATGGCTGCTTGTGAGTTTCAAATGAAGCACGGTCATGCGTTGGGTAATGTCATTTCCTGTCGGTGTTTAGGGCACCTCAATATGTTTATGTTATGTTACTGATTTTACAACACCACAGTGTTACAATATTTATGTGTATTTAAAAGGTGCATTGGGTACGGAGGGATTCATTGTATCTGCATTTTATTACTTGTGGGAACGAAGCATTTTTAATTTAGAGAAAAGGCCCTTCTGGCCCAACAAGCCCACGCCACCCATTTTACACCCATGTGACCATATCAACTGGTACGTCTTTGGACTGTGGGAGGAAACTCGCGTGGTCATGGGGGAAACGTATAAACTCCTTACTGACTGCAGTGGGAATCGAACCTGGCCGCCGGCATTGTAATGCTTTGTGCTAACCACTATACTACCAAGCCGCCTCCTCCCTCTGATAATCAACTGTCTAGCCCAGCATTTCTCAACCTTTTTCAGCCCAATTCCCCCCAAAGCACTTTCATACTTGCCAATGTCCCTCTTAGGCACAATATACTTACTGGTGCCCCATAGTGTAAAAACACGTCTAACAAGAGAAAAATTATTCTGCTTTATATTTTTATTTGTCCTTAAACCTAGCTTACCTGTGAACTGTACAGCAGCTTCGGCATAATGAGATCCTCGAGCTTGATGGTTTTTAACAGGAGTTGAAATATCTGGTTCAAGTTGTGACAGAAAAAGCTTTAAGTCCCCGTGCGTAACATTGTCCAAGCAGTTTCTGGTTTTTGCGAGTATGTGGTTGACTGCACTGAAGTCTCTTCAACAAAGTGGGAGAATGGAAATGCAATGAAGAGCAATTTGGCTCTTCTCCGAAGTCCAGGAAACTTCGTATGACAGTGCAGCCACATACCTCAAAAGGCGACATTTTTGAAAAGCTTTTTTGCTTCTTCGTTATTCTGAATTTCAATAATTTCTTCTCGCAAGCCCTCTTCCTGTTCTTCTAGTTTGCAAAGAAATGGGTTAATTACCCAGTCTGGAATTTCCAGATCGTTCAAATCTTTGAATTGATTCTGAAAATCCTTCTTCAGTGAATGCAGGTATAAGCAGTACTCTTGCAAATCACCATCTGTGAAAGGGACTGTTGTACTTTCCATGCAGGGAAACGTTCTTCACCCAATGTTTTCAACCACAGTGTCAAAAACATCAAAGAAGCTTTTTAAGTAGCAGCCTTTGATTGCCAATGCACTTCAGTGTGAAGAAGCAAGCATTCAAACTCTTCATTATTATCTTGGTATAACAAATATCTTGCTATTTAATGGATGAGCTTTAATCTTGTTGATAGCAGATATTACAAGAGTCGTGCTTGAAACAAGTCGCTAGCTGAGGTTTTGGCTGTGAGATGTTGACTTGCACAAAGGATTACAGACAGATTTGGAATCTTATTTTCATAAATGCCGCTAAACCAACATGGGGACCTGTCATACATGATGCTCCATCCGTTGCACAAGGAATCGTGTTCTTGATCGGAATACTTTTATTCTCAAATACATTTTGAACTCATGCTAGATTGATTTTTCATTGATAGTTTTTTTTTTACTTTTTACAAAAGAGAATCTCTTCATAAACATTTCCACTTTTGATTAACCATACATACATTGTTAGCAATGCCTCATTGTCTCGCACAGTTGACTCATCCAGTTGTATTCCAAATTCTGTTTTCTGCAGCTCTGTGCATAGTTGACAGTCAATGTCATCACTAATTTCGTCAATATGACGAGCTACAGAGTTATTACTCAGGAATCGATTTTAAAATACTGGTATCCATTTTGAGAACAATAGTGAGCACTCCTGATACAGCAGCAGGCGTTATTAATCTTTCACCAGTTGTAGGAGATATTCCACACCTTGCTGTCATTTTGGAACTGTTATGAGAAGCAATGAGACCACTATCAACGTCATTTTTATCTTCTTTGGGAAATGACTCAAATGTGCAATGCTTTTCAAATGCTTCTTTCATCTTGTGGATCTGAGCAATACCAAAAGTAGCCTTTCCAGGGTGTCTTTTACGGAAGTGTTCCTGCAATCTTGGTGGTTCATGGCTTCATTAGGCAGTAGAGTGTTACAAATAAGATACACTGGGCATCACTGATCTGACGGGAACAGAATAAAACCATACTCCAGGTATGTAACATTGTATGACGCACTTTCTGTAGTTTAGTTTTCTTAGCAGGATTAGAATTCAAGGCTTCACCGCCTTCAGACACAGAAATTACACTGTATATACTTACCCATTATTAACGGGTTTAAATTAAAATAATAAGAAACACAAATTTCCCCTCACCCACCTCCCTCCACTGTCTCTATCTCGGGAGACAGCTTATCCATCGATGTCTGTTACAAACCCACACACTATCACAGCTACCCGAACTATACCTCGTCCCACCCAGTTATTTGTAAAAACGCCACCCCCTTCTCTCAATTCCTCCGTCACTGCCGCATCTGCTCTCAGGATGAGGCTTTTCATTCAAGAATGAAGGAGATGTCCCCCTTTTTCAAAGAAAGGGGTTTCCTTTCCTCCACCACCACCGCCGCCCTCAACCACAAATCTCTTGCATTTCACGCACATCTGCCCTTACCCCATCCTCCCACCACTCTACCAGAGATAGGGTTCCTCTTGTCCTCACCTACCACCCCACCAGCCTCCACGTACAGCACATAATTCACCGAAACTTCCACCACCTCCAACGGGATCCCACAATCAAGCACATCCCCCCCCACCCCACTTTCTGTGTTCCGCAGGGATCGCTCCCTACGTAACTCCCTTGTCCATTCCTCCCTTCCCACTGATCTTCCTCCTGGCACATATCCTTGGAAGCAGAACAAGTGCTACACCTGCCCCTACATCTCCTCCTCCACCACCATTCAGGGCCCTAAACAGTCCTTCCAGGTGAGGCGACACTTTGCCAGTGAGTCTGTTGGGGTCATCTACCATGTCCAGTGTTCCTCTGGTGTGGCTTCCCGTATATCGATGAGACCCGGCGTAGACAGGGAGACCACTTCGCCGAGCACCTGAAAAAGCGGGATCTCCCAGTGGCCTCCCATTTTAATTCCACTTCCCATTCCCATTCTGATATGTCCATCCATGGCCTCCTTATCCGTTAATCATGATCATGGTTGATCGAGCCATGGACTCATCTCCATCTACCTGCCTTTTGCCCATAACCCTTAATCCCCCTACTATGCAAAAATCTACCCAACCTTCTCTTAAGTATATTTACGGAGGTAGCTTCCACTGCTTCATTGTGCAGAGAATTCCACAGATTCTCCACTCTCTAGGAAAAACAGTTTCTCCTCATCTCCGTCCTAAATCTACTCCCCTGAATCTTGAGGCTATTTCCCCTAGTTCTAGTCTCATCTACCAGTGGAAACAACTTTCCTGCCTCTACCTTATCTATTCCTTTCATAATTTTATATGTTTCTACAAGGTCTCCTCTCATTCTTCTGAATTCCAGCGCATACAGTCCCAGGTGACTCAGTCTCTCCTCATAGTCTAACCTGATCATCTCCGGAATCAATCTGGTGAACCTCCTCTACATCGCCTCCAAAACCAGTATATTCTTCCTCAAGTAAGGAGACCAGAACTGCATGCAGTACTCCAGGTGCGGCCTCAGGGAGCATAACCTCCCCGCTCGTAAATTCAATCCCTCTAGCAATGAAGTCCAACATTCCATTTGCCTTCTTGATAGCCTGCTGCACCTGCAAACCAACCTTTTGTGATTCATGCACAAGCACTCCCAAGTCCCTCTGCACAGCAGCATGCTGCAATCTTTCACCATTTAAATGATAATCTGCTCTTTCATTTTTCCTTCCAAAGCGGATGACCTTGCATTTATCAACATTGTACTCCATCTGCTAGACTCTTACTCACTCACTTAACCTATCTAAATCTCTCCACAGACTCTCCATGCCTTCTGCACCATTTGTTGTTCCACTCAATTTAGTATCATCAGGAAACTTAGATACACTGCACTCGGTCTCCTCTTCCCGATTGTTAATATATTTTGTGAACAGTTACGGGCCCAGCACCGATCCCTGTGGCTCACTGCTCACCACTGATTGCCAACCAGAGTAGCACCCATGCATCCCAACTCTCTGCTTTCTATTAGTTAACTCATCCTTTATCCATGCTAATACATCACTCCAACTCTATGCATCCTTTCTTATGGATAAGTCTTTTATGTGGCACCTTATCGAATGTCTTCTGGAAATCCAAGTAAGTAAAGTCCATCTGTTCCCCTCTATCCACTGTACTTGATATATTCTCAAAGAACTCCAGTAAGTTTGTCAAACAGGACCTGCCTTTGCTGAATCCGTGCTGCATCTGCCTGATGGATCCATTTCTTTCCAGATGTCTCACTATTTCTTCTTTAATGATAGTTTCACGCATTTTCTCAACTACAGATGTTCAATTAACTGGCCTATAGTTACCTGCCTTTTGCCAACATCTTTGTTTGAACAGTGTCGTAACATTCATTGTCTTCTAATCTGCCAGAACCTGCCCAGGGTCCAGAGGATTTTGGTAAATCTACTATAAAGCCTGCCATTTCTTTCAGTATCCTGGGATGCATTCCATCTGGACCAGGAGACTTGTCTACCCACAAGTTTGCTCAACACGGCCTCTTTAGTGATAGCTACTGTATCAAGGTCCACACCTCCCATTGCATCCATAACATCACTCTTTGGCATGTTAGATGTGTCCTCCGCCATGAAGACCAACACAAAATAGTCATTCAAAGCCTCAGCCGTTTCCTCATTACCCAATGTCAATTTCTCCTTCTCGTCCTCCAAGGGACCTACATTCGCTTTAGCCTCGCACACATGAGGAAATCTGCAGATGCTGGAAATTGAAGCAACACACACAAAATGCTGGTGGAATGCAGCAGGCCAGGCAGCATCTATAGGGAGAAGTACAGTCGACGTTTTGGGCCGAGACCCTTCGTCCTGAGCATTTTGTGTGTGTTGCTTCACTTTAGCCACCCTTTTCTGCTTTATATATTTATAAAAACTTTTACTGTCTGTTTTTATATTTTGTGCTAGTTTATTTTCATAATCTAGCTTCCCTTTCTTTATTGCTCACTCAGTGGTTCTTCGTTGGTTTTTAAAATTTTCCCAATCTTCCAGTTTCCCACTACTCTTGGTGACTTTGTACGCACGAGCTTTTAGTTTGATGCCTTCTTTTATTTCCTTAGTTATCGAAGGCTGACTCTCCCCACCCTCACTGTCCTTGCTTTTAACTGGAATCCACTTTTGTTCAGCAGTGTGAAAAATCTCTTTGAAAGTCTTCCACTATTTCTCAACTGTCCCACCATATAGCCTGTGTTCACAGTCTACACTAGCCAAATATTCCCTCATCCCATTGTAGTCTCTATTGTTTAGGCATAATACACTGATTTTAGATTGAACTATTGCACCTGTATGATCATCTGTATTACTCCATTTGTATCAATCATACCATTATCACTCTTTCCAAGAGGATTTCTAACTACAAGATCACTAATTTTACCTGTCTCATTGTGCAGGACCAGATCTAGGACAGCACATTCCCTTGTAGGTTCAGTAACATGCTGTTCAAGAAAACCATCATGGATGCATTCTATGACGTCCTCCTCAAGTCTGCCTCGACCAGCTTGATTCACCCAATCCATTTGCAAGTTAATGTCCCCCACGATAACTGCTCTTGCATTCTTACACGCCTCAGGTATTTCTCTGTTTATTGCCTGTGCCACTGTGAGGTTATTCGGTGGCCGATAGACAACTCTCACCAGTGATTTTTTTTTCCCTTTACTATTCCTGATCTCTACCCTGATGGATTCAGCATTCTGCTCCTTAGATCTTATATCATCTCTCACTACTTGCTCTGATCTCATCCTTAATTAAGAGCGCCACCCCACCTCCCTTACCTTCCTGCCTATCTTTCCGTATTACTTGGTATCCTAGGATATTTAATTCCCAATCCTCTCCACCCTGCAACCACATTTCTGTAATGGCCACTAAATAATATGTCTTTGTACTGATTTGTGCCACAAGTTCACTGACCTTGTTTCAAATACTACAGGCATTCAGACAAAATGCCCTTACACTCATTGTGCTTTTAAAATCTTGTAATCTTTTACTCTTTTGCACTTGACTTCTCTTCACTCTCTCTTTTCTCTTTTTCTTACCCTTTGATTTTACCTTATCCAAACTTCTCTCTTTTACTTTATCCATACTTCTCCAATCTGTTGAACCCACCCCCTACTGTTTAGTTTGAAGCCTATCCACAGCCCTCGTTATGTGATTCGCTGGGATCCAGGTCCCATTACGGTTCAGGTGGAGCCCGTCCCATTGGTACAGCTCCCTCCTTCCCCAATACCGGTGCCAGTTTCCCATGAATTCAAACCCACTTCTCCCACACCAATCCTTGAGCCATGCATTTAACTCTCTAATCTTCTTGACCCTGTGCCAATTTGCTCGTGGCTCAGGTAATAATCCAGAGATTACCACCTTCTTGGTTCTACTTTTAATTTAGTCCCTCGCTGCTCAAATTCCCCCAACAGAACCTCTTTCCTCGTTCTACCTATGTCACTGGTACTCCCATTGACCACGACAACTGGATCTTTCCCCTCCCACTGCAAATTCCTCTGCAGGTCAGATGTCCCAAACCCAGGTACCAGGCAGGCAACACGGCCTTCGGGACACTCTATCCTCGCGACAGAGAACTCCGTCTATTCCCCTGATTACGCTATCCCAAATTACCATTAATATTTCTCTTCTCCTCCCCCTCTTGAATGGCTCCCTGAACCATGGTGCCACAGTTAGATTGCTCGTCCTTCCTACAGCCCCCCCTGTCATCCACACAGGGAGCAGGAGTCTCAGACCTGCAGGACAAGCTGAGGCTCCTCCAGCACTGTCTCTTGGATCCCACTACCCACCTCACTCGCAGTCACACCCTCTTGTCCCTGACCACAGACCGAAATTAATGGAGCTAATCTAATGAGTGTGACTAACTCGTGAGATGGAGAATCCCGGTAACTCTCCCCCTCCCGGATGTGCCGCAGTGTTTGAAGCTCAGATTCCGGGTCATCAGCTTTGAGCCTGAGTTCCTCGAGCAGCCAACACTCGCTGCAGATGTGGTCACCAGGAGCCACAATGAGGTCCACCAGCTCCCACAGCATGCAGCTACAGCACATCGCCCGATCCTGCATCATCCCTACTTTGTTTAATTAGCTGTAATTTAGTGATTCAACCACTACAAAAACCTTACCTGCTACTTACCTCAGCAAAGCCTCGAGTTCCCACTCCTGCACTGGTCCAGTCACACAATAGCCGCTCTGCTTTGACCCTACCTTACTTTTAATTGCTAATGAATCGCGAATCCATTGGTCCACCACTCCTTTTTAAAACTCTTCTCGCGCCTCCTTACACACGTAACCACCCCTGCTGGGAAACTTTCAGAGGCTTACTATCTGCTGCTGTGGGTAAAGTCTGCAATTCCCACAGAACGGGCCCCGAGTTCCTACACTTTCCCCTCGCCTCCACCCTCCTCCACCTCTGTTAGAGTCCACTTCCACACGCCCTGCAGACGCAGCCGTTTGCTTTCCTGGGTTTCCTTGAGCTGGGTTCAATGTTACTGTGCAACATCTTCTAAAGAAGTGGATTGAACAAGTATTGGAACATTAATAAAATAGCACCTGGCCGAACGGAAAAGTTTGTTTCGGGCCATCGGATCCCGAGAATATGAATTAACAGCATTTTACAGTGCGAGGAGTTGCTGAGAGTGCTGCTGTAGTTCCACTGTTAGCCACTAGGTGGTGGTGCAGGACAACGCCCAGTCCTCAAAACGCCACAAGCCAATAAATTCATTTACAGTACTCTTCTTTACTGTAACTATGACAACATTATAGCTCTATTTCTAAAAGCTGTATAAAGATCGCGATCTTTTTACTGAAATGTTCCAAGGACCACTTTGTCGTGTTTCCCTAGTGTAGCACCACATTTGCCAGATGTTTTTGATGTGCTGACACTCTGCGTCATAGTTGTACCCCCGGGATCTGCTCCATAAAGGGGGGTGTACAGGGGACTCTCTTCAACTGGGGGAGTGTGAGAGGGGAGGTAGAAAGAGGGACCAGGATTGGATTGCGTAGATCATAATCCTAGGAGGCATCCTAGGATCCTAGGCATCAATCCTAAGGCACTGATGAAGATCTCCAGGAATATAATAATCAGATGGTCCTGTCAGAGAACAATATTACCTGAATAATACAGATGATAGCGCCCCAATACTAATGAGCAGAATAATGCTGGAAGAGTTGGGTGGAGAAATCATGAGTTCGGGGAGAGTTGCGTTCATTTTCCGCAGAATGTAAGTATTAAGAAGGAGGAAGGGTTAGGAATCATGGAACACGTAAGGCTGGATCAATCTCTCTCCCCAGATTCTGTGGGAAATGAGGGAGGAGATTGCTGGGGACCCGACGAGAGAATTTTGTTGCAGCTATTCAGGGTATTGAGAAGGCCGCACCTGGAGTACTGTGTGCATTTCTGCACTCCTTACTTGAGGAAGGATGGACTGGCTTTGGAGTTATGGACTATTATGTGCTGGATGCGGGGGCAAGTTAGGTCAAGCACCGTAACTTATGTCATCTCCAGTGGGGTCCCACCACCAAGCTCATTTTACTTCCCCCCCCCCCCCTCACTTTATACTTTCGACAGGCATCGCACCCTATGTGACTCCTTTCTCCATTTCTCCCTCCCGTCCGATCTCCCTCCAGGTTCTTACCTTCGCAAGCGCAACATGTGCCGCACCTGCCCCTACACCTCCTCCCTCACTACCATTCAGGGCCCCAAACAGTCCTATCAAATGAGGTGATTCTTCATCTGTGAGTCTGTTGGAGTTGTCTACTGTACCCAGTGCTCCCGCTGTGGACTCCTGTATATTGGTGAGACCCGACATAGATTGGGAGACCGCTGAGCACCTAAGCTCCATAACATAGCTAGCATAGGATTTGTGGGCCAAACATTCTCTGTGTCATAAATAAATATAAAAAATATGTGGAATCATATATATATACCAGACTGGTTAAGGACTATGGACTTTTTCCTCCTGAATGACATTAATGAACCAGGTGTGTTATTCTGACAATATGATACTTCCTGCTTACTTTTAAAGTAAGATAGCCAATAATATTGAAGAGGATATTAAAAGTTTCTTCAGATACATAAAGTGTTAATGAAAGGTGAGAGTAGATATTGGACCACTGGAAAATGTCGCTGGAGAGGTTGTAATGGGTGATAACAAAATGGTGAATGAACTGAATAAGTATGTTGCACAGATCGTCACCGTGGAAGACATTAGCAGTATGGTGGATGTAGTGTTCTCGCACAGGTGTAGAAGAACTCTGAACTAAACACCAAGCATAAACCAATCAATGAGGCGGTCCCAGTAAGATTAACCGTTTACTGTTCATTCTTCCACATTAACGTATGGTGAAAATTGTTGATAAAACAATACAAAATATATACAGTATTTGTTTCCTTCTTGACATCACATTTACATCATAAATACTTGCAAAAGTAAAACTACAACAACTATATTACATTAAAGTGCAACATACAGTCAGAATCTACCTACGCCATCAACTGGCTTTAAATACACCTCAACACAAACTATCCGCAACTCTTTAAATAACAAAAAACATAAACTTTATCAACCGTCATTACTTTTAACAGAATCAGCGTTAACATTTTTAATTCAACATATCGATTATCTCATGAACTTACGGCGTTGCTTCACTAATGTTTCTAGTGCGTAGAAAGAAAACTTTTTTCGCGCTGATCCTGCACACATAAGCCCCCCCCTTCCCGTTTCTCCAAACTGGTATTTTCCCACAAGACGCAGCGTAACTGGGTGTGACGTCATTGCATGCCGCGATATAACACAGACAACGAATTTACTTTAAACAACCTTAACTTTAACTAGAAAATGATAACAAACAAATTACTAAAGCGAAAATATAATAAACTAAACAAATGCCTTAAAGGCAACACAGTGGAAGTTCCAGGTGTCAAGTGTGCGAAGTTAACATAACTAGACAGAAAGTTCTAAGGAAACTGAAAAGTCAGAAGTTACCTGGACCAGATGGTGTACAAAACTTTTATTTGTGTTCCAAAACTTTTTCGTTGCTATGAGACTGTCATCTGCAATTCTGCACTGGCACAAGCAGCTACACGTCTTCAGCGCATCAACTAAAATAAAATACTTGTCTTTATCCCGTGAATAAAAAAGCAACAAAAATACCTCCCTTGTCTTTTTAGTGTGTACTGAAACCATGAATGATCTGTATCCCAATGAACCCATCAATGACCAGATTCCTCTGAACCCATCAATGACCAGGATTTCCTCTGAACCCATCAATGACCAGGATTTCCACTGAACCCCTCAATGACCAGGACCCCAATGAACCCATCAATGACCAGGATTTCCTCTGAACCCATCAATGACCAGGATTTCCACTGAACCCCTCAATGACCAGGACCCCAATGAACCCATCAATGACCAGATCCCTCTGAACCCATCAATGACCAGGATCTCCACTGAACCCATCAATGACCAGGACCCCAATGAACCCATCAATGACCAGGATTTCCTCTGAACCCATCAATGACCAGGATTTCCTCTGAACCCATCAATGACCAGGATTTCCACTGAACCCCTCAATGACCAGGATCTCCACTGAACCCATCAATGACCAGGATCTCCACTGAACCCCTCAATGACCAGGACCCCAATGAACCCATCAATGACCAGGATCTCCACTGAACCCCTTAATGACCAGGATCTCAATGAACCCATCAATGACCAGGATCTCCACTGAACCCCTCAATGACCAGATCCCTCTGAACCCATCAATGACCAGGATCTCAATGAACCCATCAATGACCAGGATCTCCACTGAACCCATCAATGACCAGATTCCTCTGAACCCATCAATGACCAGGATCTCCACTGAACCCATCAATGACCAGGATCTCAATGAACCCATCAATGACCAGGATCTCCACTGAACCCATCAATGACCAGATTCCTCTGAACCCATCAATGACCAGGATCTCAATGAACCCATCAATGACCAGGATCTCCACTGAACCCATCAATGACCAGATTCCTCTGAACCCATCAATGACCAGGATCTCAATGAACCCATCAATGACCAGGATCTCAATGAACCCATCAATGACCAGGATCTCCACTGAACCCATCAATGACCAGGATCTCAATGAACCCATCAATGACCAGATCCCTCTGAACCCATCAATGACCAGGATCTCCACTGAACCCCTCAATGACCAGATCCCTCGGAACCCCTCAATGAACAGGATCTCCACTGAACCCCTCAATGACCAGATCCCTCGGAACCCCTCAATGAACAGGATCTCCACTGAACCCCTCAATGACCAGGAACTCAATGAACCCCTCAATGACCAGGATCTCCACTGAACCCATCAATGACCAGGATCCCTCTGAACCCATTAATGACCAGGATCTCCACTGAACCCATCAATGACCAGGATCTCAATGAACCCATCGATACCAGAATCCCTCTGAACCCATCAATGACCAGGAACTCCTCTGAACCCATCAATGACCAGGATCTCCACTGAACCCATCAATGACCAGGATCCCTCTGAACCCATCAATGACCAAGATCTCCACTGAACCCATCAATGACCAGGATCTCCACTGAACCCCTCAATGACCAGGATCCCTCTGAACCCATCAATGACCAAGATCTCCTCTGAACCCATCAATGACCAGGATCCCTCTGAACCCATCAATGACCAGATTCCTCTGAACCCATCAATGACCAGGATTTCCTCTGAACCCATCAATGACCAAGATCTCCTCTGAACCCATCAATGACCAGGATCCCTCTGAACCCATCAATGACCAGGATCTCCACTGAACCCATTAATGACCAGATTCCTCTGAACCCATCAATGACCAGGATCTCCACTGAACCCCTCAATGACCAGATTCCTCTGAACTCATCAATGACCAGGATCCCTCTGAACCCCTCAATGACCAGGATCTCCACTGAACCCATCAATGACCAGGATCTCCACTGAACCCCTCAATGACCAGGATCTCAATGAACCCATCAATGACCAGATCCCTCTGAACCCATCAATGACCAGAATTTCCACTGAACCCCTCAATGACCAGGATTTCCTCTGAACCCATCAATGACCAGGATCCCAATGAACCCATCAATGACCAGGATCTCAATGAACCCATCAATGACCAGATCCCTCTGAACCCATCAATGACCCGGATTTCCACTGAACCCCTCAATGGCCAGGATTTCCACTGAAACCCTCAATGACCAGGATCTCAATGAACCCATCGAAGACCAGGATCTCCACTAAACCCATCAATGACCAGGATCCCAATGAACCCATCGATACCAGAATCCTAATGAACCCATTAATGACCAGATCCCTCTGAACCCATCAACGACTAGGATCTCCACTGAACCCATCAATGACCAGGATTTCCACTGAACCCATCAATGACCAGATCCCTCTGAACCCATCAATGACCAGGATCTCCACTGAACCCATCAATGACCAGGATCTCCACTGAACCCCTCAATGACCAGGATTTCCTCTGAACCCATCAATGACCAGGATTTCCACTGAACCCATCAATGACCAGATCCCTCTGAACCCATCAATGACCAGGATCTCCACTGAACCCATCAATGACCAGGATCTCCACTGAACCCATCGATACCAGAATCCTAATGAACCCATTCATGACCAGATCCCTCTGAACCCATCAATGACCAGGATCTCCACTGAACCCATCAATGACCAGGATTTCCACTGAACCCATCAATGACCAGGATCTCCACTGAACCCCTCAATGACCAGGATCCCAATGAACCCATCGATACCAGAATCCTAATGAACCTATTAATGACCAGATCACTCTGAACCCATCAATGACCAGGATCCTGATGCACCCCGACCATACCCCTCTGTACCCCTTCTACCATGTTGAAATTGAACCTGCCTCCGCTGCTTCCATTGGCTGCTTGTTTCTGAGTCAGGAGACAACGTTTTCTGCTTTGCTTTACAGAATGTACTGAATTATCAGACTTTTTAATATAGAGATATAGCAGAGCAACAGACCCTCCCAACCCAACGAGACTGTGCCACCCATGTGGCCAATTAACCTACTAACCCCTGTGTCTTTGGAATGAAGAAGAAAACCGGATCACGCAGAGGAAACTCATGCGGTCCCAGAATCCAGAGAATTTTGGTAAATCATCACTGAAGTCTCTACTATAAAGTCTGCCATTTCTTTCAGTACTCCGGGATGCATTCCGTTAGGACCAGGAGACTTGTCTATCCTCAAGCCCACAAGTTTGCTCAACACTACCTCTTTAGTGATAGCTATTGTATCAAAGCCCTCACCTCCCATTGTATCCATAACATTTCCCTTTGGCATGTTAGAAATTTCCTCCACCGTGAAGACCGACACAAAATAGTCATTCAAAGCCTCATTACCCAATGTCAATTCCTCCTTACAGACATCAGTGGGACATGAACCCTGGTCACTGGCACTGTAGTAGTGTTATGCTACCATACCGCATGGTATGATGTGGTATTTATCCTGTGGCTATTTTTGGGAAGGGCAAAAAATGCAGCTAGTTTACTATTTCATATTGGTGGACAATGTTTACTGATTATGTGATGCGTTTGGTATGGTCAGGTTGGTCTTGGGGGAACAACACACACAAAATGCTGATGGAACACAGCAGGCCAGGCAGCATCTATAAGGAGAAGCACTGTCGATGTTTCAGGCCGAGACCCTTCATCAGGACTAGCTGAAAGGAGAGATAGTAAGAGATTTGAAAGTAGTGGGGGGAGGGGGAAATGCAAAATGATAGGAGAAAACCGGAGGGGGTGGGATGAAGCTAAGAGCTGGAAAGGTGATTGGTGAAAGTGATACAGAGCTGGAGAAGGGAAAGAATCATGGGACGGGAGGCCTCAAGAGAAAGAAAGGGGGAGGGGGGTCACCAGAGGGAGATGGAGAACAGGCAGGGTGATGGGCAGAGAGAGAGAGAAAAAAACAAACAACTAAATATGTCAGGGATGGGGTAAGAAGGGGAGGAGGGGCATTAACGGAAGTTAGAGAAGTCAATGTTCATGCCATCAGGTTGGAGGCTACCCAGCCGGTATATAAGGTGTCGTTCCTCCAACCTGAGTTTGGCTTCATCTTGACAGCAGAGGAGGCCATGGATAGACATATCAGAATGGGAATGGGACGTGGAATTAAAATGTGTGGCCATTGGGAGATCCTGCCTTCTCTGGCGGACCGAGCGTAGGTGTTCAGTGAAACGGTCTCCCAGTCTGCGTCGGGTCTCACCAATATATAAAAGGCCACACCGGGAGCACCAGACACAGTATATCACACCAGCCGACTCACAGGTGAAGTGTCGCCTCACCTGGAAGGACTGTCTGGGGCCCTGAATGGTAGTGAGGGAGGAGGTGTAAGGGCAGGTGTAGCACTTGTTCCGCTTACAAGGATAAGTGCCAGGAGGGAGATCGATGGGAAGGGATGGGGGTGGGGGATGAATGGACAAGGGAGTCGCGTAGGGAGCGATCCCTGCGGAAAGCAGAAAGGGGGGCGAGGGAAAGATGTGCTTGGTAGTGGGATCCCGTTGGAGGTGGTGGAAGTTACAGAGAATTATATGTTGGACCTGGAGGCTGGTGGGGTGGTAGGTGAGGACAAGGGGAACCCTATCCTGAGTGGGGGTGGCGGGCGGATGGGGTGAGGGCAGATGTACGGGAAATGGGAGAGATGCATTTGAGAGCAGAGTTGATGGTGGAAGAAAGGAAGCCGCTTTGTTTAAAAAAGGAAGACATCTCCTTTGTCCTGAAATGAAAAGCCTCATCCTGAGAGCAGATGCGGCAGAGGCGGAGGAACTGTGAGAAGGGGATAGCATTTTTGCAAGAGACAGGGTTGGTCTTAGGGAGCTGGGTGCTCGGAGTTGGAGAGAACAGTTTCAAATCCCATGTAAGTTGTAAGCAGTGGGAGATATATCTTTGTATTAATGTGAGTGAGGAAACAGACAGGGTATACCATGACAGTGGTCTCTGGAGAATAACGTGAACATAAACCTTGTCTACGGACAATCTGGTGGTGATCAGAGCTTTAACTTTTCAAACATACACACGGTAGTTGCCAAGTAGCATGCATTACTAGTTTGAAAAAAGTCAGTATTTCCAGTTTTATAGTGGCACATACAAACATGTGTGCGCATACACACTCGAGAACAAACATTAGAATGCAGGTACACACGCACATAGCACACACATTCACACTCAAAGCTGTACACACGTTTACACTTAGTCACATGTTCACACGCACATTTACACTCAAAGCTGTACACACATTTACCTCAGTCACATGTTCACACACACATTCACACTCACTCACATATTCTCTCTGACACACACACATTCACACTGAAAGTCATACGTTCACACACACACATTCACACTCTAAGTTACACACATATCACATACAGAAACACAAAAATACACACACATAAGCACTCACAGACGTGTTCACACTTGACGTTACAAACATGCACACACAACAGAAGTGATGATAGATCAACAACTATGTAAGATGAGATATGCTTCAGAGTGGGGAATGTATTAACTGTTGGTACATCATTCTCCAATGTAGTCTGGTAAGTCCATAATGAATCTTTTCCTCAGACGAACCTACACATTTAGAAGCAGGACTATTACATTAGAAGGCTGTCTGTTTGCAGTTTATATCCTTCCCAGAATTAGCCAAAGGATAAATCTCATAATTTAATTGCAATGGCTCCTCATGCAAAGATTCATCACAAATAAGGCAGCCAACTTTTCCACTTTGTTTTCGGCGGAAGTCCTGACACTGAATTGGTCTGGAAAGTCATTCAGCTCTCTCACTGTTGCAGTTATTCAATAAGATTGTTCACCCCTAAATCCTCAAGGGCGTTAAGGCTGGGAGATAAATGCTGGCCTTCCCATTGACAATTGCCAAACTCCTTCACGTTACTGGGAGCAGTGTTAACTCAACCTTTCCAATTTAGCTAGTGAAATCTGATGACATGCTAAAGGAGGAATACAGCACGCAAAACCAGGTGAGGTCAACTGACCATTAGAAGTTTACTGTGAACTACAGCAGTGAGATGGTTGTGGGACACTTGGGCTGGACTTTGCAATTACAAAGAAGGCAGCGACTATATTTCATTAGGACTTTGAGGAGAATTGGTATGTCACCAAAGCCACTCACAAATTTCTACAGGTGTACTATGGAGAGCATTCTAACTGGCTGCATCACTGTCTGATATGGAGGAGCCACTGAACAAGACTGGAAAAAGTTGCTGAAAGTTGTAAAGACTACCAGCTCCATCATGGGCAAGAGCTCCCCATCAGCCAGGACCCTTTCAAAAGGCAATGCCTCAAAAAAGGTGTTATCCATTATTAAGGACCCCCATCACCCAGGAATTGCCCTCTTCTTGTTGCTACCATCAGGAAGGAGGTACAGAAGCCTGAAGACACACACTCAACAATTCAGGAACAGCTTCTTCCCCACCACCATCAAATTTCTGAATGGACATTGAACCATGGACACTACCTCAGTAATTTTTCCTCCTCTGTATAACTTATTTAATGTAATTTTTTAATATATACTTCCAAATTTATATTTTAATTAATATATATTGCAATTCACTGGGGTCACAAAACACCAAATTTCACGATGTATGTCATTAAACCTGATTCTGATTTTGACTGATAGATTCCTCAGATTTCCCAGAAAAACCTGCCATCTGAAACCACACCGTTCACTTTGGGCAGGACAAGAGTTGATTTAATTGATTTTTTTAATAAAATCTTGAGCATTTAATATTAATAATCTTAATATTTTAAGTGTACTTGTATTTTCTCTTCCGTAACTTTCATTTTTCTTTTAATAATTGTAGTTTCTAACATTATTTTTCACTTTTTGTCAGTGTTGATTGTAAGTGTTATCGAGTGTCAGGTGGGTAAGGTGAGTATCAATGTCCTTCACAAAGGAAACACTAAAGTGAGTGGCATTAAGGAGCCCCTGTGAATGTGATCTCAATGGGGAGGCCTGGGGAAACCTCAACGATGGTCTGAGTCATACTTCAGACAAAGACTGAAGTCAGTCAGTCTGGTGTCAGTGCATTACCCATTGCAGTGTACAAGCCCACCCGCCAGCTGCTTCATCAGTGGACTAGCGGTTATCGTGAAGTCAGAACTGTGGGTGTTCTCTGGTGATTGCACGGTGCTCATTTCCATTCCTCGACAAACACAGTAATTCCATACTGATGCAATTGAGATGAAGGCATGCCAGCTGCTATGCTTCATTAGGGTTTGAGGAGATTTGGCATGTTGTCAAAGACACTAGCAAAGTTCTACAGATGTGCATTGGAAAGCATTCTGACTGGTTGTATCGCCATTTGGTATGGAAACACAAATGCACCTGATCATTAGAGGTGGCACAGGGGCATAGACACAGCCAGCTCCATCATAGGCACAAGGCTCCTCACTATCAAGGACACGTTCCAAAGGTGACAGCCATCACAAGACTCCTCCTCATCAAGGACACCTCATAAAGGCAGTGCCTTAAGAAGACAGCATCCTTCACAAGACTCCTCACAAACTGGGGCCATCAGGGAGGAGGTGCAGGAGCCTGAAGACCCACACTCAATGTTTTAGGAACAGTTTCTGCCCCTCTGGCATGAAATGTCTGAACGGTCCATGAATCCGTGAACGCCACCTCATTTTTCCTCCTTTGCTCTATGCATTTTTACTGTAACTTGTAATAATTTATTACGTCATGTCAGTGACAATAGTTCCGATTCTGACTCCCGCCTCACACAGCAAGACAAGACAATATATAGGCATGGGCTGTAAACAGGCAAGTAACTCACACCACACAACAGGCAGCTAATGACCATGCCCAGTAAGAGGGAAACACCTTTCCTGACATTCGGTGGTATTACATCAGGAAAGTTTCGAGATGAGCATATGAATTGCTAACACATAGAGTCCCAGGTGTGAGTAACTGGGAGTAGTGTAAATAGCCGGGGGCTTGATGGTCAATGTGTGCACGTGGTGGGTTAAAGGTCCTGTTTCTGTGCTGCTTGACTCTACGTCTGGGACCATGGCCAAGTCCACCTCTGTCATACAACCATAAAACCACAAGACATATAATTAGGCCATTCAGCCCATCAGTTCTTCTCCATGTACATACTGGCTGATTTAGTTTCCCATAGCCCCATTCTCCTGCTTCTCCCTGTAATCTTTGATACCCTTTCTAATCAAGAACCTATCAACCTCTGCTTCAACTATATGCAATGACTTGTCCTCCACAGCCATCTGTGGCAATGAATTCCACCGATTTACCTTGCTCTAGCTAAAGAAATTCCTCCTCATCTCTGTTCTAAAGGGACGTTCTCTTGTCCTGATGCTGAGGCTCCTGCCGTTGGAAGCATCCTCCCCACATCCACTCTATCTAGGCCCTTCGGTATTTAGGAGATTTCAATGAGATGTCTTCTCATTCTTCTAAACTCCAATGGCTACAGCTCAAGAGCCAGCAAATAGTCCTCTTATGTAAACCCTTTCATTCCAGGGATCATTCTTGTGAACCTCCTCTGGACCCTCTGCAACGCCAGCACATCCTTTCTTAGTTGGGAATGGGAAAACCACCACCCTCAGGTCCCTCTCTGCAGCCCACAGCATTCCGATTTGCAAATACACTCAGAGGCCACTTCATTAGCTACACCTCCCCATTATGCAAAATGATAATCATCCAATCACATGGCAGCAACTCAATGCATAAAAGCATGCAGACGTGGTCAAGAGGTTCAGTTGTTGTTCAGATCAGAAATCAGAATGGGGAAGAAATGTGATCTAAGAGACTTTGACCGCGGAATGGTTGTTGGTGCCAGGCAGAATGGTTTAAGTATCTCAGAAACTGCTGATCTCCTGGGATTTTCACACACAACAATTACTGGAGTTTACAGATAATGGTGCGTAAAAACAAACAAAATAAATTCAGTGTGCGGCAGCTCTGTGGGCAAAAGTGTCTTGTTAATGAGAGAGGACAGAAGGAAAGGTGGAAAAGGTTCAAGCTAATGGGAAGGTGACCGTAACTTGAACAACCACACGTTACAACAGTGGTGTGCAGAAGAGTATCTCTGAATGCACAACACATCGAACGTTGAAGTGGATGGGCTCCAGCAGCGAGAGACCACGAACATGCAGTCAGTGGCCACTTTATAACGAGCCTCCTGTACCAGTGGCCACTGAGTGTAATCTCACCACATTTTCTTTGCCATCAGGTGTGTCCTGCAACTCTCTTCCACACCTTTGCCAACCGGGTCAGCAGATTCACGAGGGGCACTCACTACCACCATCATGAGGACAATGAGGGTAATGCTGGGTATGTCTGAGACTGACTGGAATTAACATCAGTTCAATACCAAATACTGATGAAAGGATTTTTATTCAATCAGATCAAAGCCTTGACTAAATAGCCCACAATACAAAAATACATGGCATAATATATTTCTTTTTTAAAAAATTTAATAATTCTTAAATATATTCATTTTCTATAGATACATTTAAATTCTTACAGCTGAAGTTATTATTTGCAAGTTTGAACACAGGTAAACAGTACTGAGATCATAGCAAATATAGATATTTCATTTTAAGTGCTACTCTTGCGAGATAAAGTGCAGTGATCTAAGGAGTTCAATGTCAACAACTGTTGTGTGGAAGACTTGTCTCCTTCACGTGATAAGTCATTATGTTGACTCCTCACGTATTTGGAATTTTCTAGTAAACAGTGACTTTTTAATATTTTTTGGTATGTGGCCCTCTGCAGGGAACATGTCTACTTTATAGAGAAAGGATGAAAGTTGCCCTACGTAGAGTTTTGCAATAGAATCAGTGCAGCTGCCAATGTAACAAGAAGTTCCTAGCAAGCTTTCCAAAAACTGCAGTGGACAGACATGAAAAGTCTGCATTTGAAGTACACTGGTTGGTGCCAGTGGGATTTACCATGCTCTCCATTGAAGTATTCCCATGGGATATTTTGTATCTCCTGAGGGTGCAGATGGGGCTTTTTGTTTAACACCTCAAGCTCTCCAGCAACTCAAATCGCATGGCTATCATGGAAGGGTGTGGAGGCTTTAGAAAGAATACCAAAGAGGTTTAGCAGGAGCAGCGGAGGCTGATGGAAGTCCTGATGGATGTTTATAAAATTATGAGAGGCATAAATAGGGTAGATAGTATCTTTCTCCCAGGGTAACAATGTCCAATATGAGAGGACGTGCGTTTAAGGTGATGGGTGGGGATCAAGTTTAAAGGAGATGTGCGGGACAAATGATAGATGCCTGGAATGGGCTGCTATGGGTAGTGCACAAAGCAAACATGATAGTGGTGTTTAACAGGCTTTAAGTATGCAAGGAATGGAGGACTATGGATACTTTGCAGGAGGACGGAATTAGTTTTAATTGGGCACAGACAGCATGGGCCAAACGGTCTGTAAAAGGAAAATTAAGAGTTAACGTTCCAAGCCAAGACCCTACATCAGAACTGACTTGCTGAGTTCCCCTATTCAGTTTGTGTGTGTTACTTAAGGTTTCCTGTATCTCTTGTGTTTAAGGGCTAAAGGGCCTGTCCTGTGCACTGCTGTTCTATGTTCTATCTTCTATAACTATCTGACTAAGAGTGAGCCCAGGTTTATGCTTTGGCCATTGGTCTTAAAGGTCTCTTTCAGGATTTAACCTTTCTCTTGCTGGTATCCAAAATGGCAAGACTTCTCTTTCAACACAGCGCAATGTCCTCACTCACTACGTGGACCCAGCTGCACTGCAGAGCACCAAGAGCTCCTTCCAAACCTGGCACCTCTACCACCAGGAAGGGCAAGGGGAGACTACCCAGTTTGCACACCGTCCTGAATTGAACATGTGGCTTCCATGTGGCTGGATTTAATTCTGGACTCCTGCCTGCTTCCCCAAAGCGGAAACACTTCAGCTGTTTGGGAAGTCCGTTCGTCACCGCCTTCTCAAGGATAATCCAGGATGGGTGATTGGTGCCAACCAGACACACCCAGAAAATGAGGACAAGCAACATGTACAGAGTACTTGCTTTCAACACAAGTGTCACTGACAAATTGAGCAGTACACAGGGGGCAAATCGAATGGGGCTCAGAGGGGCAAATTAAATGGTGCTTGGGGGGGGCAAATCAAACTGTGCTCAGGGGGCTTGTCCTTTGGGATCTCACTGGCTACCAATGACATTGATGTTACGGGTGTGGGCTGAAACTCAATGTGAACATTACCCCAGCTGCTTTTTTTTTCATCGTGAGAGAACCCCCCCCCCCCCAATAAAACAAACCTTCCCTCAAAATGTTAATTCCCACTGGAAAAGCTCTCTACCAGATGGAATTCAGGGATGAGGAGGGTTTCCACTGAGGAGAGGTTGGATGGAATGGGCCCATGTACTTTGAAGGTTAGACAAGTGAGAAGTTAAGGGTAGGAACTTCTGAGAAGGATTGACAACTAAGAGGTTGCTTCTCGTTTCTGGAATTTCCTTCTCCAGAGGGCCTTGGAGCCTCAGCCCTTGTGTATTAAAAGCTGAGACCAAAATATGTTTGGGCATTGAGAGAATTGGGACAGGTAATTGAAAGGCCTAAATAGAGTGGACGTGGAGAAGATGCATCCATAAGTGGGAGCGTCTAGATCCAGAGGGCACAGTCTCAGAATAGAGGGACATCTCTTTAGGACCAAGATGAGTTGGAATTTGTTTAGCCAGAGGTTGGTGAATCTGTTGAATTCATTGCCACAGATGGCTGTGGAGGCTAATTCACTGGGTACACTTAAAAAGGAGGATAATAGGTTCTGGATTAGTAAGGGCATCAAAGGTTATGGGGTGAAGGCAGGCTGTAAGATGGGCAAGCCCAGCAATAGAATATCAGCCAGTTAACCCCAAGCCACTGGTATGCAAGTTCAGCCAGGGTGGAAGTCAAATGATCTCACTCCCTGTTAATCACCAACCAGCAATCACTTTACAATTCCTCCCACTGCTCCTCAGTGTCTGCTGACCCTTCACTCTCCCACACGTGGAGAAGACTAGGGCAGATCAGGTCCTCTTCATTTTGCAAATGCCCCCCTTATGGTTAGAACCATAAGACTTAGGCACAGAATTAGACTATTCAGCCCATCATGCTTGTTCAGCCACTCAGTGGTGGCTGATTTATTTCTCAACCCCATTCTCCTGCCTTCTTCTGGTAATCTTTGACAGCCTTTGCACCCTCATCAAGGGTGAGGAGACCAGGTGTGCAATGGGAAGGGGATCATGCGGGACTGCGAGTCTCTCTCTTGCAAGGCCACATTCATGCTCTGGCTTCCCTGGAGAGGCTGCCCACTGCCTCATTCATGGTGGTCCATGAATTCTGTATGTGCTCAGAATGGATTCATCAAACAGCAGGATAATGTTACGACTCTTGAATAAAGTCCATGCTTTAACAGGAAAACGCTTTGACGTCCCACCTGTAGCATCTCCGACCACACAAGAGGGGTCTTTCTCTGTGGTCGCAACCCGAGGACCAAAGGGAGATGAGTCTCCTTGAGTGGTGGGTCAATCTAGTATAATGTGCTGGTCCACAGTAAAATGGTTTCACCCAATTCCCTTCAAACTCAATCTTCTCATCTGCAATGCCCTCTGGTCTCACTCAGTTCCTGAATGGTTCTGTCCTTAGATGGGACCAAACTTCATCTGTGGAAAGTAGTGTCAACTTTCCCCTTTCCTCTGAATCACTCTCAATGCCAAAACTCAGCTCCCATCGTCTGCTGTTTTCCACAGAACCAGACTCAACCTGAATGATATCCAGGTAGGCCGCCTTCTACAGCAACCACTTCCAAAGGTTGAGCACAGCTTTCCTTCAAAACTTCTTGACCACACTTCGATCAGAGCTCTGGAAGGAGCTGACCTCCCATCGGTCAAACATGGTCCTGTTCATGCCATTCTTCCTTAAGACAGTTTGGTAGATCTTCTTCAGGACCGCCCGTCTCAGCAGAATGTAGACCCAGGGGTCCAAGATCTGATTCCATGAAGCCATCCTCACCCCAAGTAAGCTGAGCTTAGCATAGTCCTCACAGTTGTGGATCCGGGTAATAGTCACATACACCTGAGGCCAAACAGAAGGGTAGAATTGTTTAGTGAAATAGAACTGAACTGCTCCGCGAAGATATGAGATCAAAAGAGAAATAACAGGCAAGTTTCCATAAGACCGTAAGACTTAGGATAAAATTAGGCCATTCAGCCCATTGAGTCTGCTCTGCCATTCCATCATGTCTGATTCATTATCTCTCTCAACCCCATTCTCCTGCTTTTTCGCTGTAACCTTTGACACCCTTACTAATCAATAACCTATCAACCTTCACTTTAGATATAGCCAGTGACGGAATTCCACAGATTCATCACCCTTTGGCTAGAAAAATTCCTCCTTATCTCCGTTCCAAAGAGGCATCCTACTTTTCTGAGGCTGTGCCTTCTGGTCCTAGACTGTCCCATTAATGGAAAGGTCCTGTCCATGTGTTCTCTATCTAGATATTTCAATATTTGATAGATTTCAGTGAGAATCTTCCCCCCCCCCCCCATCCCAATTCTTCTAAGCTCCAGTGAGTATAGGGCACGAGCCATCAAACATTCCTCACTGATTACTCCAATGGGAACAAGACACAGGAACTTGTCACTTAGAGATGAAGTTGGTGTGAGGTGTGGCTCAGTGGGCTGACAGTTTGTGGATTCAAGTCCTACTGCCGTAATGAAGCATAAAAATTGCAGCTAGTGCAACGCAGAGGAGGAATTTTCATTTCAATAGATCATTAAACTGAGCCCTCAGGCATACTGTACAAAGCGTAAACAAACACCACATATTACCTTGAGGAAGGAGATCAGTGGGGTTTAGGGTTTGTTCAGTGTCCTGGTGTTCATTTCCTCAACCATTATTAACTAACACTATTTGTCTCAATGTCACATAGTCAGTGAGTCACAAAGTACAAAAATAAGCCTTCCGGCCATTAACCTCACACTGACCATCAAGTTCCCATTTCCATCAAATCCATTTTATGCTCCCCATGTCCCTCTTCTGCCTTTACTTGCCCAATGGGGACAATATACACTGGCCCATGAACCTACCGACCTGAGTACCTTTGGGATTTGGTGCTTGGAGGACTTTGCACACCCAAATGGAGTATTGTATTCTGTTCTGGTCATTTCATTCAGGAAAGATGTGAAGGCTTTGGAGAAGATTCAGGAGAGGGTTAACAGGATGCTCCCTCGATTAGTGGGCATGAGCAGTAAGGAGAGGTTGGACCTTCTTGGGTTATTTTTTTCTGGAGTGGCAGTTGCTGAGGGGAGAGGAACTTGGGAGTGCTTGTTCATGAATCACAAAAAGTTGGCTTGCAGGTACAACAGGTTATTAAGAAGGCAAATGGAATGTTGGCCGTTGCTAGAGGGATTGAATTCAAGAGCAGAGAGGTCATGCTGCAACTATACAGGGTACTGGTGAGGCCGCACCTGGAGTACTGTGTGCATTTCTGGTCTCCATACTTGAGGAAGGATATACTGGCTTTGGAGGTGGTGCAGAGGAGGTTCACCAGGTTGATTCCAGGAATGAAGGGGTTAACCTATGAGGAGAGATTGAGTTGCCTGGGACTATACTCTCTGGAGTTCAGAAGAATGAGAGGGGATCTTATAGAAACATACAAAATTTTCAATGGGATAGATGATAGAAGTAGGAAAGTTATTTCTATTGGTAGGTGAGACTAGAACTAGGGGACATTGTCTCAAGATTGAGGGGAGAAGGTTTAGGATGGAGATGAGGAGAAACTGTTTTTCTCAGAGAGTGGTTAATCTGTGAAATTCTCTGCCCAGGGAAGCAGTTCAGGCTTCCTCACTAAATATACTTAAGAAACAGTTAGATAGGTTTTTACATACTAGGGGAATTAAGGGTTATGGGGAAAAGGCAGGTAGATGGAGCTGAGTTTACGGACAGATCAGCCATGATCTTATTGAATGGCGGAGCAGGCTCGATGGGCCAGATGGCCTACTCCTACTGAGTTAAGTATTGTATGTTATTAGTTTTGCTACAACAAGTGTATGGGACATTGGAAAAAAAGTTGAATTTCCCCATGGGGATGAATAAAGTATCTATCTATCTATCTATCTATCTATCTATCTATCTATCTATCTATTTCTTATGTTCTTATGTCCTTATGAGACCTGAAAGATATTTATAAAATGATGAGAGGCAGGGACAGACAGCTGATGTCTTTCTCCCAATGTCAACATTGTCCAATACTAGAGGGCATACATTGAAGATTAGAGGGAATAACTTCAAAGATGTGCAGAGAAAGGTTACTTTTTACACAGAGATGTAGGTGCCTGGGTTTCCTGCCACGGGTGGTGGTAGTCGTCATCATCATCATCATTATCATTATCATCATTATCATCATCATCATCATCATCATCATTATTATCATTATCATCATGTGCCGTGTTGTATTGACGTGGGTTATAATGGTTTCGTGACCATGATTGCTCCTGGCAAAATTTTCTACAGAAGTGGTTTGCTATTGACTTCTTCTGGGCAGTGTCTTTGCAGGATGGGTGACCTCAGCCATTATCGATACCCTTCAGAGATTGTCTGCTTGACGTCAGTGGTCACCTAACCAGGGCTTGTGATCTGCACCGGCTGCTCATACAACCATCCACCTGCTCCCATGGCTTCATGTGACCCTGATCTGGGGGCCCAAGGGTGACCTGCAGGATAGCAGAGGAAAGGAGCGCTTTACATCTCCTTTGGTACAGCCGTATCTCCACCCTGTCACGCTGGTGGTGATAGATACAATAGAGGTGTTTACACGAGAGGCTCTAGATGATCAAGGGATATGGACCACATGCACATAGAAAGGGTTCAGTGTCATTTGCTGTAGCATTATGGGCCGAATAGCTTATTACTGTATTGCACTGTCCGATCTAGCTGCTACATTTTTGGAGTTACAACTAAGGATACACATCATTGGCCTTCTGAGTCACTAGCCACAGGGTGAGAGATGAATATCGGCCAGGTCACAGGCCGGAGCACTCGGGGAGCACACACGGAGAATTGGGGCGACACAATAGCGTGGCAATTAGTGTAATGCCATTACAGTGCCAGTGACCTGGGTTCAATTCACGCTGCTGTCTGGAAGGAGTTTGTATGATCCCCCTGTGACCACTTGGCTTCATCTGGGCGCTCTACAGTCCAAAGACGTACAGGTTAGTATGTTAGATGGGCAGTGGGGGCTTGTTGGACTGGAAGGGCCATATCTCCAATGAAACAGAATAGAAAGAACATGCAAACTCCACACAGACAGCTCCAGAGTCAGAATCAGACACAAGTCGCTGGAGCTGTGAGCGAGGGACTGAATGAATCATCTCATCTGTGGGTATTATTAAGGTGGAGCTACAGTAGGTAGATTATTGAAGAGTGGCAGGAACACAGAGTGAAGGTTAGTATGAGATCAGCCTGACGTTTGGTTAGTATGAGGGAAACATATAAAGTAAATGGCAGGACCTTTTGGAGCACTGGTGTACAGATGAATCTTGGGGTTCGAGTCTATGGCTCCCTCAAAGTGACACCTTAAGTAGATAGGGTGGTAAAGGTGGCATATTTGCATGCTTGCCATCATTAGTTCTGACATTGAGTATAAGAGACAGGATGTCACTTTCCAACTTTGGTTATGCCACATTTAGACTCCTGCGTTATTTACCCCATTACTAGAAGGATGCAGAGGAGCTTACTAAGTGCGGTCTGGATTAAAAAGTATTAACTATAGGGAGAGGTTGGGTTGTTTTGTCTGGAGTGTCAATGGTTGAGGGGAGACCTGAGAGGTTGGCAAAATGATCAGAGGCACAGACAAGGTCAATAGTCAGAGACTCTTTCCCAGGGTAGAACTGCAAACCATAAGAGGGCATAGCTTGCAGGTGAGACAGGGAAGTTTAAAGGAGATGTGCGATTCAAGTCTTTTACAAAGTCAATGGAGGGTGCTAGCCAGAGTGGTCTGCGAGTAGATATTATAGTGTGTTTAGACAGCCACATGAAGGGAACAGAGAGATAGGGAACATGTGCAGGCAGAGGGGAGTAGATGTGCACCAAGGGGCTTTTTGCTATGCTGTCCCAGGTGAGAGATCGGTGTGAATTTTACAAACAGGGTACGTACCAGCATAGGGCTCCAACAGATACACGAAGCCATCATGATCCCAACCAACTGGACGACCATTTCAATGTCATGTGACTTCGTTCTTCGATTGTAGTTCCTCTTCTTAATCCGTGCCTGGATGAGTGACACCCCGCTGATGGTGTTGCAGATCAGGGACACGATGAGTGTGCTCACTCCAAGGAATGAGAAGAGAAAGGCAAAGCCACTGTCCATCCAGTTGCTCTGCGAGCCCACAGCAATGAAGCACCAGGTCCTTGAGTACTGGAGCTTGTACCTGCCAAAACCCAGAAAGGGTAGAATGGCCACGATGCCAGCCAGCACCCACAGGCTGGCAACCACCAGTTTAGTCCTGGTGGAGGTGACCACCGCTGAGTGCAGGAGAGGTCTGGTGATGCCCACACATCGCTCCACTGCCATGATGCAACCAAGGAAGAGCGGGCAGAGGCCAAAGAAGATCAGGCTGCCTCCCAGCAGCTGGCATATGTGGTTGTCACTCTCTACTTTCCCGGAGTAGAACTGGAGCACCAAGGCACCAGGGATGATGTGGCCTGCAAAGTCGGTGAGAACCAGGCTGCTAGCAAAGAGCAGGAATGTGGCCTTGGACCTCCGGCGGAACCTGGCGTAGCTCTTGAGCAGGATGAAGAGGGCAATGATGTTGGACAGGGCTCCCAGCGTCATCGAGAAGATAGGCACTGCCATGGACCTGACAGGGCCAGCGATCAATTGGGAAGTGTTCACCTGTGGCATGCTGCTGTTGTCCAGGTCACCACTGGAGGTTTTCACGTGGCCCTGATGAAGAGTCGTCATGTTGGCACCTTGACCCATGATGCAATCCATCATGTCCACAGCCTGCACCATTCCATCAATGCGCCTGTCACAGAGAAACAGACAGTGTTACTCGAGGCCTCTTATCATCTTGTACACCTCTAACAAGTTACTTCACATCCTCCTTTTCTCCGAAGAGAACAGGACACAGAACATGGCAACACAGCCCAGAGTGGACCCTTAGGCCCAAAATGGAGTTTACACTTCCCACGTCCCATAAGTACAGCGATTGATAGGTTACTGCCCACTGATGATTGCTCGCACAATGTGGGTGAGTATGTAGATTCTGAGTGGAGTTGATGAGGAAGGGGTATAAATGGGTACCTGGCGGTCAGTGCAGGCATTGATGGGCTGTAGGACCTGTTCCCATGCTGTCTGACTCTAAGAACATGTGAAAGGGAAGTAATAGAGGTCCAGTCAGACCCTCTGCCATTCAAAGATCACTGGACAACCCCTATTCTTCTTTGGAAGCCTGCTCACAGAGTTCAAAGTTGGGATCGACAAGGCAAACCTTCAGCTCCAGACCATTTTCCTGCACTCTCTTATCCCTTCATATCCAACTCTGTCGATCTCAACTTTGAACCCTCTCGGTGACCGGGCCTCCAAAGTGGAGCTCTTTGGTACAGGGGTTGTCCAGTAAGCAGAGGTTAGTTCTGGCCTTATGCAATTCAGAAGAATGAGAGGTAACGATATCTAATTGCGAGGGGCAGATTTGGAGTGAAAACTGTCCCTGTGGCAGAGATTTCAAAACCTACAGGGCTTGAGACACTCCAAACTCACATCTACACCTTATAGGTATAGGATTTGGAGGCAAATGCACCAACAGCCTCTGTGATCTGTGATTAAGCAGTAAATTCCAAAGGAGTAGGGTAACACATGAATAGAAAACATGGAACACAGAACAATGCAGCATTGAACAGGCCATTCGGCCCACAATGTTGTGCCAACCTTGTTGACAATTTATACAAATGTCCTCCTCCTGTGTATCCTGCACATCCCTCCATTCCCTTCATATTCAAATGTATCTAAAAACCTCTTTAAGCTCCACCAAACTGCCTGATTCTCTTACCCATTCCAGGCACCAAGTATTCTCTGCATAGAAACAACTTCCCCCTCTTTTCACCTTTAAACTCCCCCCTCTAACCTTGAAAGAGAAAAGCTTTGGAGGTCTGTGGAGAGTGAGGGTGATGAGATGCCAAAGGAACAATGGGCCAACTGCCCTGCTGTGAGATTCTGTAATCCCATCGAGTCTCTGACCACGAGATCCGACTGTGTGGTTGGGTGAAGGATCCATTTCTGCACTGTGTCTCTTTGTGGCACTATGTGACAGAGTGCAGCTTCAGACGTCCGGGGCTTCCTGCTTGAAATGGGATCCACTACCCACTGTGTCGGCTGAATTTCAGAATTACTGTCTCTGAGCATGGCGTGCAGGGACTGACTTAGTCTGTCGCCACCTGGTCACCAGCAAGGAAAGGAACGTTTCGACGCCCTTGGTCTAAGAGAGAGACATCGCACATGAGCTGCTCCCACTTTCTGATGAAACTCCTCCAAGTGGAAGTAAGTGTGTGTGCAGACTGACCACTTCACCTCTGGGTTCCTGCCGGGAGATGTTTTGGCTGATCTCAGGCATGTGCTCCTGACCTGACATCAGCAGGGAGTTGACTCACGCTTTCCTGTTGATAATCTGCCATTGCAAAGGGCTTCAAACCTGCACTGAATTCCACTGAGCCCCTTCCTCAGAAGTATACCGCTCTGAAAAATACATCCTCAGCAATTACTGTGGGAGCTTGTCAGGAAATTTAATCCGACTCGTGGCTAGGGAGCACACACAAAATGCTGGAGGAACTCAGCAGACGAGGCAGCATTTATAGAAATGAATAAACAGTCGACATTTTGGGCCGAGTCTCTTCTTCAGGATTGAGAAGGATGGGGAAAGGCGCCAGAATAATAAGGTTGGGGCGGAGGGTGGGGGAAGGAGGCTAACTGAAAGATATAGGGCCACCCAGGCCTGTGAGACACAGTTCAAAGGTCAGTGATTTTAACCCATACGAGGGAAGAGTTATTTGGTTGTTCCCCTCAAACTCACCAACTCACCAAGTTTATTTATCGCATATACACTGAAACAGGTAGTGAAATGCTTCGTTTGTGTTAACAACTGATACACCCAAATGAGTGCTGGGAGGAGAGCAGACGTTTTGCCACAGATTCTGGTGCCCACGATGCTCAGCAGAACAAAACAGAACACAAACACAAGAAAGTCTGCAGACACTGGAAATCCGAAGCAATGCATATAAAATGCTGGAGGAACTCAGCAGGTCAGGCAGCTTCTGTGGAAATGAACAAACCATTGACGGTTTGAGCCAAGATCTTTCTTCCCAAGAAGCATCACCACACAACAGTAAGACAAGCCCCATTCCTACCTCCTACCCACACACCTACACAGTCATCTGACTAATCGCTAAACAAGCTTGGAATTAGTTTATTATTGTCATTAATACCGAGATAACATTGATAAGATTTTGTTTGCGAACATTTCCTAACTTTGAGTTAGGAAAATGGAATAGAGAATATCCACTCGGTCGGCACTTTATTGGGTACAGGAGTAGAATCTGGCATGGCTGTTTTTTTAGCAATATTCTCTGTGAACTCTAGAGACTGTTGTGCATGAAAATCCCAGGAGATCAGAGTTCCGGAAATATTCAAACCACCCCATCCGGCACCAACAATCATTTCATAGTCAAAGTCACTAATATCACAGTTATTCCCCATTCTGATGCTTGTTCTGTACAACAGAACCTCTTGACTACAGCTGCCTGCTTTTAGGCATTGAGTTGCTGCCACCTGACTGGCTGATTAGATATTAGTACCAACGAGCAGGCGTACAAGTGCATCCAATGGCGTGGCTACCGACTATGGTGCTGCAGTTACAGAGCCAGCGTGCTGCAAGCAGACAAACGAAGCGCGAGGGTCACAATGAGGTGAATAAGCAAATCAAACTTTTATCTTCACAGCCTGTATTGTCTGTTGTGTTGCTGGAAGTAGAGCCACCAGCCAAACATCTTCTTGACTACTGACAGTGGCTGGTACAATGACTCCATGTGGTCTCATACCATACACCACATAACCCACCACCATTCTTAATGATGTGCAAAGCCCCCCACATCCACTCCAAGGATGCTACCTGGAGCACCATTGTCTCAGTATCACACCGAAAGCAGCGCCCAGCATCATCTCACCATCTCAGGACAAGAGCCTGAATACCCCCACTCAACACTTTAGAAACAGCTTCTTCTCCTCCGCCATCAGATTTCTGAATGGTCCATGAACCCATGAACACCACCTCACTAATCCTCTTTTGCAGTATTTATTCATTTTTGTAAAATAAATAGTAATAATATTTAGTAAATTAAAGTAATTAAGAATTACTATACATTCTTTTGGTAACTTTTTTTATGTCTTAGATTGTACAAAACAATAAATTTGATGATATATGTCAGCAATGATAAACCCGATCCTGGGTGATGTGCATTAAAGCAAGAGAGTCATTACCAGGCAGGAACACTCACTGACAAACTCAGAGAAACGTAACATGATGCAATGGCAATTCTGAACTTGTCAAACAACATTATCACCACAATTTGCAAGACCCAACATGTTTAAATCTTCATTGGAACAACACAGTCAATTAAATAAAGTGTTCGAGGGCTTTTCTTGTGATGTAGATTAATAAACGTCAATATTAACCCATTTAATATGTACTTCTGGTATTATGTGTAATGACCATCAAGGCAGCATAATTAAGAAAGAACGTGGCACGAAACCTCAGAGATTACAGCACCCAGGGCAAGTTATTGGGCCCATTAAGTCTGTACTAGCCATATTGGCATGGAACCCATGAACACTAGCTCATTTTTTTTTTGCACTACTTATTTAATTTAACTTCAATTCAATGTATACACACATACATACATATATATATATTTTACTGTGCTTTAAGGTCTTTTTCTATTAATATGTATTGCATCGTACTGCTGATGCTAAGTTAACAGATTTCACGACACGTACTAATGATAATAAGCCTGATGCCGATTCAGATCCAGTAATAATAATCCATCCAGTACCACTCCACAAATGACAAATGACTCAGGGTCCAGGGGTTCCCAACCTATGGTTCACAAACCCCTTGCTTAATGGTATTGGTCCATGTTATGAAAAGTGTTGGGAACCCCTGTTTCAGACACTTACCCAGTTCCCTGTCTAATTACTCTCCCATTATTGCATTCCAGATCCTAACCACATATTGTCCGAAAAACCTTCGTTCTTGGTAACTCCCTTCATTCCGTTTACAACTCTCTTCACTAGTGGAACCATTGTATTCTGAGGCTGTGCCCAGCAAAGCATACACACATATGCCTGTTAGCTTTATATTACTCCAGTTCAATATTCCAACACACTCTATTTCTGAGAATTAAATCTGCCATCCGTCTGCCACTGCCCCGGCCTTCTAATATCTCTTTGGCACCTACTACCGTCCTCGCTGTTCCCTATGCCACCAAGTTTTGTGCCGTCCAAAGATTCGGAAATGAGTTTGTGTACATACGTGTTTGGCTCCCCTCCGCACCTTGTGGTGTATCAGGCTGCAACCTTTCCATTTATTTAGTTTTTTTACGGGGCCGAGTTACTAGCTCAACACTCAACTCAGCCTGGATGGAAAGCACGCAAAGAGCCGGCTGGATTTGAAACCAGAACCACTTGCCTTGAAGTCTGGTGTGGATGCCACTACACCATTGGCTAGCATTGCCAATAGTCAGATCCGACTCAATAACATTCAGTGTGTATAACCGAGAACTGAGTACTAAACCATGGATAACTCCACTGCACAGCTCCCTACAGTTCCAAAAATAATTCTCCAGCACACACAACGCACAAATAACTTTTTGCTATTGCTCCGATCCTGGCAAGTTTCTAACCACGCAGCTTACAACGCCCTTTATTCTATGGGCTTCTGTCTTATAAGCAAGTCTGCCAGGTGGCACCTTATCAAATGCTTTTTTAAAGTCCGTATGTAAAGCAGATTCTATTCATCAAGCCTTTCTGCTTCTTGATTTAAAAAAACACACTCCAATAAGTTAACTAAGCATGACTTGTCTTAAATAAATCTAGACCTACAAACAAGCTGGATGAACTCAGCAGGTCGGGCAGCATCCGTTGAAAGGAGCAGTCAATGTTTCGGATCGAGACCCTTCGTCAGGACTGAAACGTTGACTGCTCATTTCAACGGATGCTGCCCGACCTGCTGAGTTCATCCAGCTTGTTTGTACATCTTGATTTGACCACAGCATCTGCAGTGCACTTTGTGTTAAATAAATCTATGCCAGCTTTCCTGAATTGACACACACTTGTCTAATCAGCTAGAACTAGTTATACTCCTGATTATTGTTTCTAAAATTTACCCATCAAAGAGATTAAACGGATTGAGGAGTGGTTACTAATTTTATCCTCACACCCTTCTTGGAATAAGTGCGTAATATTTTCTATTTTCCTGTCTCCAAGAACCAATACTGAATTTGTCAACATTTGAAATAAATTAAGGCAGAGCCATTGTGATTTTCACGGTCATGTGTCTGTTTAGGATCATCTTCAATTTAAATGTAAATTGTTTGATCACATGTTTGCCAAGATTTGATTCCAGGTAATGGGTTTGATCTGTTCTCATCTCAACGAAACTGGCCCTTCTCCAATTGACTATGCTCATCTTGGAGAGATCTACTCTCAACCTTGTTACATAATGCTCCATGTTCCCTGTACGCACCCCTGTGAAACTTGATCTGCTTACCCTGATTTCTTTCCCAAATGTAAATCCACCAGCGCCCCCTCGTAGGTCGAGAGGTCCCTGATGAATGAATAAACTTTTGGGGCGACCCTCGAGAGGAGAAGTCTGAGCCTAACAGCTGAGTCAGTGGCACGAACCTCCTCCAAGTATGATTGGAAGCATACAAGCCAGTGTTCAAAGGCAAGAGCTGCCTCAGGGTCTTGGGGGTCCAAACCTAAACAAAAAACAAAACTGCTGAAAGAACTCAGTGGGCCAAGCAGCATCTGTGGGTGGGGTGGGGAGGGGAGGGGGCGGTAAATGAACGGTGATTTCATTCGCCTCTCTCTATTTCTCTCTAGCACCTGTCTGATCCATTGAGTTCCTCCAGCAGTTATTTTTTGATCCAGATTTTTAGCATCTGCAGCCTCTTGAATCTCCACCTCTTTTTTTTGGAAGAGAAGTATTGATCAATATAATTTATAATATAATCAATATAATATACTTCAAAACCACCAACCTCCCCCTTTACCTTATCAAATGCCTTTTGCAAATCCATATGTAAACCAGATTCTACTCATCAAACCTTTCTGCTCTCTAACTTAAAAAACACACTCCAATTAGTTAATTATTGCTGGTCACTGTCTCTGTCTAAACTTGGAAAGATGCAGTACCCCCATTATCATGCCCCCTACGGATTTGCAGACGCCTATAATTTCCCTGGAGATTTTCTTCTCTGTATCCTTTCTACAAATCAGTAATCCATAGATTAATCCAGCTGTATTATCAGAATCAGGTTTAATATCACCGCCACATATTGTAAAATTTGTTGACTTTGCAGCAGCAGTACAATCCAATACATGATAAAAGAGAGAAATAGTTGTGAACTACAGTAAGCATATATATATTTTTAAATAGTTAAATTAAATAATCATGCAGAAAATGTGCAATAATGAAGTGGTGAGGTAGTTAGTATTCACGGTTCAATGTCCATTCAGGAATCAGATGGCAGAGGGGAAGAAGCTGTTCCTGAATCATTGAGTGTGTGTCTTCGGGCTTCTCTACCTCCTTCCTGATGGTAGCAATGAGAAGAGGGCATGTCCTGGGTGGCAGAGGTCCTCCAAGATGGATGCCGCCTTTCAGAGGCCTTGATCCTTAAAGATGTCCTGGATACTATGGAAGCTGGTACCCATGATGGAGCTGACTAACTTTACAACTCTCTGCAGCTTATTTTGGTCCAGTGCAGTAGCCCCCCACCACATACCAGACGGTGATGCAGCCAGTCAGAATGCTCTCCATGGTACATCTAAGGAAATTTGCGAGTGTTTTTGGTAACATACAAATCTCCTCAAACTTCTAATAAAATATGGCCACTGTCTTGCCTTTTTCATAGTGGCATCAATATCAATGTTGGGTCCAGGTTAGAGCCTCAGGGATATTGACACCCAGGAACTTGAAATTGATCACTCTCTCCACATCTATGAGGACTGGCGGCTGTTCCCTCATCTTACTCTTTCTCAAGTCCACAACGGCATTTGCTTTTTAAACAGATGGAGGACATTAGTCATGAGGACTGGCTGGGCAGGCTGAAATTGAGGGATGGCGTAATAGAGTTCTAAAGAATTAGATGCAAACTGACAGGATCAATAGTCCAATTTTCTTTCTTTTGGTGGGGGTATCAAAAACAAGATGATATAATTTTCTGGTGAGAAGGGAAAGCTGTAAAGGGGACCTGGGGGGGGGGAGGGTAAGTTTTTTTTAAACACAGAGGGAAGTCAATATCTGGAGTGTGCTGCCAAAGGAGCTGGTGGAATCAGGTACAATTTCTATCTTTAATAGTCATTTAGCAAGATACATGAATAAGCAAGCATAAAATGATATGTGTAGATGGGTAGAAAGGTCAGCATGGGTGTGATGGGCCAAAGGGCCTATCTCTGTGGTGTACAGCTCTTTGAAATAGATACTGTTCTTAATTATTAGAGCATAGAAAACAGAACATTGAACAGTACAGGCACTTCAGCCCATGATGTTGTGCCCATCTATATAAACCTACTCTTTGATCAATCCAACCCTTCCCTCCTACACAGCCATCACCCTCCATTTTTCTTACACCCATGTGCCTCTCAAAGAGTCTCTTAAATGTTCCAGTCACTACCACCAACCACAGCAGTACATTCCAGGCCCCCACCTCTCTGACATTTCCCCTCAGCTTTCCTCCACTCTTAGATGTCCTCTGCTATTGATAATTTTCACCCTGGGAGAAAGGTGCTGGCCGTCCACTCAATCTGTTCCTCTCATAGTCTTATTAAGTTGCTTCTTATCTTCCTTCACTCGAGAAAGACAAGTCCTAGTTCCTACAAAATCCTACAAAAAATAGCGTGTACAGCCAGTCCATCCCAGGTGAAGCCCTCCCCACAACTGAGCACAGCTACACGGAGCAATGTTGCAGGAAAGCAGCATCCAGCATCAGGGATCGTCACCACCCAGGACATGTTCTCCTCTCGCTGCTGCCATCAGGTAGAAGGTACAGGAGCCTCAGGACTCACACCGCCAGGTTCAGAAACAGTTCCTACCCCTCAACCATCAGGCTCTTGAAGTAGAGGGGATAACGTTACTCAGCTTCACTTGGCCCACCATTGAACTGTTCTCTCAACTTATGGACTCACTTTCAAGGACTCTTCATCACATTTTCTTAACATTTATTGCTTATTTATTATTATTATTAGATTTTTATTTTTTCTCATGCTGAGCCATGGGCTTGGCAAAGCGCACTCATTTCTCAATTGCTATGAGCTTTCAGACCACTTTAGTGCTGTTTAGTACTGTGGCTTTCCGAAGATCTGCATAGATATTACTGTGTGGACCTATTTCTTTAACGTTATCGGTTAGTAACTTTGGGATGGTATCAGTGGTAGAAATTCCAATCAGGACAACATATACCCAGTTCGTGTACCATTGTCTTTCAATTTCACCTTTTAGTTCAGTATATTTCTGGTGTTTTTCACTTACTGCTTTCAGTAAATTATGTGTGTTTGGAATAGAAACAGAAAACCAACAGCACATTACAGGCCCTTCAGCCCACAATGCTGTGCCGAACATGTACTTACTTTAGAAATTACTTAGGGTTACCCATAGCCCTCTGTTTTTCTAAGCTCCATGTGCTGTCCAGGAGTCTCATAAAAGACCTTATTGTATCTGTCTCTACCACCATCACCGGCAACTCATTCCATGCAGTCACCACTCTCTGCGTAAAAAACTTACCCCTGACATCTCCTCTGTACCTACTCCCCAGCACCTTAAAACTGTGCCCTCTCTTGCTAGCCGTTTCAGCCCTGGGAAAAAGCCTCTGACTATCCACACAATCAATGCCTCTCATCATCTTATACACCTCTATCAGGTCAGTTCTCATCCTCCGTAGCTCCAAGGAGAAAAGGCCGAGTTCACTCAATCTATTCTCATAAGACTTGCTCCCCAATCCAGGCAACATTCTTGTAAGTCTCCTCTGCACCCTTTCTATAGTTTCCACATCCTTCCTGTAGTGAGGCGACCAGAACTGAGCACAGTACTCCAAGTGGGGTCTGACCAGGGTCCTATATAGCTGTAACATTACCTCTCGGCTCTTAAACTCAATCCCACGGTTGATGAAGGCCAGTACACCGTATGACCATAGAGTCAACCTGTGCAGCAGCATTGACTGTCCTTTGGTCTCTGACCCCGAGATCCCGCTGATCCTCCACACTGCCAGGAGTCTTACCATTAATACTATATTCTGTATTAGTATTATATTCTGACATCATATTTGATCTACCAAAATTAACCACCTGACACTTACCTGGGTTGAACTCCATCTGCCACTTCTCAGCTCAGTTTTGCATCCTACTGATGTCCCGCTGTAACCTCTGACAGCCCTCCACACTATCCACAGCATCTCCAACCTTTGTGTCATCTGCAAACTTACTTACCCATCCCTCCAATTCCTCATCCAAGTCATTTATAAAAATCACAAAGGGAAGGGGTCCCAGAACAGATCCCTGAGGCACACCACTGGTCACCGACCTCCATGCAGAATATGACCCGTCTACAACCACACTTTGCCTTCTGAGGGCAAGCGAATTCTGGATCCACAAAGCAATGTCCCCTTGGATCCCATGTCTCCTTACTTTCTCAATAAGCCTTGCATGGGGTACCTTATCAAATGCCTGGCTGAAATCCATATACACTACATCTACTGCTCTTCCTTCATCAATGTGTTTAGTCACATCCTCAAGAAATTCAATCAGGCTCGTAAAGCACGACCTGCCTTTGACAAAGCCATGCTGACTATTTCTAATCATATTATGCTTCTCCAAATGTTCATAAATCCTGCCTCTCAGGATCTTTTCAATCAAATTACCAACCACTGAAGTAAGACTCACTAGCCTATAATTTCCTGGGCTATCCCTACTCCTTTTCTTGAATAAGGGAACAAGATCTGCAACCCTCCAATCCTCCGGAACCTCTCCCATCCGCATTGATGATGAAGCAAAGATCATTGTCAGAGTCTCAGCAATCTCCTCCCTCACTAGTAGACTGGGGTACATCTCATCGGGTCCCGTAGACTTTATGCTTTCCAAAAGTTCCAGCACATCCTGTTTTTTAATGTCTATATGTTCAAGCTTTTCAGTCTGCTGTAAGTCATCCCTACAATCGCCAAGATCCTTTTCCGTAGTGAATACTGAAGCAGAATATTCATTAAGTACATCAGCTATCTCCTCCAGTTCCATACACACTTTCCCACAGTCACACTTGATTGGTCCTTGAATGGCCTGGGTCTCTGGGGATGTGAGGCAGCAGCTCAACTAGCTCTACTGTCCCAACTTCATTCTTCATAAGTGAAGAGGGAATTAGTAATTGGTTTAGTAGTAGTATCAGATGTATTGGAGAAGTTTTGTTTGCATGCCATAAAAACAGTACACCTAGATTTGAGAAACACAACCCAGAAAGACATAGTTAAAGTACTATAAATGTTTATCTACCTTTAAGGACATTTTCTAATTTGCTGCCTCTTTGTTAAAACTAATCCACTAGAATCTACTTCCTGAATTCCTTTTCCATACTAGAACTGTTCTCGGCATTCCTTATAAACTCACCAGAGATTTTTCATCACTCCTGCCTAACACTTACAGAGATTTACAGGTGAACCACAGATGGAGACTTTATTCTCCCTACTCTGAGTATGGGGCACGCTGCTCAGTGATGGAATAGATTCAACAAGAGCTTTCCAAACTGGGGGTGGGGGTGGGGAGAAAAAAAACAACCCTACATAATGATGGGGAAAGAACGAGTGTGTGGGAGTAGTTCGCTGGAAGAACTGGGACACGCAGAATTCATTATATGCCATTCCATGTAATGACACAGCTGCAATCAGCCCACAAGTGAAATTGAGCAGGTTGGTGATTGACATGGAATGGCATGGAAAGCAATATACAAGTTAAAACATGAATCAGGTTTCTGCATAAGAATTATTCTCGTTACTTTTCTGGGAAAGCACTGGTTCAAAGGATTAAAAGTCACTCTGAGTTATGATCCAGGACAGTACTCGGGATCAAACCTATTGCTTTCCTTTAATCTGTTTGTCCACATTTCATTAATACAAAATGCTAATCCTGCTTTGCTGTCCACGGATGCTGATTAATTTGCTGACTTTCCCTGGATTTTTCACTTTTTATAAGAATATCTAATCTTTTCCTCAGATTTCTTCTACCATTTCGCTCTTCCTATCACTGCAATCAAGACCTGTATCCTCATCCTGATGAAGGGTCTTGGCCCGAAATTTCAACTGTTTATTTCTCTCCATAAATGCTGCCTGACCTGCTAAACTTCTCCAGCATTTTTGTATGCGTTACTCTGGATAACATACAAAATGTGTTATCTGGAGTAGCATTCTTCTTTAGCCAGAGAGTGGTGAATCTGTGGAATTTGTTGCTGAAGGCAGGTGATTGGCATTGAGAGGGAAATAGATCAGCCATGGTTAATTGCTGATTAACCAGTATTATTAATTGCTTAACCTCATGAAGTTTATTTTGATAGGCTTGGGGATTCTGGGTCATTCCTTAGCGCTTATCATGAGATCCTAGTTTTGAGAATGTTTTGTTGCTGGGTCGAGCCACCGACGTTCTGTTGGAATTCCTACGTACAAACTGTTTGCCTCCTCTACATGCAAGCCTGTCTTTCTCCACACTTGGGTTCCATCATTGCCAGCGCACACCGTGACATCTTTCAGTGTTTTGCCAAGGCTTATTTGACTAAGTGTACATTTTCTGTTTTATATTGATCTTGTAGGGTGTCCAGAGACATGACATCATGATGAAGGCAGTCTATTGTTACGTACTCGTGACATGTGACAGTGGTACCCTTGTCACGTGACTGGGATTGAAGCTATACTGGACTTGAGGTAATGGTCTTGTGATGGTGGAGTGACGTCATTTTCCCGCCAGTAGAGGTCATGTGACAGGTTTTTTTACAGGGTATAAAAGGAGGACCCCTCCCTGTGAGGAGGGGCAGTTCGTGGCTGGATTTGCCATGTTGACTTCATGCCACTGCGTGATTTAATGTTATGACACAGTTTAGTTGAAAGATGAAGTTTTATCTAATGCCTAAAGTTTAAAGGGTCATTGCCAGCAGTTTCTTTATAATACTGCTAGTTGAGAATCAGTGGAGAGTGAAGGTCGGAGTTCGGGAGTTAAAGATCGAGGAGAATCGATTTTGACGGTGAAACAGGTTTGACCTTGTTTGAGCCTTATTCGGAAGGAATTCATTGACTGTTCTCGTGTTAATCCCTGCAAAATAGCAGAAAGGATTGGGAATAGTTCTGAAAAGGAAAGGTCAGTGCCTTTAAGCTGTTTCGTTTCATAAATTCTTCGTGGGAAAAGTTCGATTTGGGAACCGAAGCAACAGGACGTGAAAGAGAATTTAAATCGTCTTAAAAAGTCTCTCCCTTAAATGGACTGTGAGCATTTTGAACTTTTGCAATACTACTTTGAAGAACTGTTTTTGCAACATCGCTTTAAGAACTGTTTAAGCTTCCTTGCTTTAAGAACTGTTCAAGCTGCTGCACAACAGCTGACTTCTGGTTACGTCAGTGATTTGTTTACTTTTGGGGGGTTTGTTTTCAGTGTTTAATAAACATGTTATTTGTTATATAAACCCCTGCCTAACTCATATATTCATTGTTGCCTGAATCTGTAACACTATAAAGATCCTATTCATTGGTCATTCAGGGTGCAGTGGGCCGCGGAGCTTCCTGTACATAAATCATATGCCATGCTTCCTAGTTGACAACTTGGCTATACTTCAGAAGCTTTTCCACTGGCTGCTAGCCACAAAATTCTGAAGGAACTCAACAGTTCAGGCTGCCTGACCTGCTGAGTTCTTCTAGCATTTTGTTTGTTGCTCTGGATTTCCAGGATCTCTTGAGTATCACCAGCTGCAAAACACCTTGGCCCATCCTAAGGATATGAAAGATGCCATCGTAATGCAAGATCTCCTTTTTCCCACCATCACTTTTCTTTTCTGTTAAGCTCCTTGTTCAGAGAGCACGTTAGCCTGTGCTTTTCAAAATCAAAAAAAACTGCAGATGGTGGAAATCCAAAACAAACAGATCCCCAAATGCCCAACAGGCCGAGCAGCGTCTATGGAAAAAGAAACGTTTCCAGTCGGAAACCCTTCATCAGGTTCTGACAAACGTTCTCCAAAGTAAGACTCTGGTCTGAAAACTTGACTCTGTTTCCCTTCCCACAGATGCCACCTGGCTGCTGAGTATTTCTGTGTTTCTGCTAGGCTGTGGTCATCATGAAGGTATTCAAATCGGAAGAACGTTTCAAGTGCTTTCAATTTTATTTCTGGATTTCTCACTTTTACTATTTCAAAGTAAAAGTCGAGTCAAAGTAAATTTAATAAGGAAGTGTATATGTGTTATCATATACCTCCTTCAAATTAATTTACTAGCTGGCATTCACAGGAAAATGAAGCAGTACAATAGAATTTATGAAAAGCTCTACGTGAACTAAGACAAAGTGCAAAAAGAGTGTAAATTTTAAAAATAAATAATACTGAGAACGTGCCTTGTAGAGTCCTTGAAAGTGAGTCCATAGGTTGTGAAATCAGTTCAGAGTTGAGTTGATTGAAGTTATCCACTCTGGTTCAGGAGCCTGATGGCTGTAGGGTAATAACTGTCCCTGAACCTGGTGCTGCAGGACCTCAGGTTCCTGCACCTCCTTCCCGATGGTAGCAGGGAGAAGAGAGCGTGGCCTGGATGTTGGCTTCTTGTGGCAGTGCCCCTTGTAGAAGTGCTCAGTGGTGGGGAGGGCTTTGCCTGTGACCGACTGGGCTGTATCTATTACTTCCTGTAATTGTTTTTTTTAATTCCTGGGCATTGTGTTTTCCTATCAGGCTGTGATGTTCCATGTGGTTTTTTTTGTGTAAATACCTAATACAATAAAATTTCTTCTCCTCTCATACTGATAGGGCTCCCAGTGACATCAGCTGCTCCCTTTAAAGGATGTTTGGAGGAAACATCTTTGGTGAGGTTGAAAGGGGCTGCCCCCTCCCGGTGGCAGGTGGTAACTGCACCCTGCTGATGTGAGAATGGTACAGTAACCAATGGTGTGTGTGCTTCATTGGAGGAAGAAGTCTACCCTGAGTTACCAGCCATAGCAGTTGCCATACTGCCAGTATGAAAAGGTGTAACAGCCTGCCAGGGGTCAGGGTCGATGGTAGGGCTGATTCGTGGTGAGATTGGACAATTGGGATTCAGGGCCTTGGAAGTGGTATCCGAGTCATATCTGGTAATCCCAACACGCAGAACATACAACATTATCATTTTGATCCACTTATGCCACACACACTCTAAGCCATCAAACAGTATCACAATCCTCCTGTCCTCTTCAAAGTCTACTTATAGGAGGCGGCAGGCAAACCTTGGACTGTGGAACTGTTCCCCAGTATGATAAAATGGGTTCTTGTCTTCAATCTGCTCTGCTGTGATCTTGTTCCTTAAGGACATCCTCTCTAAATGTAACACTGTATTGCATTCTGTTACTCCATATCTGTAGAACCTCAGTGCACTGTTGCAATGCATGAACAGTATGCTAGACAGAGGATAATAATAACACCAGTTTATCAAATTTACCAACTTTCATTGCTCAGAACTGATAAACTCAAAATTAATCAAAAGTCCAATGTCTGTTCTTCTGATTTGTATGAGGGCATGTGCGTGTTTGCTGTGTGTCTGTGACTGTGTATGGATATTTGTGTTTTTGTGTGTCAGAGTTTGCATTCATGCATGGAATTTGTATGTAGGTTTTCTACAAGGCAGTCACTCCGGGGCCTGGGGAGAAACGTAAGTGAGTAACAGTCAGGAGAGGGAAGAGCAAGAGTCAGTGGCTAGAGAGTACCCCTGTGGCTGTACCCCTTCACAATAAGTACTCCTGTTTGAGTACTGTTGGAGGGGGGTGGGAACAACCTACCTGGGGGAAGCAACAATGGCCGTGCTTGTGGCACAGAGTCTGCCCCTGTGGCACAGAAGGGAGGAAAAGGAAGAAGAAGGCAGTAGTGATAAGGGTCTCTATAGTTAGGAAGTCAGACAGGCAATTCTGTGGACACAGGAAAGAAACACGGATGGTAGTTTGCCTCCCAGATGCCAGGGTCCAGGATGTTTCTGATCGCGTCCAAGATATCCTGTGGTGGGAGGGAGAACAGCCAGAGGTTGTGATACATATTGGTACCAACGACATAGGCAGGAAAAGGGAGGAGGTCCTGAAAGAAGACTACGGGGGTTAGGAAGGAAGTTGAGAAGCAGGACCACAAAGGTAGTAATCTTGGGATTATTGCCTGTGCCACATGACAGTGAGTATAGGAATAGAGTGAGGTGGAGGATAAATGAGTGGCTGAGGGATTGGAGCAGGAGGCAGGGTTTCAGATTTCTGGATCAATGGGACCTCTTTTGGGGCAGGAGAAACCCGTACAAAGAACACTGAGGCTGCCTACAAGAAGGGTCAGAACCGTCTCTATTTCCTGAGGAGACTGAGGTCCTTTAACATCTGCCGGACAATGCTGAGGATGTTCTATGAGGCTGTGGTGGCCAGTGCTATAATGTTTGCTGTTGTGTGCTGGGGCAGCAGGCTGAGGGTAGCAGACACCAACAGAATCAACAAACTCATTCGTAAGGCCAGTGATGTTGTGGGGGTGGAACTAGACTCTCTGACGGTGGTGTCTGAAAAGAGGATGCTGTCCAAGTTGCATGCCATCTTGGACAATGACTCCCATCCACTCCATAATGTACTGGTTAGGCACAGGAGTACATTCAGCCAGACACTCATTCCACCGAGATGTAACACTAAGCGTCATAGGAAGTCATTCCTACCCTTGGCCATCAAACTTTACAACTCCTCCCTAGGAGTGTCAGACACCCTAAGCCAATAAGCTGGTCCTGGACTTATTTCCACTGGGCATGATTAACTTATTATTATTTAATTATTTATGGTTTATATTGCTATATTTCTTCACTATTCTTAGTTGGTGCAGCTATAACGAAACCCAATTTCCCTCGGAACCAATAAAGTATGTCTGTCTGTCTGTACAAAAAGGACGGGTTGCACTTGAATCCCAGGGGAACCAATATCCTGGCGGGGAGGTTTGCTAAGACTATTGGGAGAGTTTAAACTAGGGGAGGTGGGAACTAAACTGAAGAGAAGGAGGAAAGGGAGATTGGCTCACAAATAGGGAAAGCTTGGAGACAGTGTGAGAGGGAGCATAGGGAGGTGATAGAGAAGGGACGTGCTCAGACCGATGGTTTGAGATGTGTCTATTTTAATGCAAGGAGTATTATGAACAAAGCCGATGAGCTTAGAGCACAAATCAGTATTTGGAGCTATGATGTTCTGACCATTACAGAGACTTGGATGGCTCAGAGGCAGGAATGGTTACTTCAAGTGCCAGGTTTTAGATGTTTCAGAAAAGACAGGGAGGGAGGCAAAAGAGGTGGGGACATGTCGATCAGAGATAGTGTCACGGCTGCAGAAAAGGCTGAATTCATGGAGGGATTGTCTATGGCGTCTCTGTGGGTGGAAGTTAGGAACAGCAAGGGGTCAATAACTCTTCTGGGTGTTTTTTATAGACCACCCAATAGTAACAGGGACATTGAGGAGCAGATAGGAAGACAGATTCTGAAAAGGTACAATAATAACAGGGTTGTCGTCGTGGGAGGTTTTAATTTCCCAAAAGTCAATTGGCATGTCCCTAGAGCAAAGGGTTTAGATGGGGTGGAGTTTGTTAGGTGTGTTCAGGAAGGTTTCTTGACACAATATGTAGATAAGCCTACAAGAGGAGAGGCTGTACTTGATCTGGTATTGGGAAATGAACCTGGTCAGGAGTCAGATCTCTCAGTGGGAGAGCATTTTGGAGATAGTGATCATAATTCTATCTCCTTTACCATAGTATTGGAGAGGGATAGAAACAGTCAAGTTAGGAAAGCATTTAATTGGAGTAAGGGGCAATAAGGGGCTATCAGGCAGGAACTTGGAAGCATAAATTGGGAACAGATGTTCCCAGGGAAATGTACAGAAGAAATGTGGCAAATGTCAAGGGGTATTGCATGGAATTCTGTATAGGTACATTCCAAAGAGACAGGGAAAGGATGGTAGCGTACAGGAACAACGGTGTACAAAGGCTGTTGTAAATCTTGTCAAGAAGAAAAGAAGAACTTACAAAAGGTTCAAAAAAAACTAGGTAATGATAGAGATCTAGAGGATTATAAGGCTAGCAGGAAGGAGCTTAAGAAATAAATTAGGAGAACCAGAAAGGGCCATGAGAAGGCCTTAGCAGACAGGATTAAGGAAAACTCCAAGGCATTCTACAAGTATGTGAAGTGCAAGAGGATAAGATGTGAGAGTCTAGGACCAATCAAGTGTGACAGTAGAAAAGTGTGTATGGAACTGGAGGAAATAGCAGAGGTACCTAATGAGTATTTTGCTTCAGTATTCAGTATTAAGGATCTTGGTGATTGTAGGGATGACTTACAGTGGACTGAAAAGCTTGAGCATGTAGATAGTAAGAAAGAGGATATGCTGGAGCTTTTGGAAAGCATCGAGTTGGATAAGTGATGGGGACTGAAAGATATGTACCCCAGGCTACTGTGGGAGGCGAGGGAGGAGATTGTTGAGCCTCTTGCGATGATCTTTGCATCATCATGGGGACAGGAGAGGTTCCAGAGGATTGGAGGGTTGCAAATGTTGTTCTTTTATTCAAGAACGGGAGAAGAGATAGCCCAGGAAATTATAGACCAGTGAGTCTTACCTCAGTGGTTGGTAAATTGATGGAGAGTTCCTGGGATGCAGGAATTATGAACATTTGGAGAGGCATAATATAATTAGGAGTAGTCGGCATGGCTTTGTCAAAGGCAGGTCATGCCTTACGAGACAGATTGAATTTTTTGAGGATGTGGCTAAAGACATTGATGAAGGTAGAGCAGTAGATGTAGTGTATATGGATTTCAGAAAGACATTTGACAAGGTACCCCATGCAAGGCTTATTGAGAAAGTAAGGAGGTGTGGGATCCAATGGGACATTGCTTTTTGGATCCAGAATTGGCTTGCCCACAGAAGGCAAAGAGTTGTTGTAGACTGGTCATATTCTGCATGGAGGTCGGTCACCAGTGGTGTGCCTCAGGGATCTGTTCTGGGACCCCTACTCTTCTTGCTTTTTTATAAATGACCTGGATGAAGAAGTGGAAGGATGGGTTAGTAAATTTGCTGATGACACAAAGATTGGAGGTGTTGTGGATAGTGTGGAGGGCTATCAGAGGTTACAGCATGACATTGATAGGATTCAAAACTGGGCTGAGAAGTGGCAGATGGAGTTTAACCCAGATAAGTGTGAAGTGGTTCATTTTGGTAGGTCAAATATGATGGCAGAATATAGTATTAATGGTTAGACTCTTGGCAGTGTGGAGGATCAAAGGGATCTTGGGGTCTGAGTCAATAGGACACTCAAAGCTGCTGCGCAGGTTGACTCTGTGGTTAAGAAAGCACACGGTGCACTGGCCTTCATCAATCATGGAATTGAATTTAGGAGCTGAGAGCTAATGTTGCAGCTATATAGGACCCTGGTCAGACCCCACTTGAAGTCCTATGCTCATTTCTGGTCACCTCACTATAGGAAGAATGTGGAAACTATAGAAAGGTGCAGAGGAGATTTACAAGGATGTTGCCTGGATTGGGGAACATGCCTTATGAGAATAGGTTGAATGAACTTGGTCTTTTCTCCTTGGAGCAATGGAGGATGAGAGGTGGCCTGATGTAGGTGTATAAGATGATGAGAGGCATTGATTGTGTGGATAGTCAGAGGCTTTTTCCCAGGGCTGAAATGGCTATCACGAGAGGGCACAGTTTTAGGGTCCTTGGAAATAGGCACAGAGGAGATGTCAGGGATAAGTTTTTTACGCAGAGATTGGTGAGTGCGTGGAATGGGCTGTCAGCGATGGTGGTGGAGGCGGATACAATAGGGTCTTTTAAGAGACTCCTGGACAGGTATATGGAGCTCAAAAAACTTGAGGACTTTGGTTAACCCTAGGTAATTTCTAATGTAAGGACATGTTCGGCACAACTTTGTTGGCCGAAGGGCCTGTATTGTGCTGTAGGTTTTCTATGTTTCCATGTTTCTGTGTGTGAGTATGTGTGAATGTATATGTGTGCATGACTGTATAAGTGTGTGCCTGTGTGCGTGATTATGTGTGCATGTGTGTGAGAGAGTGAGAAAGAGAGTGTGTGTATGAGTGAGAGTGTGTGTGTGTCTGTGTCTGTGTCTGTGCACTTTCTGGAATATCTGGTAATCAATCTCTGGAATATACAGAATCAGAATCAGGTTTAATATCACCAACACATATTGTGAAATTTGTTAGCTTTACGGCAACAGTACAATGCAATACATGATAAATAAATAAATATAGGGAAAAAACTGAATTACAGTAAGTATATTTCTGTCTATTAAATAGTTAAGTTAAAGTAAATAGTGCAAAAAAAAACCAGAAATAAAAAAGTAATGAGGTAATGGTCCTGGGTTCAATGTCCTTTTATAATTCACAGACGTTCGGAAAAGCCATAAAATTCTGCAAGAACTCGGAGGCACTTCCCTTACTCGGTCTTTTGGTATGAATAAGCTCTGTGTTTATTTTTGTTTCGTGATAAGTTCCGTTTCATACTCCTATCAGTAAGCACCACAGCACTGGCACAGGGCTTATTGCTATAATCTAGAAGTTATTTTGATTTTTCCCTGAATTTATTTATTAGCCAATGATTAATTACTGATTCTTCATCTGCCTCTTGTGGTTTTTGCTCATTTTTGCAATAAAGTGAATTATAAGTGTCCACAAATATGCTTCCTGGAATGTGGAGCTGGTGTACATTGGACCTAAAGAAGTGGTTAGAAAAGTCAACTTTACCACTCCTGTCTCCAATTCCACCCGCACTCCTTCCAAATGTACTGCTTTCCACTCTCTCCACACTAATCCTAACCCCACCATTAAACCTGCAAGTAAGGGGAGGGGGTTGCTGTAGTAGTCTGGCGGAATGACCTCTACCTTGCTGAGACCAAGCGACAACTGTGTGACAGCTCCTCTTACTTACCCCTCAAACAGGAGCCCACTAAGGAGCACCAGGCTATTGCCACCTGCAGGATCACTGACCTTATTAACTCTCGGGATCTTCCATCCTCTGCCAGCAACCTCATAGTTCCCTTACAACTCACACCTCCCATCTCCGCCTCCTGACCAAAATCCACAAACTTGCCTGTCCAGGTAGACCCATTGTTTTGGCTTGTTCTTTCCCACCTGAACTCATACCTGCATACCTTGACGCTGTTTTATTCCCCCCCACCCCCGGTTCAGTACCTTCCCACCTACATCCACGACACTTCACACACTCTATATCATTTCAATGACTTCAAGATCCCTGGCCCCGGTTGCCTCATTTTCACCATGGACTTCCAGCCCCTATGGACCTTTATCCCACCCCCCCTCCCCATTAGAAGGGCCTTAAAGCTCTCTGCTTCTTTCTAGATACCAGGCCCATCTGTTCCCCTCCACCGCCACTCTCCTCCATCTGGCAGAACTGAGCTTCAATGTCAATAATTTCTCTGTTGGCTCTCCCACTTCCTTTAAACCAAAGATGTGGCCATGGGCACTCGCATGGGTCCCAGCTATGCCTGCCTGTTTGTCGGCCATGTGGAACAGTCTACACCGGTATCACTCCTCAACTTACCCTATGCAATATTGACAACTGCATTGGGGCAGCTCCCTACACCCATGCTCAGCTCGTTGACCTCATCAACTTCCACCCTACCTTCAAATTTACCTAGTCCATTTCTGACACCTCGCTCTTGGGAAACAATTTATCTACTGATATCTTTTACAAACCCACTGACTCTCACAGCTTCCTGGACTACACCTCTTCCCACCCTGTTGCTTGTAAACATGCCATCCCCTTCTCTCAGGCCCTCCATCTTCACTGCATCTGCTGTCAGGATGAGGCTTTTCATTCCAGAACTAATGAGATATCCTCCTTTTTCAAAGAAAGGAGCTTTCCTTCCTCCACCAACAATACTGCCCTCACCTGCATCTCTTCCATTTCACCTAACCCATTCTCCTGCCATCCTATCAGGGATAGGATCCCGCTTGTCCTCACCTACGCTACCTTCTGCAACTAGCACATAATTCTCCATAACTTCCATAATGGGATCCCACTACCGAGCACATCTTTCCTTCCCCACCACTTCCCACTTTCCTCAGGGATCTCTCCCCACATGACTATCCCTCCCCACTGATCTCCCTTCTTGTTCTTATCCTTGCAAGTGAAACAAGTACCACACCTGCTCCCTCACTACGATTCAGGGGCCCAAACAATCCTACAATCCTTCCATGTGAGGCAGCTTTCCAGTAATTGCCACGCCTTTCACCATTCCCATTTCAGCTGCCCAGCTCCTTACTTCACCCCTCCCCCTCCCAGTTCCACCCGTCGCCTACCACCTTGTACTCCTTCCTTCCCCCCCCCCCCCCACCTTCTTACTCTAACTTCTCACTCTTCTTTTCCAGTCCTGATGAAGAGTCTCGGCCCAAATCGTCAACTGTTTACCCTTTTCCATCGATGCTGCCTGGCCTGCTTACTTCCTCCAGCATTTTTAGTGTGTGTTGTTAGTTTGAAAATGTTATTGTCTGAAGCTTAAGATGGGAAATGATAAAATAAATTATTAGACTATAAGAAATAGGAGCAGAATTAGGCCATTTGGTCCATCGAGTCTGCTCCACCATTTCATCATGGCTGATTGATTTTCCCTCTCAATCCCATTCTCCCGCCTTCTCCCCAAAGCCCTTCAAACCCTGGCTTATGAACCTGCAATATATTTATTGTGTGTGTTCGGTGACTGGCGTGGATTGAGCTGTGCAAGTAGTTTATGTGTGTACTTTGTATCTGAGTAGCTTTGCTTTGTGCGTGTGTGTGTTTACGCTCACGTTCAGTTGTGTTGCTATCCGACTGTACATACAGACAACCAAAGGAAACCACATTCCTCCGGACCACGGCACACCCACAATACATACAGCAGATCACACACAGGACGTAAAACAAAACATTACCACAAGCAAGTTCTAAAGGTGTAACTCAAAATGCACGTGAAGTGTGCAGCAGAGGTAAACAGAAAGCAGTTCACTACCCTGGTGATGAGACCTCACTGGTGCCAGGGTATTCACTAGTCTTACAGCCTGAGAGGGAGACTTCGTCCTGAAGCTTCTGTACCTCCTTTCTGACAGTAGTGGGTTAGGGAGATTACAGGATGGGTGGTCAGGATCCTCATCAATGCTTCAGACCCTTTATCTGCAGTGAATGTCACGAATCGGGGATCCAGTGATCCTCTCAGTAGGTTGTACTGTTCTCTGCATGCTTCTCCGGTCTGATGCCTTGTGTGTGATGTAGGTAGGCAAGACACTCTCAATAATATTCCTGTAGAAAGTTGTTAGTACGGGGCGGGGAAAGAGAGAGAGAGAGAGAGAGAGTGTGTGTGTGTGTGTGTGTGTGTGTGTGTGTGTGTGTGTGTGTGTGTGTGTGTGTGTGTGTGTGTGTGTGTGTGTGTGTGTGTGTGTGTGTGTGTGTGCGTGCGCGCGCGCACGTCTGCATATATATGGATGCCTGTCTGTGTATGACCATTGTGTATCCATCTTTGTGTCTAACTGCGTTAGAAGGCATGGATCAGAGTGATTGAAGGCTCTGAAGTTTAGAAGAATGAGGGGTATCTCATTGAAATCTATCAAATATTGTAAGGCCTATACGGAGTGAATGTAGTGAGGATGTTTTTAATAATAGGGGAGTTCAGGACCAGTGGGCACAGGCTCAGAGTAGAAAGATGTACCTTTAGAACAGAGATGAGAAGGAATTTCTTTAATCAGATGGTGGTAAATCTGTGGATTTTTTTGCCACTTATGGCTGTGGGCCAAGTCTTTAGGTACATTTAAAGTGGAGGTTGATAGTTTCCTGACTAGCAAGGGTGTCAAGGGTGGCAGGGAGAAGGCAGGAGAACGAGGTTGAGAGAGATAATAGATAATTAAATGTTGAAGCATTTATTCCACCAATTCAACATGCTCTGGTTAAATTAATTCTTCCTTATCTCTGTTCTAAAGGGACATCCTTCTATTCTAAGGCTGCGCTCTCTGGTTCTAGACTCCTCCACCATAGGGAACATCAACTCTATGTCCACGCTATCTAGGCCTTTCAATATTTGATAAGTTTTAATGAGATGCCCCTCAGTCTTCTAAACTCTAGTGAGTACAGGCCTAGAGCCGTCAAACACTCCCTATACATCATTCACCCTTTAATTCCCAGGATTGCTCCTGTGGGCCTCCTCTGGACCCTCTCCAACGCCAGCTCACTCTTTCTCAGATACGGACCCTAAAATCGCTCACTAAATTCCAAGTGCCATCAGACTTATAAAGCTTCAGTTTATAATGTATCAGCTCAACACAATGGTCAGCCTGTTCACTGTTATCTTGAACTAAAGTTAACCAAGATAACAACTCGTACACTAAAGATGAATCTAGCATTTTATTTGCTTTTCCTGCACTCTGGAACTGCAACGCTGTAATCTCTATTCTGACCACAGTGTGCTTATGTGCGGAGTGATCTGTCTGGATGGCATACAAACTCAATGAAATTGTTTTACCATGTTTGTCCTGTTTATTTATTTACATTGATGCTCTGTCCTGTTACTGCAAAACAATACACTTCATGCCGAATCAGTCTGAGATAACAAATCAGATTGTGATCCTGCATCTCAGTAGTCTGACAATGCTAAAGTAATACTGTACAAGACAGTGTAGGACACTCAGGCTCCATTTTAAGCGCCTCCTGTCCCTGCCATGTTCATGGTCTTCTGCCACTGTACCCCATCCACTTCAGGGTTTGACATGTTGTGCATTCTGCACACCACTGTGGTAACACATTGTTATTTCAGCTACTGTCACCTTCCTGGTAGTTTGAACTAGTCTGCCCGTTCTCCGCTGACCACTCGCATTAGCAAGGCATTTTCGCCCACAGAACTGGATGTTTTTTTTTCATTTTTCACACGCGATAGTTCAGCAGCTTTTGAGATACTCAAACCAACCCGTCTAACGCCAACAATCATTCCACTGTTAACGCCACTTAGATCACATTTCTTCCCCATTCTGATGTTTGGTCTGAACAGCAACTGAAGTCCTTGACCATGCGTTCATGCTTTTATGCATCGAGTTGCTGCCACATGATTGGCATTAAGGAGCCGGTGTAAAGTGGCCACTGAGTGTATGCATGGCTGATACCTTATCCGACACCATTTCCTCTATCACTGGCGCACGGTAGCTGCATTGTGTGCTAAAATGCACTGCAGCTACGGGCAGCGCAACGCCACCGTCAACAAACTGCTTTGAAAGTTATGCAGCGTCCTTACTTGGAGAAGTGTTACTGCCCTTTCACTGTCAATGGTTATATACCCTGCAGCCCCTTCCACAGCAACGGAAGGACTGCGGCAGGTCGAGAAGACTGCTGGCCCGCACCCTCTCCTGGTAGTATCGAGATAGAGTGGTATACGCAGTCAAAACATTTCGTGTTCAGGTTGGAACAAATGCACAGCGGAACAATCTCAGCTAACGGGAGAATTTCGTCACCTCGCTTCCTTTCCGCACCTCCGGACAGCTGAAACAGTTTACATGTAGCAAGACCTTCCAAATTCTGACAGCTTTTCGTGCTGACTCATTCTGTTGTTCTACTGAAACCTTCCTCTAGCGCTTTTCATTTAAAAGCTAATAAATTAACTAATCGAGGCCCTGCCTCTCAAACAGCGACACCTCCCCTTACCGAAGCAGTGCATTAGAGAATACAACAGGAACATGGTGTCTTTACAGCAGAGCTTTCAACAACACACAAACATCTGCCGGGATGACATAAACACACAGGGGAAAGAAGGCAGAGAGGTCAATTGACAAATGGACACATTGCTATACTGTCCAACCGTTCTCGTTCAGGAGACTGCGAAGAACTCAAAGACAATAGCATTCTTTTCAACCTTTTCTGTTTAAGATAGGACGCGTGACGGCCTCTTTGCACACAGAAAGTTCATGCAAACTTCAATATTTCTGGAAAGGTAATAGTTCTAAGTTCGCTTACAACACAAACTGTCCCATCAATGTGTGTCATCGTTCACGGAGCGATCCCTTTCCCCCCTGAAGTGTAATTTCCTATTCTATCAACACCCCCCCCCCTCCACTCAGTGCCCCCACCGGACTTCACCACTCACCAGTGGCCAATTCACCCGTCAACCCGCACACCTTTGCGGCGATGCAGAGGAAACCCACAGGTTCACAGAGAGAACTTGCAAACTCCACACAATCAGCACCGGAGCTCAAGATTGAACGCGGGTTTCGCTCGGGAGCGGCTATACTTGCTGCCCACAGATTTGGCCCGGACAGTTGGGACAGGTTAATCAATTACGCGTGAGACTGAGAGCTCAGAACCAGAATCAGGTTTAAAATCACCGGCATATGTCATGAAATTTAACAGCGGCAGCAGTACAATGCAATACATGATAAATTTTAAAAAACAATCAATTACAGTAAGCACATATCTAAATTAAATACTTCATTTAAAATAGGACAAAAACAGAAATAAAAATAATAAACTGAGGCAGTTTTCATGGGTTCAAATCCATTTAGGAATCGGATGTCAGAGGGGAAGAAGCTGTTCCTGAATCGCTGAGTGTGTGCCTTCAGGCTTCTGTACCTCCTCCCTGACAGTAACAGTGAGAAGAGGGCTCGTTCTGCGTTATGGGGTCCATAATACAGGTCGCCGCCTTTCTGAGGCACCGCTCCTTGAAGATGTCTCCGATATTACGAAGGCTAGTATCCAAGATGGAGCTGACTAATTTTATAACTTTCTGCAGCTTATTTCGATCCCGTGCAGTAGACCCCCCCCCCCATACCACACAGAGGTGCAGCCCGTCAGAATGCTCTCCACGGTACATCTGTAGAAGTTTTCCAGTGACAAACCAACTCTCCCCAAACTCCTGATGAAATATTGCCGCTATCTTGCCTTCCTTAGAGCTACATCGATATGTTGCGGCCAGGTTAGATCCTCAGAGATATTGACCCCCCCAGGAATTTGAGATTGCTCACCCCCACCACTTCTGATTCCTCTGTAAGTTTTGGTTCGTGTTCCCTCGTCTTACCCTTTCAGAAGTCCACAATCAGACGGAGCCTTGGTTAAGTTCACATTGGAGAGACAGTAAGTACCTCCGTTAGACAACAGCCAGAGGGTCCCGCGGTTCTGATCAAGGGTCAAGGTTCTGAAACGGCTTTTCAGACTCGCTGAGTGTTTCAACTTTCAATGCACCCTTCAGATTTGAAGGGTAAACGAGCAGCCCCCAAGGCGCGGCTGACAGTTCAGATATCGGGTGCTCGTTATCCGTTGCAAGTGGATCGGAGATGAGACCACGGCTTCCTAAGACTCGGGATGGTCATACCCAACGCCCAGACCCCCGGGGGGCGCTGGAGCAGAAACACCGCTACACCCTGCTTCCCCTGCCGCTAGCTCTACCCTCCCTGCCGGCGACGAGACACACAACCGGGAATACGCTCGCGTTCCCACATCTCGCATCCGGACCATTGCCCCTGTTCATACTCTTTAAAAGATACTAACGCCCCATCCCGTCCCACTCACTCACCTCTTCTCTAACCGCAAACGAACCCTTTCGAAAGTTATTTCAGTCGCCCTGCCGGCTTCTCCAGCTCCTAGAGATAACGACAAACTCGCGGCGTGAAACCGGCAACAAAGTGCGGGAGGAACTCATTCAAGGGGAGGGGAAGGATCTGCCGAGCTTTGGGGGTGGGGGCCCAGTTTTCTCCCGTCAGACTCCCACTCGGGGATATTTCACTAGAGCCCCTACCTTTGTGCCGGTGGCCGTCCCGCGGATAGACGAGCAGATAGACTGAGGCGAAAGTGGAGCTGCGTCGCAATGACTCCTCCCGTGCGAGCGGCTCCCACTGCAACGGTCCCACCCCTGGGTTGGCGGCTGCTGGGGGGTTGGACCTTCTCACAGGCAATGAACTTGAAAGGACTGAGGAACACGTTCAGTCACGATTCGCTCCCTCTCTCCCTCTCTCACTCTACACACACACACACACACACACACACACACACACACACACACACACACACACACACACACACACACACACACACACACACACACACACACACACACACACACACACACACACACACACACACACACCGGCAGTGAGTTATTTGGAGATTCCGAGCTATAAACCAGGATAGGGCACTGCAGCACTTGCTCGGGGGTCGGTAAAGGCATTTCTACCCTCACTGGGCGCTGTGCAGTTCGAGGAGGGAATGGTAGAAGGAGAGTGGGAGGGAGGAGGTGGGAAGGTGTTGGGGAGGCAGAGAGGTAGTGAACAGGTGTGGAGAAGAGGTCGAAAGAGGGAGACGATAGAAAGGGGAGAAGGGTGGTGGAGAAATTGGAGAAGGTAGTAAGAGAAGATGAGGAAGAGGGAGGGAAGTAGCCAGCGAGTGAGAGAGCAGACTTCTTTATTCAAGCTTCTTGGAGATTTTGTAAATAATCTTCGAGATACACTTATCTGCTGTCACCAGAACAGCCCGCGACCCCGCTTTGCCAGCGCGGAAACTGTCGGCGCTGAAAGCGGAAGACTTCCTAGTTTGAAGGGGACTGAGTTTTAAACAGGCGCACCATCTGCTGCAGATGTCCCACTCTCTGATCTCTTTTCCTCTTTCTCCCTCTCTCTCCCTCCCTCCCTCTCTCTCTCTCCCTCTCTCTCTCTCTCCCTCCCTCTTCCTCTCCCCTCTCTCTCTATCTCCCCCTCTCTCACTATCTACCCCCTTCTCTCCCTCTCTCATTCTCCCATCTCCGATCCTCACCACTCAGCAAGGGGGGGGGGGGGGGTCTGTGTTTCGAGGCTGCGGAGAAATATTTCAATCAATTCTGATTTCGCTCATAGTGCAAAAGGTTAAAGTAATTTTATTACTATGTACTATTTTGACGTTCATTTTCTTGCGGGGGGAAAATGCAGTAGATTTCCGAAGTACCACATGCAAAATGCTGGAGAAATTCAGCATGTCAGGCAGCCTCTATGGAGAGAAATAAACTGTGTTGGGCTGAGATCCTCCGACAGGACTGGAAAGAAACGGGTAGAAGCAGAATAAGAAGGGGGGGGGGGGTGTAGCCTACATCCGTCACATCAAGTCCTTGGAGCGCTTCCACATAAGCTGCCTTCAGCGCATCCTGGGAATGACCTGGCGTGAGCGGGAGCCTCACACGAAAATACTTGTAAAGACCAACTGCAGAAGTATTGAGGCCAGGCCAGCTGCGGTGTCTGGGGCACGTGATAAGGATGCCCCCATGTCGGCTACCCCGCAGAGTGTTATACGGCCAGCGACATCATGGTCAACGCTCAGCTGGAGGGCCGAAGAAGGTTCAGATGAAGAATGCTTTAAGGAAGTGCAAGATCAGACCCGAGGACCTGGAGGATGTTGCTGCTGACCGTACCACTTGGCGACAGCTGTGTAGGGACGGGGTTCCTATCCTGGAGATGGAAAGAACAACCAAGAGACAGCAGAAGAGAGCCAGGAGAAATGCAGCCATGGTTGCCATCACTACCACCACTACCACATATACATGTCCCACCAGCAGTAGAGCTTGTGGGTCCAGGGTAGGACTGTATAGTCATCAAAGATCTCACCGTTAAAGGAGTGGATGTCGACAACTGAAGAAAGAAGAGAGAGAGAGAGTGTGTGTGTATTGGGGGGGCAAGTAAGGAGGGAAGGGGAAAACATTGCAAAAAGTTAGAGAAATCATTGTACAAAGTTCAAAGTAAAGTTTATTATCAATGTACATGTCTCTATATCAACCCTGAGATTTATTTTCCTGCGGGCATACTCAGCAAGTCTATAGAATAATAACTATAACAGGATCAATGAAAGATCAACCAGAGTGCAGGGGACAACAAACCATACAGATGCAAATATAAATACATAGCAATAAATAATGAGAACATGAGATAATGAGGTAAAGAGTCTTTAAAGTGAGATCATTGGTTGAGGGAACATTTCAATGCTTGGGCAAGTGAAGTTGAGTAAAGTTGTCCCCTTTTGTTAAAGACCCTGATGCTTGAGGGGTAGTAACTGTTCCTGAACCTGGTGGTGTGAGTCCTGAGGCTCTTGTACCTTCTACCTGATGGCAGCAGTGAGAAGAGAGCACGGCCTGGGTGGTGAGGATCTCTGATGATGGACGCTGCTTTCCTGTGGCAGTGTTTCATGTAGATGTGCTCAGTGGTTGGGAGGGCTTTACCCGTGATGTACTGGGCCAATCCATTACTTTTTGTATGATTTTCCATTCAAAGGCATTGGTGTTCCCATACCAGGCTGTGATGCAGCCAGTCAATACACTCTCCACTACACATCTATACAGGCTCGTCAAAGTTTTATATGTCATGCTGAATCTCTGCAGACTGCTGAGGAAGTAAAGATGCTGTTGTGCTTTCTTTGAAATTGCACTTATGTGCTGAGGGCAGGACAGATCCTCCAAAACAGCAGCACTTTTGCCATCAGGCTGGAGGCTACCCAGATGGAATATGATGTGTTGTTCCTCTAACCTAGGTTTGGTCTTATCATCGCAGTACTTCTTCCCCTCCACCACCACCCCACCTTCTCATCTCAGCTTCTATCCCTTTCCTTTCCAGTCCTGATGAAGTGTGGTCTTTTCATGTAAAAGGCATCTTCCCTATAGCAGAGTGAAACAGGACATAATATTCAATGGTTCGATAGTTTGATTTAATATCAGACAATGTATATGGTACACAACCTGAAATTCTTACTCTTCACAGACATGTGCAAAACAGAAGAGAACCCCCAAAGGATGAACAACAGGAGAATGTTAGAACCTCATAGTTCCCCTCCCCCCCGTGCATAAGCAGCAGCAAAACATCAATCCTCCCCCCTCTCCCTTACCCACTTATTCCAGCAGAAAGCATCAGCCCCCCCTCCACCCACCATGCAAGCAAGAGCAAAGCCTCCAAAGAGACAACGATCAAGAGTTCATCAAAAACCACTGCTCTTCACATCAGCTCAACATCCCTAAAAGTCTTTGTTCTCTCTGATGAGGTATTCAAAGTATTTGGAGTATGATGTTCTATTAGCTGCGCCCTGTGCTGCCCCCATAGGGCACAAATGGTTCAAGTGGCATCTAGATTGCGGGAACTAGGCCTCCGCCCAAGGAACGTGTGATGATCTTTGACAAACTGTCTTCTAAGATGTAACACACACAAAATGCTGGAGGAACTCAGCAGGCCAGACAGCGTCTATGGAAAGGAAGACCCAACCACAGGAGTGGAAAGGAAGGGGAAGAAACCAGAGTAAGATGAAGGGAGCAAGAAGGAGTACAAGCTGGCAGGTGATAGGTGAAGCCAGTTGAGGGGGCAGGTGGATGGGTGGGGAGGAGAATGAAGGGTGGAAAAAGGTAAAGGGCTGAAGGAGAAGGGATCAGATAGGAGACGAGAGTGGATCACGGGAGAAAGGGAAGGAGAAATAGCACCAGAAGAAAGTGATTGACAGGTGAGTGTCATGGTCCCACCTGGCAATCCCCCATCTTGCTGTTATCCCTTTGATTGGGCCTTAATCCCCTCATCTGATTTCCAATGTTCCCAGTTCCACTAATTACAGCACACCTGGTTTCCATCAGTGAATGCAGGATAAGAACCCTGGAGTCACGGCAATGGGCTGCCCATTCGTTGGTCAATTCTAGTGTGTGCAAACCTCATTTCCTGATTCCTTAGGACTGTCAGTTCTAAGCTCCGTGCCATTCCCTGGATAATCTACGTAATCCTTGTCTCCGTGTAAAGACTCTCCTGGATACCTGTTCCACGTTCGAGACTGTGCTAGCGCCTCACGCCCCTGTCTCCGTGCCTGTGTCCTGCACTTGGGTTTGTCCCCAGCCATGTCCTTGCAACTGTGAGGAGAAGAGAAGGGGTAAGAAAGGAACCAGAATGGGGAATAAAAAAAGAGAGGGAGTGGAAGTCGGAAGTGTTTTCTCAATGTTGGCCAAGTCTTTGAAAATCAGGAACATTTCAAATCAGTCAAATAAATGAACACTTAAAAAAAGTAAAATTAATACATTGATTTCAAAGAGCATAAACCTATACTTACTGAAGTCAAAGTTGAGTTTATTGCTATCTGTACAAGTCCATGTGTGCACAGGTGCAATGAAAAACTTACTTCCATCAGCATCACAGGCACATTACATCAGGTAAGCAGCATTCATGAGGTAAATGTAAATTAGTGAAATAAATTACTATTTACATGAAAGAACACAACTAGAACAAAATAAGCCAGCACATTGCACTGTAAAGTGGTCACAGTGTTGCTATACTCAGGCAGTGATTAGTTTTGTGTTGGTTGTTTCAAGTACTGGATGGTTGAAGGGAAGTAACTCTTCTTGACCTGGTGGTGTGGGACATTAGGTTTCTGTTCCCTCCTTCCCAAAGAAGAAGATGACATGGACTGGATGGTGAGGGTCTTTGACGGTAGATGCTGTCTTCTTGAGAGAAGGCATGGTGGCATATCAGTTAGCATAACACTATTACAGTCACAGCAACCCGGGTGCAGAATCCGCGGCTGTCTGGACGAAGTTTCTATGTTCTCCCCGTGACCGTGAGGATTCCTTCTGGGTGCTCTGGTGTCAAAAAGACACTCAAGTTAGCAGGTTCATTGGTCACGTGGGTGAATGAGCCAGTGTGGGCTTGTTGGGTTGGAAGGATCTCTTACTGTAAGTAATTGAAAGAAAGTGTTTCCTATGGATGCTATTGATAGTGGGGATGGATGTGTCCATGATGAATTGGGTTGAGTTCACCATTGACTACAGGCCATGATGAACCAGTCAGTTAAAATATAGAGGTACATTAAAATGAAGTTAAACAAAACACTTCCAAAAACATAGGACTTAGTGGTACAGCTAGCCGAGCTATTGTGTCCGCCTCAGCCACCCAGGTTCCAACATGATTCTCAGCACAGTCTGTGTGGAGATTGCCCACTCCCTTTATTGACTCGTGGGTTCCCCCTTTACCACCCTCCCCCCCCCCCCCCCACACCAGAACCATAATGAAGAGCCTACATCATCCAGGCCGTGCTCTCTTCTCGTTACTGCCATTGAGAAGAAGGTACAGCAGCCTTGGGTCCCAAACCACCAGGTTCAGGAACAGTTATTACTCTACAGCCATCAGGCTCCTGAACCAGTGTAGATGACTTCACTCACCTCAACTCTGAACTGACTCCACAAACTCCAGGCTCACTTTCAAGGACTTGAGAATTCATGTTCTCAGTATTACTTATCGACTTGTTTATTACTATTTTCTGTACATTGGTGGCCAGTCTTTGTGCAAAGTTTTTTAAAAGTTGATTCTATTGTAGTTCTGCAAGAAAGTGAATCTCAGGGTAGTATATGGTGACATAAACATACTTTATTAATAAATTTACTTTGAACTTTGAATAAAGTAGGTTAAGATTGATGGTCGGTGTGGAATCGATGGGTCAAAGAGCCTATTCCCATGTTGTATCCCTTCATGTCTCCATGTCTCTGTGACTTACCTCCTGGCTAAAAGTTAGCTAGCCTGTTCTAATGAATGAGATGGGCTGGGCATAACATAATGTTTCAGAGTCAAGAAGGAAAATAGAAAGTTCCATGCATACAGCACAGATCCCTAGTACATGTTGTCATCTAACCTACCTTTTTGTATCACTCATTGGCCGGTCGTCTCTGCATCCTGTCCTATTAACAGTTGCTCTCTCTGCAGGTGCCGCCTGACCTGCTAAGCATTGTGTGCTTTTATTTCAGATTACTGGCATCTGCAGTGTTTTGCTTTTGTCCTAACTGTTCTACTCTTTACTCTACTGTCACGTTATTCTCAATGTTGTTATCGCTTTTTCCTTGCATTACCTCAATATGACGATGGTGAGGTGGCCCAGTAGCATAATGGTTAGCACAGTGTTTTACAGTACCAAAGACCTGGGTTCAGTTCCTGCTGCAGCCTGTAAGGAGTTTGTACGTTCTCCCTCTGATTGTGTGGGTTTTCACCGGGTGCACTGGTTTCCTGCCACAGTCCAAAGATGGACCAGTTGGTAGGTTAATTGATCATTGTAAGTTGTCCCGTGGTTATGCTGGGGTTAAATTGGGGAATTGCTGGGTGGCACAGCTCGAAGGGCCAGAAGGGCCTATTCCGTGCTGTTTCTCAATAAATAGTATGAAAAGAAAGATTTTCCCTATACCTCAGTATCTAGGACAGTAATATACCAAGGTACCAATTTCTGCTCTTACTGAATAATGCCGAAATAGAATAAGAAGAGTCACGCACAGAACTAATTGATGTGCATCCTTCCTGTGAACACAAACCAACAATAACATTGCGATGAAATCAGATGACTTTGCAAACTGGATTTTCAACATTCCTTTCAAATACTTGCTGTTAATTATGGCTAATTATCTCCTACCTCCACCCCGTGTGGCATTTTGTGACACAGCACTATTCTATAAAAGTTCTGGGAAGGAAAGGGGCAGACGAAGTGTCTCAGCCTAAAATGTTGACTCTCATGAAGGGCTTTGGCCCGTAACATCAACAGTTCATTCCTCTCTATGGATGCTGCCTGATTTTCTCAGTTCCTCCAGCGTTTTGTGTGTATTGCTCTGGATTCCCCATGATCTCTCCTTCCCTTCACTCATCTTCCGCATCTCATAATGTGTTTTTCTGGCTATTCCCAGATCTACTGAAAGATCATTGACTGGAAATGATAATTCTGTTTTCATCTCTGCAGGCACCACCCACCCTGCCCTGTGTTCCCGTACTTTGCCCTTTTAGTGTAATTATTCTTGTTGCATAGAACAACTTCATTACAACTCCACTCAGCTCAACACTGAAATGATTCCATAACTCATTGGCTCACATTCAAGGACTCTACAACTCATCTTCTGAATATTATCTATTATCATTATTTTGTTTTCCTTTCTATATTTGAACAACTTGTCATATTTTGCACTTTGGTAGTTTGTAGTTTTTCATTGATTCTATTGTGTTTCTTTGCATGCCCGCAAGCAAATGAATCTCAGGATAGTATATAGTGTCAAATATTTACTTTAATAATAAATTTGCTTTGAGCTTTGAACATTGGGCAGTTCAGCATAGTACAGCCCATGATGTTGTGCTGACCTTTTAACCAACTCCAAGGTCAGGCTAAACCTTCCCTCGCACATAGATCTCCATTTCTTATTCGTCAATGTGCCAAGACTGGCTTTTTAAAATTCCACATGTATTTATGAACTAAGTCTAGTTTATTGTCTATGCACAAAGGTGGAATGAAATTAGTTGCCTGAATGGATTTGAACCTTGGAAACATGCCCTTCAACCCATTTATACTAATCCCACTTTATTCTCCCCATGCCCTCATCAACTCACCCGCACGCAAGGGGCAATTTTCAGTGGTAAATCAATCTACCACTCGTACACCCGTTGTGATGAGGAAAGGACCTAGAACATCCAGGGGGAACCCTCAGGGTCGCAGCTAGAACATGCAGACTCTGCACGGACAGCGCTGGAGGTTGGGATTGAACTTGGAGCATTGGCAAGGTGAGGCAGTGGTTCCACAGGCTGTGCCAGTGTCTGCATCTCCAGGGATCCCAGTGACTATCTGAGGAGCTGAGGGATGTGTGGTTATGATACATGCTCATTGCCCCATGTGGTGGATTTCCTGGACCGAAGGAGCCAGGCACTACTTTCCAACATTCTGTTTCGGCCCTCTGCTGTATTTACTGTACTCATTACTGCTATGTGCACTAATTACTCTGTAAGCTTCACACCAACAAAGAATTCTCTTGCCCAATGTGGTATATGACTATAAATATACCTGTATATATACCTGTGACTATAAATATAACTGTGTTGGCGTGTTGTCAGGTGACTAAGGCATTGAGCTAGTGAACTGAAGGTGGCTATTTCGAGCCTCAGCTAAGGCAACGTGTTGTGTCCTTAAGCAAGGCCCTTAACCACACATTGCTCTGCAACGACACCAGTGCCAAGCTGTATCGGCCTAGTGCCCTTCCCTTGGACAACATCAGGTGGCATGGAGAGGGGAGACGTGCAGCATGGGCAACTGCTGGTCTTCCATACAACCTTGCCCAGGCCTCAGTCAACATCGAAATCGATGGACAGCCGAAGAAGAAGAAGATGACAATAAACTAATCTGAATTTGAACATTAACGTGCAAACAAGAAACAGCAGTTGCTGGAAATCTGAAATCAAAGTGCATGATGCTCAGCAGGTCAGGCAGAAAGAGCAACTGTTAATAGCGCAGGGTGCACAGATGACTGGTCAGTGAGTGATGGAGAAATGCTGGTTAGATGACAACATATCCCAGAGATCCGTGCTTGGATCAGGCAGTATCTATGGAAAGAGAAACAAGGTTAATGTGCCAGATCTCCTTCAGAAATAGACAGGTATGGTAGAAAAATGCAGTAGGAGGAGACCACTTGGCCCCTAAATGCTACTTCCCCATTCAATATGTTCATGGCTGATCTAGTCCAGGCCTCATCCCCTTTTCCATTTCATTTCCTACTGCCTCTCAATTCTCTGATAGAGCTATTAAACAATGCATCATCACCATAAACTGATGTAGAGTTTAAAACCATTTGTTCCTGGTAATTTTACAAGGCTAAGGAGCTGAATTGTGGAGACATTGTGAGAGAGATTGCCCCATGTATTGACATTAACTTAATTCAACTCTTATATCCTAGAGGATTTAACTCCCAAGACTGCTATCTTAGCTTGTCTTCTCTTAATTTTTTACAGTCTTTCTAATGTACTAACTACACTATAGTCCAATACGCTTAACCTTGGTATCTCACACCTTGGCAATCTTCAGACATGGGCTGGCAAATGGCAACCCGTGACTGAATCTCACACCTCAAAGTCTATATCTTTTCCCTACATACATTCCTTCCCCAAATTGTTAAGCTACAGTATTTCATCAAATAATATTTGTTCCCACAAGTGATAAAAATAACTTAAGGCTGTTCACTTGTTTAGAGTTTGTCTGCCTGCAAGGCAGACCATTTCCAATTAATTACCTTTGAAGAGATTTGTAATTGAATAGCTCAATTCTTATCTATATGACTATAAGACATAGGAGCAGAAGTAGGCTATTTGGCCCATCAAGTCTGGTCTGACATTTCATCATGGCTGATCAATTTTCCCTCACAGCCCCAATCTCCTGCCTTCTCCCCATATCCCTTCATGCTCTGACCAGCCAAGAATCTGTTAACCTCAGCCTTAAATATTCATAAAGACATGGCCTCCACAGCTGCCTGTGGCAACAAATTCCACAGATTCACCACCACTCTCTCGCTGAAGAAATTCCTCTTTATCTCTGTTCTAAAAGGATGTCCCTCTATCTCGTTCTTCCACCCACCTTTAGGATAAAATACACTCATTGTCCTTTGCTCTCAAGAAAAATAGATATTTAATCAAAGATTGATCAATAGGAGTGTAGGTTTACTCTATGGAAGATCTCCAATTAGTTCTTCTCCATGTTCTGCAAGATTTTCCTCTCCAAATATTCACTCGATTTGCCTTTGAAACTCAGTGGCTTCTTGCAGTCCATTCCATTCTAGGTCACAGCAATTCATTGTGGAATGATAAAAATTCTCATCTCCCACCTGAATCTTTTGCCAGTTTGTACTTTAAAACAACTCACTGGTTCCTCTGCTGGAGTTTAAGCTGAAAAGGATTTCTCATCCTATTCAACACCGTCCACCCCACTACAGAGTTTCCACCTGCAGCCTAGATTTGAATATGGACAAATAATGTGTATTCTGGAAGAAAGGGGAGGAGTGGACTTGATATTAAAGCGACACTTGACTGAACCACAAAAGATGTTGCAGATCTGTTTGTTACCCTCCAAAGATGTTGCCTGACCTGCTGAGTTCCTCCAGCATTTTGAGTGTCATATTTGACGGATGGTAACATCAAGAAACCTCAGTAAAACCAAAATCCATTCGAATCAAGGGAAAAGGGTTTTTACATACTTTCCTTCTATAGTTTGCCATTATACCTTGTCTTCTCTTACAACTGTTTCCTCACAAAGAAGGCACAACACCAGCTATACAAGCATCCTGTGCTTAATTAGGCGATTTGATATGTCAGCAGAGATGCTATCGAATTTCTATGAATGTACGGTGGCTGGTTGATTCATCACCTGGCATAGAAACCAAATCACAGGATCACAGGAAGCTGCAGACCCAGCCAGCTCCATCACAGGCACAACTCCCCCCACCATCACGGACTCCCTCAGAAGGCTGAGCTTTAAGAAAGTGGCATCCATTATCAAGGACCCTCACCACCTGGGACATGTCCACTTCCCATTATCGCTATCAGGGAGTGGATACAGAACTCTAAAGCTGCACACTTTAGGAGCCGAGAGGTAACGTTGCAGCTATGTCGGACTCTGGTCAGACCCCACTTGGAGTACTGTGTTCAGTTCTGGCCGCCTCACTACAGGAAGGATGTGGGAGCCATAGAAAGGGTGCAGAGGAGATTTAAAGGATGTTGCCTGGATTGGGGAGCATGCCTTATAAGAATAGGTTGAGTGAACTCAGCCTTTTCTCCTTGGAGCGACGGAAGATGAGAGGTGACCTGATAGAAGCGTACGAGATGTTGAAAGGCATCGATCGTGTGGATAGTCAGATGCTTTTTCCCAGGGCTCAAATGGTTGTCACAAGAGGACGCAGGTTTAAGGTGCTGGGGAGTAGGTGTAGAGGAGGTGTCAGGGTTAAGTTTTTTACTCAGAGTGGTGAGTGTGTGGAATGGACTGCCGGCAATGGTGGTGGAGGCAGATACGATAGGGTCTTTTAAGAGACTTTTGGATAGGTACATGGAGCTTAGAAAAATAGAGGGTTATGGGTAAGCCTAGTAATTTCTAAGCTAGGGACATGTTGGGCACAACTATGTGGGCCGAGGGGCCTGTTATTGTGGTGTAGGCTTTCTATGTTTCAACATTTTTGGAACAGGTACTTCCCCTCTGCCATCAGATTTCTGAATGGTTCATGAACACTATCTCACTGCTCCTATTTTGAACTATTTATTTATTTACTTGCAACTTGATAGCAATTTTTATGTCTTGCACTGTAGTGCTGCCACAAAACAACAAATTTCATGACATATATCAGTGGCAATAAACCAGATTCCGATTCTGATTTCTGCATTGTTGAAGGCCACCAGTTCAACCTAAAACCTCATAGCGCTTCAAGGGAGTCTGAAATCCAGTTGCTTCGGTGACGTCCTTGACTGTCCTCAGGTCAGAAGCGGGGTTGTTCATTGAGGTTTGCGCAATGCTCATTTCTACTCAGGTACTTCAGGAAATGAAGTCGCCCCTGCTGTGCAACATGACCTTGGCAACCTTCACTCACAGGCCGGCAAACGGCAAGTAACATCCAAAGGTACTGTTGGATCCTGATGCTTTTGTAATCCAAAGGTTCGCCAGGAGTCAAGAAGAAGGCAGAAAAAGAGCTGCTAATGGCTGTTTTATTGTGTGTCACATGAACAAAGAAACATGGGGAAAGAACAAGGAAGAGGCAGAGGAGAAAGCAGGTGTGGTTGTCTCATACTCAGACTATAGATAACAACATTCCAGTGATAACAATGATCCTATTAAATAGCCAGATCCAAGTAGTGTGACACCTGCTACAGGAAACTGGGAAGTTCCGAGAAAAATACAGAAGCAACTGCAACACTTCACAGCTCCAGTGATCACAGAGTGAGGTTCGATTCCTGCCACTGTCCGTGAGGAGTTTATAAGTTCTCTCTGCGACTGTGTGGGTTTCCTCTAGTTTCCTCTCACATTCCAAAAATGTGCCCTAGTTGTGAAAACACTTGCTGGCTGCCTGCAGCACACTCCTCGGACTGCGTTGCTCTTCGATGCAAATAATGCAATTGATTCTGTGTTTGGATGTTTCAATGTGCACGTGACAAATAGTACTAATCTTTCCTTCATATCTTTCAGTAATAAGTAAAGCAATGAACAAAGTAATAATGGCTATTTGAGTACTGCTTTGTATTTGAATGTAGATTATTATCCACCACTCCTCTTGGCTTCTCACACTGTAGCAGGCTTCTCCCGTTGTCATAATTTACAAGCATAACATGGGTGTGAACAGCCCTTACACGTCTTTCCTACTAAAGATTCAGAGGTGTTTTTTTTTCAGAAACATTTTGTTCTTTATTTTCATGACCATGAAACTTTGCAAGTCAATAAATCAACAAAATTTAAACTTGTCCTAAGGATTTGAAGTGGAACATATCCAATTGGCCCTGCTGGCCTACGGATTATAGATACAGGGCGTCCTCCATTTAACTTCTTCAATTACATTTTACAATTGCACTTTATTAGATTGTTACTAAATCAGGATTTTTATTACAATTACAATGGCAGTAGAAGATAATAATTTCAGTTATTTTAATGGAAAATACTGGCAATTAAAAATATGTTAGAATTGACAAGCCTGAAGTCTCTTGCTGCAGAGTTAATGAGACAGCTCATCCTCATTCATTGTTCAAAGTTCAAAGTAAATTTATTTTCAAAGTACATACACAGAGTGACACCATATACTCCAAATGAGTAAATAAAATACTATCCTAAGATTCATTCTCTTGCTGGCATTCACAGTGGTGTGGTGGTTAGCACAGCGCTTTACAGTACCAACAACCCAGGTTCAATTCCCACTGCTGCCTGTAAGGAGTTTATAGGTTCTACCGGTGACCATGTGAGTTTCCTCCGGGTTCTCCGGTTTCCTCCCAGATTCCAAGGATGTATTGGTTGGTCGGTAAATTGGTCATTGTAAGTTGTTCCCTGATTAGGCTAGGGTTAAATCGGGGGATTGCTGGGCAGCACGGCTCAAAGTGCCAGAAGGGCCTACTCCACACTGTATCTCAACAGATAAACAGAGCAGAGCAATACAATAGAACCAATGAAAAACTACGTAAAAACAAAGGTGGACAAACAACCGATGTGCAAATGAAGACAAACTGTATAAATAAATAAATAATGCCAAGAACATGAGTTATAAGGTTGTAAAATGTTGAGAGGGAAGTTCCAGAACGCAGGCCCAGTGAAGGTGAAGGAATGCTGAGACACTTCCAAGCCACTGGAAATGCTGTTCAAACGGTACACACTGTGGGTCACTGTGGAGGAAGTAAGTGTTTGGATTGGTAGATGGGATACCAGTCAATGAGCAAGGGATGTTGCTGGAAATGCACTTGTCTGATGTGTGCAGAGCGTTCCACCACGATGAAGAATTGTGTTTTCTGGGCAGTGTGGAGCCGAGAGCAGCCCCACTCACTGCAGAAAACCAGGTTGAGTTTCTTTGCGGGGTACCTGCTCCCTGACCTGCCATTGTAATTACTCCATTGTGTGTTCTTAAAGTGTGGTAGGAGGCAAAGCTTTCTCAGATGGACATGCAAGAGGTTGGTTTGCAGGTACAGCAACCGATCAAGAAGACAAACGGAATGTTGGCCTATATTGCTAGAGGGATAGAATTCAAGAGCAGGGAGGTTATGCTGCAACTATACAGGGTACTGGTGAGACCACACCTGGAGTACTGTGGGCAGTTCTGGTCTCCTTACTTGAGGAAGGATATACTGGTTTTGGAGGCAGTGCAGTGGAGTTTCACCAGGTTGATTTCAGAGATGAGGGGGTTAGACTATGAGGAGAGATTGAGTCACCTGGGTCTGTACTCACTGGAATTCAAAAGAATGAGAGGAGATCTTGTAGAAACATATAAAATTATGAAAGGTATAGATAAGCTAGAGGCAGGAAAGTTGTTTCACTGGTACATGAGATTAGAACTAGGGCCATAGTCTCGAGATTCAGGGGAATAGATTTAGGACAGAGATGAGGAGGAACTGCTTTTTCCAGAGAGTGGTGAATCTGTGGAGTTCTCTGCCCAATGAAGCAGTGGAGGCTACCTCAGCAGATATATTTAAGACAAGTTGGATAGATTTTTGCATAGTAAGGGAATTAAAAGCTATGGAGAAAAGGTAGTTAGGTGGAGAAGAGTCCATGGTCAGATCAGCTATGATCTTATTGAATGGCAGAGCAGGCTCGATGGCCAGATGGCCGACTCGTGCTCCTATTTCTTATGCAGAAAGTAAACCAGTATAGGGCTGTCACCCATATTGCACTGCAGGCAGATGTAGAGGAGGCAGCTTCCACTGGGGTCTTTATGAGGATGTTGGGTAAATTTTGCGAAGCGATGGAGATGCTAGTGGAATGCACCTCATAATTATCCTGGTAGAGGACCGATATAGATGCAACAAACAACCTGCTGGTGGAACAGAAGTTCAATCAGCATCTATGGGGGTGCAAGGGATTTCAACACTTTGGATCAAACCCCTGCATCAGGACATCGGCACAGTGTCCCTCCTTCTATTCTGTAATGCGTCTGTGGTTCTTCTAGTTGCACCTTCGACATTGCATTCCCCACATTCTCTACCTTCTCATAATCTTCTCGATTTTATAAATGATGATTTTCACTTTAGCTCATTACTGACTGGCAAGTAAATGCACAGCGAATGCTGGAGGAACTCAGGAGGCCAGACAGCATCCATGTAGGGAAATGAGCAGACAGCGTTTCAGGCTACAACTGTTTTGTCATATATAGTCCTGATGATGACTCATGGCCCAAAACATTTCCCTCCTTAGTTGCTGCCTGACTTCCTGAGTTCCTCTAGCATTTTTGTGTGTGTTGATCCATATTTCCAGCGTCTGCAATCTCTCTGGTGTTTCTGTTAAGTAAACCCCAGCAACACTTTATGACTATCAGTGTCCTCACCTCTGCCTGTGTTGAGACTTTTTCAGGGCATATCTCTGTGTTGTGGGGCAGCTTTCCATGACAAAGTGTTTACAGTGTTAATCTTGGATCAGAACAACAACTTTATTGCTTCACCCTCCTGCTTGCCATTTTTAAACTCAACCCATGTTGTCTTTGTGTCTTGGAATGTGCCGGGAGAATTGTGCATCTTTTCAGTTTTTTTTTTGTAAACTGTATGGGAAGTAGAATTGTAATCCAAACAAATGTTTGGGAAAGGATTCCAAGAACTCCTACTGAATAAGGAAAAACAAGGTGGCTCATTGTCAACAATGGCAATGTTACAGAGCCCACACTCAACAAGCTATTTCCTAAATCCCTGCTGAATCTGCACTATTAGGTAACTTGGCAGACTGTGACTTCAAAAGGGATTGCTTCAATGTTTCTGCTAGTTGATTCAATGATGTAAAGAGCTGCATTGTTTGTTCATCTTGAATTCGCCTTGAAAACAGTTCAAGAACTGAAAAAAGATCTAGTGCTTTCCCGGCATATATGATAAATAAACTCTTCTCGGGCTTCCAGCCAGGTACGGGTTTTGACTTTAACTGACATTTCAATGAAAAGCCCTGCCATCTTCATCAGGGATGATGCCTGGGCATGTCTAGTCCGGTGGTATATATTTACCCCATAATCCATCCCTACTGATTGGTTAGTCCTCATCCAATCAGGTTTCTGCTATCCCATCTTGTTTACAATCGAATTCCAGTAGAGCAAGTCCTTCATCTTTGCCTCTAGGTTTATTTCAATGGCTTGTCTTCCTGTAGCCTGTCTTAATTCTGGTTTAATATCATCCACAAACCCATGAGGAAGTTCAATTCACAGCTTATGTGGGTCAAAGATGACCTGGGACTTGGGATTGCTGGCTTTTACAGGATTCCCTGTGAATGCGGAGCCAGATGGGATGCCCTAAGTAAGAACTGGAATTCAATTGTAAACAAGGTGGGACAGCAGAAACCTGATTGAATGAGGACTAACCAATCAGGAGGGACGGACAATGGAAGCATAAATACCACCGGACTAGACATGCCCAGGCATCATCCCTGATGAAGATGGCAAAGTTTGTCATCGAAATGTCAATTAAAATCGATACCTGTACCAGTCTGGAAGCCCACGAAGAGTTTATAGTTCAAGAACCTCTGGCAAAGGAGCTTTTGCCAGACTGCTGTGAGGGGTTTCAGCAGTTAATCATAGTTGAAGGAAGGACAGCAATGGGTGGATGCTGTCGACACGGAGAGTCACCACGTTCTATGTCTCCTGGTTTTTTTGAGAGCTAGAGCACAGTAATAGGCCCTTAAGGTCCAATGAGCCCACATTACCTAATTACACGCATGTGACCAATTAACCTATTGCCCTGTACGTCTTTGGGACATGTAGGATTAAGGAAGACCCCAAGGCATTTTACGTATGTGTGAAGAACAGGAGGATGGGCAGAGCGAGGTTGGGATGGATCAGGGAGGTAGAGGAAACATGTGCCTGAGTCAGAGGTGTTAGATGGTAAATGGAGGTGATTGGAGGAAAGTATAGGGGAAGTACACAGAGAGTGGTGGGTGCATGGAGCGTTCTGCCAGGGGTAGTGATAGAGGCAGATACATTAGGAACTGTAACGCTTACGCAACAGGCTGGTATATGTCTAGGGGGAGAATTCCAGCCACTCGCCAACCCCTCCTCCCGTATATGCAGATGCTGTGGAAAACAAGTTAACACAGCGTCGCACACACAATATCACCAAGCTCACACCAGATACAGCTGTAAAATATACTTTAAGGATTTTACTAGAACTAAGTGATTACTAATGATACAGTATATATGAAGGAAAAGAAAATAAAGAAAAAGGTGCCAAAACTTATCAGAGTTTAGTCAATTTAGTGCACATCGTTGGAGCTCAACCATCGAACCGTTCGACCCCTCTTCACTCTCCTCCGACCTCCATGACCTCGCACCTGGGACTGGGATGTTCATGCTGGCAGGTAGGAGGCTACCTAGGCGGGATATAAGGTATTGCTCCATCGACCTGCGTGTGGCCTCATCTTGACATCCAACTCACAGACCTCCGTTGATACCCCTGCCCCACCTTACCCCCATCCCTATCTATTATTTTAATCTGGTTCTCTTTCTCTCTCTTTTTCCCCCCTCACTATAATCTCCCCCCCCCCAGCCCTACCTTTCTTTCTCTTTTATTTCCCATAATTCTCCACCTTCCCCCAGCCCATTTCCCTCCAGCTGATCACTTCCTAGCTCTCTGCTTTATCCCTCCCCCCACTTCTTATCCCCCCTCGACCATCCCATGTTACTTCACGCCTGATGAAGAGTTTTGGCTCGAAACGTTGTCACTACTTCCTCCCATAGATGCTGTCCGGCCTGCTGAATTCTGCCAGCATTTTGTGTTTTTATTTATTTCCAGCATCTGCAGATTCACTCGTGTTGCAAGTGGAGATAGTAGTTGTGTCAGATATCTACATCTGATTTCTGAACAGGCCATGAACCGCAAGAAAATGTATCTGGTGGTAGTACAGTGCCTTCTGCTTAATTGGGCATATCGGGACCAGCACGTTCTGGCCCAATCAAGTGACTGAGGTTTCATGGAAATAGTTTAAAAGTCATAAAAATGATAATCTACCATTTAACTGAGTAACAAATTATATATTTAATCAGAATCAAAATCAGGTTTAATCTCACAGCATATGTCATGAAATTTGTTGACTTCTCACGGTGGCAGTACATTGTAATACATAGTAACAGAGAAAGAAACTGAATTACATTAAGTAGATATATAAATGTTGTTGAGTGCCATCAAGTTGTCCTCAGTTCATGGCGACCGTATGGATAGTGCAGTTGTCCATAGGGTTTTCATGGCATATATACACATATAGTAAATACCTGTAATTAAATTAATAAGTAGTACAAAATAGAAATTAAAAAGTCATGAGGTAGTGTTCATGGGTTCAAAGTCTATTTAGAAATCTGGTGGCAGAGGGGAAGAAGCTGTTCCTGAATCGCTGAGTGTGTGCCTTCAGGCTTCTGTACCTCCTTCCTGATGGTAACAATGAAAAGAGGGCTCGTCCTGGGTGATGGGCTTCTTAATATCGGACTGCCTTTTTGAGGCAGTGCTCCATGAAGATGTCTTGGATACTACAGAGGCTAGTGTGCATGATGGAGCTGACTAAATTCACAACTCTCTGCAGATTACTTCAATCCTGTGCAGTAGCCCCTCCGCCCCCCATGCCAGACGGTGATGCAGCCGGTTAGAATGCTCTCCATGGTAGATCTGGAGACATTTTCAAGTGTTTTTCGTGACATGCCAAATCTTTTCAAACTCCTAATGAAACATAGCTATGTTGTGTCTTCTTTGTAACTGCATGATGTGTTGGGTCCAGGTTAGATACTCAGAGATACTGACAAACAGGAACTTGAAATTGCTCACTCTTTCCAGCTGATCTCTCCATGAGGACTGGTGTGTGTTCCCTCATCTTACCCTTTCTGACATCCACAATCAGTTCTTTGGTCTTACTGATGCTGAGGTATCGAACTAATGAAATGCAGAACAAGTTAGAACACCATATACTACACTTCTATAAAACTGTATTAGCTCACTGTGGTTATCGATGGAGGAATTGGGCCGCTGTGTTTCTTTGACTGGCTGTAAATAAACAAAATCAGCATAGACACCTCAATAGAATTTTCAACAATTGCATCTTCCAAATATTCACTGTCATCGTGACCTTCAAAATGATTGTCGATACTTTCTCATCCTTTTGTAGTTCCTAACTTGTTCAAGTAGTTTCATCTTCACTCTTGCATCTCCAAGCCCGAACGCTTGAAACCACAGTGAGCAAAATAGTTCAGAATTGTCTCACTGCTGATTTGTCACTAGCTAACAATACCAAAATTCACTGCTTTTTGAACACAAGCACATACAACTGATGTGATTTAAAAACTGTTTGCTCTAAGCATTGTGCAGTATCTTAACAGCCACTCAAGTGCAGGTGTCTAACACTAATTACAAACTGGCAAAAGTCCCCTGACCAAACTAAGGGCATAATGTTGTTAAATTAGAAAAGGAAATCCCAGCTATTTTCTCAATTAGTTTTTGTCCTTTAAGAGTTGTCCCAAATAAGCAGCTGACCTGATTGGCCCAGTTAAACAGGATCTACCCTGTATACAGTGACATATAATACCCCTTTCATAATCAATTAACTTTGAACACTTTGGACATGAGAAAGGCAAAGTTATGGAGATGGTCGCAGTCCAGCTGTAAGATTACCAATGCAAATAGTCAGCCAGAATAATTGCATGGTCTGCAAAATTTCACAGCAACAAAAAGGCAAGGTTTTCTTGAGTTGAGGCAAATTCTTACATTAGGGTGGTTCGTGATCACTGTAGGCCAGCAGGGTTGAGACTGATCAAATGCAAACCAGAAGAGTGATACAAGGCCACTTATGCCACACCCCACCATCCTAAAAGCAGAGACAATTAAATAACTCTGTGAATTCATGCAGCAAAGTGATGAAATTACATTTTCTTTTAATGCCATTCAGTGATAATTTCTTGCACTTTCCTGATGCAAAGTGTTTGCTCCCACTGATACTGCTTATCCTTATTTACCTGGGTGAATTAATATCCACATTGGACTGATACAAAACACTATGGTCAACACCTTCATAGACATTGCAACTTGAACCCGAGAGATGCTACAGGTGCTGGAAATCTTGAGCAATATTGGAAGAATCTAGCAAGTCAGGCAACATCTAAAGAGAGAAGGAACCAGCCAATGTTTTGGACTGAGACCCTTCACCTGAACTAGCAAGGAAGGAGCGAGGCAGATGTATAAGCTGGCAGGTGAGAGGTGAGACCAAGTAAGGGGGAAGAAGGGCGGGTGGGGAACGAAGATAAGTAAGGGTCTGGGAACGGATGTGGAAAAGGTAAAGGACTGAAGAAGAAGGAATCTGATAGGAGAAAAGAGTGGACAATGGGAGAAGTGGAAAGGGAGTGGGGGAAGGGGAATCAGAGGGAGGTGATGGGCAGGTGAGAAGAAGAGATGGGGTGAGAGGGGAACCAGAATGGGGAATGGAAAATAAAGAATAGAGAGGGCAAGGGGATTAGAGAAGCTAACTGGAGGTTAGAGATGTCAGTGTTCATGCCGTCAGGTTGGAGGCTATCCAGGTGGAATATGAGGTTTTGTTCCTCCAACCTGAGTGTGACCTCATATGGCAGTAGAGAAAGCCATGGAACAGATGACAGAATGGGAATGGGAAGTTGAATTGAAATGCATCTCGAAGTTGTAATGTGCACACTTGAAAAATCCAGATCTTCCTTGGATAGATGATGTGACAAGCAAAGTGCTTGCAAACCATTCACAGGTCAAGGTTGTTTGTTGAGTCTCTCCATTTACAACAGAACTCACATACACAATGATTACTCACCCTCTCTCCTGGCCTGTACAGACTTCTCGAACTAGAAGCTTGTTGCTTCAGTGTATACATCAGTTCTCCCTACCTTGGAGGTCCACCGTTTTCTTTTACTCATTTCATTGGTGATTGACGACATGGTGGAACACAGCACAGCTAGTTGAGCTGTTGCTTTGCAGAGCCAGAGACTAGGTTCAATCCCAGCTTTGGGTGTTGCCTGCATGGAATTGGCATGCTCTCTCTGTGGGTTTCCTCCTGGTGCTGTGGTTTCCACCAACATCTGAAAGACATGCAGGTCAATAGGTCCAACACGCTGGAGGAACTCAACAGATCAGGCAGCATCCATGGAAATGAGCAGTCAACGTTTCAGGCCGAGATGCTGCCCGACCTGCTGAGTTCCTCCAGCGTGTTGTACATGTCGCTTTGACCACAGCATCTGCAGTGTACTTTGTGTTTACAGGTCAATAGGTCATTTGACCACCATAAAATTGCTTCTGGTATGTGGGTGAGTGGAAGAATCCAGGTGAGATGATGGGAATGTGGGGAAACGTGGAAAATGGGGATCAGTCTAAGAGTTAATAGATGGATGATGGCATCTATTAATAGGCTGAAGAATCAGGTTTTCCTCCTGAATCACTCTGTGACTCTCACACACCACTGATAACATCACAGTCAGCATCTGACCCTTAATCTTTTCATTCCTATGTTAAAATTACCTTTGTAATTTGACCCAAGATACTCACCACTTCCCTGATCTCATCTGTAGTCCAAAAGGCTTTAAGAAGACAATGCTCTCCCACAAATGAACTTTGATGATGTTAGGAAACAGTGAGGCCCCAAACATTTCCACCGCTCTTTTGACTTTGTGGTTTTTCTAACTGAAAGAGATGGCAGCCTTGGAAATACATTGCTTCCTGAATGTCCAAGTCTGAGACCGATGGGCACTAGAGGGTACAGAATAAAGTCTCTGCTGACATCCCTAGTGTGGCATATCTGAATGCACTCCGTGCTGGTTCAAATTCAAGTTTATTTTCAGTGGTATACATACCCCAGATATTAATGCTATAAAAGTTAACTCTTTGCAGCAACAACACAGCATATTAAACAAAATCTATCATAGATTTAAATTAGCATAAATTACACACAAGTTACATGGCAAACTAAAATAAACATAATGACATTAGTGCAAGTTGAGCAGAATATACACTCAGTCGTCACTTCATTAGGTACCTAATAAAATGGCCACTGAGTTTATCATTGTGGTCTTCTGCTGCTGATGTCCATCCACTGCAAGTTTTGACATGTTGTGCGTTCGGAGATGCTCTTCTGCACACCACTGTTGTAACACATGGTTATTTGAGTTACGGTCACCTTCCTGTCAGCTTGAACCAGTCTGGCTTTTCTCCTCTGACCTCTCTCAAGAATAAGGTGTTTTCGCCCACAGAACCGACACTCACTGGATTTTTCTGTTTGTTTATTGCACTGTTCTCTAGAGTGTGTTGTGCGTAAAAATCTCAGCAGATCAGCAGCTTCTGAGATACTCAAACCACCCCGCCTGGCACCAACAATCATTCCACAGTGGAAGTCACTTAGATCACATTTCTTCCCCATTCTGATATCTGGTCTAAACAACACCTGAACCTCTTGACCATGTCTGCATGGTTTTTGATTGGCTGACTGGATTATTGGGCCTGTGTACAGGTGAACCTAACGGAGTGACTGCTTCATGATCCTAGGCCAAGATGACTACCACTAGACAACCACTCTCTGCTGCTTCTTTCCTGGTCTTCCCCCCTCTCTCCGGGGAGCACCAACACCTTTGGCAGTATTGTGACCATAAATTGAAGATTAGCTTTATTTGTCAGATGGACATTGAAATGTCGAAATGTTCAGTGAAGTGCACCATCTGCATCAATGACCAGCACAGTCTGAGGCGGCCTGCAAGTGCCCCCATGCTTCGAGCTTTAATATTGCATGCCCACAACTTACTGCCACTAACCTTCCATGTGTGGAATGTGGGAGAACCTGGAGCACCCAGCGGAAAACTCCATGGCCACAGGGACAACATGCAGACAGCAGTGTTAATTGAACATTGATCGTGATCACAACCTCTGATGCCTTACACCAACTGCCACGCAGCCGTGACACCCTGTTAGGGAGTTGGGCTGGAGATCAGTTGTCCAGGTGCAGGATGGAGTCGGGAGCTGGCTTGTAGGAACAAGGGCTGCAAAGTACAGTGGGTGGGGGGGCGGGGGGCTTGAATGTGGACAAGAGGGAGACTGTAGAAGGTCAAAAGGAGATCAGAGAGCAGAGGCTGGATACTGAAAGAGAAGTGGTTGAGGGATAGGGGACTGAGAGGATGAGGGTGAGGGTGAGGAGGAGCAAGAAAGAAAGCAATGGCGAAGGGCACTCGTGGCTCTGTGTGTGTGTGTGTGTGTGTGTGTGTCTCCCTCCCTCTTCCTCTCCCCTCTCTCTCTCATCCTCTCTCCATCTCCCATCTCTGATCCTCTCCACCACTCAGCAAGGGGGGGGGGGGTCTGTGTTTCAAGGCTGCAGAGAAATATTTCAATCAATACTGATTTCGCTCATAGTGCAAAAGGTTAAAGTGATTTTATTACTATGTACATTTTGACGTTCATTTTCTTGCGGGGGGAAAATGCAGTAGATTTCCGAAGTACCACATGCAAAATGCTGGAGAAATTCAGCATGTCAGGCAGCCTCTATGGAGAGAAATAAACTGTGTTGGGCTGAGATCCTCCGACAGGACTGGAAAGAAACGGGTAGAAGCAGAATAGTGTGTGTGTGTGTGTGTGTGTGTGTGTGTGTGTGTGTGTGTGTGTGTGTGTGTGTGTGTGTGTGTGTGTGTGTGTGTGTGTGTGTGTGTGTGTGTGTGTGTGTGTGTGTGTGTGTGTGTGTGTGTGTGTGTGTGTGTGTGTGTGTGTGTGATTGTTGTGAAAAAGTTATGGGAAGGCAATGATATTTTGCAGTCAGGCCAGGATTTTAAGAAAGCTCTCAGATGAGCATGCTTCACCATTGCACAAAAGAGGACTAAAGCCATTTGGTATACATCGACAAGATAAGGACCAGCTACAGTAAGGGACAATTACTTTACTAACTTCAAAGGATCTTAAGCTGTTAGCTTGTATTTTTTATTGACTAACACCTGCATTTTGACCGGTGACTGATTCTGCAAAAAAGAAACTTGAACATACCCCGTTTACCAAATTGTCAATATCCATAACTACTAGTCAATTCTGTATAAAAATGACATTTCTCTGCTCTGACTTCAGAACAGGGTGGGTGACGAGGGCCATGCTGTTCTCCTTGTGCACAAGTAAATGAGGTGAGATTGAGGAGTGAGTGTGAGTTTTCGAGTGTCAGCACCGTGAGGCACACTCCTGAAGAAAGCTCTCAGCCCAAAACATTGATTCTTTATTCATTTCCATAGCTGCTGCCTGACCTGCTGAGTTTCTTTAGCATTTTGTGTGAGAAACTTTACTGGTTATGCCACTGTGAGGCTCTTTAATTGAGATTGGCATTAGTTGGGATACTTTGTTCTGCAGTGGAGTGTTGTGGGGCTTGGCAGACCCAGGAAAAGGGATTGTATTCAACACAGAGGACCCATCCAGAGTGGGCTCCCACCACCACCTTCCTTGGTCCGAGCATATTCATCTGACGCAGTTCTACATGCTACAGCCAAGGCAAACTTCTGCAGATTCACCCCACACTGTCCACGTTATGGACAATCTCAAAAGTATCTCTGCGTTTAATAGGATTCCATTGCTCAACAGCTCACAGAGTTTATTTATAGAAATAAGAATGTCCAGGTAGTCTAGTGTTAGTTCAAAAGGTCAAACAGCATTGAGAATATAGTGTTACAGTTACAGAGAACATGCAGAGCAGAGGCACAGAAGGGACAAGGGCCAGAACAAGGTAGACTGAGAGATCAAGAATATATCTTTAGAATATACGATGTTTACTCAAGAGACTTGTAAGAGCATAACAGCTGTCCTTGGGCCTGTTGGTACATGTACTCAAGCTTTTGTACTTTCTGCCCAAATGAAGGGGAGATGACACGGGTGATAGGAGTCTTTGATTACAGTGGGTGCTTTCCCAAGGCTGTAGGAGGTGTTGACAGAGTCAGTGATGGGTGTTGATTTGAATGGGCTGTGTTCACAACTCTTTGCACTTTCTTGCTGCCTCAGGCAGTGCAGTTGCCCATGTAAAGCTGTGATGCATCTCTGTGTTACAGCAGTCAACTTGTACCTTGGTGTAGTTTCACTAATGCGTCAGCATGAATACCCATGCAGAAAAACATGAATCTGTTCGTTAAATCTGCCGATGACTCTGCATTGATTGGCCTTATCTCAAACAATAACGAGGTGGCCTACAGGGAAGAAATCATCTTTCTGACACAGTGGTGTCAAGAAAACCACCTCTCCCTCAACGTCGCAAAAACAAAGGAACTGGTTGTGGATTACAGGAGAAACAGAGACGGGCTAACCCCTATTGACATCAATGGATCTGGGGTTGAGGGGATGAACAGCTTTAAGTTCCTCGGCACCCACATCACTGGGGACCTCACCTGGTCTGTACACACCAGCTGTGTGGTGAAAAAGGCACAACAGCGCCTCTTTCACCTCTGACGGTTGAGGAAGTTTGGTATGGGTTCCCAAATCCTAAGAACTTTCCACAGGGTACAAATGAGAGCATCCTGACTGGCTGTATCACTGCCTGGTGTGGGAACTGTACTTCCCTCAATCGCAGGACTCTGCAGAGAGTGGTACGGACAGCCCAGCGCATCTGTAATTGTGAACATCCCATGATTCAGGACATTTACAAAGACAGGTGTGTAAAAAGGGCCCGAAGGATCATTGGGGACCCGAGTCACCCCAACCATAATCTATTCCAGCTGCTACCACAGCATAAAAGCCAGGACCAACAGGCTCCAAGCCATCAGACTGATTAACTCATGATGATTTGAGTGTATTTCTTTGTTACACTGACTGTTCTATTTATTATAAATTATTATAAATTACTATGATTGCACATTGCATATTTAACGTAAAGATTTAGAGTAACATAAAGATTTTTACTCTTCATGTATGTGAAGGATGTAAGAAATAAAGTCAATTCAATTTGGCCCCTCCCGATTGCAACAAGAACCAGACAATGAGAGTAGTGCAGGAGTTCGTGTAAATGGTGCTTTATGGTCAGTATGGATTTAAGATTAGCTTTATTTGTCACATGTACATGGAAACATAAAGTGAAATGTATCTTTTTATGTTAATGACCAACACAGTCCAAGAACTGTGCTGGGGGCTACCCTACAAATGTTCCACACTTCCAGTGCCCACAACTTGTGAACCCTAACAATATGTCTTTGGACTGTGCTACACGACCACAGGGAGAACACACAATCTCCTTACAGGCAGCAGGGTTAACTGAATGTTGGTTGTGATCACAATCTCTGATGCTCTAAAGCCTTCCGCTGTGCTACCCTTTTGGGGAGCTGGGGTGGGGATCAGTTATCCATCTGGAGGATGGATTCAAGAGCTGGCTTCCAGAGCTGAAGCAGGAACAAAAGTATTTAAAATTATGAGGGGGATAGATAGAGTTGACGTGGATAATATTTTTCCATTGAGAGTAGGGGAGATTCAAACAAGAGGACATGAGTTGAGAGTTAGGGGGCAAAAGTTTAAGGGTAGCACGAGGGGGACTTCTTTACTGAAAGAGTGGTAGCTGTGTGGAATGAGCTTCCAGTAGAAGTGGTAGAGGCAGGTTCGGTATTGTCATTTAAAAAACATTTGGATAGGTATATGGACAGGAAAGGAATGGAGGGTTATGGGCTGAGTGCGGGTCAGTGGGACTAGGTGAGAGTAAGCGTTCGGCACGGACTAGAAGGGCCGAGATGGCCTGTTTCCGTGCTGTGGTTGTTATATGGTTAAATTGTGGGTGGGTGGAGGATAGACAGGAGGGAGACTGTAGGAGGACAAGAAGAGATCAGAGAGCAAGGGCTGGATACTCAGAGGGAAGTGGTTGAGAGGACAGCAGGACGGAGAGGACGGGCAAGGTAAGAGTGTGTCGCAGACAGCGGCAGGAATTGAACCCTTATCAATGGTTGTTGGTTTTGCAAAGTGATTGCACTGACTACTACGCTCCTGTACAGCCTCAGCTTACGGACAGGGGGCTGAATGGCCTCTTACTGCACTCTCAACCTTGAATGCATAACTGTCAATTTTGTGTGAGAGATAGTGCGTAACAGTTTACCCCATGCTAAGGAAAGGCATACACAGGAAACTTCTACTCCATTTTCTGGTTAATGTAGAAAACTTCTCATAAAAACGTGCTGCAAATGCAAAATGTTGCTGATCCGAAACAAGCTAGCAAAACTAAGTATGGAATTATGACTGAGGGAAGACATGTATGGTATTACTTTGCTTACATTGTTCATAACTCCTGGAAAAGGCTGAATGTCTTTCTCTTGACGTGTAGTCCTTTGTTGTACATATTTATAAATACTTTGACACAGACTCTGAGGAAAAATCAGAAAGATAAATGCTGATTGATGAACTTTGGCAAGCTAGCCATGGCTTCAGAAAATTCCTATTTCTAGGGCAAAATGTTGCTAATTTTTGAGAAGCTGGAACTATGTTCCATGCCTCAAAAATGCCCAATACTGTCAGAAAATATCCTTGGTCTCTTCGCCACAAACCATGGCTTGCTTTTGCTTGCAACCAAATACCGATCTTTCCAAACAAAGCAAGGGCAACTGAGGGAAATAATTCTCTGTTTAACCAAGACACCAGAGAAAAGTTGGTCACATCAGCAACAGAGATACTCCTGAAATATAAAAAATCTCCAGTTGATATATATTTAGGGATACAGCACAGTAACAAGCCCTTCTGACCCACCACACTCTCACTACCCAGTTATGCTCATGTGACCAATTAACCTGCTAACACTTTGGAATGAGAGAGGAATTGACTTTGACTTTATTACTTACATCCTTCACATACATGAGGGGTAAAAATCTTTACATTATGTCTCTGTCTAAATGTGCAATGTGCAATCATAGTAATTTATAATAAACAGTATGTGCAACAGGACAGCCAATGTAACATAGAAATACAGTTGTGTCAGCATGAATTATGCAGTCTGATGGCCTGGTGGAAGAAGCTGTCCCGGAGCCTGTTGGTTCTGGCTTTTATGCTGTGGTACCATTTCCTGGATGGTAGCAGCTGGAATAGTTTGTGGTTGGGGTGACTCAGGTCCCCAATGATCCTTTGCAGCCTTTTTACACACCTGTCTTTGTAAACGTCGTGAATAGTGGGAAGTTCACATCTACAGATGCGCTGGGTTGTCCGCACCACTCTCTTCAGAGTCCTGTGATTGAGGGAAGTACAGTTCCCATACCAGGCAGTGATGCAGTCAGTCAGGATGCTCTCAGTTGTGCCCCTATAGAAAGTCCTTAGGATTTGGGGGCCCATACCAAACTTCTTCAACTGTCTGAAGTGAAAGAGACGCTGTTGCACCATTTTCACCACACAACTAGTGTGTAGAGACCACGTGAGGTCCTTGGTGATGTTTATGCCAAGGAACTTAAAGCTGTGCACCCTCTCGGCCTCAGATCCACAGATGTCAATAGGGGCTAGTCTGTCAATAGGACATACTGTAGCAGCCACAAAGAAGGTACAACAGCAATTATATTTCATTAGGAGTTTGAGAAGATTTGGTGTGCCACTAAAAACACCTGAAAGTTTCTACAGATATACTGTGGAGAGCGTTCTGACTGGCTCGCCACTGTCTGGTATGGGGGTGGAGGGGTGGGGGGGGGGGGGGATTGGCTTCTGCACAGGATCAAAATTGTAAACTCAGTGGGCTCCCTTGTGAGCACCAGCCTCTGGAGTAGCCCTCAGCCATCAGGCTCCTGAACAAAGAGGTTCACTACTCACTTACCCATCCATTGAGATGCTCCCACAACCAGTGATCACACTTTAAGCATTATGTATATTGTCATCTCATATTCTCATTATTTATTGCTACTAATTTATATTTGCATCTGCACAGTCTATTATCTTCTGCACTCTGGTTGATCTTTCATGGATCCTGTTGTAGTTACTGTTCTGTAGATTTGCTGAGTATGCCCACAGGAAAATGAATCTCAGGATTGTATATGGTGACGTAAATGTACTTTAATAATAAAATTTACTTTGAACTTACTTCAGTATAAAAATATAACTCTGGTCTTTTACCTCTTCTCACCGGCCATCAGCTCCCCCTGGGTCTCCTCCTCCTTTCCTTTCTCCCACGGTCCACTCTCCTCTCCCATCAGACTCCTTCCTCTCCAGCTGTGTACCTTTCCTACCCACCAGGTTTCACCTATCACCTCCTAGCTAGTCCTCCTTCCCCTTTTCCCACCTTTTTATTCTGGCATCTTCCCCCCTCCACCCCCCCACCTTCCTTTCCAGTCCTGCAGGAGATTCCAGATTCAAGATTCTAGATTGTTTAATGTCATTTCCAGTATACAAGTGTAGAGGAGGACAAAATAATTGTTACTCCAGATCTGATGCAGCACAAAAAACACGAGATAAAGAACACAATAATAAAATATAAGTATATAAAATAGCTTATATATATCAAGTGATTGTATGTCCATAAATTGACGCTAGGCACAGGAGTGCCTGTAAGTAATGTGACTGTGACAGGAAATGAAGAAGTGGTGGTGGTTGGGGTTGGGGTTGTGGAGGTATTGATCAGCCTTACTGCTTGGGGAAAGTAACGGTTTTTGAGTCCGGTGAAAGGAAAAGAAATCAGCAAGTTATAGTGTCACCCAGTACTGAAGCAGGCCCTTCTGCCCAACGAAACCATGCTGACCATCATGACCCAACACCAATTCTACACTGATTTCATTTTATTCTCCAGTCTTCCTCTCAGGTTCGACCACTCACCTAAACACCAGGCCAGTTTACAGTGACCAATTAACTGGCCAGTGAGATTTGAGAGGCATGTGGATGCTCCGCATCGTCACAGGCAGGACATGCAAACTCCACACAGACAGCACCCGCAGGTCAGGATTAAACCTGGGTCACTGGAGCTTTACCAGCTGCACACTGTGAAATTCCACCCCATTTCGCTCGATTATGTCACCTTCTTGATTTGATGGAAACATTTGGATTCATGAAGAGTTTAAACAAACAGTTTTCAATAGCAGAACAGTCAATAATTAGCAGGCAGGCCTTGTTCTGCTGAAAGAAATTGGGAAGATTAATGTTTATTTGATTAAACTTGACAAGTTTAAAGTCAGGGGAACAACCAAATTGGCTATGCTCTGTGGGCGAGTATTGGCTTGTAGGATAAATTTTATATTGAATCACAATGTCCTTATTTTGCTTTGACATTTTGTGAGGGATGATTTTGTTAGAAAATTTTGTCTGAGTTACCCAGGTGTCTAGCATTTGTCAAATAAATTTCCATGTTTTAATTAATTGAATGCACCCTTCATAATGAAAAAAAGATGACATTACTGTCTTGGACTAGAACAGCACAGACAGGAACCAATCAGCCCCATTGAGCCTCTGCCATTTCCTTTGAAAACAATGTTTGGCTCACCCACCACTTCTTCTCTAAATCTCTGCTGTATTTTTTTCTTTTGGCTGATCACCCATTTCCTTTTGAAGATCCTGTGCCCTCAGCTCCAATCTTAACCTCCTTCTGCCGCAAAATTGTTCTCCTTTCTTCCGTTGGGCTGTCTTGCCACGGGCATAACATTTGAATCCTGGAAGTTTCACAGCTTTTCTTATAGTTTGCTCAGAGGATGTAGATGATCTTAACTGAAGTGTGGGCATTCCTCAGCACTTCCAGTCAGCAGTCAGTGCTGTCTGGTCACATATAGTAGCAGTGCAGCCACTCGGTGTTCTCCAAAGGGGTTGTCTTTTCCTGGGTCCTCAGTTAGCTGCAGGGGCTGATCCAGGATCGATGTTCAGGTACATCCCTTTAATGCAGAATGGCTGTGCATGACTTTGATTAACATGGGGAGGCTAATGCACGGGCAATCGCTACACGGTCTCTGACAGACTGGGGTCAAACTCCAGTGCTATTGAGTGCGTGATGGCTGGGGACCTTCCCCTTCTGCAGCCCTTCCCCACCTTCGTGCCATTGCGATATGTCACCATCTCCCACCAGCCCCACCGCTGAGGACTTATCCAGAACTTTCCCATACACTTTACAACCAGAAGTTAAGCCTCGATGGCTAAATTCCAGACGGCATCACTCTCAGGGTCTCACAAACTCCCACGCCTCTCCACCACCACATGGTGACAATCCTGAGGAAGAAATCGGCCATGTATGAAGACTAGTAATTAGTGATTTAGCAGAGTTTTACCATTCAGTCCTGTAGTTAAACCATAACTGTTGATATTAACTTTTTAATTTCAGAAATTAATCAATTAATTGAATCTAAGTTCACCATCTGCTGTGGTCAGATTCGAACTCATGCCCTTGGACTGTTAGACTGGACCTCTGGAATGCTTTTGCACTAATCTAGAACATCGAGCATGAAGAACAGACCAGTACAACTCAGGAATGAACCCTTCAGCCCATGATGTGGTGCTGTACAGTTTAAACTAACAACACCTAATTAAACTCATTCCTTCTGCCTGCACAAGTCCCATATCCCTCCATTCACTGCATATTCCTGTGCCTGACTAAGAGCCTCTTAAATGCCTCTATCAGAGCTGCCTCTACCACCACCCCTGGCAGCTCATTCCAGGCACCCACCAGTCTGCGTACGAGAGGTACTCTAAACATTTGCTTTGAATACATGTATTTTGATCCCGGCGAAAAGATGCAGGCTATCTTCCCTATCCATCATTGTAATATCCTAACTCTATGTTCTCTTTATTTATTCTATCCAAACTTTGCCTCAATGACCCAGTGAGTTATGTTTGCTAGAGTCTGGCCCTTGTAGGGTCACCCATGCCAAGCAGGTCAAACAGTAGAGGCCAGACAGAGAGAGGTCCCGGTTTGGGGGTTCAGCTCAGGGGGTTCAGCTAACTACCCTGTCTGGTCAAAAAAAAAATTATGATGGAAACAGCAATGAAGAGTCTTTCTTTATCTGTGTGTGACAGTACGGACAGACAGAGATGGAGGAGCTTCATTGCTGCCCTAATCCAGTAACAGTCCAGCCCAAGGCACATGCTGAGCAGAGAGCCTCCTGATGTCAGCACTAAATTTATGGGCTCGTACTTGCACCAAATATCACATTTCAGTTTCCTGACATTTATCTCTTCAACTCTACTTTATTCCGTCTTCCACATATCTATAAATTGATTCTAATTGCTTCCTCTCAAATTTGAAGGCCAGGACCAGGGTCAGAATCAGAATCGGGTTTTTATATCACGTTGTAAAATTTGTCTCTGCAGCAGCGGTACAATGCAATAGAGAGAAACTGAATCACAGTAAATGCATTCGGTGTATTAAATACTTACATTAAACAAGTAGTGGAAAAATACAGAATAAAATATTAGTGAGGTAGTGCTGCTTGCATGAGCAAGGCTGTGCTGGTGGTAAATCGACATGTACGTCCTCTTGCTTTAACTCTGCACTGTACATCCTCTCACGTCTATTTCTAAATGTCTCTTGACCCGGGCTATATGGAAAGCAATACAATTATCTCAGAATCAGGTTTGCTATCACTGACATATGTCATGAAACTTGTTATTTGGCACCAGTACATTGTAATGCCTAATTATGAAAACTGTGAACATATAAAAAGTTACATTAAATAAGCAATGCAAAATAAAAAAATTTAAAAAGTAGTGAGGTAATGTTCATGGGTTCGATATCCATTCAGAAGCTGGATGGCAGAGGGGAAGAAGCTGTTCCTGAAACACTACGTGTGTGCCTTCAGCCTCCTGTACCTCTTTTCTGAGGGTAGCAATGAGACAAGCCACATCCTGGGCGATAGGGATCCTTACTGATGAACACCGCCTGTTTGAGGCACTGCTGCTTGAAGATGTCCTGGATACTATGGAGGGCAGTGCCCATGATGGAGACGACTGAGTTTACAACTCTTTACAGCTTATTTCCATCCTGTGCCCCGACCCCATATCAGATGGTGATACAGCCAGTCAGAATGCTCTCCATGGCACATCAGTAGAAATTTGAGTATTTTTGGTGAGATACCAAATCTCCTCAAACTCTTCATGAAATATAGCTGCCGTCGTGCCATCCTTGTCTGGTGAAAATGCACGTGTGCAAGTGTGTCTTCACCACACATGCACACTCTCTAAAACAGCACTTGACTTCAAACAGGCACAAGTATTTGCATTTGTCTAGTGTCTTTACTGCAAATTGCTCCAAAGTATTGCAGGGGAATGGCTATCAAGCAGCAAGGGATTTGGGGAATAAGTTGTCCGAACAGAAATAAAAGCACAGAAAGAGGTCCCTCAGACTACATGTCAATGCTAACCAGGATGCCCATCTAAGCTCGTCTCATTTGGCCCATGTCCCACAATCTAACCCTCAACAAGATTTAAAATCTTTCACAATGTTCCAAACATCATTTTCAAAGCCCAAAACAATCTACAGCCAATAATTAGGCAGAGTTCCTGTTACCTCAAAATCAGCTTCTGCCTGTCCATGAGTTCCTCCGTTCCAAACATCATTTTCAAAGCCCAAAACAATCTACAGCCAATAATTAGGCAGAGTTCCTGTTACCTCAAAATCAGCTTCTGCCTGTCCATGAGTTCCTCCGTTCCAAACATCATTTTCAAAGCCCAAAACAATCTACAGCCAATAATTAGGCAGAGTTCCTGTTACCTCAAAATCAGCTTCTGCCTGTCCATGAGTTCCTCCGTTCCAAACATCATTTTCAAAGCCCAAAACAATCTACAGCCAATAATTAGGCAGAGTTCCTGTTACCTCAAAATCAGCTTCTGCCTGTCCATGAGTTCCTCCGTTTACAAAAGCACTGCCTCCAGGACTGGTTTTCCACAGGGAGCTGGAACCATTGGTGTGGCAAAGTGCAGACTGGGGACTGACCCAGTGCGGACATTCTGCTGCCAACACACAATGGCTTCCACAGCTGGTGATGCACCATCAATAACTCACTCTGAGACGTAAGAAGCGAGGTATCGGCTTTTATTGACGGGAAGAATGAACAACACTACAATCCTGGGGAATGAGGCTGGGCAACAGGCTTCAGTCGCCTTTATACAGGGTGTGGTGAACTAGATATACGCTCTCCCTCATTTTCCCCAGGATGTAGTGTTGTTTATTCTTCCAGTCAATAAAAGCTGATATCTCGCTTCCTAAGTCTCAGCGTGAGTTATTGATGGTGCATCACAGGGGTCTGTGGGAGGAGCCACAGGAGCAGTCCAGACAGGTATATGTAGTTCACCATAGCTGGTGAGGCCACTCCCCAGCTCGTACCTGAAGCAACATACAAGATGCTGGAAGGGCTCAGTGGTCAGGTAACACCTATGGAGGGAAATGAGCAACCGATGTTCTGATCAAGACCGTGATTAACATCAGCCATTGACGGGTTAAGTCTCGGCATGATTTGTACCATCAAGGGAGTGTGATACCATTGAAAAGATTCTCTCCTGCCTGAGGCTAGAAAAATACATAATTAATTCCAGTGTTTCACTTTCCTGTCCCAACTGAACCTAGCTGAAGATTGATGCCCAGACTAACAAATATCAGGGATTGCTCAACGGACTTTAAGTTTTAGGCTGTATTTGCAGACTGGCTGTAAACGACTGACTCAAACTACAGTGAAATGCCAAGGACGGAATATTGTTTATTGACCATGAGAATTGCTCTTATCCATCTCCCTAATGTCTCCCCGTCAAACGTCACTGTTTCAGAAACTGTGTTTGTAAAGCACAATTCATCAGAAAGTACTGATTGATCTGAAAGGCAAACCATTTAACCAGCATGTAATCGAATTTTGAACTCCCACTACAGAACTTATTTGACATTGACAAACGTCGAAAATCATTGGTGACCTCTTGAGAAAAGTTATTGCCAGTTGTTGATAGTATTTTAAATGAAAAACAAATGGTATTTCTAAACTTTAAGAGAACATACATATTCTTGTGCAAAAAATTGAGACTAATTTAAATATGTGGGGCTACAACTTGAGAACTTGATCCAGACTGCCCCACACGATCCTTCCTTTCATGTGAACCTTGTACATGCTCATGTCATAATCGAATATAAAGCAAGGAACAACGGAGCACCGTGCAGGCCCTTTAGCCCACAACCTTGTGCCCACCTTTAAGTTCAATCTAATGCTTCCCTTCCGCATCGCCCAACATTCTCTATCGTTCAGGTGCCTGTCTCATGTACCCAGCTCTACCACCACCCCTGGCAGTGTGTTTCACACACCACTTTCTGAGTAAATGTGCCCCCTGCCCATACTTTCTTCCAATCCCCTTCAACCCTTTCATATCAGCCATTTCTACTCTGGGACAAAGGTTCGGCTGCCCACTTTAGGAATGCCACAAATAGGCTTCAATAACTAACAAAATTAATGTTATCAAAAATAATTTACCTTAAAAGATTATGAATTAAGATGATATTAAACTAAGCTAAAATAATTAAAGTGTTACTATTAATTAAAATAACAAAATAAATGATGGAAGAAATATGTGGAACACTTCCTGAGGTGCTGTTGTATCATAGACAATCACTTATCTTTAAGAATCATTTACACACTCAGTGAACACTTTATTAGGTCCATCTGTACACCTGCTCGTTAATGCAAATATCTAACCAGCCAATCATGTGGCAGCAACTCAATGCATAAAAGCATGCAGACATGGCCAAAAGGTTCAATTGTTGGTCAGATCAAACATCGGAATGGGGAAGAAATGTGATCTAAGTGACTTTGACCATAGAATAATTGTTGGTGCCAGACGGGGTAGTTTGAATATCTCAGAAAATGCTGATCTCCTGGGATTTTCATGCACAACAGTCTCTAGAGTTTGCAAAGAATGGTGCAAAACACAAAAAAAAATCCAGTGAGCGCCATGTGGGTGAAAAAGCCTTGTCAATGAGAGAGGTCGGAGGAGAATGGTTGGATTGTTTCAAGCTGACAGGAAGGGGACAGTAACTCAAAGAACACATGGTACAACAGTGGTGTACAGAAGCATCTCTGAATGCACAATATGTTGAACCTTGAAATGGATGAGAAACAACAGCAGAAGGCCACACCGGGTCCCACTACTGTACCTAATATAGTGGCCCCTGGGTGTACAATGACATGTGTCATTTGCAATAACAACCAACACAACCAAGGAGGCGCTGGGGGCAGCCCACAAGTGTCTCCACACATTTCAGCACCAACAAAGCGTGCCCACAATGTTCAGCATTACAACATAGAACACAACAAAACTGAACACAGGATAACGTAACAACAATATCAAACCAAGCCTGTATCCTCCCCCCCCCCCCACCCACACACTGGACAGTCCTCCAACAGCAGGAGGGCCCTCTGGGCATCCAGTACTCAGTCTCCAGATTTCAGATATCAGGCTTCAGCTTCTGGATTTCCGGTCAACTTTTGGGCTTCAGTCTTCAGAATCAATCCATGATCTAGCCAATACTAGAACCCCAAACTCCAGGCTCAAAATCCGGGCTTGCTGATTGACCAGCCCTCATGCCTCCTGCTTGTATGAACCTCCAGTCCTGGGCCCACTGATCTGGGACAGTCTGACATCCATGAATGTCATCCGTCACCTGATCACGTCGCTGGCCTTCAAACGGAGAGCAGAGGCTAATCTCTGAATGCTTTCCTCACTTTGAGCGCAGAGGCCTAGAGTCTGAATGCTTTTATCACTTCAAACACTGAGCAGAGGTCTAGACCCTGAATGTTATTCATATCTATGAGCGCAGAGCCAAGGCTAATCTCTGAATGCATTCATCACTTCAAGCGCGGAGTGGTGGTACTTTCTCTGCCTCCCTTAGCATTATTGAGTTTGAGAGACAGGAGTGAGACATGAATCCAAATAGAAGTGTGTCATCCGTACCTTAATAATCCAGTAAACCATAGTGCAAGAATTATTAAGGATGGCAATAAATCTTGGTTAAATGCTGTCATTCTGACCCAGTGGTAATGAAATGTCAAGTTGTGCTGAGCAGGCTTTGAAATCCCAGAGACAACTCCTTTACTTTTCTGTTTTTATTTAAGCTAAATTGCTTAAAATTCAGTTTATACTGGCTTGTTGATGTACCTTTCGGTTGTTCCAACTAAGTTTGTATTCCATTGTGCCCACAGTATGAGGGGGGAGGTAGATAATTTCACTTTAATAATTAGGGGAAAAAATAAATCACCAGATATAGAGTAATATCTTCTCTGGTGGACAGTTCAGAAACAAAATGTCATTATCAATCAGAACCAGACCACTGCATCAAACCACCAGGAATCATTTATTTAAATACAGTGGGAGTCGGAGGAGTTACAGCCCTTTCTCCAAGAGCACCAGACCATCTCTACTGGTTTAGGATGGTGCTGTGGTGTTTGCCGAGCTTGGCAACTAGCTTATGGCTAATTGTCTTATGGTGAGATTTAGGAGGAACGTGAGGGCCAGCTTTTAGCTTGAACACAATGGGTGGTATCAGTGTGGATTCAGCTGGTGGAGGCAGGTAAAAGAACAACATTTAAAAGACATGGGATGATACTGAGACTGGAAAGGTCTAGAAAGTTTTCAGACAAATGCTGACAAATGGGATTAGCTTGGATGGGACATCCTGGTCTGTTTGGCTAGTTGAACTGAAAAGCCTGCCTCCATGCAGTATTGTTCTATGAATCTATAAGTATTTAACATTTGGAGTAAAATTGTGTTCTTACTTCATATAATTTCACATTTCCACGTGACATAGAAGAAGGCCATTCAGCCCATTGAGCTGTTCATTGAAACAAGTCCAACACCTCACTTACTTCCCTGCAACCTATTCTGCCTCATAGGCTCACTAACACCCCTCAGATCCCCTACCAGGAATGAACTGTCATCAGCCTGGTCACTTTCACCAGCTCAGTGACTGATGAACTATAGGTGAACAGACACAAATATATTTGATTAAGCCTCAGAACAATAAATAGATATTGTTTATCACAGGCTTGCTTTGGAACAGGCAATCCCAAACAACGGAAATTGGATATATTTGCCCAAATCTGTCAGAATCCCCAGATTGTTAACTTGGATCGCCTTGTTGCCAGCCTATCTTTGGAACTTATTTATCTCCAAGGTTATTTTGAGCACACATTTTCACTCAAGTGACTAACTAATACGTAACATAATTATTCAATGCTTAGGAATGCAACAATCAGTTAAAAATGTAGCATACTTAGCAAAAGTTATCTAATATTTAAAGTGTTTCATCCTGCCATTAATTTCCTGCTTCATGAGATCCGATAAGAAATACTGGGAAATGACAAGTCAGTGAATGAACTCATATCACTATTTATAGGTTTTAAACAAAATCTGTTTCGAATGCTTAAAAACTATAATGTTTTTTTTTCTTCCCTTTCAACTGCCCTGTCTGACCTGCATTGTTATAGAATTGATACTGGAAGTACAGCCCATCTGTGCTTTGAGACATGTCTCCAATCAATCTCGGTAAATGAAAAATTAGTAAAACGCAGTGGAAGTGTTCCTGCGCAGGTCAGGAGCAGAGCTTGAAAAACCCAGACTCCATAAAAGAGAGGTACTGTCTAGCAGAGCGACAGGTTACTATCGATGCAATGCTCCTCAGACAGGATGAAGAGGTCAATACTCCCCAATGCCATTAGGCTTTACAATTCTACCGCCAGGACTTAAGAACTTTTTAAAAGCTATTATTAATGCTTTTTGAGATAGTGATTTAGATGCATATCATATTTTTTACTGAGTTAAGTATTGTATGTAATTAGTTTTGCTACAACAAGTGTATGGGACATTGGAAAAAAGTTGAATTTCCCCATGGGGATGAATAAAGTATCTATCTATCTATCTATCTATCATCAGAGTGGTCTGAGTCCGAGTGGTAATACTTCGGCTTAACAGGCTTCGGAGAGGACAGGCCGAGGCATTTATTTTTTTTATTTAACTCTTGAAAGAACAGTGGGTATGTCTGCAGGGCCAGTGTTCTGTTCTGCATGTCAGATGTGGGATTTCCAGCTTCCCTGATGGCCACATCTGCACCAGGTGTATCAAGATGCAGTTCCTTAGAGACCGTGTTAGGGAACTGGAGCTGCAGCTCAATGACCTTCAGCTTGCTAGGGAAAGCGAGGAGGTGATAAACAGGAGCTACAGGGAGGTACTCACCACAAGGCTACAGGAAAGAGATAAATGGGTGACTGTCAGGAGAGGGCAGGGAGAACGTTAGATAGGGGAGAGGACCCTGTCCTCCCCAGCAGTACTCAAAATGGAGTCCTTATTGTTGAAAGGGACTGCCTACATGGGGGAAACAACAGCATCCATGCCTCTGGCGTTTAGTCTGGTCCTGTGGCTCGGGAGGTTAGGGAACAGACGAGGATAGAAGCAGTAATAGAGAACTCTATGGTTAGGGGACATATAGTTGATTCTGTGGACACAAAAAAGAAACATAGATGGTAGTTTGCCTCCCAGGTGCCAGGTTCCATGATATTTCTGAATGTGTTCACAATATCCTGAGAAGGGAGAGTGAGCAGCCAGAAGGTGTGGTACATATTGGTACCAACGAAATAGGTAGAAAAAGGGAGGAGGTCCTGAAAAAAGACTACAGGGAGATAGGAAGGAAGTTGAGAAGCAGATCCTCAAGGGTAGTAACCTTGGGATTGCTACCTGTGCCATGCTGCAGTGAGGATAGGAATAGAATCAGGCAGCAGATAAATGCGTGGCTGAAGAACTGGAGCGAGGAGGGGTCCAGGGATTCAGATTTCTGGATCATTGGGACTTCTCCTGGGGCAAGTGGGACCTACACAAAAGGGATATCTTGCACTCGAATCTGAGGGGGGCCAGTTCAGTGGCTTGGAAATTTCCCTGTATCCATCTCCTGTCTTGTGCTTTTCAATTACCTTTCTGCGCAGTTGCTTGGAGTGTTCTTTTGACTTCATGGTGTAGTTTTTAAACCAGGATACTGACTCACCAGCAGTGGGACCTTCTTCTTCTTCTTCTTGTGTTGTTTTATGGCGGCTGGCAAACCAGCTTTAAGGTGCATTACCGTCACCTACTAGACTGGAGTGTGGATCGTTTGATAAAGAATTGCATTCCCTAAATTCTATATAATAAACCAGAGCCTTTCAGATACTTCATGATATAGGTCCATATTTCTCTCGAACTCCCACCTAAAATGTCTTCTATACTCACAGCAGTTTTTTTTTTGTTTATCTGAAGCACTCCTATCATCTTCACTCTTTTGCTATGATACTTCTTACATTTTATCAATACATGTTCAACTGCTTCTGGTTGATTACAGTATTCACACAACCCAGCTGGATGTTTCCCTATTTTGTATAATGTGTAATTAAAACTTCTGTGACCAATTCTTAAATGACTGATGATCACTTCTATCTTTCCATGCCCACCTGATATTTGTATCTGACTTGCCTTTGTATTTTGTACAGTTGTCTCCCTGTTTCACTCTCATCCCAGTGCTTCTGCCATGTCTCCTCAATACATGTTTTTATAATGCTTTTGACTTCCGCTTTGCTTAGAGGGATCTGGACCTCTATTATAGACGATTTGAGTGATTGTTTAGCTATAATGTCCACTTTTTCATTACCCTCCACACCACAATGAGCAGGAACCCCAAGGAAGCTTACTTCTACCCCATTTTCGATCAGTGTATGTAACTTGCATAGAATCTCCAATAAAATATCCTGTCTACTTTCTGATTTTCTTGATTTGATAGAGGTTAATGCAGGCAAACTGTCTGAACAAATTACAGCCTTTTTTACATTATTTTCTTCTATCCATGATAATGCACTCAATATTGCCATTAATTTTGTTGTATGCACTGATAAATGGTTTGATGTCCTTTTCCTAATGCTAGTTTTGCACTGAGGAATGTAGACTGCAATACCTGTGTGGCCAGAGCTAGGGTCTTTTGATCCATCCGTAAATATTACTGATTAGTTTCTAAAATGCAGGTCTATATATTCTTGTACTATCATTTTGTTTCCACAATCAGACTTCTTTTTTAAAAGTTGTTGCAGGTTTATATCCACTGTATGTATTGTAAAGAGCCACAGAGGAACATCAGATAATGGAACTGTAGGGCTATATTCCAGCTCGTGTAGACGGAATATAGCTTTAGCTGCACGTGAATAGTTATGCCCCATGATGTTAACCCAGTAATGTAGCACTAGCTGTATTCTTCTAAGTCTTAATGACATTTCCCCCATTTCGACTTGAAGAGCTGATACCGGTGATGTTCTGAAGGCACCACTACATATCCTGAGGGCCTGAGCTTGCTCAACATCCAGCATTTTTAAATTACTGCCTGCAGCTGACATGTATGCTACACATCCATAATCCAAGGTAGCCCTCAATAGAGCTTGATAAATACTTAATGGTGATAAACTGCTCGCACCCAACTCCTGTCCAGCAAGACACCTCAGAAAGTTGTTTATTTTTTTACATTTGTTTGTAATTTTCTCAATTTGCTTTTTCCATGTAAGTTTCTCATCAAGTAACAAACCGAGGAACCGAATTACCTTTACCTGCTCTAATTTTTGTTCATATAATTTCACGGAAACTGGTTTGTGATTTCTTGAGAAACACATCACTTGCGACTGACTTATAGACAATTTGAAACCCCATTTATTTGCCCACTCCTCCACTTTATTAATTGCATCTTGCATTTTCCTTTGTATATAAATTAAATTTCTTCCCTCACCCATAAAGTCCAATCATCTGCATATAAGTATTACCTCACACTATGTTCAACTTGCACAAATATGTCATTTATCATTATGGTAAACAGTAATGGACTGCAGACACTACCTTGTGGTAGCAGTGGGACCTTCCAGATCCAGGTGTATTTTTACTGCTATCAATTGAAACACCTTGACTGTACACAGGTGATCTCCATTTAACTAATTATGTGACTTTTTTTTCTCAACTTTAGAATTGGGTTTATTGTGTATTTCATCATAAAAAGGAATTTCATAACATTCACCAACTGAATTTCACGAAGCTCGAGAAGGATTTCAAACCATCTACGATAGAGTCACTAAAACTTACCCATCTTAAGAAAACATGAGTACGCCTCATGCAGAAAACTTCCTTCGCTACAGCATAAACCAACAAAAAAGCTGCAGATTTCTGTTAAACAGGAAAATGAAAATATTGGTCCACTTTAAAAAGTTCACTTTGAACAGGCCGCATCAGGGGGCTCCATTTGATACCCATTTTCAGGCAACATGTATCCTTCCACAGGCTGTGACTCCATGTCAATATACAAGTCCAAGCTACTTTCCTCGTATTGCTCTGGTGCCCCATTATCTTGCAGCTTGTCAGGTTCCTTATTCCTGTGTCTATCCCTGTCCCGGTCTCTGTCTCGCTTGTGATCTCTATCACGGTCTCGGGTCCTGTCTCTCCTCGGGCCCCATCTCGATCCTTGCCCCTATCCCTGTGACTCCACCTACGGTCATGATCCCGGTCTCTATCTCTCTCCTTATCCCTATCCCTATCCCGATCTCTATCCCTGTCTCCTCGCTCCCTGTTCTTCCCTTCTGACTTCTAAAACCAATTGGCTGTAGCAGTAATGATTTAGTGTGTCTTATTAAGGGGGGGATGAATAATTATGCAATCAATTATTTTGTGTTTTATATTTGTAATTAAGTCAGATTACTTTGTAGAGATCTGTTTTCACTTTGACATGAAAGAGTCTTTTACTGTCGATCAGTGTCAAAAACACCAAATTATTTCCACTGTGATTCAATGTTGTAAAACAATAAAACATGAAAACTTCCGGGGGGGGGGGTGAATATTTTTTATGAACACTGTAGGTCAGCATTTAACAATATCATTTCTAAACATAGAAACATAGAAAACCCGCAGCACAATGCTGTGCCGAACATGAACTTACTTTAGAAATTACCTAGGGTTACACATAGCCCTCTATTTTTCTAAGCTCCATGTGCCTATCCAGGATACTCTTAAAAGACCCTATTGTATCTGTCTCCACCAGCATCACCAGCAGGCCATTCCACACACTCACCACTCTCTATGTAAAAAACTTACCCCGACATCTCTTCCGTACCTACTTCCAAGAACCTTATAACTGTGCCCCCTTGTGTTAGCCATTTCAGCCCTGGGGAAAAGCCCCTGACTATTCACACAATCAATGCCTCTCATCATTTTATACGCTTCTATCAGGTCACCTCTCATCCTTCGTCGCTCCAAGGAGAAAAGGCCAACTTCACTCAACCTATTCTTGTAAGGCGCGTTCCCCAATCCAGGCAACATCCTTGTAAATTTCCTCTAGAGTCACAGTACTCTAAGTGGGGTCTGACTAGGATGCTATATAGCTGAAACATTACCTCTAGGCTCCTAAACTCAATCCCATGGTTGATGAAGGCCAATGCACCATATGCCTTCTTAACCACAGAGTCAACCTGCATAGCAGCTTTGAGTGTCCTATGGACTCAGAACCCAAGATCCCTCTGATCCTCCACACTGCCAAGAGTCTTACCATTAATGCTATATTCTGTCATCATATTTGATCTACCAAAATGAACCACTTCACACTTATCTGGGTTGAAATCCATCTGCCACTTCTCAGCCCTCCACACTATCCACAACACCCCCAACATTTGTGTCATCAACAAATTTACTAACCCATCCCTCCACTTCCTCATCTAAGTCATTTATAAAGATCACGAAGAGTAGGGGTCCCAGAACAGATACCTGAGGCACTTCACTGGTCACCGACCTCCATACAGAACATGACCCGTCAACAACCACTCTTTGCCTTCTCTGGGCAAGCCAGTTCTGGATCCACAAAGCAATGCCCCCTTGGATCCCATGCCCCCTTACTTTCTCAATAAGCCTTGCATGGGGTACCATATCAAATGCCTTGCTGAAATCCATATACACTACATCTACTGCTCTACCTTCATCAACGTGTTTAGTCACATCCACAAAAAATTCATTCTCTCTCGTAAGGCATGACCTGCCTTTGACAAAGCCATGCTGACTATTCCTAATTATATTATGCCTCTCTAAATGTTCATAAATCCTGCATCCCAGGAGCTCTCCATCAACTTACCAACCACTGAGGTAAGACTCACTGGTCTATAATTTCCTGGGCTATCTCTGTTTCCTTTCTTGGATAAGGGAATGACATCCGCAGCCCTCCAATCCTCCGGAACCTCTCCCGTCCCCATTGATGATGCAAAGATCATCGTCAGAGGCTCAGCAATCTCCTCCCTCGCCTTCCACGGTAGCCTGGGGTACATCCTGTCCAGTGACTTATTCGACTTGATGCTTTCCAAAAGTTCCAGCACAAACCCTTTCTTAATATCTATATGCTCAAGCTTTTCAATCGGCACTAGGTCATCCCTACAATCACCAAAATCCTTTTCCATGGTGAATACTGAAGCAAAGTATCTCCTCCAGTTCCATACACACTTTTCCAATGTCACACTTGATGGTTCCTATTCTCTCACGTCTTATCCTCTTGCTCTTCAAATACTTGTAGAAGTACAAGGAGTTTTCTTTAATCCTGTCTGCCAAGGCCTTCTCATGGCCCCTTCTGGCTCTCCTTCCTGTTAGCCTTATAATCTTCTAGATCGCTATCATTCCCTAGTTTTTTGAACCTTTTGTAAGATTTTCTTTTCTTCTTGACTAGATTTTCAACAGCCTTTGTGCATCATGGTTCCTGTACCCTACCATGCTTTCCTTATCTCATTGGAACATACCTATGCAAAACTCCATGAAAATTTCCTTTGAACATTTGCCACATGTCTGCCATACATTTCCCTGAGAACATCCCTTTCCAATTTATGCCTCCTGGTTCCTGCTTGATAGCCTCATATTTCCCCTTACAACAATTAAATGCTTTCCTAACTTGTCTGTTCTTATCCCTCTCCAATGTAAAGGAGATAGAACTGTGATCACTATCTCCAAAATGCTCTCCCACTGAGGGATCTGACACCCGATTAGGTTCATTTCCCAATACCAGATCAAGTACAGCCTCTCCTCTTGTAGGCTTATCTACATATTGCATCAGGAAACCTTCCTGAACACACCTAACAGACTCCACCCCATCTAACCCCCTCATTCTAGGGAGATGCCAATCAATATAGAAGCATAGAAAATCTACAGCACAATACAGGCCCTTTGGCCCATAGAACTGTGCTGAACATGTCCTTACCTTAGAACTACCTAGGCTTACCCATAACCATCTACGTTTTTCTAAGCTCCCTGTATCTATCCAGGAGTCTCTTAAAAGATCCTATCATTTCCGCCTCCACCACCACTGCCGGCAGCCCATTCCATGCACTCACCACTCTCTGTGTAAAAAACTTACCCCTAATATCTCCTTTGTACCTACTCCCAAGCATCTTAAAGCTAGCCATTTCAGCCCTGGGAAAAAGCCTCTGACTATCCACACGATCAATGCCTCTCATTATCTTGTATTTAGGAAATTAAAATCTCCCATCACAACAACTGTGTTATTACTGCACTTTTCCAGAATCTGTCTCCCTATCTGCTCCTCGATGTCCCTGTTACTATTGGGTGGTCTATAAACCCCACCCCAGTAGAGTTATTGCCCCCTTCCTGTTTCTAACTTTCACCCACAGAGACTCAGTAGATAATCCGTCCATGACTTCCTCCTTTTCTGCAGCCGTGACACTATCTCTGATCAGCAGTGCCTCGCCCCCAACTCTTTTGCCTCCCTCCCTGTCTTTTCTGAAACACCTAAAGCCTAGCACTTGAAGTAACCATTCGTGTCCCTGAGCCATCCAAGTCTCTGTAATGGCCACAACATCATAGCTCCAAGTACGGATCCATGCTCTAAGCTCATCCACTTTGTTCATTATACTCCTTGTGTTAAAATAAACACATTTCAAACCACTGGTCTGAGCACATCCCTCCTCTATCACCTCCCTATCCTCCCTCTCACACTGTCTCCAAGCTTTCTCTATTTGTGAGCCAACCGCCTTTTCCTCCATCTCTTCAGTTTGGTTCCCACCTCCCAGCAATGCTAGTTTAAACTCACCCCAATAGCCTTAGCAAACCTCCCTGCCAGGATCTTGGCATCCCTTGGATTCAAGTGCAACCCATCCTTTTTGTACAGGTCACTCCTGCCCCAAAAGAGGTCCCAATGGGATCCAGAAATCTGAATCCCTACTCCCTGCTCCGATCCCTCAGCCACACATTTATCCTCCACCTCACTCTGTTCCTATTCTCACTGTCACATGGCACAGGCAGTAATCCCGAGATTACTACCTTTGTGGTCCTGCTTCTCAACTTCCTTCCTAACTCCCTGTAGTCTGTTTTCAGGATCTCCTCCCTTTTCCTATCTATGTCATTGGTACCAATATGTACCACGACCTCTGGCTGTTCACCTTCCCACTTCAGGATATCGTGGACGCGATCTGAAACATCCCGGACTCCAGCACCTGGGAGGCAAACTACCGTCTGAGTTTCTTTCCTGTGTCCACAGAATCGCCTGTCTGACCCCCTAACTATAGAGTCCCCTATCACTGCTGCCTTCCTCTTCCTTTCCCTACCCTTCCTAGCCACAGTCCCAGACTCTGTGCCAGAGGCGCGGCCACTGCCGCTTCCCCCAACAGTACTCGAGCAGGAGTACTTATTGTCAAGGGGTACAGCCACGGGGGTACTCTCTAGTGTCTGACTCCTGCCCCTCCCTCTCCTGACTGTTACCCACGTATCTGTCTCCCCAGGCCCCGGTGTGACTACCTGCCTATAGCTCCTCTCCATCACCTCCTCACTTTCCCTGACCAGACAAAGGTCATTGAGCTGCATCTCCAGTTCCATAATGTGGTCCTAAGGAGCTGCAGCTCGATACACCTGGTGCAGATGTGACCATCCGGGAGGCTGGGAGTCTCCAGGACTTCCCACAGAACACTGGCCTCACGCTCATTCTTCCTGTCTCTATTCTACACAGGCAACCTACCTCACCTCGAGCCATTATCGCCTAAGCCCCATTGAGACAAAGCCCTCCTATTCTGTCTCTCTCTACTATGTTACCCGCTCCTTCGACACCCGCTCTATAAAGCTGTCTTCTTTTTCAACTCTTCTCGCTGTTCTAACTGGCTGACATCCACGTGCTTGCGCAGTCGTGCCTTGATCAGAATTGTTGACCGAAAAGCCACAGAACCTGGGCCTCTGCATCTCCCTCTGAAATTGGATCCTCAACTTCTTAACTGGAAGACCACAATCTGTGTGCACTGGTAATAACATCTCTACTCTGCTTTGAAATCAACACTGGCACACCTCAGGAATGTGTGCCTAGCCCACTGCTCTACTCTCTCTACACCCATGACTTTGTGATGAGGTACAGCTCGAATGCCATATATAAATTTGCTGATGACACAGTCATTGCTGACAGATGGTGACGAGGGGACGTACAGCAGTGTGATATACCAGCTAGTTGAGTGGTGTTGCAATAGCAACCTGGCACCCAGTGCCAGTAAAACCAAAGAGCTGATGGTGGACTTCAGAAAGGGTAAGACGAGGGAACACAAACCAATCCTCATAGAGGGATCAGAGTGCAGAGAGTGAGTAATTTCAAGTTGTCGATATCTCCAAGGATCTAATCTGGTCCCGACAAATCAATGCAGCTACAAAGAACGCAGGACAGTGGCTTTATCACAATCGGGAGTTTGAGGAGATTTGGTTTTTCGTGTAAAGCCCCTGAAAACTTCTACAGATACACTGTGAAGAGCATTCTGACCACCCAGGGTATGCCCCCTTCTCACTGTTACCATCAGGTACAGAAGCCTGAGGGCACACACTCAGTGATTCAGGAACAGCTTCTTCGTCTCTGTCATCTGATTCCTAAATGGACATTGAACGCTTGGATGCTACCTCACTACTTTTTTAAAATTCCTGTTTTTTGCACAATTTATCTTAATTTAACTACTTAATGTACATATATATACTTACTGTAATTCAGTGTATCTTGTTTATATATCATGTATTGCATTGTACTGCTGCCGCAAAGTCAACAAATTTCATTACCTACGCCGGTGATATTAAACCTGATTCTGAACATGATGGCATGAATATCAATTTCTCCTGCTGCTAAACAAATCCTTCCCCTCCCCCCATTTCATCTATTCCCCACCCTGACCTTTCACTTCCTCTCCCTGTTACTGCCTATTACTTCCCCTGGGTGTCCTCCTCCTCCTCTTTCTCCTATTGTCCACTCTCCTCTCCTATCAGATTTCTCCGCCTTTCTTGACCTTTCCCACCCACCTGACTTCATCTATCACCTTCCAGCTAGCCTTTTTCCCCTTCCTCCACCTCTTTATTCTGGCATCTTCACTCTTCTTTCTCAGTCCTGAGGAAGGCTCTTGGCCCAAAACGTCAACTATCTATTCATTTCCATAGATGCTGCCTGACCTACTGTGTTCCTCCGGCATTTTGTGCGTGTTGCTTTGGATTTCTTGCGTCTGCAGACTTTCTTGAGTTTGTAATTCCTCGTTCATTTGGCTGATGCTGCTAATTGCTGCCTTTCTCTGGAGTTACTCCTTCAGCCAGTGCCACAGGGATGGCCATTAAACATTTACTTCCACACAGCGTGGGTTGATAACAGAGAAATGAATCTGTACTCAAAACCTATATTTATCAGTGCACAGACCAAACATTTCTAGCCAATGCAACACACATTGGATTCTATCCAATTCTGTTTACCATGCACTTTCCTCACTGCTGCAGTCAGGTAGGGGGTACAAGAGCCTCCGGACTTGCACCACCACGTTCAAGAACAGTTACTACCTCCCAACCATTAGGCTCTTGAACCAAAGAGGATAGCTACACTCATCTATTGCGATGTTCCCACAGTTAATGATCTCACCTTAATAACTCTTTCTTTTGTTATTTCATGTTCTTACTATTTATTGATATTAATTTATACTTGCTTTTGAACAGTTTGTTGTCCTCTGTTTGATGTTTCATTCATCCCGTTAAAGTTACTATTCTATAGATTTGCTGTGTATGCCGGAAGGAAAACGCATCTCAGGGTTGTATGTGGTGACATTTATCTAATAATAAATTTTACTTTGAACTTTGAACTAATTAACATTTCTGTTTATCCAGATTAGGCCTTCCTTCATGTCCATATGACCAGTTATTTCCAAGTAAATCTCAGTTGAGTGGAGTGTTCAATTTATGTTCACCAGTTCAAAGCACATCACTAGCACCTCTGTCAATAATACACTCTACTCAAATCTGAGATGATTGCCTTTTCAAGTCTCAATTCATAGAATGCGTAGTGTATGATCATCTAATACTGTTACACTGCTAGAGGAGTAAGCTTTAATTAAACTTGTTAACACATTAATCTTTAGCACACTAGTGGTTTAACACTATTAAAAGAACATCTCATAACGTGTTAACAAACTAAATGTCCTCCCTGAACAAGGAGGCACAGCAGCACCTCCATTTCCTAAGGAAATTGACGCAAGCAAGTTTCCCCCTGCCCCACCGCCATCTTAACTGCATTTTACAGGAGCACCACTGGGAGCATCCAGACAAGTTGCATCTCCTTCTGGTATGGGAGCAGCCGAGCATCAATGCCAAAGTCCCTACAACTGACTGTGAGAACAGCTGAGAGGATCACAGGGGTCTCCCTACCATCCATTGGGGACATTTATCAGGAGTGCTGTGTACGCAGTACCCATAGCATCATCGAGGATTCCAGCCTCTTTGCATTTCCACCATCAGTGCATAAAGACAAGAAAGGTCAGGATGAGAAACAGTTTCCTTTCTCAGACCATTAGGCTTCTGAATTCACCTCGAAATGTCACCGCTAAATCTGCTCTGTACCTGACAATATTTAATTTATGCACTTTACTTGGTTTAGTTATGCATAATTCATCTGTAGGTTTCATTCTTACATTCCTCGGTAATTGCGTGTTATGTGTACCACAGTACTTTACACCCTGGTCCAGAGATGCAATGTTTTGTTGGATGGTAATAAATGATAATAAGCTGACTTGGTGTAAGTGTATAGTATCACATTTTAAAACTGGTTATTAAGTCCTTGTTATCTTCTATATCAACATCGCTCACTACTTTGCTATTTGTGGGATCTTCATTGTGGCCAGCAGTCAGCTCTGTTGCTAATGGTGCTGACTTGTAACCTCCATTGAGGTTACCGCTTAGTTTAGTTTTTTTGATTTTTTTTGGGTTCATGGGGATAGAAGAGGGGAGTTAGGGGTCAGTTGAGTATTGGCTTTGGGGTTAGAGAGGGGAGTTAGGGGTAGGTTGAGTATTGGCTTTGGGGTTAGAGAGGGGAGTTAGGGGTCAGTTTACTGTTGATTTTGGGGTTAGAGAGGGGAGTTAGGGGTCAGTTTACTGTTGGTTTTGGGGACAGGGAGGGGAGTTAGGGGTCAGTTTAGTACTTAGGGGCCGGTATGTGGGGAGATTTATTTATTTATTTATTGGCATACAGCCTGGAATAGCCCATTCTGGCCCTTCAAGCCACACTGTCCATCAATTCTCTGATTTAACCTGAGCCTAATCACAGGACAATTTACAATGACCAATTAACCTACAAACCTGAGCACCTGGGGGAAATCCACGCGGTCACGGGGAGAACGTACAAACTCCTTACAGGTAGCGGTGGGAATTGAACCTGGGTCACTGGTACTGCGAAGCATTGTGATAACCACTACGCTACCATGCTGTACTTCTCAGAGGGATTAGAGGAGCTTATGGCTCCTCTCCACATTTGAAGGCCAGAGACCTGCACATGGGAACATTGGCGGGCCTGGCCGGCATGTCCAGCTGCAGGTTAAGCCACCTGACCACCGTGGACAAGGGGTGGTGCCACGCCCAGAGTCAGCAGGTCGTTGGTGGGTCCCAGGATCACAGTTCTGTGCGGGCAGGAGGACGTAGATCTCTCTGGGTTTGCAAAGTGGTGAGACTGGAGTTTCAGGCCTAGTGCCTGGGTCTCATCGTGAGCAAGTGTGAAGTTTGAGGCCTGATATTCAATGATCGGTGGGTCCTGGTGTCGATGCTGAGGACTGAGGCCCAACAGTTGAATCAGACGTCTGAAAGTCGATGCCCATTGGCTGGAGCCATGTTATGTTGTTACCAGAGTGTGTGGCAACATTTGCAGGCTGCCCCCCAGCACACCCTCCGCTGCTTTGGTCATTAATGCCAACACAAACGCTGCGTTTCACTGTATGCTTCGATGTACACACGAAACATAAAGTTGAACCTGGATCTCGAAAATGTTACAACAGCAATTCAGCATTAAGAACTGTTGTCCTTGATCTCTGCTCTGTCATCTTGAAGTCAGGAAAGTCACAAAACAAGCACATGCCCTTGCTTTGTAACTCTGGGATATTTATTAGCTTGTGGGAGACTATAGCAGCTTCAATAAATCTGCCACGTATAGTAAATAGAAGAATGCAGATAGGGAATTGCTAACCGACCGCTGTCAAGGCATAATTTGAATCATTCCGGCATATGCACTTTCTCCTGTCCAACAACCATTTACTCTGTGTCCTGTTATGATGCAACCTAGGTGAAGTCTGCCAAACAAATCTGGCTGGAAACAGCAATATTATAACAGGCTCCCTGTTAGCTGAACACCATTGCACCCATTGCTGACATTAATTTCTTCATTTAACAACGTGAGACTGAAGAGAATGGCAGGCTCACTTGGGCGAAAGTGAGTCTGTGCCGCACTGTGGGCTGTGCTTGACTCACTGTGAATTGAGAAGCCTTGAGTCAAGGGCCCATGCCAGGAATGAAAACACCATGAAAGCACGGGAATAGGAAGCAAGTTTCCATTAATAGAGTTCCTGAAGCCATCCTTGGATTTTAAAGCCATTCCACATGGTGTTTATCCAGAACGAAGAAGCTGGCAGGGAATATCATTGCGGACACTCTACCCTTTCCGAAAGCTCCCTTCTTGAAAGTGCTATAGAGCTATTAAAACAAAAATCTCTCACCATCTTAAAAGTTCCTTCCCTCAGGCAGTTAGTCTGATCAAGCATTCTAGTTAGCCACCCCAGCTCACTTTATCTGTTGTCCCAGAAGAACTTTGAACCACTTATTATAATACAGTTTACATTCTGGTATTTATGTGCATTTTATTCCATATCTGTACTTTACCCTCTAACTTCATTTTTATGTGATTCCTTATTCGTTCTGTTTGTGAAATGCTGTTGTTTCTTTGTTGTGTTTCACACTCTGACCAACTCACCACAGCAAATTTCAAATGTATGTTGTTCATGTATCCACAGGCATCTGTAGATTATATCCTTACTTTCCTAAAGTATTGTGTGTTGTGTGCTTTACACCCTGGTCTGGAGAAATGTTGTCTCGTTTGATGGCATATTGTTAAATGACAATAAACTTGATTTGACTTGACTTGATATGGTGAATAAAGTTGATCTTTGACCCCCTGCTCCTTAATCCTAAAGCAGAATGTTCACAACAGGATGATAATTAAGCTTTCTCACCACATTGCCATTTCTACTTCCCAGCCTGGCCTTGTCAACCATCTAGAAGCTCAAAAAACCTCAGTACAAACAAAATCGTCTCTGATCTGTGTGTTATTTGCTTGTTTCTGCATTTTTTTCCATGTTGGATGTTCAATGTTTTCTTTGAACGGGTTCCTTGGTGTTTCTTTATTTAGTGGTTGTCTGTGGGAAGACGAATCTCAGGGTTGTATACAACATACTTTGATAATAAATGTGTTGACCATTCATCGACGGAACTAGGTTAGGAAACTCACTATGCAACTCGTAATTAATGGAAGCTTGCACTTTGAAGCCTCGGCACAAGGAACAATGTTACTACGTTGACCCCAGGCAAACAACTTAGAATTCTGCTGTTCCCTCCGTACCAATACTCACTCAGACAATTTGTCCAATATATAACGCTGAAATAGGCGATCTCCCTATAACTCATCTCCAGATGATCGATCCTTTCTTCTCTCAGCTCCTGGCATGAGGGTTCTTCCTTGTGATGCTGAGTCTCTTGAGAGAGTTATTGCTGATAGCACTGTGGTGAACTACATATACCTGTCTGGACACGCCCCCTGCTGACTGCTCCTGTGGCCCCTCCCACTGACCGTGGCTCCTCCCACAGTCCCCGGTATAAAGGCGATTGGGGCCTGAGCCCGGCCTCATTCTCCAGGACGTAGTATGGTGGTCAACTACTGCTTGTTCTTTCTTCCAGTCAATAAAAGCTGATATCTCGACTTCACGTCTCAGAGAGAGTTATTGATGGTGCATCAATTTTATTGACTGGAAGTTTTAAAACATGGAAAGCGTTTTACGTCCGGAAAGATCGGATTTGGACCCCCAAGACCCTGAAGCAGCTCTTGCCTTTGAACTCTGGCTTACATGCTTCCAATCATACTTGGAGGAAGTTAGTGCAACTGAACCCGCTGTTATGCATCGAATTCTCTTGAGGGTCACCCCGAAAGTTTACTCACTTATCAGAGGCCTGCCGACCTACGAAGGGGCACTGGACGCCCTCAAAAGACAGTACCTGCGGCCGGTGAACACCGTCTACGCAAGACATCGCTTAGCTACGCGACGACAGCGGCCTGCAGAGTCAAGCGCCCAGTTTCTCCGAGCCCTACAGACACTTGTGCGGACTTGCGATTGCAAAACACTCACGGCAGAACAGCATGCGGAGCTGCTAGTACGAGACGCCTTTGTTACAGGAATCAGGTCAGTGTATGTGCGCCAGCGGCTGCTGGAAAATGCCGATCTTACCTTATGCTCGGCGATCGAGACGGCCGACACGATGGAGGCTGCTCTGCACAACGCTGATGCTGTCCAGCCGCGCAATTCCCCGCTGGTTCCGTGGACACCTCAGACCCCGCCGCCGCCGCCCACGAGCAAATTCACCGCCGCCGCTGCCAGTCGCGATTCCACGAACTCCCCGAACCCGACCACAGCTGCTGCCAGTCGCAAGCCCACGCAGTGTTACTTCTGCGGACTCAAAAAGCACCCCCGAAAACGCTGCCCAGCCCGAGAAGCGACCTGCTCCAGCTGCAGGAAGAAGGGCCATTTCGTCAGGGTCTGTAAGTCTAAACCACGAGCGGGGTCGGGCAGCGCTGCGTGTGAGGCATGGGGGCCACCATCTTGCCTGCCCGCCTCGTGTGAGGCATGGGGGCCGCCATCTTGCCTGCCCGCCTCGTGCGAGGCATGGGGGCCGCCATCTTGCCTGCCCGCCTCGTGCGAGGCATGGGGGCCGCCATCTTGCCTGCCCGCCTCGTGCGAGGCATGGGGGCCGCCATCTTGCCTGCCCGCCTCGTGCGAGGCATGGGGGCCGCCATCTTGCATGCCCGGATGGGGGTGGCCATCTTTGTCGGCGCCAACATGCCCCACCCCCTACCCACCGGTGCTTACCGGGCACCAAGACGGCAGTTCAACTCTGGCCACCGTAACCCTCGACCAAAGCGCCCCACACCAGCTTGCCAGGTCAATGATGGACATCCTGGTGGAGGGGCACAGGACTAGCTGCCTGTTTGACACGGGCAGCACTGAGAGTTTTATTGACCCGGACATGGTGCAACGCTGTGGACTCGTGACACGGCCGGTAAGTCACAGGATCACCTTGGCTTCTGGGTCGTATTCCACAGACATCCGGGTGGGTTGTGTAGCGACATTGGTGGTGCAGGGCGCAGAATATCGGAACTTTGCGCTACTGGTCATGCCTCAACTGTGCGCGCCTGTGCTATTGGGGCTGGATTTCCAGAGCCACCTCAAAAGTGTGACTATGGCATATGACGGGCCCCTCCCACCACTCACTGTCAGGAATCCTCAGTTTTGTGGGACTTCGCCATATACCCCGCTACTGACCACACACACACACCGACCCACACATCCCACCCAGCACCATGCCGACAGCTGCGCTACTGACACCACTTGCAGCCTCTCCACCCTCAAGATCCCTCCCCCACCGCTGTTCGCCAACCTGACCCCCGACTGTAAACCTGTGGCAACTAAAAGCAGGAGGTACAGCACGGGGGACAGGGCCTTCATTCAGTCAGAGGTGCAGCGGCTGCTCAGGGAGGGGATCATTGAGCCAAGCACAGGCCCTTGGAGGGCCCAGGTGGTCGTTGTTCGGACCAGGCAGAAAAATAGGATGGTCGTGGACTATAGTCAAACCATCAATAGGTTCACGCAGCTTGACGCATACCCCCTACCCCGCATCGCTGATATGGTCAACCAGATAGCTCAGTACAAGGTGTACTCGACAATAGATCTGAAATCCGCTTATCATCAGCTCCCCATCTGCCCAGAGGACCGCCTCTACACCGCCTTCAAGGCGGGCGGCAGGCTCTATCACTTCCTGCATGTCCCATTCGGTGTCACAAATGGTGTTTCGGTCATCCAGAGGGAAATGGACCAGATGGTGGACCAGTGCCAACTGAAGGCCACATATCCCTATCTGGATAACATCACCATCTGTGGTCATGACTGGCCGGATCACAACGCCAACCTCCAACGATTTTTCCAAGTGGCCAAAGCCCTGAACCTTACTTATAATAGGGACAAGTGTGTGTTCGGAACCACCTGACTCGCTATCCTTGGGTATGTCATGGAAAACGGGGTCATTGGCCCTGATCCCGACCGTATGCGCCCCCTGTTAGAACTCCCTCTTCCCACCACTCTCAAAGCCCAGGCCATAGTGGAATCTATTAGGCACTGGAGGCACTACCTCGCCGGCAAAATGTTCACCTTGCTGACCGACCAGCACTCAGTTGCATTCATGTTCAGCAACCAACAGCGGGGCAAAATCAAAAATGATAAAATTTTGCGGTGGAGAATAGAACTCTCCACCTACAACTATGATATCCTGTACCGGCCTGGAAGGCTCAATGAGCCCCCTGATGCCCTATCCCGGGGAGCGTGTGCCAGCACACAGCTCGACCAGCTATACGCCCTCCATGCACATCTTTGCCATCCGGGGGTCACCCGATTTTACCATTTTGTGAAAGCCCGGAACCTGCCGTACTCCCTTGAGGACATCAGGACGATGACCAGGGACTGCCAAGTCTGCGCTGAGTGCAAACCGCACTTCTACCGTCCTGAAAAGGCGCAACTTATCAAGGCCACCCGTCCCTTTGAGCGACTGAGTGTTGACTTAAAGGGCCCCCTTCCCTCCACCGATCGCAATGTCTACTTTCTCAATATTATCGACGAGTACTCGCGGTTCCCCTTTGCCATCCCCTGCCCCGACACCACTACCACGTCTGTCATAAAAGCCCTGCGCCAGCTCTTCACTCTGTTCGGATGTCCCTGCTATATCCACAGTGATAGAGGGTCCTCCTTTATGAGTGACGAGCTGGGCCAGTACCTGCTGGGTAGGGGCATTGCTACTAGTCGGACCACGAGTTATAATCCCCGGGGAAATGGACAGGTGGAGATGGAGAATGCCACAGTGTGGAAGGCCACACTTTTAGCCCTTAAGTCAAAAGGGTTGCCGGTCTCTCGATGGCAGGAGGTCCTCCCTGAGGCACTCCACTCTATCCGCTCCCTGTTATGTACGTCCACCAATGCCACCCCTCATGAGCGCCTATTCTCTTTTCCCAGGAAGTCTGCCACTGGGACCACCCTACCGGCTTGGCTGACGTCCCCAGGGCCAGTGCTGCTCCGGAAACATGTGAGGAGCAATAAATACTCCCCGCTGGTCGAGAGGGTTCACCTTCTACATGCGAACCCCCAGTATGCTTATGTGGTCTTACCTGATGGGCGGAAGGACACGGTCTCCGTCCGCGACCTGGCGCCCGCAGGAGCAGCAGACCACTACCCCGAACACTCCACGGTAACTATGAACCCTGTACCCGAGGTGACACCGCGCACACCGAGTCCTACACAGACTCCTCACGACACTCCTATACCGGGCGTCTCGTACGCGCATATACCAGGCGCCTCGCACACGCATGAGGGATCACTGACGCCTAGTGGGCTGACACCTCCAGTTAGGCCGGAACCAGCACAACCACCGTCTCCGGTGCAATCACCACCGGCACCTGTGCAATCACAGCCGGTGCTACGTAGATCGCAGCAACAGATTCAACCACCTGATAGACTTAACCTGTAAATATACTTGTAAGAAACTTTGCCCCATGGGGACTCTCTTTTAAAACAAAGGGGGGGTGAATGTGGTGAACTACATATACCTGTCTGGACACGCCCCTGATGACTGCTCCCGTGGCTCCTCCCACAGACCCCTGTATAAAGGTGATGGAGGTCTGAGCCCGGCCTCATTCTCCAGGATGTAGTATGGTGGTCAACTACTGCTTGTTCTTTCTTCCAGTCAATAAAAGCCGATATCTCGACTTCACGTCTCAGAGAGAGTTCTTGATGGTGCATCAAGCACATTCGGTGTCCACTTCTATATTCGTTCCTAACCAATCCAAATATTGTGTTCCTGTGGCATTGACTATAGGTTATCTTATTGATGACTGGCACCTTTTTTATTGGCTTTGCTCCAGTCCAACATCCATTTATTACCCTCTTCCCAGCAAGTGACAGTCAGTAATTTATGGCTCTTTGTTCTCCTTAGTAACCAGTTCAAATCACTACAAGCAGGCACAGACCCCAACATCCACAAAGCTGCATGTTATATCAAAAATGCCTCACAAGTAACTTCTCATTTGGAAATGATCTCCTGGTCTAGCAGTTTACCTGAAGCAACATTGCGTTTACTTTAAAACACAGAAAGCAAAGCAACTCCAACTCGCAAAATGGAGGATGTAAAACAGTTCCACAAAATGGCTGCCTCCATCTCCAAGCACATGGCAGGAACAAAGCAAATTGACCCATCTGCTTCCACTCTCCTTGACCCATTTGAGTTCGACATTTTCATCTGTATTTCAAATCCACCATGAACTTTGAATCTTTTGATCTTTTTGGATCAAAAGGCACAATCTGTGAAGAAGGTGTGAACAGCATTGAACAGAAGAACATGTACCCTCTGCTCTCTGAATTTCTGTTTTACTTACATTAGGAGTTCGTTTGCTGCATTTTCTGTATTAATTTCTGTTTCTTCCACTCTTAACAGGCAGTTTGATTGACCTCACCAAATGCAGAATCTGCTCTTTGTAGTGAGCCTGAATATATGTCCGACCTGGTGCCTCTGCACTGGATGACCCAGTGGCTAGTAGTGTCTCTGCTTCATTTAAAAGATGCCATTATCAGTTATCAATACAGATGGCCCCACACCAGATTCTAGCCCTTTGAGGCATGAAGTCTGCCCCTACAGCATTCACAAATCTCCCCCCAAAAGAACTTGAAAGATGGAATAAAACTCACTCTCAGGAATTTAAAAAAGTAAGTAAATAACTTGTTGGGTCCCACCACCAGCTCTTGGGCCCTTGGAGACTCTATCTTCCTCTCACCCCACCATCCCTGAACACTCCAAACCTCCCTTTTCCTCAGACCCTACCAACCCCTTTTCCCCCTCCAATCCCAGCTCTCATCCATGCCAGGTCTTCACCATTGCCTCTGACCTTCCCCTGTTTGAGGCAGAATGTTCTGTCCTAAGTAAGGGCCTCACTTTTGCCCCCCTGTGCCTATGCTCAGTGAGTTCCGTGTCCGCCACGACACTGAGCTTTTCTTCCACCGCCACCATCTCCGAGCCTACTCCTTTGGCAAGGAACTCTCCACCTCACACTGATGACCCTTCTCCCGTCTTCAACCCTCCTCCTCTTCCTGGACACCCCGCCCTGGTCTTCTGCCTGCTCTGGACCTTTTCATTGCCAACTGCTGATAGGGGGCATCAACCATCTCGATTTCAACGCTCCCCTCTCCAATTCCAACCTCAGTCCTTCTGAACACTCTGCTCTCCAGTCCCTCCACACCAGTCCGAACCTCACCATAAAATCCGCAGATAAAGGACGTACTGTAGTAGTCTGGACAGACTGGCCTCTATCTTGCTGAGGCCCAGCAACAACTCTCAGACACCTCCTCTTACTTACTCCTCATTCAGGATCCCACTAAGGAGCACCAGGTCATTATCTCCCAGCCCATCACTGTCCTTATTAGCTCTGGGGATCTCCCATCTACTACCACTAACCTCATAGTTCCTGCACCCCACACCTCCCATTTCTACCTCCTACCCTAGATCCACAAACCCATTTGTCCAGGTAGACCCATTGTTTCAGCTTGTTCCTGCCACACTAAACTCATATCGGCACACGTCGACTCTGTCTTATCCCCACTAGTTCAGTCCCTTCCCATCTACATCTGTGACACTTCACATGCTCTGGATCTTCTCAATGATTTCAAGTTCCCTGGTTCCATCATCTTATTTTCACTATGGATGTTCATTCCCTATACAGCTCCATCCCCCACCAGGAAGGCTTCAAAGCTCTCTGTTTCTTTCTGGGCACCAGACCCAACCAGTTCCCTCCACCGCCCCTCTCCTCCACCTGCTGGAACTAATTATTTCTCATTCGCCTCCTTCCACTTCCTTCAAACAAAAAGTGTAGCCTTGGGTACTCGTATGGGTCGGCTACATAGACCAGCTACATAGACCAGTCTATGTTCCAAGCCTACACTGGTACCCAACACCCACTTTTCCTACGCTACATCGATGACTGAATTGGTGCTGCTTCCTGCACCCATGCAGAGCTCATCGACTTCGTCAACTTTGCCTCTTTCGTCAACTTCCACCCTGCCCTCAAATTTACCTGGTCCATTTCTGACACCTCCCTCCCTTTTCTCAATCTCACTGTCTCTATCTCTGGAGACAGCTTATCTACTGATGTCTATTATAAACACATGGACTGTCACAGCTACCTGGACTACACATCTTCCCACCCTGTTGCTTGTAAAAACCCCATCCTCTTCTCTCAATTCTTCCACCTCTGCCACATCTGCTCTCAGAATGAGGTTTTGCATCCTAGAACAAAGGAGATGTTCTCCTTCTTCAAAGAAAAGGGCTTCCCTTCCTCCACCATCAATGCTGCCCTCAACCACATCTCTTCCATTTCACGCAGGTCTGCTCTTACCCCATCTTCCCACCGCCCTACCAGGGATAGGGTTCCTCTTGTCCTCATCTATCACTCCACCAGCTCATATTTCTCTGAAACTTTCACCACCTCCAACGGGATCCCACCATCAAACACATCATTTCCTCCCCACCCCCCCCCCCCACTTTCTGCTTTCCGCAGGGATCGCTCCCTGTGTGACTCCCTTGTCCATTCATCCCTCCCCACTGATCTCCTTCCTGGCACATCCTTGCATACTGTGTCTGGTACTCCCAGTGTGACCTCCTGTATATTGGTGAGACCCAGTGTAGATTGGGAAACCGCCTTGCCGAGCACCCTACACTCTGTCCGCCAGAAGAAGTGGGATCTCCCGGTGGCCACCCATTAAAATTCCACTTCCCATTCACATTCCGATATGTCTATCCATGGCCTCCACTACTGACATGATGAGGCCACACTCAGTTTGGAGGAACAAAACCTTATATTCCATCTGGGTAGCCTCCAACCTGATGGCGTGAACATAGAATTTTCAAACTTCCGGTAAAGACCCTCCCCACCTCTCCTTCACCATTCCCCTTCCCCTTTTCCCTCTCTCACATTATCTCCTTACCTGCCCATCGCCTTCCTCTGGGGATCCTCCCCCCCCCCCTTTTCTTTCTTCCATGGCCTTCTCTCCTCACCTATCAGATTCCTCCTTCTCCAGCTCTGTATCTCTTTCACTAATCAACTTCCCAGCTCTTTACGTTATCCCTCCCCCTCCCAGTTTCACCTATCACCTTGCGTTTCTCTCTCCACTCCCCCACCTTTTAAATCTACTCCTCAGCTTTTTTTTCTCCAGTCCCACCAAAGGGTTTCATCCTGAAATGCCGACTGTACTTTTCTCCATAGACGCTGCCTGGCCTGCTGAGCTCCTCCAGCATTTTGTGTGTGTTGCTCAGTTTCCAGCATCTGCAGATTTTCTCTTGTTTGTGAAGTGAATAACACGATCCTTTTTCGTTAAATTCACTTTATTTGTCACATGTACATCGAAACATCGATGGCAAAATAATCACAACCTCAGTATCTCTAAGATACAGGAGGATAACATGTAGTGTAAATAAACAAGATAAAACATGTAAGGAATTTACAGTGTAATTCCGACAACAGTTTCAGGACAGACAGTTTCTAAAACAATGAATCAATAAAAGTAGAAACCCTTTTACTCATTGATGCACCATCAATAACTCACGCTGAGACTTAGGAAGTGAGATATCGGCTTTTATTGACTGAAGAACAACACTACATCCTGGGAAAATGAGGGAGAGCAGCAGACCACAGTCGCCTTTATACAGGGGTCTGTGGGAGGAGCCACAGGAGCAGTCAGACAGGTATATCTAGTTCACCACACTCATGAATTTATGAAAGTGTACTACCCAATATTCACATCTGGTTCAATCACTTTTGTAATGTAATAAACAGATGTGACAGCTTTAGCACAATAAACATTGTTAGAATAGGAACAAGCTGACCTGCTTTAGTGACATTGGTTGAAAAACGAATGTAATCTGATTTGACCATTTCCGGACCCAAACCAACACCCATCGCAGCTGAAGCAGCGATTTGCCTGTTCTTCTATGTAACACACAAAACACTTGACCTTCACAATGTTGTATTTCCTGCACTGGAGAAAAACAAACTTAGATGAACGGAGGACTTTCAGAACACTCCCACGGTCTGCACTTCTTTGGAACGTAGGTGGAAACTGGAGCCCCTCCACACAGGCAGTTCCAGATGTCAGGATTGAACCTGCACAACTTTCCCTCCCCTTCCCCTTCCCCTCACCCCACTTCCTGCCTTCCACAGGGATCGCTTGCAAGCAGAACAATTGCCTCACTTGCCCCTACACCTCCTCCCTCACTACCATCCAGGGCCCCAGATAGTCCTTCCAAGGGAGGCAACACTTCATCTGTGAGTCGGTTGGGGTTATATACTGTGTTCGGTGCTCCTGGTGTGGCCTCTTGTATATCAGTGAGACCCAGCGTAGATCGGGAGATCTCTTTGCCGAGCATCTACGCTCTGTCCACCAGAAGAAGCCGGATCTCCCAGTGGCCACCCATTTTAATTCCACTTCCCATTGCCATTCCAATATGTCAATCCATGGCCTCCTCTACTGTTGTGATGAAGCCACACTCAGGATGGAGGAGCAACACTTATATTCCGTCTGTGTAGCCTCCAACCTGATGGCATGAACGTCGATTACTTGAATTTCTGGTCATGCCCCCCCCCCTCCTCACCTTCACCATTCCCCATACCCATTTCCCTCTCTCACCTATCTCCTTACCTGCCCATCACCTGCCTCTGGTGCTCTTCCATGGCCTTCTGTCCTCTCCTATCAGACTCCCCCCTTCTCCAAACCTGTATCTCTTTACCAATCAACTTCCCAGCTCTTTACTTCACCACCTACCCCTCCCAGTTTCACCTATCACCTTATGCTTCTTCCTCCCCTCCCCCCACCTCCTCACTCTGACTCCTCATCTTTTTTTCTCCTGTCCTGATGAAGGGTCTCAGCCTGAAATGTCAACTGTACTCTTTTGAATAGATGCTGCCTGGCTTTTGTGTGTGTTGTTTCACTGGATCTGAGTCTAGCAACCCTACCAGCTGGGCCACGTGCCCCTCTTCCTCACTGGCCACTCAACATTGTGGAATACTTGCAACCAGTCCATTCCTGAATGCGATGATGAGCCCAGTGCCTGCAACTTCTTGTGCACAATGTTTGTCACTCCATTCCAGGGAGGATGTGAGGATGTAGAGAGGTCTACTAAGATACTAACTGGATTAGAGAGCATCAGCTAGCAGGAGATGTTGGGCAAACTTGTTATTTTCATTGAAATATCAGAGGTTTTATTAAGACCATAAGACCATCAAATATAGAAACAACATTAAGCCATTTGATCCATCAAATCAGCTCCGTCATTTCATTATAGCTGATCCATTTTCCCTCTCAGCACCAGTCTCCTGCCTTCTCCCCGTATCCCTTCATGCCCTGACTAATCAAGAACCTAGCAACCTCTGCCTTAAATATACCCAATGACTTGTCTCAACAGCAGCCTGTGGCAATGAATTCCACAGATTCACCACCCTCTGGCTAAAGAAATTTCTCCTCATCTCTGTTCTAAAAGAACTCCCCTCTATTCTGAGTGTGTCCTCTAGTCCTAGACTCTCCCACCAGAGGAAACACCCCCTCCACATCCAGTCTATTGAGGCCTTTCAACATTTGGAAGGTTTCAAAGAGGCCACCCTTCATTCTTCAAATACCACTGTGTAGAGGCCCAGAGCCATGAATGCTCCTCATATGACAAGCCTTTCTATCCCAGCCAGAATCATTTTGTGAACCTCCTTTGAACCCTCTCCAATGTCAGCACATCCTTTCTTAAATAAGAAGACCAAGGCCTCCTTTATGGAAGACCTGATAGAAATATATAACTTTATATTTTTTTATTTAGAGATATCAAGCCCTTCAGGCTCAAGAAACCCACACCGCCCAGCTATTTTAAACTAATCCCAGTTACAACATGTGAACAGTTGAACTATTAACCCAAATATCTTTGGAATATGGAAGGGAGCTGGGGCATCCAGAGGAAACCTATGTAGCCACAGAGAGAATGTACAACGCGATTACAGATAGATGTGGATTTGAACGCATTGTGCTAATCTGTGCTACCATACCCCCGGTATTATGAGAGCCATAGATAAGGTCGGCAGTCACTATCTTAATTCAGCATAGAGGTTTCAAGTACCAGAGCATATGCACGTAAACAGTGCAGGGACATTTTGAAGGAGATGCACAGGGCAGGGTTTTTTTTACACAGGTAGGTGCCAGACACATGATCATGTGGAGAATTTGGGGATATGGATCACGTAGAGGCAGAAGAGAATTAGTTTTACTCAGCATCATGTTCAGCACAGACACCACGTTCCTGTGTAGCATTCTTCTGTTTTCTAATGAAAGAGCTACAGCTTTTTCTCCTCATGGGGCAGGAGGATTTGCAGGGGTGGGGTGAGGGAACACGGTGTGTCTGTCTGCATCACTTACACATGTCTTCCCTGCACTCCTGGCACTTTGGTGTTGAGATCCTACTGCCCAGTAGACCATGGGTTTTGTGCCACGTTTGTGGTCTTAAAGCTCCCTTTGCATGTTGCTGAGGATCTGTACACAGGGACAACTCAGAATTTATTAAACGTGGCACATTTTCAGGAGCTTTTATTGAGCAGAGAAAGTGAAACTCTGAATTATGTTGACAGGCCAACCTAGAGAGGAAATTTCATTAGCTGACTCATATTGTGGTTGATGTCAAGGTCTGTTTAATCATAAATCAGAGGGATACTTTGGAGAAGGTCAAATCCTGACCATTCCTATTAGCTTTTGGGTTTCTTACAGACATCACCCTCGTAGAGTAACAGAGATGTAAAACAGGCCCTTCAGTCCATGTCCACGTGTTTCTTTGTACTGATATAATCTTACCTCATTAGGTCTGTAGCCTTCAGGTTCAACTTTATAGTCATCAAGAGTCATAGATAAATACAGCACATAAACAGGCCCTTCAGCCCATCTAGTCCATGCCAAAAAACCATTTAAACTGCCTGCTCCCAACAGCCTGCACTGGCACCATAGCCCTCCATATCCCTCCTACCATATCCATGTAAACAAAGTTTATTGTCATGCAAAGATTCAAAAGGCTCATTTTGTTATCCAAGTATATACACAAATACAACTCTGAGATTCGTCTTCTCCAGATAGCCATAACATACAGAAAAACATGGAAGTCATTGAGGACCCTTCCTGCGTGAAAGATTGCCCAGGGTACAACACATGATGATGTGGATGAGGAACTATAATTGAAGTAAATGTCCTTCTGGTTGAATTACTGAAATAGTAATCCATAAGGTTGCAATTTAGAAGACATGAAATCAAACTCTGCCTTTATCATTTGGATATTTAAATGGTTTAATAATTTAATTTCTAATTAAAATCTGGTATTAATATTGGTGCCCATGGAATTACTAGGTAGTCATAAAAACCATGCAGATGTTGCAAATCTGAAATAAAAACAGAAAATTATCACCAGGTCAGGCAGCAACAGTGGATAAGGGAACAGAGTTAACACCTCACGTCAGAGACTTCTGTAATTCCAATCCCAGTACAATGGATTTGAATCCTTTCATTTGTAATCTCATTATTATAACTCACTCCACATTGCCATCAACTTCTGCCAAGCCCACTGCCCCAGACTCCACCACACACCTCAACACTAGATGGATCTGGAATACTAATCCTTAATTCCTTGAAAGTAGCGTTACAGGTACGTAGGGTCAGAAAGAGATCTTCTGGCATGTTGCCCTTCATATATCATAGTGTGAGGTACAGGAGTGGGGATGCAATGTTCAATTGTATAAGATGTCGGTGAAGCCTAATCTGGGATTTCATGTGCAGTTCTGGTCAGAGAAAATTTACAAGGATGTTGTCAGGACTTGAGATCCTGAGCTATAAGGAAAGGTTGAATAGGTTAGAACTTTATTCCCTGGAGCATAGGAGAATGAGGGGAAATTTAATAGAAGTATATAAAATTATGAGGGGTATAGATAGGGTCAATGCAAGTAGGCTTTTTCCACTGGGGTTGGGTGAGACTAGATTAAGAATTAAAGAGTACATGTTTCAGGAGACCTCTTCGCTCAGAGGGTGGTGAGGGTGTGGAATGGGCTACCAGCAGAACAGGTGGATATGGATTCGATTTCAACATTTAAGAGAAATTCAGGTAGGTACATGGAAGGGAGGGGTATGAAGGACAATGGTCTGGGTGCAGGTTGATGGTACTAGGCAGATTAATCATTCACCACTGAATGGATCGAGGGGCCTGTTCTAGTGCTGTGGTGTTCTATATAATTAAAGACAATTAAACTATCAGCCAGCATTTCCTTAGAATGGCGAGGATAGGACATAGTGTCGGACGAAACAAGAGCATGTAGAGGTAACCCATGCATTCATAGAGAGAACAAGAGGGACATGTTTCTAAAAGAACCTTCTTAAGAAGGTTCAACATTACTTGGCCATAGGATCACTAATAATACCTCATGATCTGATCTCCTAGGAATTGTGATTTGTACATGGATACACAAGTTGAGGAACACACGCAAAGTGCTGGAGGAACTCAGCAGGTCAGGAAGCAACTACAGAGAAAAAGTACGTAGCTGACATTTTGGGCAAATACCCTTCTCAAATAGAAGACTTAAACTTCTGCAGGGTAGGCATATCTCAAAGAGACTTTCAAATGGGACAGCAAATTGTAAACAAGAGATTCTGCAGATGCTGGAAATCTTAAGGAACACACTGGTATTTTAGTCGATGTGCAAACATTTGTATCCCACACAGGATCAAAATGTGATTCAGCAGCAAAATATGATTCATATGATGAATAACTTTAAACATTCCATTTTTCTAAGTCTAAAAGTTCAAAAGTCTCCTTGAAGTGTAGACACTAAAGAATACAGAGCAACACTCAAGATGCTGGAGGAACTCAGCAGCATCTATAGAGAAGAATAAACAGTCGATGTTTCGGGTCAAGACCCTTCATCAGGACATTCTGTTAGTGACCTTTCTGTGGGCAAAAATGCCTTGTTAATGAGACAGCAGAATGGCTAGACTGGAGCAAGCTGACAGGAAGGTGACAGTAACTCAAATAACCGTGTGTTACAACAGTGATGTGCAGACAGCATTTGTGAATGCACAGCACTTTGAACCTTGAAGTGGATGGGCTGCACAAGCCCATTACTACCCAGTTATAGAAAGGTGTACCTAATAAAATAGCCACTGAGTATATAATCTGCATTCTGTTGTTGCCTTCCCATGTGCTACCTCAATGCACCGAGGTGGTGAAGTGATCTGTATGGTTTGCACACAAAACAAAGTTTTTCACTCTACATTGGTATATGCGACAATATAAACCAATTTACCAATTTAATAATAAACACAAGAAAATTTGCAGATGCTGGAAATCCAAAGCAAGACACAGAAAATGCCGGAGGAGCTCAGCAAGTCAGGCAGAATCTATGGAAAAGAGTAAGCAGTCGATGTTTTAGACCGAGACACTTCACCAGAACTCATGATGAAGTGTCTCGGCCTGGGACATCGACTGTTTACCCTTTTCCATAGATGCTGCCCCACCTGCTGAGTCCCTCTTGGATTTTGGGTATGTTCCCAATTTAGTGATGTTTTCTTCCCTTCTATGAATATTAGTTGTGGTTGTTAATGTTCTACCAAGTTCTTAACATAGACTTCACGTGTGAGTTCCAAAACTTGAGAAGCATTTTCTGCTCTCATTCTGTGAGTTTAAATGGTGCAAGAGTGACCAGGTCTGCAGTAAAGTTCCTTCTTTCTACTGATCTGTTTGTTGTTTACATTGCCAGGCTCCCAAAGGTGACAAATCACCCATTTGGGATCTTACATTGATGACATGTGACAATGACTTTTTAACTGTGAGAGGCAGCCTAGGCATTACACAGATTCAAACACACCCATCTGCAGATTTGTGGCATAGTGACAATTTCCTCTTAAGACTTTGTCTGTAAGGATTTAATACATTCAGGTTGTTTCTATTTTCTGAAACAAGATGTTGAAACAGAAGTAGAGCGTAAATTGAAGGAACTGGGGAGGATCAAAGCCTGAGTACAGATACAAAAGGTGAGGTGTATTGAGTGTGTGTTAACGGATGAAGTTTTAACTGGGGAAAACAAAACAAAATATGCTTAGCCTGTATTTTTTTCTCTCTCAATCGTACATTAGTATGGTTTACTTTGTTTATTTTTCACACTGTGGAAGTAATCTATAATTTATGTTAATTTAAGTTTATGATACTTACATTAATGATGATGAATCGTGGGATTGAAAATCTAGTTGAATGGTGTCTCAGGAACACCCCCTGCTCTACTCGCTTTACGCTTATGACTGTGAGGTAAGCACAGCTCCAGTGCCTCATTTTAAGTTTGCTGACAACACCACTGTTGTTGGCTGAAGCAAAGTTGATGAACCAGCACATAGGAGGGGAATTGAAAAATTGGTGCCACAGCAACAACCTCTCACTCACTGTCAGCAAGATCAAAGAAATGATTATTGACTTCAGGAGGAGGAAACCATGAAAGAGTTCTCATCGGGGGTCAAAGGTGGAGAGATATAGCAATTTTAAATTCATCAGTGTTATTATTTTAGAGGATCTGTCCTGGGCCCAGCACATAAGTGCCATATGAAGAAAGCATGGCAGCACCTTAGGAGTTTGAGAAAATTCAGCATGACATCTAAAACTTTGACAAACTTCAATAGGTGTATGGTGGAGAGTATAAAGGCCGATTGCATCATGGCCTGGTATGAAACGTCAATGCTCTTGAATGGAAAATCCTACAAAAAGTAATGGATACGGCCCAGTCTATTATGGGTAAAGACCTCCCCACCATTGAGCACATCTACATGGAGCGCTGTCACAGGAAAACAGCGTCCATTATCAAGGACCCCCACCCCACAGGCCATGCTCTCAACCATCAGCCTCCTGAACCAGAGGAGTGAACTTTACTCAAATTCACCCGCCCGATCATTGAATTCTTCCCACAACCTATGGACTCACTTTCAGGGATTCTTCAATATTTATTGCTTATTTATTTATTATTATTATTATTATTATTATTATTATTATTATTATTATTATTATTATTATTATTATTATTATTATTATTATTTTCTTTTGTATTTGCACAGTTTGTTGTCTTTTGTATTTGTCAGTCCTGTTGGATACGGTCTTTCATTGATTCTATTACGTTTCTGGGATTTACGATAAACGTCTGCAAAAAATGAATTTTAGTTTTGCATATAGAGACATATATGTACTTTGATATTAATTTATTTTCAATTTGAACTATGCTGTCACAATTTATCTTTTAATTATTTTTTATTTGCACAGTTAGTCTTTTTCATATTGGCTATTTGTCAGACTTTGTGTGTAGTTTTTCACTGATTCTGTTGTATTTCTTTGTTCTACAGTAAATGCCTACAGGAAAATGAATCTCAAGCTAGTATATTATGATGTATACATACATAGGAAATTCACTTTGAACTTTAAACCTGGATTTGTCCTCATCTTGTAATGTAATGGGCTGTCCTGCTGTAAACAGTTCATTGGAATATCAACCTTGGATATGTATGTCCATGATAAAAATAAACTTGAATTTCAGCCTGTCTCTGTAACAACAGGTAAAAAAATAAATAAAAATACTGGTAAATATTAGGACATTTCTGGGACTGAAATAGCCAAAGACTGTAATGATTACTTGATATTTAAGTAGTTTTGTGGAAGTGTTATATGTTCAGTAACTATTTTCCAGCCTAATGAAAAAGATGAAAAATAGTTTAAGTTATATCTTCTCTATCACAAATGTTACTTTACTCTGTTAATGGGGAGGTTTTCCAGTTGTATTTTTAACAACATTAAATTAATTTGATAATGACTGTAGTTATAATTCATGGACTTTTGTTCCCAGTAATGTTATTACAGCAACAGTGACGTTCTCTTCTGCCACGGTCTGTAAGGAGTTTGTGCTTTCTCTCCATGACCGACCGCATGGGTTTCCTCTGGGTCCTCCGCTTTCCTCCCATATTTGGAAGAGCTATGAGCTGGTAGGTTATTAGGTCATGTGGATGCACAGTAAATGGGCAACACAGGTTCAATGGGCTGGAAGGACCTGTTACTGTGCTGAATATCTAAATAAATAAATGGATTTTAGTCAAGATAGGTATACTGTATGGCTGAGAATAGTTAATTATTCCCTCTTGGAGGCACTTGGTGCCCTGTCTGGAAGCATTTAAAGGCCATCCGACCACCATCTGAGTCATGGAAGGAAGCTGAGACTCTTAATGTTCTTTTGACAATCACCTGAAAGCTAGTGATTGGCTCCGATTAGATGACGCCTGACCCTGTCAAAATGCAGCAAGTTTTGTAAATGTGATTGGCTATAAGGAAGACCAGGGAAATACATGGTTAATTTGTACTGAGAACCGTTTACAAACAAGCTCAATTACATAGCACTGGCATTCATGGATTGATTAACACAGATCAGAAGAGAGATAACAGCTTATAGTACCGTGCACATCTTAGGCATATACAGGTGGTGCCTAAAGCTTTTGCACAGTACTGTAGTAATTTTATATACTGCACTGTACTGGTGCTGCCACAAAATAAGATCCTGACACATGTGAGTGATGATAAACCTGAATCTGATATGGATCTATTGTGGACTGCGAACAGAAAGGGGGGAGGGAGAGGGGAGGGAGCAGGAAACACTAGAGAGACACTCTGTAATGACCAATAATCCAATTGTTTGGGATCAAATGACTTTGCCTGGTGTCTCGGGTCTGGGTGTATCTGCACCCGTGCCACCCCCACACCCCTGGCACTCCTTCTCTGCCACCAGTGCCATACCTCTCACGTGGCACTCCACCCTCGCCATTTCCCAAATCCTTTGTTCTCACCAGATTTACAAACTCGCTCTCCACTCCATGTTGACAAATATAGTACTATGCAGAAGTCTTAGGCATCCTCGCTTTATATAGATGTATGTATGTGTGTGCTCACTACTGTAAACCATCAAAACCTTGACACAAACTTCATAAAGAAACCGATTTTCAAACTATTAACTATTATTAAGCATCATCAAAATCAAAGTTGGGGATAAAAAGGGATAATGATTTTGGATTGAGACAATGAAAGCAACAAGAAATTTCCTGGTATCAAAATACCTGGAAATAAATATTTTTAAATATTTTGTAAACGCTGACAAATCCTCTCTGACGTGCAGAAAGTTTCCAGCATTTTCCATTTAATTTTCATAGCCTACGCACAAGCCCCACACCTCATTAACATCTCATTACCCAGACCAAGGAGCTTCATACTCCTGAACCACCATGTACAGCCCAAGTCACTACCTCAACATAGCAACACTATGAACATTTTAAACAACAGACTTTGTACCTTTGATCTAATTTTATTCTTTCCTGCATAGCGTTGTCTAATTAATATTTACATTTATACTTTTCTTGTGAATGTTGTGTCTGTGAATGCGGCAGCAAGTAAGCTTTACTTTGCACCTGTACACACAGGTACTTGTGCTGATGACAATCAGCGTGACTTTGACTCTAATTAGTGTCGCCATAAACCCATTTCAGCTCATCCTGTCATGGATCACATCTTTATTCCACACATCCATCTCCAACCCACCGTCCTATTAAAACCCTGATTTCCCTGCTCTACTGAAGGGCCATGGACTCAGAATGTTTAGTGCCTGTCTTTTCCACAGACGCTGCCTGACTTGCTGAGTTTCAGTTTCAGATTTCCAGCATCTGCGGTATATTTTTTGTTAACTGGAAAATGTTTTATACTACTTTTGCCAGAGAGGCATTGTGATTTTCTTTGTCTACATGTTAGTTATAGCAGATCATTAAGAAGTGATCCAGGCATTAACTTAGTGCCTATTAGATAACAACAAAATGATGTCAAGTCTAAAATCAAAGTCAAAGTAAAATTTATTATTAAAGTACATATGAAGTCCCATATGTTACCTTGAGATTAATTTTCTTGCAGATGTTTACAGGAAAGTAAAGAAATAGAATAGAATAGAACAAACACTATACAGGTAGTCCCCGAGTTACGAACGTCCAACTTACGGACAACTCGTACTTACGAACTGAGGAAGGAGAACGCCCTCCACCATTTTAAGTCGGATCGCAACGTCGTCTGCCATTTTAAGTTGTTGTCGTTGACACTGTGTTAAGTGTTTAACTTTGTATTTGCCTTAAATTTTTCTTAGTAAGATTCACCCTGACCCCGCGCCCCCCCCCCCCCGTTCCAGTTGGCTGGTGGCGCAATGAGATCAGTACTAAGCTGGAGAACGGAAGTTCCCGAGTTTGATCCAGTGACAGACCGCTCCCGTGCCGGGTTGATGTCGATCCAGTGACTCCCGTACCATCCATGCCAGGTTGATATCGAGCTTGCAACTCGACCTCGTAAAAAAAACACTGCCAACTCCAGTTTAAATTTAAACTCCAGTTTAAACCAGTTTAATGGAATATTGTGGAGGATCAAATACCCAAACCCAGCACAGCCCCCACTTATTCCATTTAGCCTGTCTCAGTGCGCTAGACTTTCGACCCCGGGGAATTCAGTGCTGTGGTCCTTAGGACTCAGCGGACCTCGGGAGCTGGCGGAGCTCAGGACCCGCTGCCCACAGTGTTTCAGTTCCATCGATGGGAAGCAATCGCGATTAAAAAGAAAGTGGAAATAATGAAGCGTTTGGAAAGAGGTGAAGTGCCACCAGTCATTGGAAAAGCGTTAGGCTACAGTCGGTCAACGATCGGAACAATTTTAAAGGATAACAGATAAAGTGAGAATAATGGAGCATGTGAAAGGCCCTGCCCCGATGAAAACTACAATTATTACTAAACAACGGAGTGGTTTAATTATTGGAATACATACGTTTCTTAAGTGTTTTATATGCATAGAAAGGTAAAATATGTACTATATACTAAGACAGACGTTTGACTAACTGACGCTAAATAATACCGGATGTACTTGTTCCGACTTACGTACAAATCCGACTTAAAGACGGACTCAGGAACAGAACTTGTTCGTAACCCAGGGGACTGTCTGTACATGAATAACCACTGGCAGAGATCAGGTCACAGTTGTGGTGAATGAGTAAGTCTGTCTAATTAGTATGACGATGATGTTTGGAACATTAGGTAATTGATCGAAATTGGTTCACTTAAGTATGAGTATCCCAATCCAAAGTAATTGGAACCAATTCTGAAATGTACCGATCTTGACAAAGAAGACTTCTGGGACATGGGGTTAATGTTTACCCTGCATTAAAATTACTTCACATATTGGTTCACCCTGAAGCTCACGATGCAATAAACAACTTTAAAATTAAATGTGATTACAGCACCAAATTCCAGGAAGACAAACACATATGGGAAATGGAAGCAGACAGGAACATAGCTTGAAGAGTTGGCATTAATGTGATTTGTAAGATGTCCCATTAAATAGTAAGCAACACACACAAACTGCTGGAGGAACTCACCAGGTCATGACAAAGGGGCTCAGCCAGAAACATTGAAGGTTTATTTTCTTTCAGAGAGGCTTAGATGCTGCCTGACTGACTGAGTTCCTCCAGAATTTTGTGTGAATTGCTCAAGATTTCCAGCATCTTAAGAATCTCTCGTGTCTCATAAAATAGTAAAATATTTGAAATAAATAAACCTATTTTTAAATGTACCCAAAAGTCTTTTTCATTAAGAAAAAGATTGTAAAGCATGTAGACATGCATTAACCCTGCATTGAAATGGTGTGAGATTTAACACGAGGAAATCTGCAGATGCTGGAAATTCAAACAACACACACAAAATGCTGGTGGAACACAGCAGGCAAGGCAGCATCTATAGGAGAAGCACTGTCGACGTTTCGGGCCAAGACCCTTCGTCAGGACTAACCGAAAGGAAAGATAGTAAGAGATTTGAAAGTAGTGGGGGGAGGGGGAATTGCGAAGTGATAGGAGAAGACCGGAGGGGGTGAGATGAAGCTAAGAGTTGGAAAGGTGATTGGTGAAAGTGATACAGAGCTGGAGAAGGGAAAGGGAGGCCTAGGGAGAAAGAAAGGGGGGGGGGGGAAGCACCAGAGGGAGATGCAGAACAGGCAAACAACTAAATATGTCAGGGATGGGGTAAGAAAGGGAGGAGGGGCATTAACGGAAGTTAGAGAAGTCAATGTTCATGCCATCAGGTTGGAGGCTACCCAGCCGGTATATAAGGTGTTGTTCCTCCAACCTGAGTTTGGATTCATTTTGACAGTAGAGGAGGCTATGGATAGACATATCAGTATGGGAATGGGACGTGGAATTAAAATGTGTGGCCACTGGGAGATCCTGCTTTCTCTGGCGGACTGAGCGTAGGTGTTCAGTGAAACGGTCTCCCAGTCTGCGTCAGGTCTCACCAATATATAAAAGGCCACACCAGGAGCAGCGGACGCAGTATACCACACCAGCCAACTCACAGGTGAAGTGTCGCCTCACCTGGAAGGACTGTCTGGGGCCCTGAATGGTAGTGAGGGAGGAAGTGTAAGGGCAGGTGTAGCACTTGTTCCACTTACAAGGATAAGTGCCAGGAGGGAGATCGGTGGGAAGGGATGGGGGGGACGAGTGGACAAGGGAGTCGCGTAGGGAGTGATCCCTGCGGAAAGCAGGAAGAGGGGGGAGGGAAAGATGTTCTTGATAGTGGGACCCCATTGGAGGTGGCGGAAGTTACGGAGAATTATACGTTGGACCTGGAGGCTGGTGGGGTGGTAGGTGAGGACAAGGGGAACCCTATCCCGAGTGGGGTGGCGGGCAGATGGGGTGAGAGCAGGTGTGCGGGAAATGGGAGAGATGCGTTTGAGAGCAGAGTTGATGGTGGAAGAAGGGAAGCCCCTTTGTTTAAAAAAGGAAGACATGTCCTTCGTCCTGGAATGAAAAGCCTCATCCTGAGAGCAGATGCGGTGGAGACGGAGGAATTGTGAGAAGGGGATAGCATTTTTGCAAGAGACAGGGTGGGAAGAGGAATAGTTCAGGTAGCTGTGAGAGTCTGTAGGTTTATAGTAGATATCAGTAGATAAGCCGTCTCCAGAGATGGAGACAGAAGGATCAAGAAAGGGGAGGGAGATGTCGGAAATGGACCAGGTAAATTTGAGGGCAGGATGAAAGTTGGAGGCAAAGTTAATGAAGTCGACTTCATTAACTTCAAAGTTAATGAAGTTAATGCTGAGCTCGTCGAATTCATTAACTTCCACCATCAACTCTGCTCTCAAACGCATCTCTCCCATTTCCCGCACATCTGCCCTCACCCCATCTGCCCGCCACCCCACTCGGGATAGGGTTCCCCTTGTCCTCACCTACCACCCCACCAGCCTCCAGGGCCAACGTATAATTCTCCGTAACTTCCGCCACCTCCAATGGGGTCCCACTATCAAGAACATCTTTCCCTCCCCCCTCTTCCTGCTTTCCGCAGGGATCGCTCCCTACGCGACTCCCTTGTCCACTCGTCCCCCCCATCCCTTCCCACCGATCTCCCTCCTGGCACTTATCCTTGTAAGTGGAACAAGTGCTACACCTGCCCTTACACTTCCTCCCTCACCACCATTCAGGGCCCCAGACAGTCCTTCCAGGTGAGGCGACACTTCACCTGTGAGTCGGCTGGTGTGGTATACTGCGTCTGGTGCTCCCGGTGTGGCCTTTTATATACTGGTGAGACCCGACGCAGACTGGGAGACCATTTCACTGAACACCTATGCTCGGTCCGCCAGAGAAAGTACGATCTCCCAGTGGCCACACATTTTAATTCCACGTCCCATTCCCGTTCTGATATGTCTATCCATAGCCTCCTCTACTGTCAAAATGAATCCAAACTCAGGTTGGAGGAACAACACCTTATATACCGTGGGTAGCCTCCAACCTGATGGCATGAACATTGACTTCTCTAACTTCCGTTAATGCCCCCCCTCCCCTTCTTACCCCATCCCTGACATATTTAGTTATTTGCCTGTTCTCCATCTCCCTCTGGTGCTTCCCCCCCCCCCTTCTTTCTCCCTAGGCCTCCCGTCCCATGATCCTTTCCCTTCTCCAGCTCGGTATCACTTTCACCAATCACCTTTCCAGCTCTTAGCTTCATCCCACCCCCTCCGGTCTTCTCCTATCATTTCGCATTTCCCCCTCCCCCCACTACTTTCAAATCTCTTACTATCTTTCCTGTCAGTTAGTCCTGACGAAGGGTCCCAGCCTGAAACGTCGACAGTTCTTCTCCTTATAGATGCTGCCTGGCCTGCTGTGTTCCACCAGCATTTTGTTTGTGTTGTGGTGTGAGATTTTATTGTTTATATTTTTATTGAGGTATAGTGCAGAATCAACCTTTCCAACCCTTTGAGCTGCACTGCCCAACAACTCCCCGATTTAACCCTAGTCTAATCAGGGGACAAATTACAATGAGCAATTAACCTATCAATCAGTACGTCTTTGGACTGTGGGAGGAAATCCACACAGTCACAGTGGGAACGTACAGGCAGCAGCAGGTATTGAACCCAAGTCACTTGCACTGTAAAGCACTGGCTGACCACTACACTACCGTGATCAAGGAGCAAAACATGATGGTGAGCTGTGTCATAGATGATGCTAACTGCAAAGAAAGAGATAAGATTATGTTTGAAACTCACAGAAAATGAGTCAGGACACTTTTCCAATCACTGCACTTCTGGTGCTATATTAGAAATAGATGTATTCCAGGGAGAGATGGGGTACATTAAATCTACCAAGAAGTTCCTAATGAAGATTGGAACAGATAAAAACCATATAACCATATAAAAATTACAGCACGGAAACAGGCCATCTTGGCCCTTCTAGTCCATGCCGAACGCTTACTCTCACCTAGTCCCACCGACCTGCACTCAGCCCATAACCCTCCATTCCTTTCCTGTCCATATACCTATCCAATTTTACTTTAAATTACAATATCGAACCTGCCTCTACCACTTCTACTGGAAGCTCATTCCACACAGCTACCACTCTCTGAGTAAAGAAATTCCCTCTCATGTTACCCTTAAACTTTTACCCCCTAACTCTCAACTCATGTCCTCTTGTTTGAATCTCCCCTACTCTCAATGGAAAAAACCTATCCACATCAACTCTATGTATCCCCCTCATAATTTTAAATACCTCTATCAAGTCCCCCCTCAACCTTCTACGCTCCAAAGAATAAAGACCCAACTTGCTCAACCTTTCCCTGTAACTTAGGTGCTGAAACCCAGGTAACATCCTAGTAAATCTTCTCTGTACTCTCTCTATTTTGTTGACATCTTTCCTATAATTTGGTGACCAGAACTGTACACAATATTCCAAATTCGGCCTTACCAATGCCTTGTACAATTTCAACATTACATCCCAACTCCTATACTCAATGCTCTGATTTATAAAGGTCAACATACCAAAAGCTTTCTTCACCACCCTATCCACATGAGATTCCACCTTTAGGGAACCATGCACCATTATTCCTAGCTCACTCTGTTCTACTACATTCTTCAATTCCCTACCATTTACCATGTATGTCCTATTTGGATTATTCCTACCAAAATGTAGCACCTCACACTTATCAGCATTAAACTCCATCTGCCACCTTTCAGCCCACTCTTCTAACTGGCCTAAATCTCTCTGCAAAGTTTAAAAACCTACTTCATTATCCACAACGCCACCTACTTTAGTATCATCTGCATACTTACTAATCCAATTTACCACCCCATCATCCAGATCATTAATGTATATGACAAACAACATTGGACCCAGTACAGATCCCTGAGGCACACCATGAGTCACTGGCCTCCAAACTGACAAACAGTTATCCACCACTATTCTCTGGCATCTCCACTCCAGCCACTGTTGAATCCATTTTACTACTTCAATATTAATACCTAACAATTGAACCTTCCTAACTAACCTTCCATGCGGATGGTTAGTGCGGATCTGTTTCCTTCAGAAAACACAAAGCCAAGGAGATCCAGAGGGCCATGGTGTTAAAACAAGCAACAGTTGTGATGGAATTCTATACAGTAAATGTAGGTCTTCCTGCTAAAAAATGTAAATCACGCCTACAAAGTGGGAAATGGTACATAAATAGCTGACAGATCTATGTTTTAATGGGATCCTCTCTTTGAATGAAGTTTTAGTATATCTATTTCAATAAAATGTAGAGGAATGTAATACAAAACATTTAAAGTTCCCCTGGCTACTATCTAAATTAAGTTGGGTTTTTTTCCCTACACACCTTATCAAAGTGCCAAGTCTCTAGATTGCCTTGGGAATAGCCTGTGATGCCTCATTTCTTTGAGCAATCTTTTACCAAAAATGACTACACCCCTAAGTTTCCAGCTTGCAAACTTCCCTTGAATGTTACAAATTAATCTTTCATTGTCCCTGGGGCCAACTTAGGTTCTTCCCCTCATCAGATGTACTGGTCTAAAGAGGAGCAGAGGAGTGAGCTGCCAAGCATGAAAACATGTTTTCTATCATTGCACTGTGCCACGCCTACAAGCAATGGAACCAATAGTTATCACAAATCTACACTCTGTGGCCACTTCATTAAGTACAACTGTGCACCTATCTAATGCAAGTATCTAATCAGCCAATCATGAGGCAGCAACTCAATGCATGAAAGCATGCAGACCTGGTCAAGTGGTTCAGTTGTTGCTCAGGTCAAACCTCAGAATTGTGAAGACATGTGACTTTGACCATGGAGCGATTGTTGGTGCCAAATGGGATGCTTTGAGTATCTCAGAAACTGTTGCTAGAGCATAGAACATTGAATAGTATAGCCCAGGAACAGGCCCTTCAACCCACAATATTGTGTTGAACCAGCTAAAGAGTAAATCAAAAAAAACCCAAACTAATCTCTCCATTTCTCATCATCTTCTTCGCACTTGTGTGCCTATCTAAACATCTCTTAAAAGCCTCTAATGTACATTTCAGGTGGTTTAAGATGGCATTGCCAAAGATGTGTGACATCTTACTGGTAAAACGTAAGACAAGTTATTCGACTAAAAGCAATACTCATAACATCTTTTCTGAAGGAAATTGTGGTGAATTATCACCGCAGGCAGTGAGGAAGCAGGCAGTGGCGAGACTGGTTCAGAGGATGAGCTGTGCTGGGCCATTGCGAGGCACAACATTTTGAGCCGGTGTTGCAGATGGAGTTGGTATCGCTGCCGGAGATGGAGTGGGCGATTTGGAGAGCAGTTGACGTGGAAGGGTTTCGATGCCCGTCCATCTAACCCGGGTGCAAGGATGGATCGCTCCAGGCGCTGAGCCAATTTGGTGAGATGGAGAACAGCTTTGGGCTGGGAGGCCCAAGCATATCGGGGTGACGGGATCTGGCTCCTGGAAAGTGGCACTACCTAGCACAGGTAGAATGGAAGCTGAATGTCAGTTATGGAGGTGAGGGTCGGGCTGATTTCGCTCACTCTCCCTCAAATGTTCACTCCTTTCTCCGTGGAGCTAAGGCTGTGAACTGGTCCCAGCTGGTGTGATGAACTGGGGACTGAGGCTTGGGCCTACTCCAGCTGCTCTCCTGAAGCAGATCTGGAACAGTCTGATGCAGGGTGCTGTTGGCTTGTTTCTGCTGTCTCCATGATGCCTGTGTTCCTTCTTCTCTCTATTTCTCGGCTCAGTACTTTTTGGTCTTTTTTTCAATTCCGCTATTCAGGTTTCTCGCTTTGTGGCTGCCTGTAAGCAGACAAATTTCAAGCTGTATAATTTATATATTCTTTGCTAAGAAATGTGCTTTGAATTTTTGTAGTTGCCTTTACCACACCACACCACACCAGGCAGCACATTCCAGGCATCCACCTCTCTCTAAGTAAAACTTATCCATCTCAACCCTATCTACCAGGATTTTCACACACAACAGTCTCTAGAGTTTACAGAGAATGGCACGATAAACAAAAGAAAATCCAATGGTGGCAGTTCTGTGGGTTAAAATGGCTTGTCACAGAATAGCCAGACTGGTTCAAGCTGACGGGAAGGTAACACTAATTCAAATAACCATGCAGAAACACTTCTCTGAATGCACACCACGTGGAACCTTGAAGTGGCAGAAGATCACGAGCATACACTCGGTGACCACTTTATTAGGTACAGGAGGTGGTCACTGAGTGTATAATCTACAAGGCTGTAGAAAGTAGCGACACAAGTCCCTGGGAGAAATGACCAAGTAATTTCCCTATCACATGCCCTGATATCATTTTGAACTAAAGCACGGGATTTACATGATGTAATTTTTCTCCCTTCATTGCAAGGTATAAACCTGCTTTCAGGAGTCCTTACTGTCATTTCAGTCATGAATCAGTTATTGGCAACAGTTCCTACTGGCCATGAAATACTGCATGTCTGTACATTGTAGCTCTGTCTTAATTGTTATATTTTTGCCAACTGTGTCCGCTAACTGAATGTCAATGCTTGTTACATTAAAAATGAAATTTCCACAGCCTTTCCTACAACTGTGTAATAAAGGGGAACTGATGAACCAAAGGTCAAAGTTTAAAGTTCAAAGTAAATATATTACCAAAATACGTATATGTCACCGCATACTTTGAGACTCGTTTCCTTGCAGGCATTTGCAGGAAAATAAAAAATACAATAGAATTTATGAAAACTATAAATAACAAAGTCTGACAAACAGCCAATATGCAAAAGAAAGCAAATGGTGCAAAATTTTAATATAGGCCATTAAATGATACTGAGTTGTAGAGTCCTTGAAAGTGAGTCTACAGGCTGCGGAGTCAGGTGAGTGAGGTTATCCAAACAGGGCAGGAAACTTGATTTCCCAATCTGTAAAAGTTATTACTCTCAGTACGCAGGAGGGATGGTAAAGCTGCTTATGGATTCCATAATCATGAAAGTACAGACAGACAGAGAATAAGGATAAGAGAGTATTCAATAGACAATAGACGATAGGTGCAGAAGTAGACCATTCGGCCCTTCGAGCCTGCACTGCCATTCTGAGATCATGGCTGATCATCTACTATCAATACCCGGTTCCTGCCTTGTCCCCATATCCCTTGATTCCCCTATCCATAAGATACCTATCTAGCTCCTTCTTGAAAGCATCCAGAGAACTGGCCTCCACTGCCTTCCGAGGCAGTGCATTCCAGACCCCCACAACTCTCTGGGAGAAGAAGTTTTTCCTTAACTCTGTCCTAAATGACCTACCCCTTATTCTCAAACCATGCCCTCTGGTACTGGACCCTCCCAGCATCTGGAACATATTTCCTGCCTCTATCTTGTCCAATCCCTTAATAATCTTATATGTTGCAATCAGATCACCTCTCAATCTCCTTAATTCCAACGTGTACAAGCCCAGTCTCTCTAACCTCTCTGCGTAAGACAGTCCGGACATCCCAGGAATTGACCTTGTGAATCTATATTCCTTGCTTATTATCCCATTCTTTGACAGTCCGGACATCCCAGGAATTGACCTTGTGAATCTATATTCCTTGCTTATTATCCCATTCTTTGACAGTCCGGACATCCCAGGAATTGACCTTGTGAATCTATATTCCTTGCTTATTATCCCATTCTTTGACAGTCCGGACATCCCAGGAATTGACCTTGTGAATCTATATTCCTTGTTTATTACCCCATTCTTTGACAGTCCAGACATCCCAGGAATTGACCTTGTGAATCTATATTCCTTGCTTATTATCCCATTCTTTGACAGTCCGGACATCCCAGGAATTAACCTTGTGAATCTATATTCCTTGCTTATTATCCCATTCTTTGACAGTCCGGACATCCCAGGAATTAACCTTGTGAATCTATATTCCTTGCTTATTATCCCATTCTTTGGCTCCGTGGAAAGCTTCTCATTTACACCGTTTCTTACGTGCAAGACTATTCCAGATGGTTCATATCAGAAGCATTTATTAACGTACATTTCATTGCTCAGCCTAGGCAAATATCACAGTGTTTCTCACTTCCTCTTTCAGATAGTGAAATTCTATTCCTCCTCTGCACTGACGTAATCTAGTTTTCAATGATTCTCGACCCAGCTGGCACCTGTCACTCCCTGAGCAGGTGGTGGTGAGCCATTGCAGACCATGAGGTGAGTGGACAGAGCTTCAGCATCATCAATGGTAAAGGTCAGGTGATATTTACCCAAGTCAAAATGGTGCAGGGCCTGAGAAGAATCCTCCTAGTGGTGTTGTTATCATGCGACCACTTCCTGTTCCCTTCTAGGTAATGGAGGTTTGAGAGCTTTGAGTTATGGTTCAAGAAACCTTAGCAAGTTACCAAGAGGATATTAATGAGTGGAAAGATTAAAAATGCACAATTATCATGTTAATTGGTGGGGTAGAAACCTGGATCAAACAATAATCTTCATCTTGTCAACTATGCAAATATCTTCTTATGTGACTTGGTGTCGGGGCTGCATTTAGCAGAGCAAAACTATGCTCAGTGACCACACCCATCTACTTAATTGCCACATTTCAAAATGCTTCAAAGGACATTTCAAAATATATTCATTATCAAAGTATGTATGCAGTATACAACTCTGGGATCTGACTTCCCCACACGCAACCATGAGTGCAAGTATTTAATTAGCCAATGTATAAAAACATGCAAACGTGGTCTAGAGATTCAGTTGTTGTTTGGACCAAACATCAAAATGGGGAAGATATGTGATCGAAGCGACTTTGACTGTTGAATGTTTGTTGCTGCCGGACAGGATGGTTTCAGTGTCTCACAAACTGCTGATCTCCTGAGATATTCATGCACAACAGTCTCCAGAGTTTACACAGAATGGAGCAAAAGCAAAATAAAATCACCCAGCGAGCAGCAGGTCTGTGGGTGAAAACATCGTGTTGATGAGAGACGTCAGACTGGTTCAAGCAGACCGGAAGGCAACAGTGACTCAGATAAGCACAGGTTACAACAGTTGTGTGTAAAAGAGCATCTCTGAGTGCACAACATGTTGAAACTCGAAGTGGATGGGCTACAGCAGCAGAAGACCACATCAAATTCCACTCCTCTACCTAATACAGTGGCCACAGAGTGTATCTCAATGTGCTTCATTAATAAAGATGACCAAAGACATTGACAGCAAGTCACATTGGAAGATATTTTCACGGTTGATCAAAGATTGATCAACTGTGAATCGGTGCTGCGAATCTGAAATAAAAATAGAAAAAACCGGAAACACTCAGCAGATCAGGCAGCAAAATCTGGAGAAAGAACAACAGAGCTAATGCTTGAGGTTGAAGACCCTTCATTAGAACTGCCCAGTTGGGCAAGTTAGTTTTAAATTGCAGAGACGGTGAGTGAGGATAGACAGGGCAAAGGGAATCTCTCTGTTAGGATGAGGTCAGGGTTGCCAAGGTGATCATTGTTTATGGAGGCTGCTGTTTGGCAGATGAATGAAGACAATTAAAGAGCAAGAAAACAGGCAAAGGGGCAAGAGAGAGTTGTGAAGCGCAGGTTAGTGCTGATGCCAAAACCCAAAGTCGGAAACTTAATATCTAAAATAAATGCCAGCAGATCAGGCAGTGTCTGCAGAGACAGAGAAAGAAAAACTGGTTCAGTATTACAGATAAATAACAATGTATGCCAAGGACATAAAGGAGTTCTTCCAGCAACAATTTGACCGAGACAGAGGTGTGTCAGAGATGGAAATGGACATGCGTTTGTAATAAATATAGCCCAACGTTCATCGCAGTCTTAAACATGACTCCTAGACTGAGAATAGTCTTTTTCAGATTCATATAATTGCCTGCAGAGAAACAATGCCAGTGATATAGTTTGTGATAGGGTGGCTCCAGTCTTCCTGATACTTAGAGCATCAAAGAAAGTTCTGAGTGAGAATGAGGGTAAATAAAACTTCCAGATAATTACGTTGAAGACATGAATTTTATTTGCAGAATTGCTTTACAGAATGATAATCATGAAAGAGGTCGTGGATGGATGTTAATTTTGATAAATAAGGATTAGGAACATTTACTTAACACGTGTCTATAAAGTGCTTGAAGGAAGATATTCAAAGCATGGTGCAATCCGTGCACGATACCAGTTACTGGAGATAAAGGACAGAATAACCAATTCACAGAGGGAATCGAGGAAGGCGGCTGCACTCTGGAACATGGAAAGGCTTTTCTTTGAAGTAGCAGACAGATTAGGCATGACTTTTCCAAACTTCATTTGAGGTGGAATTGATGCAAACTTGGTTCATCACAATAAGAGGCATTTGCTCTCATGGGCAATCACTGAGCCATGAGTACAACTCACAGAGATTAAACAAAAATCTACAGAAGTGTAGCACACACAAAATGCTGGAGGAACTCACCAAGACAGTCACTAGTTATGGATAACAGTGAACAGTTGACATTGCAGACTGAGATCCTTTCTCAATCCTGTTTACTCTTTTCCGTAGATGCTGCCTGGCCTGCATTTTGCACGTGTTGCTTTGTATTTGCAGCATCTGCAGGTTTTCTTGTGTTTTTATCACAGAGGTGTGTTGCAGATTTGGATCAGAAACTGTCAGCAATCATGCTGGAAATTAAATTCACATTCCTCAGTGGACTGAAATATTTGTTCACAACAGAAGGACAAATGTTTGTGAAAAGAATAAAATCAAAATTGTATTCCTGCCGTGCCTTTCCCAAAATGTTTTGAGTGTCTTCTTCAAACTGACTAAGGTGCCTTTATGAATTAGTCAGCTAGTCCCACTTGTTTATATTTGGCCCATATCCCTCTAAATAAGACCATAGGACACAGAGGCAGAATTAGGCCACTTGGCCCATTGAGTCTGCTCCTCCATTTCTTCATGGCTGACCCAATTTTCCTCTCAGCCCCTGTCTCCAGCCTACTCTCCATATCCCTTCATGCCCTGACCAATCAAGAAACTATCAATTTCTGCCTTAAGTATACATACAGACTTGGCCACCACAGCTGGCCGTGGCAACTAATTCCAGAGATTCACCACTCTGGCAAAAGAAACACCTCCTTTTCTCCATTCTAAAAGGATACCCCTCTATTGTAAGGCTGTGACCTCTGGTCTTACACACCCCCACCATAAGGTTGACACAAAGGTAGAAGATGTTGTGGACAGCATGCAGAGCTGTCAGAGGTTCCAGCGGGACATTGATAGGATGCAAAACTGGGCTGAGAAGTGGCAGATGGAGTTCAACCCAGGTAAGTGTGAGGTGGTTCATTTTGGTAGGTCAAATATGATGGCAGAATATAGTAATAATCGTAAGTCTCTTGGCAGTATGGAGGATCAGAGGGATCTTGGGGTCCGAGTCCATAGGACACTCAAAGCTGCCATGCAGGTTGACTCTGTGGTTAAGAAACTGTACGGTGCATTGGTCTTCATCAAGCAATTTAGGGATTGAGTTTAGGAGCTGAGAGGTAATGTTGCAGCTATATAGGACCCTGGTCAGATCCACTTGGAGTACTGAGCACAGTTCTGGTTGCTTCACTACAAGAAGGATGTGGAAACCATAGAAAGGGTGCAGAGGAGATTTACAAGAAAGTTGCCTGGATTGGGGAGCATGTCTTATGAGAATAGGTTGAGTGAACTTGGCCTTTTCTCCTTGGAGTGATGGAAGATGAGAGGTGACCTGATAGAGGTGTACAAGATAATGAGAGGCATTGATCGTGTGGATAGTCAGAGGCTTTTCCCCTGGACTGAAATGGCTAGCATGAGAGGGCATAGTTTTAAGGTGCTTGGAAGTAGGTACAGAGGAGATGACAGGGGTACGTTTTTTACGCAGAGAGTGGTGAGTGAGTGGGATGGGCTGCCGGCAACGGTGGTGGAGGCGATACAACTGAGTCTTTTAAGAGACTCCTGGACAGGTGCATGGAGCTCAGAAAAATAGAGGGCAATGGGTAATGTTAGGTAATTTCTAAGGTAAGGACATGTTCGACACAGATTTGTGGGCAGAAGGACTTGCATTGTGCTGTAGGTTTTCTATGTTTCTATAAGAAACATCCTCACCACATTCACTCAATCAAAGCCTTTCACCATTCAATAGGTTTCAATGAGGTCATTCCTCATTCTTCTGATTTCCAGTGAATACTGGCCGAGAACCATCAAATGCTCTTCATATGACAAGCTGTCCAAACCTGGAATCATTTTCTTTAAACCCTCTCTGGTTTCAGCACATCCTTTCTAAGATAAGGGGTCCAAAACTGCTCACAATACTCCAAGTGAGACCTCACCAGTGCTTTATAAAGTCTCAACATTACATCCTTGCTTTTATATTCTAATCCTCTTGAAATTAATGCTAACATTGCATTTGCCTCCCTTGCCGTAGACGCAACTTGTAAATTAACCTTTAGGTGATCCTGCACAAGGACTCCCAAGTCCCTTTGCACCTCAGATATTTGTATTATTTCCCATTCATCAACCTGTCCAACCATCTTTGAAACGTTGTAATTGTACTTACCTCTACCACTTCTCTGGTGGGGTGTTCCATATACACAACAGCCTCTGTTATATAGAAGGACATGGTATTTGGACATATTCACCATTATGAGTTCAAAGTTGAAAAGCTCAAAGTACATTTATTATCAAAGTATGTACACACAATACAACCTTGAGATTCATCTCCTTCCAGGTGGCCACAAAGCAAAGAAACCCAAACAGAAGCCATAAAGAAAGAAGACAGTCAAACACAAAATGTGCAGAGAAAGAAAAACGATGTGCTTCCTCTGGGGATTTCCAGCTCTCTCCCACGCTCTGAGTGGGTTGGTGGGATAGGTAGCCACTGTAAATTGCCTTGAGTGTGTAGGCAGGCTGTAGATGTTTTAATGATGAGCATGTGGGGAGAATAAAAATCTGGAAGTTGTGATTTAGTCTGAGACACAGTCAAAGTCTTTTGCTTGCAAGCCATCCATGCAGATCATTCCCATGCTGGCCCATAAGGGCCGCTTTATTCTGAATCTATGACATTCCTAAAACTTTCGTTGACATGTGGCATGCAGTGCCACACCTCGATTTTCCCCACTCGCGATGAAAAGATACATAATGATTATCTGGATATTGCCAAATGAAGCAGTGAATGATAAGTGACAGTCTGAAAGTCTGAAAGGAGATGTTTTCACAGGAAACGTCTTACACCAGCTCGCTGCCAGCCAGACGGTTGCGAAAATACGTGACGTTAGATGCAGCATTTTGCAATCCTTATAGACCTGGTGCACGCATCAATATTTGAAAGCAAATGATTACGATAACAATACTATATAGAAATTATATTACTTTTCAATTGTCTTTATAAAACATTAATATTTTTGAACAGGTTTTCCAAAGTGCTTCATTTATTTCAGTCTGTCTCTGTTAAAGATCATAAGATATAGGAGCAGAATTAGGCCATTTGACCCATCGAATCTGCTCCGCCATTTCATCATGGCTGATCCATTTTCCCTCTCCAGCCCTAACCTCCTTCCCCCCATATCCCTTCATGCCAATCAAGAATCTCCCTTAAATATACATAACGACTTGGCCTCCACAGATTCACCACTCTCTGGCTAAAGAAATTCCTCCTCCTTTATTTTGAGACTGTGATCCCTGGTCTTAGACAAATTCACCATAGGGAACATCCTCCAAGATCCATTCTATAAAGGCCTTTCACCATTCAATTGAATTCAATGAGGTCATCCCTCATTCTTCTAAATTCCAGTGAATACAGGCCCAGAGCCATCAAATGTTCTTCATATGACAAGCTCACAAAAAAACAAATGATGCCTCTCCATTGCTTTATAAAGTCTCAAAATTACATCCTTAATTTTATATTCTAGTCCTCTCAAAATGAGTGCTAACATCGCATTTTCCTTCCTCACCTCAAACTCAAACTGCAAGTTAACCTTTAGATAATCCTGCACAAGGACACTCAAATCCCTTTCACCTCAGATTATTGTATTTTCTCTCCAGTTAGAAAATAGTCAATCCTTTCATTTCTCTACCTGTGGTGAACTACATATACCTGTCTGGACATGCCCCCCCCCCCCCCCGCTGACTGCTCCTGTGGCTCCTCCCACTGACCGTGGCTCCTCCCACAGACCCCGGTATAAAGGCGAATGGAGGCACTGCTCCTCCCTCAGTCTCCAGGATGTTGTGTGGTGGTCGCTTGCTGCTGACGGTGCTTTCTTCCAGCCAATAAAAGCCTACCTTGACTTACGCCTCCGAGAATTATTGATGGTGCATCACTACTGAAGTGCATGACCATACACTTCCTGACACTGCATTCCATCTGCCATTTCTTGGCCCATTCTTCCAATCTGTCTAAGCCCTTCTGTAGCCTCAAAACTATCTTTGCCTCCACCTATCTTCATATCATCTGCAAACTTTTGCAACAAAGCCATCAATTCTAACATCCAAATCATTGACATATAATGTAAAAAGAACACCACTAGTCACCAGAAGCTAGTAAGAAAAGGCTCCCTTTACTCCCACTCTCTGCTTCCTGCCAATCAGCCATTGCTTTATGTGTGCTAGAATCGTCCCTGTACTACTAGGGCTTGTAGCTTGTTAAGCAGTTTCACGTGTGGCACCTTGTCAAAGGCCTTCTGAAAATCCAAGTGCACAACATCAACCTGCTTGTTATTCAATGAATTCCAACAGATTTCTCTGGCAATCCTTTTCCTTGAGGAAACCGTGCTGACTATGGTTATTTTATCATGTAATTCAAAGTACCCCAAAACCACATCCTTAACAATTGACTCCAACATCTTCCCAACCACTAAGGTCAGGCTACTGGCCAATAATTTCCTTTCTTCTGCCTCCCTTCTTGAAGAGTGGAGTGACATTTGTAATTTTCCAGTCTTCTAGAACAATTCAAGAATCTAGTGATTCTTAGAAAGATCTTTTCTAATGCCTCCACAATCTCTTCAGCCACTTCCTTCAGAACTCTGGGGTGTACAACATCCTGTCCAGGTGACTTATCTACCTTCAGACATTTCATTTTCCCAAGAACCTTCTCTCAAGGAATGGTAACTTCACACACTTCAAGACCCCTGACACCTGGAACTTCCATCATACTGCTAGTGTATTCCACAGTGAAGACTGATGTAAAATACTTATTCAGTTAGCCCACCATTTCTGTATCCCCTATCACTATCGGTCCAGCATCATTTTCCAGCAGATCCGTAATCATTCTCGCCTCTCTTTTATACTTTATGTATCTGAAGAAACTGTTGGAATCCTCTTTAATATTATTGGTTGGTTTACTTTTGTATTTCATCTTTACTTTCTTAATGACTTTTTCGGTTGACCTCTGTTGGTTTTTAAAAGCTTCCAAATCCCCTGACATCCCACTTATTTTTGCCCACTACATGCCCTCTCTTTGGATTTTATGTTGGCTTTGACTTCTCTCATTAACCACTGTTGTGTCATATTACCTTTAGAATACTTCTTCCTCTTTGGGATGTATATATCCTGTGCCTTCTGAATTGCTTTCAGAAATTCCAGCCATTGCTGCTCTGCCGTCATCGCTGCCAGTGTTCTTTTCCAATCATTCTGGCCAGCTCCTCTCTCATGCCTCTGTAATTCCCTTTACTCCATTGTGATACTGATGCATCTGGCTTTAGCTTCTCATTCTCAAATTCGATTATATTATGAACACTTGCCCCAAAGAGTTCTTTTACCTTATGCTCTCTAATCAACTCCAGTACATTGCTCAACACCCAGTCCAACACAGCTGATTCCCTAGTGGGCTCAACCATGAGCTGCTCTAAAAAGCCATCTCATAGGCATTCTAGAAACTCCCCCTCTTGAAATCATGCACCAACCTGATTTTCTCAATCTACCTGTATATTGAAATCTTCCATGACTATTGTAACATTGCCCTTTTGACATGCATTTTCAATCTCCCGTTGTAATTTGTAAACCACGTCCTCATTACTGTTTGAGGGTCTGTACACAACTCCCATCAGGGCCTTTTTACCCTTGCAGTTCCTTAGCTCTATCCACAATGATTCAAGACCTTCCAATCCTGTCACCTTCTTCTAATGATTTGATTTCATTTTTTTACCAACAGAGCAATGCCACCCCCTCTGCCTTCCTGCCTGTCCTTTCAATACAATGTGTATGCTTGGACATTAAGCTCCCAGCTATCATCTTTTTTTCAGCCATGATTCTTTAATGCCTACAACATCATACCTACCAATCTGTAACCATGCTACAAGTTCATCGACCTTATTCCGCGTATTGCACTCATTAAAATATAACAGCTTCAGTCCTGTATTCACCTTTTTTGATTTTGTCTGCCTTTCACATTGCAACTCATCCTGTTGACAGCAATTTTGCCCTGTCGTCAACCTCTCCTTGCTTGGAGGCTCACTACACATTGCCTCTGTTTGTAACCCAATTTCCTCATCTTCAGCACTACCACTCCGGTTCTGGCTGCCTCACTACAGGAAGGATGTGGAAGCCATAGAAAGGGTGCAGAGGAGATTTAAGGATGTTGCCTGGATTGGGGAGCATGCCTTATGAGAACAGGTTGAGTGAACTCGGCCTTTTCTCCTTGGAGTGACAGAGGATGAGAGGTAACCTGATAGAGGTGTATAAGATGTTGAGAGGCATCGATCGTGTGGATAGTCAGAGGCTTTTTCCCAGGGCTGAAATGGTTACCACAAGAGGACACAGGTTTAAGGTGTTGGAGAGTAGGTACAGAGGAGATGTCAGGGGTAAGTTTTTTACTCAGAAAGTGGTGAGTGCGTGGAATGGGCTGCCAGGAATGGTGATGGAGGCAGATACGATAGGGTCTTTTAAGAGACTTTTGGATAGGTACATGGAGCTTAGAAAAATAGTGGGTTATGGATAAGCCCAGTAATTTCTGAGGTATGGACATGTTCAGCACGACTTTGTGAGCCAAAGGGCCTGTAATGTGCTGTAGGTTTTCTATGTTTCTATTTATGTAGGATTAGTGAAAGCTAGTAAGCAGAAGGGCCTGTTTCTGCATGAGCTTGCTGTGTAGCTCTACAACTTCATGAATATCACCCCAAATATAGCTTTGCATAAAACCACTTTCATTTTAGATCAGTGTTGACCCAATATATTCAAATCACATTAACATATCTCTGACTATTTCTATGGGAATGAGACACAGGCACACTATATTGGGTCTGCACATGGACTGACTGTGAAACACACACACATTTATGTTTAAAGATACATTCAAGATTCAACTCTCTACCAGTTCAGTAATTAGTCATGCACATTGTCTAGGAGTGATACAAAATACTCACGGGCCAGGCAGCATCTATAGAAAAGAATAAACAGTTGACAGTATAGAAAACAGTAAAAAGTTTTTATAAAGTGGAAGAGGGTGGCTAAAGTCAACATAGGTCCCTTGGAAGACGAGAAGGGGAAATTGATATTGGGTGATAAGGAAATGGCTGAGACATTCAACTACTATTTTGTGTCAGTTTTCACAGTGGAGGACACGTCTAATATGCCAAAGAAGGATGTTATGGATGAAACGGGAGGTGAGGACCTTGATAAAATCACTGTCACTATAGAGATGGTGATGAGAAAACTAGAGGGCCTGAAGGTAGCTAAGTCCCCTGGTCCTGATGGGATGCATCCCAGGGTGCTGAGGGAATTGGTGAAGGTTATAGTAGAAGCGTTGGTGATCATTTATCAAAACTTTCTAGACTGTGGGCAGGTCCCAGTGGATTGGAAGACAGCAAATGTCACGCCACTTTTTAAAAAAAGTATGTAAGCAAATGACGGGCAACTATAGGCCAGTTAGCTTAACATCTGAAGTTGGGAAAATTCTTGAAGCTGTCATTAAGGAAGAAATAGCGAAACATTTAGAAAGGAGTGGCTCCATTAGACAGACGCAACATGGATTCTGAAAGGGCAGGTCCTGTTTGACAAACTTACTGGAGTTCTTTGAGGACATAATGAGTGCAGTGGGTAGAGGGGAATAGGTGGATGTCGTATACTTGGATTTCTAGAAGGCGTTTGATAAGGTGCCGCACAAGAGACTAATAAATAAGATACGAATACATGGAGTTGGAGGAAGTGTATTGGCATGGATAGTGGATTGGGTAATCAATAGAAGGCAGAGAGTTGGTATAAATGGGTGTTTCTCCGGTTGGCAGTCAGTGGTGAGTGGGGTGCCGCAGGGATCGCTGCTGGGCCCGCAGCTGTTTACCATTTACATTGATGATTTGGAAGGGGGACTGAGTGTAGTGTAGTAAAATTTGCTGATGACACTAAACTGAGTGGAAAAGCAAATTGTACAGAGGATGTGGAGAGTCTGCAGAGGGATATAGATAGGTTATGTGAGTGGGCCAAGTTCTGGGAGATGGAATACAACATTGGTAAATGTGAGATCATCCACTTTGGAAGGAATAATAGAAGAGCAGATTATTATTTAATTGGTGAAAGATTGCAGTATGCTGTTGTGCAGAGGGACTTGGGAGTGCTTGTTCATGAATTGCAAAAAGTTGGCTTGCAGGTACAACAGATTATTAAGAAGGCAAATGGAATGTTGGCCTTCATTGCTGGAGGGATTGAGTTCAAGAGCAGGGAGGTCATGCTGCAACTATACAGGGTACTGGTGAGGCCACACCTTGGGTACTGTGTGCAGTTCTGGACTCCATACTTGAGGAAGGATATACTGGCTTTGGAGGCAGTGCAGAGGAGATTCACCAGGTTGATTCCAGAGATGAAGGGGTTAACTTATGAGCAGAGATTGAGTCACCTGGGACTATAATCTCTGGAGTTCAGAAGAATGAGAGAGGATCTTATAGAAGCATACAAAATTTTGAAAGGAATAGATAAGGTAGAAGTAGGAAAGTTGTTTCCATTGGTAGGTGAGACTAGAAATAGAGGATTTTGCCTCAAGATTCAGGGGAGAAGATTTAGAATGGAGATGAGGAGAAACGGTTTTTCCCAGAGAGTGGTGAATCTGTGGAATTCTCTGCCCAGGGAAGCAGTTGAGGCTTCTTCACTAAATATATCTAAGAAAGTGTTAGATATTTCCCTTTCTATGTTTTTACATAGTAAGGGAAAGAAGGGTTGTGGGGAAAAGGCAGGTAGATGGAGCTGAGTTTAGGGACAGATCAGCCATTATCTTATTGAATAGCAGAGCAGGCTCGATAGGCCAGATGGCCTCCTACTCCTGCTCCTATTTCTTATGTTCTTATGACATTTTGGGCCGAGCCCTTTCATCAGGACCCTTCATCACAGCCTGAGGCTTCGACAGCTTACTTTTTTCCACAGATACTGCCTGACCTGTTGGGTTCTTCCAGCATTTTGTGTGTGTTGCTGGGGATTTCCAGCATCTGCAGATTTTTTCCTATGTTTGTGGTCTCTGTTTATACTTCCCTTTCTCCCAGATATTCATCTCTTGCTCATTGGTTGCTCATCAATCTTTATCTGCGTGTGTTTCTTCTCATTGGTTCTATTGTATTTCTCTGTTCTACTGAGAATTCCTGCAAGAAAATGAATCTCAGGGTGGTATATGGTGACATTTAGATATTTTGATAATAAATTTACTTTGAACCTTAGAACTTTTCTCTAACAGTGTGAGGAGAAGAGGAGAGACCTTGTTCACACTCACCCCGTCACAAAGAAATACCTCTGCTCACACTCACTGTCTCCCAATTAGAGTTCACACTCAAGGTCTCCCGGCGCAGAGTTGCAGTACTCAACTAGAAGATGATGCATTGTCAGCACCAGAATTAACATTAAGGATGTAACAAAGGTCCCTGCAGAATGTTCACACTGCATTGTATTGGTGTGAGCATTTGAACTGTCCCAAACATTAAACTTGTGTCAGAGAAGGATGACTTAGAACAAGGCCCATTGAAACATTACATTCTATAAACTCTTCCTCCTCCTGACTAAAATTTATTATTTAACTTTGGTTTGGGGTTTCCCCTCCAATTAATGCAATTATGGTTGGAAGATAAAAACATTGTGAGCAAACACTGCTGGTATTGTGATAGCATACGACATCAAGAACGTAAAATCAATCTTAAAACTACTGAGGCATTTTCAATTATGCAACCTGCTTTACATCAAAGGCTATATTTATCCATCCACATATAGGTGGAGTTGAGATACAAAGATCTCATTGTTACATGTGACAAATAGCATGCTAGCAAGGTTTTGTCACGTGAATCCAGTTAAAAGAGCAGCTAGGTGTCTTGGAATATTTGATATGCTATGAATCACTGCTTTAAGGTAATAAGGTCATGATCTACTGAAAAAGCACATTGGTGTGGAGGAGTGTAATAATGGGTGGCAGATAACACATACTGTTCATAATAGAAACTTCTCTACATAATTCACAAACACCATCATGGAGTTGTTGTGTTCACTTAAGAGACAATGCCTGACATATGGACGACTGTAATACAACTAAAGGACTGCAGCTTGTATTAAGCACAGAAAACACCTTCTGCATTTTTTATTCATAAAGTCCTGCAGGAATATAGGGCAGTTCTCGACAATGGATCAAAGAATGGTAGGGTTTAAACAAAGAAGGCACATGACTTGAGGAGGGCAGGTCATGTAATCTATATATAAAAAAGAATGTTAGCAACTCATAAACTTCCTGGTTGATCACATAACATGACTCCATATCCATTGTTTCCTTGTTCATTCATCTCAGGTTTAAGGTTCTAACTGAGCAGCTGTCCTCCATCTTCCGTACACCAGCGTTCCAAAATTCAGCCTTCATTGAATGAAGTAGTGCTTTCGAAGTCTGATGATTCACGAGATGTGGCTACATCAGAGAAGGCTAACATTTGTTGCAGATTGATAGTTTTGAGTGGTTTTGCTGAGCCATGTTGGGGACAGTTAATAGTCAACCACGTCACTGTAGTCTGGGCACTTCTTCAATCTAGACAGAGGATGAGTGGATCAAATAGGTTTGGCCAGTGTTCAAGGATTTATGGACTGTTCAGAGATTTGATGGTGGAGGGGAAGTTGCTGTGCATCTGAAGGCTCCTGTACGTCCTCCCTGATTGCAGTAAGGAGTAGAGGGCATGCCCTGGATGGTGAAGGCCCCCAGTGATGGATTCCACCTTCTTGAGGCATCCACTTTTGATAATGTCTTGTTCCGGTGATGGAGGTGGCTGAGTCTAAAGATCTCTGCAGCTTTTTACAATCCTGTGCATTAGAGATTCCATGTCAGGCTAACTGTGACTTGTAAATGGCAAGAAGGTAAGTAAATAACCTCAATCAGTACTACCCGAGTTAGGTTCCCAGTATCTACAGAGGCTTTCTCCTGCAGCAATGGTCTACGATTGAATGAGCCACTCATAGCCTACTGAAAATCTCAGTAGTCACAACTTGTGATCATTTTGGACACTGCGGCATATATCAGATCCACGGAAGAGCAAGGGTTAAAGGTGACAGATGAGAGTAAATCTCCAATTTTTATTGTCTTTCATTGAAGTGGGACCAATGGAAGACTTTGCACCAACTACACCAATTTCACTCTACACTTTTCTTCAATCTGGTATCATTCATAGAGTACTACAGTACAGAAACAGGCTCATCAGCTCATCCAGTCCATGCTGCCCTGTTCCTCTGCCTAGTTTCATAGAACAGTACAGCACAGGAACAGGTCCTTCAGCCCACAGTGTGTGCCCAACAGCTAAAATGTAAGTAAAAAAACCCAGAAACTAATCCTTCCTACTTACACAATGTCCATATCCCTCCAACTTCCTTCCATCCATGTGTCTATCTAAATGTCTCTTAAAAACCTCTAATGAATTTGCCGCTACCACCATACCAGACAGTGCATTCCAGGCATCTACTGCTCTCTGAGTAAAAAAATTACCTCTCACATCCCCCTTGAACCTACCCCTTCTCACCTTCAATTCATGCCCTCTGGTATTAGACATTTCAACCCTGGGAAACAGATACTTCCTGTCTACTCTTCCTACGCCTCTCATAATCTCTATCAGATCCACCATCAGATTACCTACCCTTTACCTGTACTGACCACATCCCTCCAATTCCATACTCCCATCATCCTTTTAGTGAAGAAGTTTCCCCTTCAGACGCCCCTTAAATACTCCACCTTTCACCTTAAACCAATGACTAGTTCTGGTTTCTCTCAGCCTGAGGGGAAAAAGTCTCTATGCTGTCACCCTCATAATTTTGTATACCTCTATCAAGTCTTCCCTCATCCTCCTGTGTTCTAGGTAATTAAGTCCTAACCTTGTGGAAGTTGTGTAAGGCGTTGACAGTATTGTGTGCAGTTCTGGTCACCTACCTACAGTAAAGGTGTCAAGATGATAGGAAGAGTAGAAGGACAATTTACAAGGATGTTGCCTGGACTTGAGGACCTGAGATATAGGAAATAGATTAGGACTTTATTCCCAGGTGTGTAAGCGATTTAGGGAGGTTTACAAAATTATGAGGGGTGTAGATAGGGCTAATGCAAACAGGCTTTTTCCAGTGAGGTTGGGTGAGACTAGCACTAGAGGCCATAAGTTAAGGGTGAAAGGTGAAATATTTAAGGGGAACCTGACGAGGCCTTTCTTCACTCTGAAGGCATCGTGCGTCTGGAACGAGCTGCCAGTGGATGCAGGTTCAATTGCACATTTGAGAGAGGTTCGGATAAGTAGACAAGGAAGGAGGGCTATGGATGATATGGTCTGGGAGTGGGTCAATGGGATAGGTAAAATAACTATTTAGCACCGACTAGATAGGCTGAAGAGACTGTTTCTGGGCTGTATTGCTCTATAACTATATGGTTTTATGTCCCTAACCTATTCAACCTTTCCCTATCACTCAGATCCTCAAAGCCCCAGCAGCATCCTTGTAAAGTATGTAGATTAACTCTCTGCACTGGACCAGCTACAAACCAACTCTCTTTCAGAAATGTCGGTGCATTGATGATGGAAGACTGTGGGACAAGGGATGGCACGAGTTCCTCCCTGCCACCTCACATCAGGCACCATTCAGTTAATGTCCATGCTGGCTTCCATCATCAAGGTGATCCCATTGACCTTCGCTGGTCCTGGACCAAATACTGAGATTCTACTCTGGCGTCAAATTCCCCCTAAAACAGATATGACACAATTACACCAAAACTGATAATGGAAAGCATTTACCCTCCACCCTGAAACGTCTTCAGTTTTTTGCTGTTCACTGACAGCGTCCTATATCACAGGTTCTGTGTTAATGATCGGCAGGCATCAAAGCCCAATGCAAAAGTACAGCTCACTCAAGTTTATTGAAAATCTTTAAACTTTTCATATATTTCCTCATATCTGTAGTGACGTGTAAATTTTTATAACAGCCTATTTCCCCTAAATGAAGCCAGTAAAAAGTTTGAGAAGTACCTGAGATAGTGTAATCTGTCAGATATCCCACTTGCGACATGAATGGCATTCAGACTCCTACCGCTGATCAAAGGGATGAGATGTTTGAACCATAGTTGGATTTCTTTATGATCCCACACAAAATGCTGGAGGAACTCAGCAGGTCTGGCAATACCTGCAGTATATATAGGAATAAGCAGTCAGTGTTTCAAGCCAAGAACGTTCTTCACAATGGCACATGCCCCAATGCAGGGTTTCAGCATGAAAGGTCGACTATTTGGAGTTCAAGTTCACATTTACTGTCATATTAACCATGCACGTGTATGCCATCAAACGAAACAACATTCCTCCAGACCAAAGTGCACAACATTGTGTGTATAAGTCACATAAAGTAATATTAACACAAAAAAATAATAAATAATAAGGTGTAAACTCCAAGCCCTGGGTCTCAATACACCCTCATGCAATCAGATCCTCGATTTCCTCACTTGTAGACCCCAGTCAGTTCAGATTGGCAAAAACATCTCCTCCACAATCTCCATCAGCACAGGAGCACCACGGGCCCCCTCCTCTATTCACTTTACATCTATGACTTTGCAGTTAAGTACAGCTCCGACATTTTACACAAGTTTTTTGACAACATCTCTGATGTGGGCTGTATCAAAGATGGTGATGAATTAGCATACAGGAGGGAGATTGAAAACTTGAAAACTTGTCTGAGTGGTGTAATAACAACAACCTCTCACTCAATGTCAATAAGACCAAGGAACTGATTGCAGACTTCAGGAGAGGGAAACCAGAATTCCATGAGCCAGTAGTCATCAGAGGATCAGTAACTTTAAATTCCCGAGTTTCACTATCTCAGAGGACCTGTCCTGAGCCCATCATTTAAATATTATTGCAAAGAAAGCACGACAGTGCCTCCACTTCCTCAGGAGTCTGGAATTTCGGCATGTTAATGAAAACCTTGGCACACTTCTATAGATGTGCTGACTGGCTGCATTATGGCCTAGTATGGGAACACCAATACCAACACAAATCCTCCAAAAGGTAGTGGATTCAGTCCAGTATATCATGAGTAAAACCCTCCCATGAAACATTACTGTAGAAACGCCTGATCCATTATCAAAGATCCCCTCCACCCAGGCCAAGCTCTTTTCTCGCTGCTGCCAACCAGTAGAAGGTACAAGTACCTGAGGACTTGCACCACCAGGTTCAGGAACAGGCACTACCCCTCAACTATCAGGCTCTTGAACAAAAAGGGATAGTTACACTTATTTAAGGACTCAGTTATATTGTTATTTCATGCTTGTTATTTATTTATTTCTGCATTTGCAGAGTTTGTTTACAGTTTGCAGTTCCTGATGTTTACAGTTGCTGCTCTATGGATTTGCTAAGTATCCCCACAGAAAAAGAATCTCTGAGTTGTATGTGGTGACTTGCATGTACACAGATAATAAATTGCACTTTGAACTTTAAACTTCCTCCAACTAATGATCTCACTTCAAGGACTCTTTATCTAGATATCTCATGTTCTCATTATTTATTGCTATTTATTTATATTTATATTTGCCCATTTTGTTGTCTTCTGCACTCTGGATGATCTTTCATTGACTCTGTTAGAGTTACAATCTGCATGTGATTTCATATATGTACTCTGAAAATAAAATTTACTTTGAACTTTGAGCCCCTTCACCATTTCCAGCATCTGCAGAAACGTTTCTATTTGTGATCTTTCAAACGTGACACAAGGAGTGGCAACTTTTAAATTCCTTTTAGGCTACATAAATAGATGGGATTACTTTGTTAATGAATGAGGAAGTGAAATATCGGGTCTTGTCCTGAAGTGTTTACTGATGCAACTTGACCTGTTTGTCCCTCCAGCATTTTGTGTGTGCTACCCTGGATTCCCAGCATCTGCAGAATCTCAGCTCTGATACAGATGTGGTGAAAAAGAGTCAAGTATTAACATTTCCTCTTCAGATTCATAACTTCATGCATAGGGATCAAATTGGTAATTCTGGATATTTGCCACAAACACAAGTATTTTACTTTTATTTCCTTTCCCTTTTTACGCAAATGCAAATTTTTTTTCTGTTTATACTAAATTTGTAATGATCCAACAATCTATTGCACAATGCATTCTGTACATTCTGACAACCTTTAACTGACACCCCAGGGACTGGTAAATGAGGAAATGACTGTATGAAATTTTAAGGAGTGAGATGGGTTGCTGGTTCTGGGGCTTAGTTCATATCAGATTGCATTGAGTCTTACAAAACAACATGCCCCAACATAGCAGTTAGAATCATTCCCTGGGCATGAGACATTGGTACAGAAACACCAATGCCCCTTGAATAGGAAATTCTACAAAAGCAGCAAAGCAGCATCCATCATCAGGGACACCGCCACCACCCAGGACATGCTCTCTTCTCACTTCTGTCATCAGGAGGAAGGTACAGCAGTCTCAGGAATCACATCACCAGGTTTAGGAACAGTTATTACCCCTCAACCATCAGGTTCTTGAACCAAAAGAAATAACTTCACTCGCCCCATTATTGAACTATTCCCACAACTAATGGACTCACTTTCAAGTACTCTTCATCTCATCTTCTTGATATTAATTGTTTGTTAATTTATTATTATTTCTTTTCTTTTGGTATTTGCACAGTTCATTGTCTTTTCCACACTGGTTGAACGCCCAAGTTGGTGCGATCTTTTATTGATTCTATTATCGATATTGTTTTATAGACGCATACTAAATTATGAGGGGTATAGATCAAGTAAATGCAAGCAGACCTTTCCTGCTGAGGTTTCATAAGACTAGGCGTAGAGGTCAAGGGTTAAGGGTGAAAGGCAATGTTGATAACTTCACTCACTTCAACACTCACCACAGCTCAAGGACTCTACAACTGATGGTCTCAATATCAATCAATTATTTGTCTGACTGTTTTTGATATTATTTGTATTTACACAGTTTTATTTTGCAGATTTTTGTTTGTCAGTCTTTGCTTGCAGTTTTTCATTGATTCTATTGCATTCCTTTCTCCTACTGTGAATGCCTACAAGAAACTGAGAGGGAACCTCTTCACTCAGTGGGTGGTGAAATGTGGGATGAATCACCAGCAGAAGCAGTAGGTGCGAGTGCTGTTTCAACATTTAAGAGAGGTTTTGGGTAGGTACATCAACAGGAGGGGTATGGAGGGTTATGATCTAAGTGAGGGTGATGGGACAAGGGAGAATAATAGTCCAGCAGGGATTAGATAGATGGGAATGAATTTTCATAATAAGTAATGATTTATGAGTATTAATGAATTTGGTGTCTGTACATCCTCAGCTGCCTGAAGGCTGAAAGTAGATCCAGGAAGCACAAATGCTAATAAAGTCCCAGGTTCTAACCGGAGTCTGTGCCCATTTCTCATGTGCTCAGTAGCCTACACCACATTGCTTGCTGGTGCAGCAATGATTCAGAACTAAAACTAACACTGCAGTTTAGCAACCTCTCCCGTAGCTTGCCCCTTCACAACCTCTATTGCATCCTCCACTGTTACAGCTTCTAAAACATCGTTCTGGTTGTGAGATAATCCCCAGAATTAAAATATTCTTGACGACTCTCCCATACCTCTAGTCTTGGATAGAGTTCTAGCCCCAGGTATGCAGTGTCCCACCACAGACCATGTCCCAGCACAGACCAATCCCACCAAGCATCACTAGTTCAGTTAAAGCCAGCCAAAAGACATCTATTCCCTTTCTTCAAGCTCTCCTTCCCTCTCCCACAGCAACCAGTCTATCCTCCGTTGCTATGGAGAGACCAAATGCAGTTGGAGGAACAGTATTTCACATTCCATTTGCATAGCCAACAACACAATGCATGAACATTGGACTCTCCACTTTCAGGTAAACTAGCCCCCACCCCCAACGCCCTCCTCTTGCACACACTCAACTGTCCACCTTTTTTTCTTCTTTTATTCATAATTTCCACCCCTCTCCTCACCCGTTTCCATTTCTCCCTCTTCGCCTCCCCATCTGGTTTCACCCATCATCCAGCAGTTCTGTCCTACCTCCTATCCCCCCACCCCTTATACTTTAAGGTACTGACAGCCTTTCTTCCTCAAAAACTTGAACCTTGAACTCCAATCTTTCACCTCAGTCCTGATGGAGTGTCTTAACCCAAAACATAAACTGACACCTTTTGCCTCCACAGATGCTGATTGATCTGCTGAGTTGCTCCAGAATTCTGGTTTCTTTTCTTCCAGATGCCAGCACTTGCAGCTTTTTTTTTGTACTTTTCATCAAATAGAACATTACAGAACAGTACGGCTATGATGCTGGGTTAACCCTTTAATCCATATCAAGATCAATCTAACATAACCCTCCTTTTTCTTTCATCTTTATGCCTATCTAGGAGTCTCTTAAATGTCCCTAATGGCTCTATCTGCCTTCATCACCATCGGGCAGCCTGTTCCATACACCTACCTCTCTGTGTGTAAAAAGCTGCCTCTGAAATCTCCTCTATTCCTTCCTCTAATCACAAAAGTAGCCTCTAGTTTGCAACAGGTAGCTGTGGAGGCCAAATCACTGGAGGTTACTAGATTAGTCAGGTCATGACGGAATACAGGGAGAAGGCAGGAGAGTGGGGCAGAGAGGGAAACAGATCAGCCATGATAAAATGGAGGAGCAGACTTAATGCGCCATAGTGGGGTGTGTCAGGAATGGACAGGAGGAGGGGTATAGGAAACTGATACAGGACTTTGTGATATGGTGCAACTCAAACTACCTGCATCTCAATATCACCAAGGCCAAGGAGATGGTGGTGGACTTTAGGAGATCTAGGCCTCATATGGAGCCAGTGATCATTAATGGAGAATGTGTGGAGCAGGTTAAGACCTACAAGTATCTGGGAGTACAGTTAGACGAGAAGCTAGACTGGACTGCCAACACAGATGCCTTGTGCAGGAAGGCACAGAGTCGAATGTACTTCCTAAGAAGGTTGGCGTCATTCAATGTCTGTAGTGAGATGCTGAAGATGTTCTATAGGTCAGTTGTGGAGAGCGCCCTCTTCTTTGTGGTGGCGTGTTGGGGAGGAAGCATTAAGAAGAGGGACGCCTCACGTCTTAATAAGCTGGTAAGGAAGGCGGGCTCTGTCGTGGGCAAAGTACTGGAGAGTTTAACATCGGTAGCTGAGCGAAGGGCGCTGAGTAGGCTACGGTCAATTATGGATAACTCTCAACATCCTCTACATAGCACCATCCTGAGACAGAGAAGCAGTTTCAGCGACAGGTTACTATCGATGCAATGCTCCTCAGACAGGATGAAGAGGTCAATACTCCCCAATGCCATTAGGCTTTACAATTCTACCGCCAGGACTTAAGAACTTTTTAAAGCTATTATTAATGCTTTTTGAGATGGTGATTTAGATGCATATCACATTTTTTTTTACTGAGTTAAGTATTGTATGTAATTGTAATTTGCTACAACAAGTGTATGGGACATTGGAAAAAAGTTGAATTTCCCCATGGGGATGAATAAAGTATCTATCTATCTATCTATATCTTATGCTTTTATAGATTTATTATTCATTGCTGACCTGGGAAAAGGGCACTGGCCATCCACTCTATATATGTTTCTATCAAGTCACCTCTTATCCTCCTCCTGCTCCAAATGGAAAAGCCTTGCCCAACCTTTCCTTCTCAATACCAATTAATTTTCCCACAAATTAATAAAGGCAGCAGGTATCATCAAAGATCCCAACCAGCCAGGCCATGCAATCTTCCATCAGCTGGGAGGGACAGAAGCCTGAAGTCCCATATCACCAGATTCAACTGCAGCTGCTCCCTTACAGGCATTTAGTACCTGAACCACCGAGCACTGTACTGATTACAACAGTTCAGCAAAACTATGATGACTTTAATCAGATTTCACTAAAGTACAGTTCAAAAAATATTGTTCTGTCTTTAGAAAATTGTGTATTATTTATATTATTTTATTGTTTTCATGTGAAAGTTGCATACCTGGTGCTCTGTGACTATAATGCTGTTGCTGTTAAGTTCTTCACAGTTGTGTTTATTGTACAAATGACAATAAACATAACTTTGACTTCCAGATTCTTTGTATCCCAAAATTTTATGTTCTCATTTCCACAATAAATAATAATTTATTTCCCATTCTTCCTTCCAGATTGATAGGTTCACATTCTCTAACATTGTGCTCCATCTGCCAAATTCTTGCCTGTTCATATAACTAAATCCATATTCCTTTGTGTGTCCATCCACTTCCTCTCTATCCATATTCCTTTGTGTCCATCCACATCCTCTCAATCCATATTCCTTTGTGTGTCCATCCACATCCTCTCTATCCATATTCCTTTGTGTGTCCATCCACATCCTCTCTATCCATATTCCTTTGTGTGTCCATCCACATCCCCTCAATCCATATTCCTTTGTGTGTCCATCCACATCCTCTCTATCCATATTCCTTTGTGTGTCCATCCACATCCTCTCAATCCATATTCCTTTGTGTCCATCCACATCCTCTCAATCCATATTCCTTTGTGTGTCCATCCACATCCTCTCAATCCATATTCCTTTGTGTGTCCATCCACATCCTCTCAATCCATATTCCTTTGTGTTTCCATCCACATCCTCTCAATCTATATTCCTTTGTGTCCATCCACATCCTCTCAATCCATATTCCTTTGTGTGTCCATCTACATCCTCTCAATCCATATTCCTTTGTGTGTCCATCCACATCCTCTCAATCCATATTCCTTTGTGTGTCCATCCACATCCTCTCAATCCATATTCCTTTGTGTGTCCATCCACATCCTCTCAATCCATATTCCTTTGTGTGTCCATCCACATTCTCTCAATCCATATTCCTTTGTGTGTCCATCCACATCCTCTCAATCCATATTCCTTTGTGTGTCCATCCACATCCTCTCAATCCATATTCCTTTGTGTGTCCATCCACATCCTCTCTATCCATATTCCTTTGTGTGTCCATCCACATCCTCTCAATCCATATTCCTTTGTGTGTCCATCCACATCCCTTCTATCCATATTCCTTTGTGTCCATCCACATCCCCTCAATCCATATTCCTTTGTGTGTCCATCCACATCCTCTCTATCCATATTCCTTTGTGTGTCCATCCACATCCCCTCTATCCATATTCCTTTGTGTGTCCATCCACATCCCCTCAATCCATATTCCTTTGTGTGTCCATCCACATCCCCTCAATCCATATTCCTTTGTGTGTCCATCCACATCCTCTCTATCCATATTCCTTTGTGTGTCCATCCACATCCCCTCAATCCATATTCCTTTGTGTGTCCATCCACATCCTCTCTATCCATATTCCTTTGTGTGTCCATCCACATCCTCTCAATCCATATTCCTTTGTGTGTCCATCCACATCCCTTCTATCCATATTCCTTTGTGTCCATCCACATCCCCTCAATCCATATTCCTTTGTGTGTCCATCCACATCCTCTCTATCCATATTCCTTTGTGTGTCCATCCACATCCCCTCTATCCATATTCCTTTGTGTGTCCATCCACATCCCCTCAATCCATATTCCTTTGTGTGTCCATCCACATCCCCTCAATCCATATTCCTTTGTGTGTCCATCCACATCCTCTCTATCCATATTCCTTTGTGTGTCCATCCACATCCCCTCAATCCATATTCCTTTGTGTGTCCATCCACATCCTCTCTATCCATATTCCTTTGTGTGTCCATCCACATCCCCTCAATCCATATTCCTTTGTGTGTCCATCCACATCCTCTCTATCCATATTCCTTTGTGTGTCCATCCACATCCCCTCTATCCATATTCCTTTGTGTGTCCATCCACATCCTCTCAATCCATATTCCTTTGTGTGTCCATCCACATCCCCTCTATCCATATTCCTTTGTGTGTCCATCCACATCCCCTCAATCCATATTCCTTTGTGTGTCCATCCACATCCTCTCTATCCATATTCCTTTGTGTCCATCCACATCCCCTCAATCCATATTCCTTTGTGTGTCCATCCACATCCTCTCTATCCATATTCCTTTGTGTGTCTATCCACATCCTCTCAATCCATATTCCTTTGTGTGTCCATCCACATCCTCTCTATCCATATTCCTTTGTGTGTCCATCCACATCCTCTCAATCCATATTCCTTTGTGTGTCCATCCACATCCTCTCTATCCATATTCCTTTGTGTGTCCATCCACATCCTCTCTATCCATATTCCTTTGTGTGTCCATCCACATCCTCTCTATCCATATTTATTTGTGGAATCTACCTATTTTTCTTTGCCGGCTCTTTACATTGTCTGCACAAGTTCCTTACTCACTTATTTTCGTGTCACCTGAAAATTTGACAATAAACTCAACTTCGACTTTAACTAAATAAAGCATCAATTCTTAATAACCTGGTATTATATTAAATATTTAATATTTTACCATATATTGGAATACTTGCAAGGGATCCAAACTTGGAGGAGATAATCGCAAGTAACTCCAGAGGAATTCAGAAGAAAACTTTCATCAACTGTGGAATGAGTAATACTGGGTGTGACTCAGTCATCTTTGAGATAAAGCCGGAGGGTGGTGACTGGAATAGAAGGTGGCCCTACTTGGATGAGACAAGGAGAGGAGACTGATAAACAAAACATAGGGCAGAGGGGCTGGGTAGAATTCCAAAATCAGAGAAACTAATGGACCTAAGAGACATAGTTTGGATGCACTTGCGGTTAAATTGCAGGCTGAGTTGATAGAAAGAGAGATTCAATATTAAAATTGGTTTCAAGAGGACTAGTATGAAAAAAGCAAGGATGTATTGATGGGATTTGATTAGCTTGAATCTAGAATATTGTGAGCAATTTTTGGGCCTGTATCAAAGGAAGCACTAGCCCTGCAGAGGATCCAGAAGAGATTTACAAGAATGAAAGGCTTAACATATGGGAGTTTGATTGCTCGGCCCTCATTGAAGTTCAGAAGGATGCAGGGGGAGCTCAATAAAACCTACTGTATACTGAAAGACCTGGATAGAGTGGATATGCAGAGAATACTTCCATTAGTGGGAATGTCAAGCATCCGAGGACACAGCCTCAGAGTAAAGCAATGCTCCTTTAGGACTGAGATCAGCAGGAATTTCTTCCTGTTGCCTTCAGGTGGTGAACCTGAAAGTTGTTCCCACAGAGAGCCTTAGATATCAAACCATGGGGTGTACTTAAGGAGGAGACTGATGTGACCTTGAATGGTAAAAGCTTTAAAGAGAAAAGGCGGGATAATGGGGTTGAGAGAAAATGATCAACCATGATTGAACGGTGGAGCAGACTTTTGAGCCAAAAGGCCTAATTCTGCTCCTATATCTTATGGTTTTATTGTCCGAATTGCTTGCCTCTCGGTAGTAACATTCTGAGTAATAGCAGTGATGGTAGACAGTGATTCTTCCCAACTCTGTATTCACCACTCTCCAACCAAGACACAAATGCCTCCATGCTCCCATCATTGATCCTCCAAGAGGATCACGACCTTGCTGTGGTTTGGAGGCTTGTGAGCTTCAATGACCCCAGGAGCTCTGTTAGCTGGCATCAGGGCTTTATTCTTCAGCTCTTGGTTGGGTCACCCATGCCAAACAAGTCAAAGAGTAGAGGACAGACTAAGAGTGATCCACTGGTCCTCCAGGTTTGGGGGTTCAGCTCAGGGCTAAAACCCTCGCTGGTCAAACAAAATTGTTACAGACACAGCAAGAAAGAATCCTTCTACATCTGAATGGCCAAGAATGGACAGAGATGGAGGACCGTCATTACTGCCCTAAATGCCAGCGGCATAACGGGGAGCAAGTAAACAAGTCCCATTATCGATGCTCTTCTGAAACAAAATCACTGAGTAAGTCAGGCAGCATCTGTGAAGTGAGAATCAAACTTAATGTTTCAAGGCGGGCTGATCTGACTTTCAGTCTCTGCCGAAGTGAGTATCTGCAGTTATATCGCCAATGTTCTTTCCCTAAGTGACACATCGAAAGGCGATGAAGACCGAAGAAGGTTACAGCAGTGAAGGGTTCCCTGCTACCGCGCTCTGACCCGGATCTGTCAAGGACTGTGCGGTGACAGCCCGGGCATCAGTCTTCCAAGTTAAACAAAGTCACGCACAGGCATTCTCCATTAAGGGAGTGTAAAGGGGATTTCTTCTTTTTCTTTGTTTCTGTGTATGTAATCAAAATGGCTTCTTTGTTTTGTTAAAAGTAGGAATGCTTCTTTGTTGCGAGAGAGTGCTGGAAGCTTGTTTGGGTTAAAATTTACTGATAACGAGAATTGTATTCCTTTGTAAACCAATTGGGATTCATGTTGTTCTTTCTTCTGAGTCTGTAAGCTATTGCTGGTGGGCTTTTGGGGAGATCGGCGCGAGGGGTTGAGAGAGAGAGGATGCGATGCTGTAAACTGGGCGAGGAACAGACCCCAAGCGGGGGTCCGAGGTCAGGAGGTACCCCGAGGAGAGGAGATGAAGCTAGATGTGCTTGGTTGCCCACTTCAGATGGTCCTAAGCTGCGAGTCGAGGAGTTCGGAGGGGATCGAATGGTGGCCAGAAGACTTCAGTAATTGAGCTCCAACGGTTGTGCACGAAGTGGTTTGGACTTTGATATGTTTGGCGCCTTTTCTTTATTTTTTTTCCTTCATATATACTGTATCATTATTAATCACTTAGTTATAGTAACCTTTATAAATTGTACTCATTTAATCGCATATGGTGTACTGTCTGTTTTTGGGTGAGGTGGGGACATCACACAGCATCCACACCAGCTGTTTGCCCAGTTTGGCGGGGCCGAAGGCTGCTCCCCCTAGACGAGAACGAGCTGAGCGAGCCTGAGGCGACCCAGGGGGTTACAGGAGTCCAAGTTTAAGTTTAATTGTTAATTAAGCCATCGTGACTGCAACCAAATGAAACAGTGTTACTCCAGGCACCTGGTGCAAAACACAGCACCAAGACTCACACACAGCACAGGCACACAAGACAGCAGTAAAATGCAATCACATAAAAAAATCCACTCTAACTTCCGGGATTACATGGGTGTTGAATTGGCTTCTACAGCCACCAGTGGACCCACTGATAGAAAACCCCTTAAAAAATATCACAGTCAACTCAAGTGATGACACTACAGCTCTCTCCGAAACAGCTTGTGTTAAACTTTCCTTGTACGCAGTCTCTTTAAAGACAAAGACCTGTTTGTTTCCAGAAACTTGCTGAAAACAACAGAATTGTTGGTCACTATCCAGCCACAGCTGTAGCTTCTGGTCATGAAGTGGTGATCTCAGTTTAGTTCTGTGAAATTCAGTACGAAGACCTTTGGAAGAGGCAATGGACTCTCCTGGTACATTTTCCAGGAAGAACTGAAGGATTTTTTCTGACCTCCAGCTCACTCCTCTTATTGCCTCATATTATCCTGTTTCCCCGGCATGAGGACAAGACCAGCAGATGTTATCTCTGAAAACTGGCTGCATATCAGACCATCTTCGGTCGAAGGATAAAGTTGTCATAAGTCGAGTGTTGAATCAGGACCCAAATGCAGGACAGACACTGGAGTCCTGGAAACAGGACGAGACGGAACCCAAGGACGAGACAGGATGCAGTCTAGGCAGGGGAAGCAGGACCAGGATGAGGGACTGGGAACAAGGAGCCTGGGGTGGACTCCAAGCCCGAGACTGGAGAAGGACCCAGAACCTGGGTCTTGTCTCGGGCTCAGACCCCCAAACCCAGGCAAGGACACAATGAGGCTTGGCTAGGGACTTGTGTCTTGAGGCTTGGCTAGAGGCTGCAGGCTGGCTCGAGGCTCGAGGCTGGAACTAGGGGTAGACTAGGAACTGTACCTCAACATGGAGCCAAGACTTATCCTCCAACAAGCCAGGACTCATCTTTAACAGGACACTGATATGAGAGAGGGCAGAACACAGACATAGAGCCAGGACTTATCCACCAACAAGCCAGGACTCATCTACAACTCCACACCAAGGTGGGGCAGGACCATCCATCAGGTAACAGCAGAACAGCCTGACTTATCCAACAGAGGCAAAGACAAGACTGATCCCCCTGCAGGGCAACAGCAGAACAGCCAGACTTACCCCACAGGGGCAAGGACAGGAAGAGACAAACACCAAGGAATAAGAAACAGTTCCACCTCTGCATCGGGGTAGTTCCGAGTAGCCGTCACGGCCAGCAGCCTTGGCTGGCTATGGAAACAAACAGATCCCTACCTAGCTCAGAGTGGCTGATGGCCACCCAGCTGACCCAGGAAACAATTGAATCCATACCACAATGACCACTCCGACTACTACCAGCAAGGCTCCCAAGAAGCCATGGTTCTCCAACACAGCCCCAAGGATGGCAAGAGTCCATTCTAGCCTTCCACCAGCCATCTATACCATGAAACTCTTGACAATACCAGGGCCACTTATATTCCCAGTTCCAATATGAGCCTCAGGTGTTTCTGGTTAAGTCCAACCACAGCAAGGGACCGCCGGAAAACCCGGAGTCCGGAGACCGCGGACCGGACCATGGACTTCGGACTGAACCACCACAGAAGTAAGTTATGAAGTCATACAACATGGACCCAAGTTCTTCAGCCCAATTCATCCATGCTGATGGAATTGCTGAATGAGCTTGCCCCATTCATCCCCATTTGGCTCAACAGACCTCCTAACTTCTCATATCTATATACTACTGTAAATGGATTTTAAATGTTGCTAATGCACCCACCTCAACCACTATTTCTGGTGGCCCAATTTAAATAAGTGTCACCATTTCCATGGAGAAGCCGTCCCTGGCTCTCACCTCCGATCTTAAACCTATGCCCTCTTGTACATAGCACCTCCTCCCTGGGTAGGAATGAACATTCCAAAGGAGAGGTAGAGAGGGGAGAGGTTAGGGAAGGAAATCGAAGCTACAAATTAGGAGCAGAAATAGGTCCCTTGAATCTGCCCTGCGCCCTTCAATTCCATCATAGCTGGTAAGAGACAACACACAAACCTTTGGAAAAACTCAACAGGTCAGACGGCATCTATGGAAACAGCCCAGAATTTCAGGTGGTGACGAAAGAGCATACAGGAGTGAGATATGCCAACTAGTGGAGTGGTGTCACAGCAACAACCTGGCACTCAACGTCAGTAAGGTGTAAGAACTGACTGTGGACTTCAGGAAGGTAAGATGAAGGAACACGTAACAATCCTCACAGAGGGATCAGAAGTGGAGAGAGTGAGCAGCTTTAAGTTCCTGGGTGTCAAGATCTCTGAGGATCTAACCCAGACTCATATTGATGTAGTTATAAAGAAGGCAAGAGAGTGGCTAGACTTTATTAGGAGTTTAAAGAGATTTGGCATGTCAACAAGTACACAAACTTCTATATTTGTACCATGGAGAGCAGTCTGACAGGCTGCATCACTGTCTGGTATGGAGGGGCTACTGCACAGGACTGAAAGAAGTTGCAGAAGGTTGTAAATCTAGTCAGCTCTATCTTGGGCACTAGCCTACAATGTACCCAAGACATCTTTAGGGAGCGATGTCTCAGAAAGGCAGTGTCCATTATTAATGACCTCCAGCACCCAGGGCATCCCCTTTTCTCACTGTTGCCATCAGGTAGGAGATACAGAAGCCTGAAGGCACACGTTCAGCGATTCAGGAACAGCTTCTTCCCCTCTGCCATCCGATTCCTAAATGGACATTGAATCTTTGGACACTACCTCACCTTTTTTTTAATATACAGTATTTCTGTTTTTGCACATTTTTAAAATCTATTCTATATATGTAATTGATTTACTTGTTTATTTGTTATTATTATTTTTTTTATTTTATTATTTTTTTCTCTGCTAGATCATGTATTGCATTGAACTGCTGCTGCTAGGTTAACAAATTTTACGTCACATGCCGGTGATAATAAACCTGATTCTGATTCAGCGTTCCGAATCAAGAAACCTTCGCCTGGGCTGAAAGATAAGAGAGGTGATACCCAGTATAAAGGTCTAAGGGAAGGGGTGATGTAAGAATTGGGGGTAGGTAGATTAGGGATGGGGGGAGTGGGAGGGTGGCAGAAGTTTGGAGGGAATAAGACGACACAGTGACAATGGGCTGAAGATGATAACCTTGTTAAGGGCTTAGCACTGCACTTTAGCATTACATTCTGCATTCTGTTATTGCTTTCCCTTGGACTGCCTTGATGCACTGCTGTCTAGAAATTATCTGCACCTTGGTTCATGTGACAGTAATAAGCTAATTTACCAATTTATAGAGGGAGGTGGAGCTCAGAATGAAGGGAAGGAGATGGGGAGAGGAACCAGTGGGAAGTGTATAGGTGATGGGCAGAGGGAGACATTGAGGAAGGGGAAAGAGTGGTGCATCCAGGTGTACCAGGAGGAAAGATAAAAGAGAAAAGGGACAGGGATGCAGCGGTTAACAAAAATGAGGAAAAAAATTGGTGCTTCTGCCACCAGGTTGGAGAATACCCAGGGGGAATTTGAGGTGCTGTTCCTCTCACCCCAAAACATCGTCTGTTTCCTCCGTAGATGTTGCCCGATCTGCTGAGTCCCTTCAACAGTTTGTGCATTAATCCACATTTCAGCATCGGTTTTAGGGTTAGGGTTAGGCTCTTGTTGCTCCATGGCTGATAGCAACCTCAGCTCCTTGTTCTCATCTAACCACAGTAACACTGTGTTGACCATTCATCAATGGAACTCACTACGCATCTCCTAATAAATCAAAGTTCGTATTTTTCTTCAAGCATGTGGCAAGAACAAACTCAGTTGGTTTATCTACTTCCACTCTCCTTGACACATTTGAGTTTGATGTTTTCTTCTATATTTTAATTTCTTCATGGCCATCAAATGGAGTCTCTTGCTAAACAGGAACCTATTTATCTCTACCATAAAGAGTAGTCACAGCCCTTTGAGGAACAGTTCCAAAGACTCACCACCTCCGCTTTAAAAGGCGACATCTTAGTCTGAGTTGTGGATTGTCCCACATTTCTCGGGAGTGCCGAAGTCTGAGGGGTGATGTGATAGAAATCTATAAAATGAGAGAGGTATAGGTAGGGTAGGTAGTCTTTTTATTCAGGGTGGAAATGTCAAATACTATCAGCCATTACTGTCTAGTTTGGTGTAGAATCCTCTCACATTATACAAAAAAATACAGCAAACTGTTAGGACAGCAGGAAAAGCCATTGGCTGTAGTCTACCATCCCTTGGTATCTTTGAGTTCTCCAATGCACAAAGAACAGTTGAAATGGCTGTGTCAATGGGACAGCAAATAGAGGTACAATTGAGTTGCAGCCAGGAATGAACGTGAGTGTCACAACACTCCTGTGACATTGTCAATTCCCTTTTCTCGTTTGCTTTCAGTTGAATCTATTGCATGGGATGTGGCATGTAAACGGTGGGTGATTCTCCAATCAAGTTGCAGTCTCAGCTAATCACACCCCACAATGCTGACCCTCCTGTTTTTACCACATACAAGCTCATACAATCTCAATTTTAAAACCCCTTTGCTTTGGTGTATGTGAGCTCCTGCTGCAGCAGCAACATAATTTGTTTGGCCTGGCTGGTTTCTATTTAGACATTGCAATTTTATTCACACTCACTTTCATTCCTGACAGCAACTCAATTGCATCTCTATTTGCTGTTTCCATTGATACAGCGATTTCAACTGCTCTTGTGCTTCCATGAGAAGTCATATTTGAATGCTTTCTTGTAAGATTGCACAGGCTAAACAATCTTTCTGTGCATTATTAAGCCCATTAGCGAACTATTAAAGCTCAAATAACTCGTTCAATTCATCCATGTAAGCTGAAATGGACTCCCCTTCCTTTTTATTCTGCATATAAAACTAAAGAATTCTGCAATCAACAATGGTTTTGTTTCTAAATGTTCTAGCATTATTTTCACGATATCAGCAAAACTCATTTCTGCTAGCTTGGTTGGTGCAGTTAAACTTCAAAGCAAACTGTATGCCTTTAAACCTAATGCACTCATCAAATTTGGTACTTGTTTCTCATTGGCTATTTCATTTGCTTTAAAATACTGCTCAGTTAGTTCAGTATACATTTTCCAGTTATCTCTGACGTAAGTGAATGTGTCTATCTTTCCAATGTAGACAACTATTTCTGTTTCTTTTTCTTAATTTCTGATTGTTATCACCGGTACTCATTGTTTATGAACCTGTGAATCTGTCTGTTTACTGCCTTTAAGTATTTTACTCAATCATCTTTCCTTTGGTGAAGAAACATGTGTTGTGCATTTTTTTAAATTTGAATGCCTCGCTGCTCTTCAGCAGGGTCAGTGGTTCATTTAAAAATCTCTGAGGATCTAACATGGTCCCAAAATATCAATGCAGCTATAGAGTAGGAAAGACAGTAGCTATCTTTCATTAGGAGTTTAAAGAGATTCAATTTGTCAAATAAAACACTTGAAAGCTTCTATAGATGTACCGTTCTGACATTCTGAGAGGCTGTGATGTCTATTCCTATTACTCAGAACATGCCCTCGTCTCGTTGCTGCCATCGGGAAGGAGCTACAGAAGACTGAAGGCACACACTCAGCGAGTCAGGAGCAGTTTCTTTCCCTCTGCCCTCTGATTCCTGAATGGACATTGAACCCATGAACACTATCTCACTTTTTCTTTAGTATATATTAATTCTGATTTGCACTATTTTTAAACTATTCAATATACATATATATATACTTTCTGCAATTGATTAACTTGGTTATTTATTTTTTTTCTATATAATCATGTATTGCATTGTACTGCTGCAGCTAAGTTAAAAAAAATTTCACGGCACATGCCGTCGATAATAAAACCTGATTCTGATTCATAAAAGTTCCTCATCACCACTGTTATGTTTTCTAACTCCAAAAAAAAATAATTGAAAGGAAACGATTGGAGCCCAGCAATTACTCTTGTACTTCATTTTCACTTTAAGCAAGGCACACACATTACACATGGTAGCATCATGATATATGCAATTCAGAATTTTTTACATAAAACATGCAATGAATTATGCAAACGAACAAAAATGCTTAATCAAACAATATTATTCAAATACTATAGAAATAGTAAATACACACATTTTGTATGTGAAAACACTCTCTCCACGTACACTTTGGGATACATGAATGACATTTGTTGCCTCTCCCCTTTCTAAATTCCAGCACATACGAACATAACCTGTGTAACCTTCCCCCTCCCCATTCTGTTTCTCACCTTTCTAGTCCCACAATGATCTTGTCTATCTCTGCAACACCAGCCAACTCGATTTTGTAATCTGCTATACATTTGGCAACACTTCGAAAGTATGCCATTAGCTATAAAGTACCTTTTTCTGTATTGTGAGTTCCCCGATTTCAATTTATACAAATGAAAAACTACCAGAAACTTTCTTTGTATTTATCTTATATTCTGCTTCCATCAGCATACAATCCTGTCACGTTTTTGGCGGAGGCATTTTACTTAGTAAGATCAATTTAATCAATATCTCCATTAATATATTAAATCTTGAAATTATCAAGGACATTGATTTTACTGTAACATATGCAGTTAACTATTGATCTCAGAGGTGAAACATTCCCCATGTACAGGACTACTTTTATTAAGGGTTAATCTGCATTGATTACTGGCTAGCCTCAATTTGAAAGTATTTGGAATAACCAGTGGTCCATTTACTAAAAGTCGGAGACTTCAGCATTCCAACTTACTCTGCCTTTTGTGATTCTTTTCATAGGATACCTGATTCCTTGATAAGGCCATAAGATATAGGAGCAGAATTAGGCCATTTGGGCCATTGAGTCCATTTTCCCTCTCAGCTCCAGTCTCTTGCCTTCTCTCCTTTTCCCTTCATGCTTTGACTAATCAAGAATCTAACAACTTCTGCCTTAAATATATCCAATGAGTTGACCTCCACAGCCACTTCTGCCAGTAAATTCCACAGATTCACCACTCTCTGGCTTAAATCAATTCTTCATCATCTCTGTTCTAAATGGTCATCCCTCTATTCTGAGGCTGTGTCTTCAGATCTTAGACTCCCCCACCACAGGAAACATCCTCTCCACATCTACTCTATTGAGGCTGTTCAACATTCGATAGGCTTCAATGATGTTATCCCTCATTCTCCTGAGTTGCAGAGAGTAGAGACCCAGACCCATCAAACACTCTTCATCTGACAAGCCATTCAATTGAGGAATCATTTTCGTGAACCTCCTTTGGACCCTCTTCAAAGACAATACATCTTTTCATAGATAATGGGCCCAGAACTGCTCACAAGTGAGACCTCACCAGTGCTTTATAAAACCTCAACATTACATCTTTGCTTTTTTATTCTAGTCCTCTTGAAATGAACGCCAACATCGTATTTCCTTTTCTGACCACCGACTCAACCTGCAAATTGACATCTAGTTAATTATTTTCTTACCAGAATGAATAAATTTGCATTTCTGAACATTATACTCTATTGGCCAGGTCTTTGTCCATTTACTTAACCTGTCAATATCCTCCTGCGACCTCCTTATCTCCTTCAGAATCAGGTTTATTACCATTGGCATATGTTGTGAAATTTGTTGCTTTTTTGACACCAGCAGACTGAGTGCAAATTACCATAAAGAAACAAACTGAATAAATAGTGCAAAAGAGAATGGTGAAGTAGTGTTCATTTGTCCGTGCGCCATTCAGGAATCCATTGTCAGAGGAAAAGTAAAACATTGTGTGTCTTCAGGCTTCTGTACCTCCTACCTGATGGTAGTAATGAGAAGAGGGCATGTTCCAGATGGTGAGGGTTCTTAATAATGGATGCCGCCATCTTGAAGCACCGACTTTTGAAGATGTCCTCGATGGTGGGGAGAGTTGTGCCTGTGATGGAGTTGGCTATGTCTACAACTCCTGGGCAGCCTTTTTTAATCCTATGTATTGGAGCCTCCAATACCTGGTGTTGATGCAGCCGGTGGGAATATTCTCCACCGTACATCTGTAGAAATTTGCTAGAGTCTTTGGTGACAATTGCTCGAGTCTTTGGTCTTGAGAGTGTGGAATGAGCTGCCAGCGTGATTGGTGTATGCAAGCTCAATGTCATCATTTAAGGAATGTTCTGATAAGTACGTGGATGGCAGAGGGGTGAAAGGCTTTGGTCCAGGTACAGGTTGATGGGACTGGACAGTTCAAGTGGTTCAGCGCAGATTAGATGGGTTTATGAGCTGTATTTTTCTAAGACTCTATGACTTTAGACGTAAAAAATCCCCTCAAACTCCTAATGAAGTGTAGCCACTGGCATGCATTCTTTGAGATTGTATCAGTATGTTGGGCTCAGGATAGATGCCCTGAGATGTTGACGCACAGGAACTTGAACTTTCAGCCAAATAATCTGCCCACCTTTGTGTCAGTGGCAAATAGAGCAACCATGCCTTTTGGTGGTGCCTCCATCCAGGCTTTTGATATAAGTCATAAAAAAAACATCAACACTGTTCCATGTGGTACACCACTCATCACCAAGGATCTCACGTGGTCAGTACATACTGACTGTGTGGCAAAAAACGCACAACTGCGCCTCTTTCACCTCAAACGGTTGAAGAACTTTGGTATGGGTCCCCAGATCCTAAGAACTTTCTACAGGGGCACAATTGAGAGCATCCTGACTGGCTGCATCACTGCCTGGTATGGGAACTGTACCTCCCTCAATCACAGGACTCTGCAGAGAGTGGTGTGGACAGCCCAGCACATCTGTAGATGTGAACTTCCCACTATTTAGGACATTTACAAAGACAGGTGTGTAAAAAGGGCCCAAAGCATCATTGGGGACCCGAGTCACCCCAATGCCAAACTGTTCCAGCTGCTACCATCCGGGAAACGGTACCGCAGCATAAAAGCCAGGACCAACAGGCTCCGGGACAGTTTCCTCCAGCAGGCCATCAGACTGATGAACTCACGCTTACTTGGCTGTACTCTATATTACACTGACTGTTCTATTTATTGTAAATTCTTATAAATTACTATGATTGCACATTGCACATTTAGATGGAGATGTAATGTAAAGATTTTTACTCCTCGTGTGTATAAACGCTGTAAGTAATAAAGCCAATTCAATTCAATTCAATATTCAATTCATTCCATGTTCCCATATAAAGGCCCATTCACTCATAACTCCGTTTCTGTCAGCTGGGCAATCTTCTAGCCACACCAATGTGTAAAGTCTACATCATACACTTATATTTTTCACAATAATCTTTGATCTTATCACATGCTTCTGGATATCCGGGTATAGTACATTCAGTGGTTAGCTGATATTTACCACCCGAATTATGTTTTTCAGAAGCTGCTAATAAATTTGTCAAATATTAATTCTTTTTCATAAAACCTCATTAACTTTGCTTTATTTTTTTCAAAATGCCTGACTGTAATATCTTTAGGAGAGCTTCCAGTACTCTCCCTGTGACAGATGCAAGGATAGTTTGTCATTTGAACCATAAGTAGAGAATGTTGGGGAAAACAACTGATCAGGTCAGGCAGAATCTGTGGAAAGAGAAATACTTATAATGTCTGAGAGTCTGGTTAAATATTGCAGACCCAAACTGTTGGCTGTTTCTCCTTTCTTGGATGCTGGTTGATCTGTTGAGTTTTACCACATTTTCAGGTTGAGTGTCAGCTTTCCAGCATCTGCAGCTTTTGAGTTCTATTGTCTGTACCTTCCTGTTTTCTGCTTTCTCTCTGTTTGTTAATAAAGGGGTTACATTTGTTCCTTTACAGCTCCTCTCCAAATTTCACAGGGTTCCACTCGTATGAACCATTCTTAAGCCGAACCATCCATGAATCAGAAATACGGCCACGCACCAAGTTCCCACTCAGCAGAAGATGCCTGAAGCCCTGCAAATCAATCCTGCTGGTCTCCTTAGTGTTTGCTCATATATACAGGCCCTAAGTAAGTCAGACACTTGTAAGCTGGGAAGGGTCTGCAATAAACATTTGCCGAATTAAAACCAACCATCATACTGACTGCTTCATTGGAGACTTCTTTGATGAAACCCTCCCAAACTTTTCACCCGGAGAGTTGTGGATCTGTGGAATGCTCTGCCTCAGAAGGCAATGGAGGCCAATTCTCTAGATGCTTTCAAGAAAGAGTTAGATAGAATTCTTAAAGATAGGGATATGGGGAGAAGGCAGGAACGGAGTACTGATTGTGGATGATCAGCCACGATCACAGTGAATGGCGGTGCTGGCTAGAAGGGCCGAATGGCCTACTCCTGCACCTACTGTCTATTGTCTATTATTGTCAAACTAGAGGACACCCATTTTCTCAGTTCCCTGTCCTTGATGACAAATCTTTCACTGTCTCTCTCTCCCGTCTAATTCTTGATTTACAGCTATTTCCAGTATTTTCAATGACTTTGTGCAATTTTGTACTTTTTCTTTCATTTTTTTATTCTCTTGAAATTGTTCAGTTAAACATAGATAATGCATCATCTGTTTGGAATTATCTTTCTGGCCAAAATGAATCAAAGTTATGTGTATTTTCAAAGATCTCCTTAAACATATGTTACTGCACCCTGTCTGACTGATTCTTTTACCTAACTTGCCAGTTCATATCTGCGGGCTCTGTTTTTATTGTCAGGGAATATTCTGGAATTATGAGAATATAGTAGATATTAATTCAAACAAGTAGTCTTCAGCTCTTGATGTAAATTTTAAATTGCAGGCAGTAAGTTGAAGGTTAAAGAACAAACCTAGAGATATGATTTGCAAAATGACCATGAGACATTTGCATATACATCAGTGACATATTAAGACAATGGGGTTATGTTAATTGGCTTGATTGAGATCATGGCATCCTTTGCTGTTTAAATAATTCATTACAGGCTATATGTAAAAATAAGTGAAACGTATATGTCATGATGCTACCATGTGATACGTGCATGCCTTGCTTAAAGTAAAAATGAAATTACACTCAGATTCCGAGCTTCCTTGTTTTCCTTTCAATTGGTTTCATGTTTTGGAGTTACAATACAGAGCAAATATGAGGGGAGTTAAGGAGGTAATGAGAGTGTTTGATTACTGCCTCAACTTCATACCAGGACTTTCAGCACTGATGTGCTTTGGTCAAAGGAGGGAAACCTCCTTTGGAGGAAGTAAAGTGGGGGGGGGGAGGTGGCAGTCAGTAGAAGAGATGGCCTTCACAGATATAACAAAAGCCCAAGTTTCTGAACCTTCTTTAGGATTGCCGGCCGTGAGTCGCCCCTTTCACCTTTACTGGGAGGGTACTACAGTGCGGAAATGGTACCGGACCACAGGAATACAGCAAAGACCAGTAACACGCGATTCAATAAAACTGACTCCTATTGTAGTCAGAATTCCTTGGTGTTCTGCGACTTTGGGCTGTGCGGGTTTGTGAGCCTGTGACAGTGGTGGGGCAGTTCACATTACACACGCCACACACCATTGTAGAGCTCCTGAATACAGAGAGACTGAGAGCAGTCACAGGCCGTCAGAGGGCAGCTCGGGAGGCAGTCCTCATCCCCAAAGACACACTGAGTGAGATATCCTAACTGACGATGAGACACACAAACATCAGCTGGAAGTAGAGGAGAAGGAAGATACTGGTGTAAAGGAAAAACCACTGGATGGGGTTCTGGAGGTACGTAGAGGAAAGCCACAGAACATGGTGACAGTGACAGGAAAGGAATTAGCTGCAGCAGCCCTGCTGGGAGGACGCTCAGCTCAGGAGGCAGAACACTACGGGGCAGTGGGGGGTGGGGGGGGAAGTAAACGTGTACACAGACAGCAGGTATGCCCCTTGGTCTGGTGCATGATGGCAAGGGCAGGGAAGGGGTTCATAATCTCAATAGGCGCAGGTATTCAACACGGACGCCTAATACAAGAACCACTAAAAGCTGTGAAGTTGCCTGCAGATGTAACAGTGATTAGAGGCTCACCAGAGAGTGAAAAGGGGATAAATGAAATTGAAATTGCCAGCGTAGGAGGAACACCTACCGAAGTCAATCTAGTAAAATTATATGGGGACGTGGAGGCAGAGGAGAAGGAGAATTGGAGACGGGAAGGAGCAAGGGAGGGACTGGATGGTAGCTGGATACATGGGGGAGGAGTTGCTGTTACAGCATGTATTAGGCAGATACTGCGAGTGATATCGCGGGGTGATGCATCAGGCCTGAGAGAACATGGTGCCCCTGCCAACAAGCAGGGGGAAAAGCCACCGCCTAGAGATCACCCAGTGGACAGAGGCTTTCCCCACAAGAGATTGTACTGCCAGCACCACAGGAGGGGTTTTCGCTCGGGAGACCCTCTCCAGGTGGGTAACCCCAGGCAACGTAGAGATATCAGGGAGCAGATATCACAGAGGAAGTGAAGAAGGGAATAAGCAATCTGGTTCTGCATATTCCATGCACCTGCCCACACTCAGAGCTCAGGAATGATAGAAAGGATGAACCGAGCACTCGACTGCCTTAGCTAAAGCTACAATAAAGAAGAGATGGGTTGACGAATTACAAGGAATCTTGATTTATGAAGTCAATGTGCCAAAAGTACTCTTCTCTTTATGACCCTCTCTACCTGTGGATACCTTCCAACAACTTTCCCGCTACTGATATCAGGCTCACCGGCCTATAACTTGCTGGTTTATAGGCCTTCAAACTTTGACTCCTCATCTTCTTTTCTCCAGTCCTGATAAAGGTCTTGGCCCAAAACATCAACTATACTATTTTCCAAAGATAGTGCCTGACCTGCTGAGTTCCTCTGACATTTTGTGTGTGTTACTATAATTTCCTTCTTTTAGAACATAAGACCACAAGACATAGGAGCAGAATTAGGCCATTTGGCCCATCGAGTTTGCTCCGCCATTCAGTCATGGCTGATCCTTTTTCACTCCTCCCCAGCCCCACTTCCTGGCTTCTCCCCGTAACCTTCGAAGCCATGGCCAATCAAGAACTTATCAATCTCCATATTAAATACACCCAACAACCTGGCCTCCACAGCTGCCTGTGGTAACAAATTCCACAAATTCATTACCCTCTGGCTAAAGAAATTTCTCTGCAACTCTGTTTTAAATTGACACTCCTCTATCCTGAGGCTGTGCCCTCTTGTCCTAGACTCCCCCACCATGGGAAACATCCTTTCTACAGCTACTCTGTCTAGGCTTTTCAACGCTCAAAAGATATCAATGAGATTCTCCCTCATCCTTCTAAGTTCCAATGTGTACAGACCCAGGGCTAACAAATGTTCCTCATATGATAACCCTTTCATTCCCAGAATCATCTTTGTGAACCTGTTCTGAACCCTCTCCAATGCCAGCACATCTTTACTTAGATGAGGGGCCCAAAACTGTTCACAATACTCAAGGTGAGGCCTCACCAGTGCCTTATAAAGCCTCAGCATCACATCCCTGCTCTTGTATTCTAGACCTCTTGAAATGAATGCTAACATTGCATTTGCCTTCCTCACCACTGACTGTACCTGCAAGTTAACCGTTAGGGTGTTATGTACAAGGACTCCCAAACCCTTTTGCTTCTCAGATTTTTGGATTTTCTCCCCATTTAGAAAATAGTCTGCACAATTATTTCTTCAACCAAAGTGCATGACCATGCATTTTTCATCATTGTATTTCATTTGCCACTTTCTTGCCCATTCTCCTTATTTGTCTAAGTCCTTCTGCATCTTACCAGTTTCCTCAACAATACCTACCCCTCCACCAATATTCGTATCATCTGCAAACATGGCAACAAAGCCATCTATTCCATCATTGAAAACATTGAATTTGTAGCATAAAAAGAAGCGTCCCTACACCAACCCCTGTGGAACACCACTAGTCACTGGCAGCCAACCAGAAAAGGATCCTTTTATTCTTATTCACTGCCTCCTACTAATCAGACAATGTTCTAACCATGCCAGTAACTTTCCTGTAATACCATGGGTTCTAACTTCGTAAGCAGTCTCGTGTGTGGCACCTTGTCAAAGGCCTTCTGAAACTCCAAATATACAACATCCACTACATCCCCTTTATTGATCCTACTTGTAATCTCCTCAAAGAATTGCAATAGGTTTGTCAGGCAAATTTTCTCTTAAGGAAACCATACTGACTTTGTCCTATCTTGTCCTGTACTTCATGATCACCAAGTACTCCTAGATCTCATCCTTAATTATTGACTTCAACATCTTGCCAACCACTGAGGTCAGGTTAACTGGTCTATAATTTCCTCTCTGCTGCCTTCCTCCTTTCTTAAAGAGTGGAGTGACAATTGCAATTTTCCATTCTTCTTGAAAGTGATTTTTGAAAGATCATTACTATTGCCTCCACAATCTCTACTGTTACCTCCTTCAGAACTCTAGGGTGCAGTTCATCTGGTCTGGGTGACTTATATAGCTGGAAGTTTTTGAGCACCTTCTCTCTTGTAATAGTAACTGCACTCACTTCACGTCCCTCAACCCTTCAACATCCGGCACACTGCTAGTGTCTTCCTCAGTGAAGACTGATGCAAAATACTCATTTAGTTCAGCAGCCATCTCCTTGTCTCCAATTATTATTTCTCCAGCCTTACTTTCTAGCAGTCCTATATCCACTCTCATCTCCCTAACTTTCATATACTTGGAAAAATTTTTACTATCCATTTTGATATTGTTAGCTAGCTTGCTTTCATATTTCATCACTTCCCTCCTAATGATTCTTTTAGTTGCTTTCTGGAGGCTTTTAAAAGCTTTCCAATCCTCTAAATTCCTGCTAGTTTTGTCATAAGGGGACAGGAGGCTGGACCCAAGTGCAGGACACAGGCACTGAAGTACTAGGGGCAGGACGGGAACAACTAAAAGATAGACAAGATGTGGTGACCGTGGTGTGCATGAGGGATGTGACGTTCAAGGTGATTCTGGGGTTCTGGGAGAGTCTTAGAGTTCAGGCAAGGCAGGATCTTGGAGTTCAGGCAGGGGCTAGGAGATCACTAGGCAGGCCACATAACTCCTGGGCAGGGCCCGGACCTCCCAGGCAGGAACACAGGGGCCTGAACAGGCCGCAGGGCACCTGGGTAAGTTGCAGAGCACAACCCATCAGCAACAAGGGATAGAAAGGGGCAGAGTCCCCCACCAGGCAACGACAGTCCAGCCAGGCTTGCCCAACAGAGGCAATGGATAGGAAGGAAACTAGGTCCAGGGTGACTGCTAGACTTACTCAAAGAATTCATCTTTAACCAGGGGTACTCCAAGCCAGAGGAACAGGGTAAGCAAAACAACTCCACTCAGTCCCAAAGCCCCCTATATACACCGCCAGCCAATGGGCATCAGGTGCACCTCCTTGAGATTCAACAAGCCACGATGATCCACAGGTGTGACTAATTGGACTCAAGGGCAAAAGGAGGGACGGCTACAAGACCCGGAGTCCGGAGTCCGCGGACCGGATCAAGACCCAGAATGCGGGCTCCAGACCAGACCACAACAAGTTTATGCTTTATTGTATGTCCTCTCTTTGGCTTTTAGATACTTTCCCTGTCAGCCAGAGTTGTACTATTTTGCAACTTGAGTATTTCTTCATTTTTGGAATATATCTATCCTGCACCTTCCTCTTTTTTTCCAGAAACTCACACCATTGCTGCTCTGCTGACATCCCTGACAGCAGCTCCTTCCAATTTACTTTGGCCAACTCATCTCTCACACCACTGTAATTTCCCTTACTCCACAGAAATACTGCTACATCAGACTTTCTCCCTATCAAATTTCAAGTTGAACTCAATCATATTACGATCACTGTCTCCTAAGTGTTCCTTTACCTTAAGCTCCTAATCACCTCCGGTTCATTATATAACACCGAATCCAGTATAGCTGATCCCCTGGAGGCTCAGCAACAAACTGCTCTAAAAAGCCATCTCTTAGGCATTCAACAAACTCACTCTCTTGAGATCCATTACCAACCTAATTTTCCCAATCTACCTGCAAGTTAAAATCTCCCATGACTATCATAACATTGCCCTTTTGACACGCCTTTTTTATTTCCCGTTTTAATCTGTGGTCCACATCCCAGCTACCATTTGGAGGCCCGTGTATAACTACCATCATGGTTCTTTTACTCTTGCAGTTTCTTAACTCAACCCACAAGGATTCAACATCTTCCGATCATATGTCACAAATTTCTACTGATTCAATGCCATTCTTCACCAGTAGAGCCACACCATCACCTCTGCCTACCTTCCTATCCCCCCAATATAACGTGGAACCTTGGACATTCAGCTCCCAACTACAACCATCCTTCAGCCATGATTCAGTGATGGCCACAACATCATACCTGGCAATCTGTAATCATGCAACAAGCTCATCCACCTTATTCCCTATACTCCGTGCATTGCGATATAACACTTTCAGTACTGTATCTGCATCCCTAATGCACTGATACTCACCTGCTGGCAGCAATTTTGCCCTATAATCTGCCTGATCTACCTGACAGTCTGACTGCATGCTCTCTTTGCTTTTTCATCATCCATCCTATCTTGAGTCCTTTCACTCGGGTTGCCAAACCCCTGCCAAATAAGTTTAAACCCTCCCCAACAGCTCTAACAAACCTGCCCATGAGAATATTGGTCCACCTCAGGTTCAGGCGCAACCTGTCCCTTTTGTACAAGTTATACCTCCCCAGAAGAGATCCCAATGATCCAAGAACCTGAAGCTGTACCCCTTGCATCGGCTTCTCAGTCACACATTTATCTGCCAAACCATCCTGTTTCTACCCTCCCTGGTGAGTGGCACAGGCTGCAATCCAGAAATGACTACACTGGAGGTCCCCATTCTCAGCTTTCTGCTTATCTCTCCAAATTCTCTCTTTCCTCTTTGCTTTTCCTTCCTTTGTCATTGGTACCAATATGTACCAAAACATCTGGCTGCCCTCCCTCTCCTCCAAAATTTTTAGAGCCTTTCTTAAACAGTGGAACAACATTAGCTATCCTCCAATCCTCTGATACATCACTTGTCATTAAAGATTATTTAAATAACTCTGCTAGGGCACCGACATCTTTGGCACTTGCTTCCCTCAAGGTCCGAGACAGCATGTTGTCAGACCTTGGGGATTTATCCTCCGTAACTTGCCTCAGAATAGTAAACGTCTCCTCCTTTGTAATCTGTATAGGGTCCATGAAGTTGATGCTGCTTCTCTTCTCCTCTTCAGACTCTGTGTCTGTCTTCTCTCATAAATACAGATGCTAAGAATCAATCTAAGATCTCCCCATCTCTTTTGGCTCCACACATGGATTACTATTTCAATCTTCTGGAGGACTAAATTTGTCCCTTGCAATCCTTTTGCAATTAACATATCTGTAGAATCCCTTAGGATTCTGCTTTGCCTGCTAGGACAACCTTGTGCTTGCTTTTGGCCCTCATTTCTTTCTTTCTTAAGTGTTCTCTTGCATTCCTACTCCATTAGCACCTCATGTGATCCTACCTGCCTATTCCTGCTATGGACTTTTTATCTTAACCAGGCCCTCAATATTTCTTGAAAACCAAGGTTCCCTAAACATGTTAATTTACCTTTTATTTTAATGACACATGCAAGCTTTGTCCTCTCAACATTTCATTTTTGAACACTTACCAACTACAGCTTTGCCAGAAATCAGCCTGTCCGAATCCACATTTGCCAGATCCTTTCTGATACCATCAGAATTGGCCTTTCTCCAATTTAGAATATCAGCCCTTGACCATACTTAACTTTTTGCCTATTTACTTCAAAACTACTGGCATTGTGATCACTAGATTCAAAATGTTCCCCGACACAAATGTTTGGCACCTGCCCTGTCTCACTCCCTCATAGCAGATCAAGTATTGCATGCTCTCTTGTTGGGACTTCTACATACTGATTAAGAAAACTTTCCTGAACACATCTGACAAACTCTATTCCTTCTAGTCTCTTTACAGTATGGGAGTCCTAGTCAATATGTGGAAAGTGAAAATCACCAACTATAACAAGCTTATGTTTCTTGCAACAGTCTTAGATCTCTTTACAAATTTGTTCCTCTAAATCCCTAGGACTGTTGAGCAGTCTGTAATATAGCCCCATTAACATGGTCATACCTTTCTTATTTCTCAGTTCCACCCACAGCACTTCACTAGACAAGTTTATTCAAATAGGCACTAGCGAAACTCTCCTATAGACCAATCAAAGGGACTGAGAGACTTGTCAGATTCTTCTGTCAATCTTCCATCACGACATGGAGTGGGAATGTTACCTGTGAACCAGAAACGAAATACCTCACTGTGTCCCTGCCCTCAGGGTAACTACTGACAGCCACTACTGAGTTTTAGTTAGCAGATATTGAAGCGGCAATGATAAGGATATGTAAACTGCCATGGGCCTGCAGGGAAGGAGGTAACACACACGTGAATGACAAAGCTGCATTTTAAAGGCAGTTTAAATCAGGAAGACAGAAAGTTCCAAAAAGAGGTGTGGTTGTACATATTTTTAGAATGTTTTATTGCCATCTCTGCTAATGTCTCAGCCAAGGTCCCTGCCACGGAGACTGGGCACCTTGCAGTGGGGCAGCAGGAGACATCACCGGCCACGCTCGATGAGAATGCACTTTCTAGCCCCTCAGGATATCTGGTGGCTGTATTTAACTCCCTTCCTTTCATCTCGGTTTAGTCAAATTTTAACCAAAGCACAGTGACAGCAATGTTCCCTGTTTACCTTAGTCCACATTCTGGGAGAGAAGACTACATTTTAGATTGACTCTGTAAAGGAGCAGTGTTAATTGAGTTTTAAGTTAATGCACTTTCTGAGGTGCAGTGATGCTGTTAGGTTTTAGTTTGAGAGTTTTAATTAGCGGCACTGTTGGCCTAGAGTTTATTATTTTCCTTTTGCTCTGTACGGTTCCTATTAAAACTTTAGCGAATTGTTCATCTGCTTCAGTGTCTCTCCCTCTGCACTTGGGCCATCACCACACATCATATCGATCGTTTAGGATGATGCTTCAGGGTTCTGAAGGGGTGTGGTAAAATAGGCTAAGGTTAGCATGGTTTCCGTAAAGGAAAATCTTGCCTGGTAAATATCAGAATCAGGTTTATCGTGTGATGTGAAATTTGTTAACTTAGAAGCAGCAGTTCAATGCAATACATAATCTAGAAGAAAAAAATAAAATAATAATAATAATAATAATAATAAATAATTAAATCAATTACAGTATACATACATATATTGAATAGATTAAAAATCATGCAAAAAACAGAAATAATATATATTTAAAAAGTGAGGTATTGTTCACGGGTTCAATGTCCATTTAGGAATCGGATGGCAGAAGGGAAGAAGCTTTTCCTGAATCGCTAAGTGTGTGCCTTCGGGCTTCTGCACCTCCTTCCTTCCTGATGGTAACAGTGAGAAAAGGGCATGCCCTGGATGCTGGGGGTCCTGAATAATGGACGCCGCCTTTCTGAGACACCGCTCCTTGAGGATGACCTGGGTACTTTGTAGGCTAGTACCCACGATGGAGCTGACTAGATTTACAACCCTCTGCAGCTTTGTTTGGTTCTGTGCAGTAGCCCCTCCATACCAGACAGTGATGCAGCCTGTCAGAATGCTCTCCATGATACAAATATAGAAGTTTTTGAGTGTATTTGTTGACATACTAGATCTCTTCAAACTCCTAATGAAGTATAGTCGCTGTCTTGCCTCCTTTATAAAGGTATTGATCTGTTGAGATCAGGTTAGGTCCTCAGAGATCTTGACACCCAGGAACTTGAAACTGCTCGCTCTCTCCACTTCTGATCCCTCTATGAGGATTGGTACATGTTCCTTCATCTTACCCTTCCTGAAGTCCAGAATCAGCTCTTTCGTCTTACTGACATTGAGTGCCAGGTTGTTGCTGCAGCACCATTCCACTAGTGAGCATATCTTGCTCCTGTACGCCCTCTTGTCACCACCTGAGATTCTACCAACAATGGCTGTATCATCAGCAAATTTATAGATGATATCTGAGCTAGCCTAGCTACACAGTAATGGGTATAGAGAGAGTAGAGCAGTGGGCTAAGCACACACCCTTGTGCACCGTGTTGATCATCATTGAGGAGGAGATTTTATCACCAATCCACACAGACTGTGGTCTTCTGGTTAGGAAGCTGAGGATCCATTTGCAGAGGGAGGTACAGAGGCCCAGGTTCTGTAACTTCTCAATCAGGATTATGGGAATGATGGTATTAAATGCTGAGCTATAGTCAATGAACAGCATCCTGACGTAGGTGTTTGTGGTGTCCAGGTGGTCTAAAGCCATGTAAGGAGCCATTGAGATTGGCAAAACACAATGAGTTCAGGCCCTTGCTGAGGCAGGAGTTCAGTCTAGTCATGACCAGCCTCTAAAGCATTTCATCACTGTAGATGTGAGCCCTACTGGGTGATAGACATTAAGGCAGCTCACATTATTCTTCCTAGGCACTGGTATAATTGTTGCCTTTTTGAAGCACGTGGAAACTTCCACCTGCAGCAGTGAGAAGTTGAAAACATCCTTGAATACTCCTGCCAGTTGGTTGGCACAGGTTTTCAGAGCCTTTCCAAGTATCCATCAGGACCTTCTGCTTTGCAAGGATTCACTCTCTTTAAGGACAGCCTAACATCGGCCTCTGAGACAGAGATTACAGGGTCATCGGGTGCAGCAGGGATCTTCACAGCTATAGTTGTATTCTCCCTTTCAAAACAGGCATAGAAGATGTTGAGTTCATCTGGTAGTGAAACATCGCTGCCATTCATGCTATTGGGGTTCACTTTGTAGGAAATAATGTCTTGAAAACCCTGCCAGAGTTGTCATACATCTGATATTGCCTCCAACCTCGTTCAAACTTGTCTCTTCACCCTTGAATTAGCCCTCTGCAAATCATACCTGGTTTTCTGGTACAGGCCTGGGTTGCTGGACTTGAATGCCACAGATCTAGCCTTCAGCAGACAACGTACCTGCTGGTTCATCCAAAATGTTGGAATTCTTTGAGGAAATAGCAAGCAAGATAAACAAAGGAGAATTGGTGGATGCTGTGAATTTGGATTTTCAGAAGACCTTTGACAAGGTACTGCAAGTGAGGTTGCTTAGCAAGATAAGAGCTCTTGGTATTACAGGAAAGATTCCAGTATGGATAAAGCAGCAGCTGATTAGTAGGAGGCAAAGAGTGGGAATAAAGGGAACCTTTCTACAGTGTATGGTCATGCACTTTGGTAGAAGACACTCAAAGCTGCTACGCAGGCTGACTCTGTGGTTAATAAGTCATGTGGTGTATTGGCTTTCATCAACCGTGGGATTGAGTTTAAAAACCGAGAGGTAATGTTGCAGCTATACAGGACCCTGGTCAGACCCCATTTGGAGTACTGTGCTCAGTTCTGGTCGCCTCACTACAGGAAGGATGTGGAAACTATAGAAAGGGTGCAGAGGAGATTTACAAGGATGTTGCCTGGATTGGGGAGTATGCCTTTTGAGAACAGGTTGAGTGAACTCAGCCTTTTCTCCTTGGGGCGAAGGAGGATGAGAGGTGACTTCATAGAGGTGTACAAGATAATGAGATGCTTTGATCGTGTGGATAGTCAGAAGCTTTTCCACAGGGTTGAATTGGCTAGCACGAGAGGGCACAGTTTTAAGGTGCTTGGAAGTTGGTACAGAGGAGATGTCGGGGTAAGTTTTTTATGCAGAGAGTGGTGAGTCCATGGAATGGGCTGCCAGCAGTGGCAGTGGAGGTGGAAACGATAGGGTCTTTTAAGAGACTCCTGGATGGCTACATGGAGCTTAGAAGAATAGAAGGCTATGGGTAAAGCCTAGTAGTTCTAAGGTAGGGACATGTTCGGCACAGCTTTGTGGACCGA